>NC_054384.1:110315706-111026956 GCF_017654675.1 Xenopus laevis | reverse complement strand
GTTCAACAGGGGAATCCGAGAGCCGGCACCATCCTGACCTTTACTGGATTCTGAAGCAGAACGCCCGAAGGAAATCGAAGATACTCTGTATCCATTTCATTCCAGCCACTCGCCTCCCAAAGAGACTCGCTTGAGAAAACAACAATAGAAAAGAAGCTTAACCTTTAACTAATGGAGACGGCCAGCTGGGCCGGAAAACTCTTCTGATCCGCAAGACAATCGCTGTAGTTCTTTAGAAAGAAGGAAAATTCCCAGGAAGGGATGAAACGATTGTTCCGCAGGCTCCGAGTGCTTGGGAAGTCGCTCCCATAAGGACTGGAAATAGTCATCACTATGGAACCTTCCCCAGGAGAAGAACATTCAGTTGTCCCAAAGAACAAAGCGACATAAAAGAACATTGATCATCAACTGGAATAAACAAGTGCTTAGCCAATCAAATGAGTTGTCTATTTGCAGGACTACACCACAATGTGGCCAATCAGAGCACCAGAAGCTCACAGGGACAACCAATAAGAGAATATGAATATTCACAGGGCTAGACTATTTAGACTGTTTCACAAGGCTTGACCAATTTGTAGTATTAGATTATTCACAGGGCTACAATAATGTATCCAATTCAGTGTTGGATTTAGCTAATTGGGGCCCACCATAAAGCCTCATCCCAGGATCCCCCCAAACACATACGAGCACTGGCCAATCCCCCCATCTCCTGCAATGTACACAGATGAGCAAGGCTGTCTCAAGATTAAGTGAAAGTGAGTCTTGAGGACCCAAAAAATGGACTGAGCTTACCGCAACCATTTAAGGTCTTTTGCCAGACATACCAGTAAGCAGAAATAACGAATTATGAGCATATTAACCCTAGACATGCCAGCTAGATCACTGCACAAATGGACAATGAGCATATTATCCCCAGAAATGTCAGTTATATTACTGTAAAAAGTGAATAACTATGATATTTACCCCAGACATACCAGTACAATTGACATTTTTACCCCTACACTCTTGTTTAAATAATGTGCAGAAAACTTACTTTCTTTCAGTGTTCCCTAGATCTGATTCCAGAATTAAAATTACAGACGGCAGTGGAATACATTCTAAAGTTGGTCTGACGGAGCACATTTAGCGGGGTCCTGGGGTTCATCAGGGAGGTCGTCCTGGCCTGAAGGAAGGATGGAAGAGAGGCAGGTCAAGCATTAAAACTATATCGGCCATAGGCTCACGCAGCCATCTTTAACAGGATTCATTGTGGTATGATTAAAGTTTAATATGACTGTGGGGTCCAGTAGGGAGGAACACAGTTGGTCACAGGCAGGTGTTTGATAGGCCTCAAAAGGAAAGGAGATAAAATTGAAGGTACCCCCGGGATTGTTCCTGGTATCCCAGTGGGCCAGTCCAACCTGTAGCCAATTAGAGGACTGCAATAATCCCATGGCTAGAACAACATGTTGACATTTACATTTCTGCTCTGCAGTTAATGGGATTCTAGTCTTTGACAAGTTCATGTTCATAAAGGGCCCAGGAGGTGGCGAGTGTAAATATTAGTTGTACGTCAGGGAGTTTGTAGACAAGGGTTTTAAGAGTCATGAAATGAAGATAGATGCCACACACCAAACACTCTCGGTACATACATCAGGGTTACTGGGGTCAGCAAAAGCAAACAAAATCCATCTACAGACACTCACCATCAGCAGAATGTTCTCTCTCGGCTTCTATATTAGTAATCAGCTTGTTCTTCCTGCACAAAATCCTATTTCAGAGCTGTGGCTTTTTCAGTAAAGCAAAATATGAAAACAAGGGGGACTAAATCATATTCTGGGCTGGCAAAAGAGACAGTAGGGCAAGATGGTTACAATTGCATCAGATAGAGACAGTAGGACAAGATGGGGACAGTAGGACAAGATGGAGACAGTAGGACAAGATGGAGACAGTAGGGCAAGATGAAGACCGTAGACCAAGATGGAGACAGTAGGACAATATAGAAACAGTAGAGCAAGATGGAGAAAGTAGGACAAGATGAAGACAGTAGAGCAAGATGGAGACAGTAGAGCAAGATGGAGACAGTAGGACAAGATGGAGACAGTAGGACAATAGACCGTAGAGCAAGATGGAGACAGTAGGACAAGATGGAGTCAGTAGGACAATATGGAGACAGTAGAGCAAGATGGAGAAAGTAGGACAATGTAGAGACCGTTGAGCAAGATGGAGACAGTAGGGCAAGATGGAGACAGTAGGACAATATAGAAACAGTAGAGCAAGAAAGAGAAAGTAGGACAAGATGGAGACAGTAGGACAATATGGAGACAGTATAGCAAGATGGAGACTTTAGGCCAAGATGGAGACAGTAGGACAATATAGAGACAGTAGAGCAAGATGGAGACAGTAGATGAAGATGAAGACTGTAGGACAATATGGAGACAGTAGAACACGATGGAGACAGTAGAGCAAGTTGGATACAATAGGACAATAAGGAGACAGTAGGACAAGATGGAGACAGTAAGACAATATAGAGACAGTAGAGCAAGAGGGTGACAGTAGGACAATATGGAGACAGCAGAGCAAGATGGAGACAGTAGGACAAGATGGAGACAGTAGAGCAAGATGGAGACAGTAGGACAAGATGGAGACAGTAGGGCAAGATGGAGACAGTAGGACAATATAGAGACAGTAGATCAAGATGGAGACAGTAGGACAACATGGAGACAGTAGAACAAGATGGAGACAGTAGGACAAGATGGAGACAGTAGAGCAAGATGGAGACAGTAGGACAAGATGGAGACAGTAGAGCAAGATGGAGACAGTAGGACAAGATGGAGACAGTAGAGCAAGATGGAGACAATAGGACAAGATGGAGACAGTAGAGCAAGATGGAGACAGTAGGACAAGATGGAGACAGTAGGGCAAGATGGAGACAGTAGGACAATATAGAGACAGTAGATCAAGATGGAGACAGTAGGACAACATGGAGACAGTAGAACAAGATGGAGACAGTAGGACAATATGGAGCTGAATAGCCACAGGACAGACAGTGCTACTTTGGATGAAAGTGGAACCGATGTCCAGAACGCATTTCTCTGTATCTGTCCCTCAGAACTGACGGCTGATGGCTACTGTATGCGCCATGATATAAATATAAATATAGAGGGAAGAAGCTGCCACGTGATCTCCTTCTGCACAAACAGTAAAGTGGCTGAGCAGAGAGACTTCTGACTTTCCTCGGGGAGATGTACAGGGGATTCAGACTTTAAATTCAGACTGAAGGTATTCTGTGAATGTCAGGATTTCAGCTGAAGGATATAAAATCCACAGCTTTATCATCATTTATTTATTTTTTATATTCGCATCGGTATCACAACATTTTGTACCTGTAGAAAGGAACATTTTGTACCCGAGCTTTACCAGCCCTTTGATTATTTTCTCTCACATTCATTTATCTTTATTTAGATTTTATTATTTGTTATTTGGGGTGCACCACTTATAAAGGAAAGTAACAAATAAAACAGAAATTGCAGGGGTTGTTTGTGTTAATTCTCTGAGCTTTCGGCCTATTGATCGGCACTGTGGGTAGCGACTCATGCTCAGCATCCGGGGACTGTAACTCACACAGAGAAAGTGATTCTTGTCACTGAAGCGACTGTTGGTGAGAACGCTGGGTAAGCGCCGCCATCCGTGAACTGTCCAATCGTTAGTCAGATTTCTGCGGACGTTTGATCCGAAAGAGATTAGAAGAATAGAGAGAAAAGGGAATAAAGAGTGGCAATGTATTTCCCCCAAATTGCTTTTGAAGAACAAATAAAAGAAATACATAAAGTGATGTCTGCTTGTTTATTAATGACCTGGAGGTGCCATTGAAAGTACTGTTTCTATTTTTGCAGATGAGACTAAATTGTGCAGAACTATAGGTTCCATGCAGGATGCTGCCACTTTGCACAGTGATTTGTCTAAACTGGGAAACTGGGCAGCAAACTGGAAAATGAGGTTCAATGTTGATAAATGCAGGTTATGCACTTTGGCAAAAATAATATAAATGCAAGTTCTACACTAAATGGCAGTGTGTTGGGAGTTTCCTTAAATGAGAAGGATCTGGGGGTCTTTGTAGATAACAAGTTGTCTAATTCTGGGCAGTGTCATTCTGTGGCTACTAAAGCAAATAAAGTTCTTGTATAAAAAAGGGCATTAACTCAAGGGATGAAACCTAATTGTGTCTCTTTATAGGTCCCTGGTGAGGCCTCATCTGGAGTATGGGGGCAGTTTTGGACTCCAGTCCTTAAGAGGGATATAAATGAGCTGGAGAGAGTGCAGAGACTAAGTGCAACTAAACTGGTTAGAGGGAGGGAAGAGTTAAATTATGAGGGGAGACTGACAAGGTTGGGGTTGTTTTCTCTGGGGGAAAAAAGGCGCTTGTGAGGGGACATGATTAGACTTTACAAGTACATTAGAGGACATTATAGACAAATAGCAGGGGACCTTTTTACCCATAAAGAGAATCACGTACCAGAGGCCTCCCCTTCAGACTAGAGGAAAAGAAGTTTCATTTAAAGGAACAGAGTAGGGGGTTCATCACAGTGAGGACAGTGAGGTTGGGGAATGCACTGCCGGGTGATGATTCAGTTAATGACTATAAGAGGGACTTGGATGATTTCTTGGACAGACATAATACAAAGGCTATTGTGATACTAAACTCTATAGTTAGTGTACGAGTATATAAATATATATATATATATAGTTCATATGAGTCTATGGAGGGGGTCAGTGTGTGTGTTTGGTCGCTGGGTTTCATTTCAAGGGGTTGAATTTGATGGACTTTTTTCAACCTAAATTAACTATGTTATTAAGAAAAGTGAACACCAAATGGAATTTGACAGAAGAGATCTATTTGGGACAATTAAATAGCCAATCTGGATTGTAACTGTTTTACTTAAACATAATGTGCAACTAAATATCAATATATTTTAACATTGTTTCCTTTAATTAAATATAACCAACACCATCTGTTCCCTATCATGACTCATTCCCTAAATTACACAGCACCTTCCACTTTGCTCACAGATAGATCTTAATGCCAGTTAGTGACCAGTGAGTGTTTGGAGTCCTACACAAATTATTGTTGTTGCTACTTATTTTTATTAGTTATATTTGGTGTCTGCTCCTGGATTGCTCTCTTTCCCATGGTCAGACAGGAACCTCCCCCTGGGTAAGTGAATCCAATCTCCCCCAGTACTTACCCAGGTACAGAGCTCTGATTCTCTGTACTTCCTGCTCCTGGGCTGTTCTCTTTCCCATGGTCAGACAGGAACCTCCCCCTGGGTAAGTGAATCCAATCTCCCCCAGTACTTACCCAGGAACAGAGCTCCGATTCTCTGTACTTCCTGCTCCTGGGCTGTTCTCTTTCCCATGGTCAGACAGGAACCTCCCCCTGGGTAAGTGAATCTCCCCCAGTACTTACCCAGGTACAGAGGTCTGATTCTCTGTACTTCCTGCTCCTGGGCTGTTCTCTTTCCCATGGTCGGACAGGAACCTCCCCCTGGGTAAGTGAATCCAATCTCCCCCAGTACTTACCCAGGTACAGAGCTCTGATTCTCTGTACTTCCTGCTCCTGGGCTGTTCTCTTTCCCATGGTCAGACAGGAACCTCCCCCTGGGTAAGTGAATCTCCCCCAGTACTTACCCAGGTACAGAGCTCTGATTCTCTGTACTTCCTGCTCCTGGGCTGTTCTCTTTCCCATGGTCAGACAGGAACCTCCCCCTGGGTAAGTGAATCCAATCTCCCCCAGTACTTACCCAGGTACAGAGCTCTGATTCTCTGTACTTCCTGCTCCTGGGCTGTTCTCTTTCCCATGGTCAGACAGGAACCTCCCCCTGGGTAAGTGAATCCAATCTCCCCCAGTACTTACCCAGGTACAGAGCTCTGATTCTCTGTACTTCCTGCTCCTGGGCTGTTCTCTTTCCCATGGTCAGACAGGAACCTCCCCCTGGGTAAGTGAATCCAATCTCCCCCAGTACTTACCCAGGTACAGAGCTCTGATTCTCTGTACTTCCTGCTCCTGGGCTGTTCTCTTTCCCATGGTCAGACAGGAACCTCCCCCTGGGTAAGTGAATCCAATCTCCCCCAGTACTTACCCAGGTACAGAGCTCTGATTCTCTGTACTTCCTGCTCCTGGGCTGTTCTCTTTCCCATGGTCAGACAGGAACCTCCCCCTGGGTAAGTGAATCCAATCTCCCCCAGTACTTACCCAGGTACAGAGCTCTGATTCTCTCTACTTCCTGCTCCTGGGCTGTTCTCTTTCCCATGGTCAGACAGGAACCTCCCCCTGGGTAAGTGAATCCAATCTCCCCCAGTACTTACCCAGGTACAGAGCTCTGATTCTCTGTACTTCCTGCTCCTGGGCTGTTCTCTTTCCCATGGTCAGACAGGAACCTCCCCCTGGGTAAGTGAATCCAATCTCCCCCAGTACTTACCCAGGTACAGAGATCTGATTCTCTGTACTTCCTGCTCCTGGGCTGTTCTCTTTCCCATGGTCAGACAGGAACCTCCCCCTGGGTAAGTGAATCCAATCTCCCCCAGTACTTACCCAGGTACAGAGCTCTGATTCTCTCTACTTCCTGCTCCTGGGCTGTTCTCTTTCCCATGGTCAGACAGGAACCTCCCCCCTGGGTAAGTGAATCTCCCCCAGTACTTACCCAGGTACAGAGCTCTGATTCTCTGTACTTCCTGCTCCTGGGCTGTTCTCTTTCCCATGGTAAAACAGGAACCTCCCCCTGGGTAAGTGAATCCAATCTCCCCCAGTACTTACCCAGGTACAGAGCTCTGATTCTCTGTACTTCCTGCTCCTGGGCTGTTCTCTTTCCCATGGTCAGACAGGAACCTCCCCCTGGGTAAGTGAATCCAATCTCCCCCAGTACTTACCCAGGTACAGAGCTCTGTATTTGTACATCGCTGGGGAATAGGTTGGCACTATATAAAGATGTGTAATTAATAATAATAATTATAATTCATTAATACAGATCAGAGCTCAAACATCGGGCAGGAAATTTGCTGTCAAAGCAAAGATTCAAAGTCTTCTTAATCATAAGACAGTGTGCCGCTGGCTTCTGGGCGGTGTTGACTAACGGCCATGTCAGTAATTAGCCACCGGATAGGAAACTTTAGCTCCATGTGCTCTTTATTTCTTAGCGTTGGTTTTTACAAACAGCATAAAATTTCTTTTGGTCCCCGCTCTTCCACACAATAAAAAAAATCATGTTCCTCTAGTGACATCTGGTGGACTCTCTGAATGAGCGCAGGCTGTGAAACTAAAATATACAGGTATAGGTTTTATGGTTCTTATTTATTTATCTAAGGTTACTGTCTGCTCTCTCTCATTTCCCTACAGAAATAGGGATTGGTAGCACTAGATAGGTACCTAATATATAGAGACAAGAGGAAAGTGTTGGAAGGGTTACTGTCTGCTCTCTCTCATTTCCCTACAGAAATAGGGATTGGTAACACTAGATAGGTACCTAATATATAGAGACAAGAGGAAAGTGTTGGAAGGGTTACTGTCTGCTCTCTCTCATTTCCCTACAGAAATAGGGATTGGTAACACTAGATAGGTACCTAATATATAGAGACAAGAGGAAAGTGTTGGAAGGGTTACTGCCTGCTCTCATTTCCCTACAGAAATAGGGATTGGTAGCACTAGATAGGTACCTAATATATAGAGACAAGAGGAAAGTGTTGGAAGGGTTACTGTCTGCTCTCTCTCATTTCCCTACAGAAATAGGGATTGGTAGCACTAGATAGGTACCTAATATATAGAGACAAGAGGAAAGTGTTGGAAGGGTTACTGTCTGCTCTCTCTCATTTCCCTACAGAAATAGGGATTGGTAACACTAGATAGGTACCTAATATATAGAGACAAGAGGAAAGTGTTGGAAGGGTTACTGTCTGCTCTCTCTCATTTCCCTACAGAAATAGGGATTGGTAACACTAGATAGGTACCTAATATATAGAGACAAGAGGAAAGTGTTGGAAGGGTTACTGTCTGCTCTCTCTCATTTCCCTAAAGAAATAGGGATTGGTAACACTAGATAGGTACCTAATATATAGAGACAAGAGGAAAGTGTTGGAAGGGTTACTGTCTGCTCTCTCTCATTTCCCTACAGAAATAGGGATTGGTAACACTAGATAGGTACCTAATATATAGAGACAAGAGGAAAGTGTTGGAAGGGTTACTGTCTGCTCTCTCTCATTTCCCTACAGAAATAGGGATTGGTAGCACTAGATAGGTACCTAATATAGAGACAAGAGGAAAGTGTTGGAAGGGTTACTGTCTGCTCTCTCTCATTTCCCTACAGAAATAGGGATTGGTAACACTAGATAGGTACCTAATATATAGAGACAAGAGGAAAGTGTTGGAAGGGTTACTGCCTGCTCTGCTCTCTCTTCCTTCTCAGTACTTAATATATACTCAAAACATATTTCCCTCAATTCCTTTTGCTTCCAGGCATCATTAAGTTTATACCATACAAGAGAGGCCCAGTTTAGGTGATCACTTGCAATTTTCTTCGTATTTCCTTGCAAGGATTATAATAAAATCTCCCACTGCCAGTAAAATAATCATTGCTGGAGGAGTCAGTTTGCAAATTCAATAGCAAAAGAGATTTTTTTCCCATTGGTCTGTTGTTTGGCTGCTGAGGAGGAGGGGGTGATATCACTCCAACTTACAGTACAGCAGTAAAGAGTGACTGAAGTTTATCAGAGCACAAGTCACATGACCAGGGGCAGCTGGGAAACTGACAATATGTCTAGACCCATGTCAGATTTCAAAATTGAATATAAAAAAATCTGTTTGCTCTTTTGAGAAATGGATTTCAGTGCAGAATTCTGCTGGAGCAGCACTATTAACTGATGTGTTTTAAAAAAAATGTTTGAGATGCTTGAGAAAGGGGTCACGCCCCGAAACGTTGCATCCGCAATAAACGAGCAAGGTTTTACCTGCTGAAATTACCCATGTTGTGCCGGTGTGTCCTGTTCCTACGTTGTTTCTGAGGTTGCCCATTCCCTCTAGCATCGAGCACCTGGGAGTCGCTGAAGTCTGGACGGCCAGGGTGTGCGAGTGTAAGTCTTTCTTTTTTAAAAAAAATGTTTCCCATGGAAGTATCTCTTTAAGGATGAAGCTCCAGCACAGACAGTAAAATTGTCGAGCACTTTATGATTTCGGAGATCGTCCGTTTGGTGTCTAATCCTAATTACCATGCCGTTATGCCGAGTGACCTCGCTGCATATACAAAGAGAGGCTTGGGCAGTGGCGGAACTACCGGGGGAGCAGGGGGTGCGAGCGGGTCAGGGTCGCACCCCCTCAGGGCCCCCCGGCAGCTTGTGCGCCACTGAAATGCGGGCCCGGCTGTGCGTCCCACACCAGGGCCCGCCCCCCTCTAGTTACGTTACTGGGATTGGGGTTTATTTTTCTTTAGTTTATTGATGACTCCAATGGACAGGAGTTAATGTGACATCTCGCTGTTGCTAATGATGAAAGTTCTTTTATGCTGAGTCAGCAGAGGAGCTAATTCGGAAATGAGTGACCCCTGAGACTTTTCCCTTCTCAAACTTTATCAACTGTCATACTGCAGTGTGTAATGTATATTATAATATAATAGCATTTCCATTGTGTGAGCTCTGTGATCCCTGCTGTCTGTACTCATGCTTAGCATGTCCTGCTGAGAGTTGTAGTTCTAAGGTAGCATGGTATAGTATGTCATATTGTGTCTGTCCTCATTCTTATACAACATTGATTCTGCAACCATTTAGGTGTTCCTAAAATAAAACCAGAACTTTCTTTATATGTGTGATGCTGAGCTGGGCCACGTGGCCGAGCACCCTAGGCAACCTGGCTGGCCACCTCGCCAAAAAGCTCACATAGTGTGGGGAAGATGGACCAGACTAGGGGTAAGTGGTTACATGAGGTAAGTGCCTGGTGCCCCCTTTTCCCTTTTCAGAATCGGCATGTCCCTCTTCTACCTACCTCTAGTTACGGCCCCAGAGTGATGCACACAAAGACATCTTCTTTAGGGTCTAGTTATAGTATGAGCATGCACAGAAACACTTGTAGGAAGGACATGATGGAAATAGTAGGATAAGATGGAGACAGTAGAGCAAGATGGAGACAGTAGGGCAAAGGGAAAAGTAGGACAAGATGGAGACAGTAGGGCAAGATGAAGACTGTAGGGCAAGATGGAGACAGTAGGACAAGATGGAGACAGTAGAAGAAGATGGAGACAGTAGGGCAAGATGGAGACAGTAGGGCAA
Organism: Xenopus laevis; assembly: GCF_017654675.1. Taxonomy (NCBI): domain Eukaryota; kingdom Metazoa; phylum Chordata; class Amphibia; order Anura; family Pipidae; genus Xenopus; species Xenopus laevis. The sequence goes on along the minus strand of NC_054384.1, from coordinate 111,016,669 downwards.
GATGGAGACAGTAGGACAAGATGGAGACAGTAGGGCAAGATGGAGACAATAAGGCAAGGTGGAGACAGTAGGGCAAGATGGAGAGAGTAGGAGAAGATGGAGACAGTAGGACAAGATGGAGACAGTAGGACAAGATGGAGACAGTAGGTACAGATGGAGACAGTAGGGCAGGATGGCGACAGTAGGGAAAAATGAGAACAGTAGGACAAGATGGAGACAGAAAGGCAGGATAGAGGCAGTAGGCAAAGATGGGACAGTAAGGCAAGAAGAAAACAGTAAGGCAAGATGGAGACAGTAGGGCAAAATGGAAACTGTAGTTGACGGAGACAATAGGACAAAATAAGGACAGTAGGGCAAGATAGAGACAATTGGGCAAGATGGAGACAGTAGGGCAAGATGGAGAAAGAAGGGCAAGATGGAAACAGTAGGTAAAGATAGAGACAGTACACAGTAGGGCAGGACGGTGACAGTAGGACAAGATGGAGACAGTAGGACAAGATGGAGACAGCATGGCAAAATGGAGACTCTAGGTGAAGTTGGAGACAGTAGGACAAAATAAGGACAGTAGGGCAAGATGGAGACAATTGGGCAAGATGGAGACAGTAGGGCAAGATGGAGAAAGAAGGGCAAGATGGAAACAGTAGGTAAAGATAGAGACAGTACACAGTAGGGCAGGACGGTGACAGTAGGACATGATGGAGACAGTAGGACAAGATGGAGACAGCATGGCAAAATGGAGACTCTAGGTGAAGTTGGAGACAGTAGGACAAAATAAGGACAGTAGGGCAAGATGGAGACAGTGGGTAATAACTCATCCTGGTGGTCTAATCGGGGTGCGACAGGGGTGCCCGTTACACGCCCACCGCGTCCATCTCCTTCAGGGCCGTATCATTAATGCGCATTCTTCAGGCTTTGCTCTTTGGATATTTCCACCTATATCCAGAAATTGCTGAAGGTGAAGTCATCGTTTGGCGTGAAATTTGAATATTTAAAAGGCTCTCTTTGTTAAAGTCATTGCCCAACGTAAAGAATGAGCCGTGACCAGGACCTTGTTGTTTGCTCTGGGTTTGGGACTCCGTGTGTAACAGTATGATAGAGGCAGTAAGACAGAATGTAGAACTAGATGGAGACAGTAGGACAAGACGGGAACAGTAGGGCAAGAATCAGACAGTAGGACAAGATGGAGACAGTAGGACAAGACGGGAACAGTAGGGCAAGAATCAGACAGTAGGACAAGATGGAGACAGTAGGAGAAGTTGGAGATTGTAGTCCAAGAAGGAGATAGTAGGACAATAAGGGGGCAGTAAGGCATGATGGGAACAGTAGGGCAAGATGGAGACAGTAGTGCCACTCTTTGAACTTTTTTGTAGGTGCCATAGCTCCAATAGTCTTATTTAAGCACCACAAAAAAGGTGAGGTTTATGAGAAATAGGGTAAACTCTTGGTTGATTGGGGTGAGTGATGCTGCAGCAGACCTGATACTGCTCCCACAATCTCCAACCTGAAGCATGTCGACTGGGAGAGGAGAGGTGAGAACTAAAAATCTGAATTTCAGGTTAAGAAAATGTAAATCCAGCTCTTCAGGTCCCATGGGGAAGAACTGCTGGTGTGATGTGTTCATCCAAAAATTGGTTGGGGGCAAATATTCAGCCCATGTTCTCACCAAGCAAACGGGATCTTTACACAGTGTCCGAGAGGATCCGAGCTTTTCTCTGTCTCTCGCTACATTGTATCAGGCTGCGCTCTCTTCTTATTCACCGGCCTCTCTCACTAATTGCCGAGTATCGATTGTCTCATGAATAATTTGTGTCCTGGGTCGGTGTGAATTCAGATGCTAATCCTGCAGGTAAATAATCTATGAACAGCTTGACCTTTATTAGAGGCTTTCACTGAGGGACCCGGGAGTCAGTCCAGTAGGCTTTTGTGCAACTACAACTCCCAGAGGCCATTATTTACTGCTTCTGCCTCCTCATCTTAAAGGTACACTGTCATGTCTGCCCTTTCCCAATTAAACTGAGAAGGACCAGTGGGCAGAAACTCTGGAACTAGTGCCACCTAATCTGAGATGAATTACCCCATTTATTCCGAAACCTCAACTGGAACCCCTAAGAGAAAAGACTTTTCCTACACAAGGCACAGGGCTGATTATTGAGCGGAACCCCCCACAGACTCATCACATTTACAAATAAGAGACTTTCCACATTTAACTACACAATCAGCTTCGGAGGAAATTGGGGAGGAAAATTCAGACCAGGTCCCGAGGGATCAGAACCGCTCACAAATGAGATTCCAGGAGATGAAAGATACACAGCTACAAGTTAATATAAATGTATATATGTAAATAGGTGCAAATGTTAATTACATCTTCTTCTTGTACAAACGAGCTCCGAATCCCCCCCACTTGTCTCAAGGGACCCCCGGCAGCTGCTGCCTCTCCCGAAAATCACAGAAGGTTTTTGGATTTAGACTTTGTTCAAGGTCTTAGGGGTCAGAGCTAAAGAGCTGAGGTGGGTGCTCTTCATTGATGGGGGCAGATGAATAATTAGGATAAAGGGTCAAATAACAGATTTTTTAAGGTTTGGAGTTTTTTGCTTTTAAATTGACCAAAATAAATGAAAGGATTTGAGCAGCTGCAGAGTCAAAGGAGCTCATTTAGTACAAGGCAGAAGATACAGGTGGCTTCTGATGTCACAGGGTGGCCCATAAAGTGGCCCCTAATGCTTGAGTACAACAGCCCAGTCCGGTAAGCAAAGCTTTTAAGGCAGGACCAGACTAGGCTGCCGGGGAATCTGCCAGGGGGCCCAGGCCCTAGGTGACCCCAGCCAAGGACAATGCCCATCATCTCATTCTTGTTTCTACCATTGGCCTTTATAGGACTTTTTGTATTTATCACTATAGGGGTAGGTAGAAGGGGCATATGCCTAGGGCACAAAGCTTGGGGGGCACCAGATACCTTCCCTGTTACCTACCCCTAGTCTGGATGAGAAAGTGCTGAGCTTGTTTTTGCCTGTGCATGCTCTGGTGTGTGTGTATATGCCAGGGCTGCCATTAGAAATCATAGGACCCTGTACAACAAAAATTTTTGACCCTTGACCCCAGCCAAGGACAATGCCTGTCATCCCAGTGCTGTCAAGGGCAGGTGCGGATTTCCCCAGAGGGCACCTTTAGGCCCGTGTATATTTTATTAGTGTATCGCTAAGCGCCCATCACTTAGTGCTCCAGGATCGAGGTCAGTGGCGTAACTAGATGTTACTGGGCCCCATAGCAAATTCATTTTATGGCCCCCAACATAACCACAAGTTGCCCTTTTTTACCAATATATTTTGAAATTGCTCATTAATTAGGGCCTCATGGGGCCCCTATACCTCCTGGGCCCCCTGCAGCCGCAGGGTCTGCTTCCTCTGTAGTTACGCCCCTGATCGAGGTGATTACATGCTGCCCCTCAATTTTCGCCTCCCTAGGCCTGGGCCTTTGCGGCCTCGCCACAAATTCCCTATTAATAACATTGGGATCACTGACCTTCCTATATATTTATCTTTATTCCCTATTAATAACATTGGGATCACTGACCTTATTATATATTTATCTTTATTCCCTATTAATAACATTGGAATCACTGACCTTCCTATATATTTATCTTTATTCCCTATTAATAACATTGGGATCACTGACCTTCCTATATATTTATCTTTATTCCCTATTAATAACATTGGAATCACTGACCTTCCTATATATTTATCTTTATTCCCTATTAATAACATTGGGATCACTGACCTTCCTATATATTTATCTTTATTCCCTATTAATAACATTGGGATCACTGACCTTCCTATATATTTATCTTTATTCCCTATTAATAACATTGGGATCACTGACCTTCCTATATATTTATCTTTATTCCCTATTAATAACATTGGGATCACTGACCTTCCTATATATTTATCTTTATTCCCTATTAATAACATTGGGATCACTGACCTTCCTATATATTTATCTTTATTCCCTATTTATAACATTGGGATCACTGACCTTCCTATATATTTATCTTTATTCCATATTAATAACATTAGGATCACTGACCTTCCTATATATTTATCTTTATTCCCTATTAATAACATTGGGATCACTGACCTTCCTATATATTTATCTTTATTCCCTATTAATAACATTGGGATCAATCATCACTTTTACCAGGAAGGTGGCAGCCCTAGGTACAGCAGTACCCCCTGTGCCCCCATGATGGCGGCCCTGGTATACCCTCACATACAGACGCAGGGGGTGGGTGGGGCAACATGGTCGGCCGGGTTGCCTGGGGTGATTGGCCTGGCCCTGCCCGGTCCTCAGTATAACTTTCCAGAACACCCGTTCCCTGTGTATTTTCCCAGGCACAAAGCAATGAATGGAAGTTATGGAGCACATGGCATCTGAGCTCTTGGGCCAACAGGTCACTGCAGTGGTGGATAAGGGAGGCAGGGGGCGCTGTTTGACCCCTACAGAGAAAAGTGTTGGGGCTGCTGTAAATGTAATTAACAACACTTACTGCTACTGTCTCTTCCACTCCATAAACACCTACATGCCTCCCCCATCACCTACATCCCCATCTCATTGGCAAAAGTGGTACCTTGATACCCACAGTCCTAGGGTCTGGGCCTGGCAGGTGTCACTTACGAAAATGTCACAAAAGAGGAAACATTACAGATTTGAAGTGTATTAAATATATATTTTATTTATTATTATTATTAACATTATTATATTATTTGATATATTGAATTATAATATATACAGTATACAATATATTATTAATATTGTTATTATGCATAAATTATTATTATTATTAACACAGGGAATAGGGGATTATCAAACAAGCAAATTCTGGCATCTCCTGGTGTAATATTCCTTTCGTAGGATGTCAGTCCAAGTTGTTGGTTGCAGTTGGGCAAATCTACAAATAAAAGCAGCACCCAGTTAGTATCTGGTTAATGGGCCAGTATATTGTTGGGCTTTGTTTAGCTGTCCATGGTGCTCCAAATGGCCTGGGTGTTGGTCCAGCACACAAAGAAAGGTTCTACCTCCAGGGGAAAGAAACACACAGTTGTATTAGTGTCAGTGCTTAGCAAGTGTTACTGGGAAACGATCTGTATTTGTATCCTTTGAACTCAACTCTTCCCTCTAGATCTTCATTAAACCCATTGCAGCTATTGATGGGAGGTTGCAGGGTTCCTGGGCATGTTCCTCCAGGCTGATGGGAGGTTGCAGGGTTACATAGTTACACAGTTACATAGTTACATAGTTAAATTGGGTTGAAAAAAGACAAAGTCCATCAAGTTCAACCCCTCCAAATGAAAACCCAGCCCCATACACACACCTCTCCCTACTGTCACATAAATGATATATACCCATATCTATACTAACTATAGAGTTTAGTATCACAATAGCCTTTGTATTATGTCTGTCCAAGAAATCATCCAAGTCCCTCTTATAGTCATTAACTGAATCATCACCCGGCAGTGCATTCCCCAACCTCACTGTCCTCACTGTGATGAACCCCCTACTCTGTTCCTTTAAATGAAACTTCTTTTCCTCTAGTCTGAAGGGGAGGCCTCTGGTACGTGATTCTCTTTATGGGTAAAAAGGTCCCCTGCTATTTGTCTATAATGTCCTCTAATGTACTTGTAAAGTCTAATCATGTCCCCTCACAAGCGCCTTTTTTCCCCCAGAGAAAACAACCCCAACCTTGTCAGTCTCCCCTCATAATTTAACTCTTCCCTCCCTCTAACCAGTTTAGTTGCACTTAGTCTCTGCACTCTCTCCAGCTCATTTATATCCCTCTTAAGGACTGGAGTCCAAAACTGCCCCCATACTCCAGATGAGGCCTCACCAGGGACCTATAAAGAGACACAATTAGGTTTCATCCCTTGAGTTAATGCCCTTTTTTATACAAGAACTTTATTTGCTTTAGTAGCCACAGAATGACACTGCCCAGAATTAGACAACTTGTTATCTACAAAGACCCCAAGATCCTTCTCATTTAAGGAAACTCCCAACACACTGCCATTTAGTGTAGAACTTGCATTTATATTATTTTTGCCAAAGTGCATAACCTGCATTTATCAACATTGAACCTCATTTTCCAGTTTGCTGCCCAGTTTTCCAGTTTAGACAAATCACTGTGCAAAGTGGCAGCATCCTGCATGGAACCTATAGTTCTGCACAATTTAGTCTCATCTGCACAAATAGAAACAGTACTTTCAATGGCCACCTCCAGGTCATTAATAAACAAGTTGAAAAGCAAGGGACCTAGTACAGAGCCCTGCGGTACTCCACTAACAACACTGGTCCAATTAGAAAATGTTCCATTTACCACCACTCTTTGTAGTCTATCTTTTAGCCAGTTCTCTATCCAGGTACAAATACTATGTTCCAGGCCAACATTCCTTCATTTAACCAGTAACCTTCTGTGTGACACTGTATCAAATGCTTGAGCAAAGTCTAAGTAAATCACATCCACTGCCATCCCAGAATCCAGGTCTCTACTTACATTCTCATAAAAAGAAATTAAGTAAGTCTGGCAAGATCTATTACACATAAAACCATGCTGGAACACACTCATAGTATTGTGATTTGCTATGAAGTCCAGTATCTTATCCTTTATTAACCCTTCAAAAAGCTTTCCTACTACTGACGTCAGACTAACTGGCTTAGAGTTTTGAGGATGAGAACGGGATCCTTTTTTGAATAGAGGCACCATCAGTGGCGTAACTACCGGGGGAGCAGGGGGTGCAATTGGGACAGGGCCTGCACCCCCTCAGGGCCCACCCCCCCTCTAGTTACGTCACTGGGCACCACATTAGCAATTCGCCAGTCTCGGCACTTTGCCAGATCTCAATTCCTGGGCATGTTCCTGCTATCCCACAGTCACACTCCCTTCCCAGAGACTATTATCCACTGTTACTATAGACACATCTCTCCCTACTATACCTGCTATCCCACAGTCACACTCCCTTCCCAGAGACTATTATCCACTGTTACTATAGACACATCTCTCCCTACTATACCTGCTATCCCACAGTCACACTCCCTTCCCAGAGACTATTATCCACTGTTACTATAGGCACCATCTCTCCCTACTATACCTGCTATCCCACAGTCACACTCCCTTCCCAGAGACTATTATCCACTGTTACTATAGACACCATCTCTCCTTACTATACCTGCTATCCCACAGTCACACTCCCTTCCCAGAGACTATTATCCACTGTTACTATAGACACATCTCTCCCTACTATACCTGCTATCCCACAGTCACACTCCCTTCCCAGAGACTATTATCCACTGTTACTATAGGCACCATCTCTCCCTACTATACCTGCTATCCTACAGTCACACTCCCTTCCCAGAGACTATTATCCACTGTTACTATAGACACCATCTCTCCCTACTATACCTGCTATCCCACAGTCACACTCCCTTCCCAGAGACTATTATCCACTGTTACTATAGACACATCTCTCCCTACTATACCTGCTATCCCACAGTCACACTCCCTTCCCAGAGACTATTATCCACTGTTACTATAGGCATCATCTCTCCCTACTATACCTGCTATCCTACAGTCACACTCCCTTCCCAGAGACTATTATCCACTGTTACTATAGGCACCATCTCTCCCTACTATACCTGCTATCCCACAGTCACACTCCCTTCCCAGAGACTATTATCCACTGTTACTATAGGCATCATCTCTCCCTACTATACCTGCTATCCCACAGTCACACTCCCTTCCCAGAGACTATTATCCACTGTTACTATAGACACATCTCTCCCTACTATACCTGCTATCCCACAGTCACACTCCCTTCCCAGAGACTATTATCCACTGTTACTATAGACACATCTCTCCCTACTATACCTGCTATCCCACAGTCACACTCCCTTCCCAGAGACTATTATCCACTGTTACTATAGGCACCATCTCTCCCTACTATACCTGCTATCCCACAGTCACACTCCCTTCCCAGAGACTATTATCCACTGTTACTATAGACACCATCTCTCCTTACTATACCTGCTATCCCACAGTCACACTCCCTTCCCAGAGACTATTATCCACTGTTACTATAGACACATCTCTCCCTACTATACCTGCTATCCCACAGTCACACTCCCTTCCCAGAGACTATTATCCACTGTTACTATAGGCACCATCTCTCCCTACTATACCTGCTATCCTACAGTCACACTCCCTTCCCAGAGACTATTATCCACTGTTACTATAGACACCATCTCTCCCTACTATACCTGCTATCCCACAGTCACACTCCCTTCCCAGAGACTATTATCCACTGTTACTATAGACACATCTCTCCCTACTATACCTGCTATCCCACAGTCACACTCCCTTCCCAGAGACTATTATCCACTGTTACTATAGGCATCATCTCTCCCTACTATACCTGCTATCCTACAGTCACACTCCCTTCCCAGAGACTATTATCCACTGTTACTATAGGCACCATCTCTCCCTACTATACCTGCTATCCCACAGTCACACTCCCTTCCCAGAGACTATTATCCACTGTTACTATAGGCACCATCTCTCCCTACTATACCTGCTATCCCACAGTCACACTCCCTTCCCAGAGACTATTATCCACTGTTACTATAGACACATCTCTCCCTACTATACCTGCTATCCCACAGTCACACTCCCTTCCCAGAGACTATTATCCACTGTTACTATAGACACCTCTCAGAACACAGACCTATGTATGGATGGAGAAATGACCAGTAATACAGTTGGATCTGAGACATTTAGTGGAACTTTATCTTTAATTAGAATTGTAAGAGTGGAAGTGGAATTAACAATCTGAGCCACTAACAGGAGCTGTAATCAAGACAATACACTGGCCCTGGTTACAGAATGCAGTTATTTTCCACTGAATACAAGATGTTATTTCAAAACTGCCTGCAAGATACCAATTAACTGTCCTGGAAAATAATGAGTTGTTTCCTCAGATGCTTTAATAATTTCATTCAATGTTGGGGTTGACATTCTCATGAAATGAGGTCTCTGAAATCTATGGGATCTTTTTGTGTTTGTAACGACGGAAGATGTTAATTTGTCTGCCTGGTTTGTGTGTTGTTTTACGTGCAAATAATATGAAATTGTTTGCCAACCTGACCCCAACACCTATAAATGCCAATTAGACAATCTCTAGAATTCAGAGAGTCAGAGATATAAAAGCAGTGGAAATGTTTTTTCATGAATTTCTTCAGGGAATACATTGTAGCAGTGTAAGATACTTTTGTTCTGCAAAACTTCAGAAGAGTTACATTGTGTAATATTGGGGCACCAAGCTGCTTTGGAATGAGAGGAAAATGCCAGAAAAGCAGGTAGTAACCCTTCCAACACCTTCTCTGTCTCTAAGGGTAAATTTATCAAAGAGCCGCCACTAGAGTGAAATTCCGCAGCTCTCCATTCATTTCTATGGGATTTTGAAAGGCGTATTTATCAATGGGTGAAAGTAAAAGTTCACCCTTTGATAAATACGCCTATAAAAATCCCATAGAAATGAATGGAGAGTGGTGGAATTTCACTCTAGTGGCGGAACTTCACTAATAAAAGAGAAGGAAAGCTACGGAGGCATTTTATTGCCAATATATTAGCTGCAATAGTACAAGCTAGAATGCTATATTTATTCTGTAGAATGTTTTACCATACCTGAGTAAAAAGCTCTAGAAACTGTCTGTTTGTTTAGGATAGCAGCTGCAGTATTAACATGGTGTGACATCACTTCCTGCCTGAGTCTCTCCCTGCTCTGGGCTCAAATTACAGCAGAGAAGGGAGGGGGGAGGAAGAGGAGCAAACTGAGCATGCTCTTGCCCAGGGCAATGAGGTTTAAGCTGAAGGCAGGAAGTCTGATACAGAAGCCCATGAGTACACAATAGAAGGAAAGAAATGCAGTGTTTCTTTTGACAGAGGACTCAGAGCAGCATTACTTTGGGGGTTTACTGGTATATTTAGATGGACCTTTCTGATAAGGCTTACTTAGTTTTAACCTTTCCTTCTCCTTTATTTCACTCTTTGATAAATATACCCCTATATATTTTAGGTACCTATCTAGTGCTACCAATCCCTATTTCTGTAGGGAAATGAGAGAGAGCAGACAGTAACCCTTCCAACACTTTCCTCTTGTCTCTATATATTAGGTACCTATCTAGTGTTACCAATCCCTATTTCTGTAGGGAAATGAGAGAGAGCAGACAGTAACCCTTCCAACACTTTCCTCTTGTCTCTATATATTAGGTACCTATCTAGTGCTACCAATCCCTATTTCTGTAGGGAAATGAGAGAGAGCAGACAGTAACCCTTCCAACACTTTCCTCTTGTCTCTATATATTAGGTACCTATCTAGTGCTACCAATCCCTATTTCTGTAGGGAAATGAGAGAGAGCAGACAGTAACCCTTCCAACACTTTCCTCTTGTCTCTATATATTAGGTACCTATCTAGTGTTACCAATCCCTATTTCTGTAGGGAAATGAGAGAGAGCAGACAGTAACCCTTCCAACACTTTCCTCTTGTCTCTATATATTAGGTACCTATCTAGTGTTACCAATCCCTATTTCTGTAGGGAAATGAGAGAGAGCAGACAGTAACCCTTCCAACACTTTCCTCTTGTCTCTATATATTAGGTACCTATCTAGTGCTACCAATCCCTATTTCTGTAGGGAAATGAGAGAGAGCAGACAGTAACCCTTCCAACACTTTCTTCTTGTCTCTGTCTAAAGAGTTTAAATAAAAACCATAAAAACCTTGTCTCACTAGAAGAAGAAATTAGAATACAAGAAATTGTTGGGAAACCAAAAACTTTCAAAACTTTACTCATCTGTAATCATATGCATCTGAGAGTTGCTTTGAATAGATTAAGAAAATTTGCTCATTAAGAGCAATTAAAGGGTTTCTTACCATCAGAATGAGCATCTGGCTCATGACATTTATTTATTTTTAATTCCTCGTTAGTCGTGATAATTACTTATAGAATACACGGGAAGCTGATTTCTGATGAATGTAACACTGTGAATTGCTTTAATGACAATTAAATTGCTAGAATTTAACTTCCATTGGTTTTCAGTTTGTAGTTGCAGTTCTGTTTTCTATTCAGACGTATGTCCTGTGTCCATTAGCAAATTTGCAAACAGTGTCGTTAGTTCCAACCAAATACTGATATTTTTTTTTGTTATGATAATCACAGTAGTCGAACGCAGAATGTGGCCTTTTATATTTATTTTCAGATTTATGACTGCATAAATTGGGGAAGCAGTTTTCTTAGTTAGCACCCGTAACCTCCAACGTTTCAGACCGCCATCGGTCTTTTATCGAGCCACCTGTGGCTCGATAAAAGACTGATGGTGGTCTGAAACATTGCCAAGTGTTTTGGGATCAGAGCCCATGCCTCAATAAAGGCATTTTAAGAAAAGAAACCTATGATTGGTGCTGTCAATAATTGGAAAATTGTGCATAACTTTGGGGCCTAAGAAATCTCCCCAATGTGTTTACCTGCAATGAGATTTTGACCCACTCTTCCATAAAGTACAACTTTTATTTTCAATATAATAACAGCAGCCACTGGGACAGAATGCTCTGTTATACAGATAGCTAGAATCTCAGCTGCCATAAAGCAGGACAGGACTGCTGCTTACAATGGGGATCAGATAGGATCTGTGCAGCCACTGGGACAGAATGCTCTGTTATACAGATAGCTAGAATCTCAGCTGCCATAAAGCAGGACAGGACTGCTGCTTACAATGGGGATCAGATAGGATCTGTGCAGCCACTGGGACAGAATGTTCTGTTATACAGATAGCTAGAATCTCAGCTGCCATAAAGCAGGACAGGACTGCTGCTTACAATGGGGATCAGATAGGATCTGTGCAGCCACTGGGACAGAATGTTCTGTTATACAGATAGCTAGAATCTCAGCTGCCATAAAGCAGGACAGGACTGCTGCTTACAATGGGGATCAGATAGGATCTGTGCAGCCACTGGGACAGAATGTTCTGTTATACAGATAGCTAGAATCTCAGCTGCCATAAAGCAGGGCAGGACTGCTGCTTACACTGGGGATCAGATAGGATCTGTGCAGCCACTAGGACAGAATGTTCTGTTATACAGATAGCTAGAATCTCAGCTGCCATAAAGCAGGACAGGACTGCTGCTTACAATGGGGATCAGATAGGATCTGTGCAGCCACTGGGACAGAATGTTCTGTTATACAGATAGCTAGAATCTCAGCTGCCATAAAGCAGGGCAGGACTGCTGCTTACAATGGGGATCAGATAGGATCTGTGCAGCCACTGGGACAGAATGTTCTGTTATACAGATAGAATCTCAGCTGCCATAAAGCAGGACAGGACTGCTGCTTACAATGGGGATCAGATAGGATCTGTGCAGCCACTGGGACAGAATGTTCTGTTATACAGATAGCTAGAATCTCAGCTGCCATAAAGCAGGACAGGACTGCTGCTTCCAGTGGGGATCAGATAGGATGTGTCCCTTTCAAACAGTTAAAATAATGAATCACTCTAGGGTTGCCACCTTTATTGATGGCGAAACCCGAACACAGGGGACAGGGCAGATAATATTGGGGGAGGGGCAGTGATGTAGGAACAGGCATGATGACATCAGAGGTGGGCACAACGATGTTGGTGATTTATGACACCAGGGCAAGTTTATTGCATCACAGATGCAACTGGCTGGATTTCTATCCAGTTTTCACAATGTTTTAAAGTGTTGATGCCAAGTTCAAAACCACACAGGTGGCACCCCTATCTCTATCTATATTCTGCTTAATGATGAAGCCCAATCCTTCAATTACATGTATGAGATCTTTTATACAGAAATCAGTTATCCAGAAAGCTCTGAAATACACTCAGCAATGCTAATTTAGAAAAAAATAACATTCTTAATTTTGATTTATTTGCTTTTATTTGTATCTGTAATAATAAGAAAGTTGAGTATCTCAGTATTTAAATGCTTTTCATACACAGTATTAGCCAGATTATTGTTTGGGTTTCATAAGGTTGAAAACCGAACAGAAAGTTCAGACCCGAACAGGCCTTACAAAACCTGAGTGTCAACCCTAAATCAGTCCTTACAGTAAAGAACCCCTTCCTATGCTGATACGGAAATCTCCTTTCTCCCCACCAAAGGACCCCTTGTAAACATTCTCACCCAGTAGGAAATGTCACCTCTTAGCGGTGCCCAGTGAGTGACAACATCAAGTCCAGTACAGACCTGAAATGTATTCCACCCTAAAATCGATTTAATGGCAAAAAATTGTATTCAATTTTCTTTCAACTGTTTTACAGCTCAGGCCCTAAATGTGAAATATTGGGCAAATTTTGCTCTGATGCACTGACACCAGAAAGGTTTGGAACTGACCGTGCGAATGAGCCATAATTATTCCCTGATAGACATTTTTTAAAAGGTCTGTAAATCCCATCTGCCAGTCATCCACCAGCAGCAAAACAAATGCCCCTCATTTAACTGAGTGATGTTCTGCGTGAGAATCAGATCTCCCTGCAAGGTCAGAGCACACAGGCAATAAAACTGATTTATACGCAGCCCTCCCAGTCTATACACTCCCAGTGCTGCCCGTCCACAGGTACCGATATCAATCACATCCACACTTTAAAGGGCAAGGCGTCGTGCCCATTATTCACCACAAAAGACATTAGAAAGATTTAGCACGATTTGCCCATTTAGCCTTTTAATTTATGGCCCCTCCAAATTGTATTTTCTCTGTTGCTTTCTGGAATTTTAAGGATAATAATTATGGGGCCATTTTGTAAAATACCCAGGGGTTTGCCCTGTCCTCTTATATTAGATCCCTGGTACATTTATGTGTATATATAAAGTTGGGTCCATAAATATTTGGACAGAGACAACTTTCTTTCTCATTTTGGTTCTGTACATGACCACAATGAATTTTAAAAAAAAGTTGAACTGCAGACTTTCAGCTTTAATTCAGTGGGTTGAACAAAAAGATTGCATAAATATGTGCTTAAGCCTATTTTAACACAATCACTTAATTTTAGGGGCTCATAAGCAATTGGACCAGGGGCTAAAAAGTAATTGGACAATTGTCTCAAAGGCTATTTAATGGGCAGGTGGGGGCAATTCCTTTGTTATGTCATTATCAACGATTTGGAGTTGATTTGAGGGGGGCGCTTGTATGTGGAACAGACAACATGAGGACAAAGGAGCTCTCCATGCAGGTGAAACAAGTTGTCCTTAAGTTGCAAAAACAGAAAAAACCCATCTGAGACATTGCTCCAATATTAGGAGAGGCAAAATCTAAAGTTTGGGACATCGTGAGAAAGAAAGAAATCACTGGTGAACTCAGCAACGCAAAAAGACCTGGACGTCCACGGAAGACAACAGTGGTGGATGATCTCAGAATCATTTCCATGGGGAAGAGAAAGCCCTTCACAAGAGCCAAACAAGTGAAGAACAGTCTCCAGGAGGTCGAGTCTCCATATCCAAGTCTACCATAAAGAGAAGACTGCATGAAGTAAATACAGAGGGGGCACTGCAAGGTACAAGCATTCAATAAGCATCAAGCATCAACAATACAAAGGCTACATTGGACTTTGATAAAAAAAAAACATCTAAAAAAGCCGCACAGTTCTAGAAAAACATTCTTTGGACAGATGAAACCAAGATGAAGCTCTAGCAGAATGATGGCAAGAAAAAAGTCTGGAGAAGGCTTGGGAAGAGCTGATGATCCAAAGCATAGCACAGTTGTGTAGAAAAGATTTGGGAGGCAGTGTGATGGCTTGGGGTGCATGGCTGCCAGTGGCACTGGGACACTAGTGTTTATCTAGGGGTCTTTGTAGATAACAAGTTGTCTAATTCTGGGCAGTGTCATTCTGTGGCTACTAAAGCAAATAAAGTTCTTGTATAAAAAAGGGCATTAACTCAAGGGATGAAACATAATTGTGTCTCTTTATAGGTCCCTGGTGAGGCCTCATCTGGAATATGGGGGCAGTTTTGGACTCCAGTCCTTAAGAGGGATATAAATGAGCTGGAGAGAGTGCAGAGACTAAGTGCAACTAAACTGGTTAGAGGGAGGGAAGAGTTAAATTATGAGGGGAGACTGACAAGGTTGGGGTTGTTTTCTCTGGGGGAAAAAAGGCGCTTGTGAGGGGACATGATTAGACTTTACAAGTACATTAGAGGACATTATAGACAAATAGCAGGGGACCTTTTTACCCATAAAGAGAATCACGTACCAGAGGCCTCCCCTTCAGACTAGAGGAAAAGAAGTTTCATTTAAAGGAACAGAGTAGGGGGTTCATCACAGTGAGGACAGTGAGGTTGGGGAATGCACTGCCGGGTGATGATTCAGTTAATGACTATAAGAGGGACTTGGATGATTTCTTGGACAGACATAATACAAAGACTATTGTGATACTAAACTCTATAGTTAGTATAGGTATGGGTATATAGAATTTAATTAAAAGTAGGGAGAGGTGTGTGCATGGGGCTGGGTTTTCATTTGGAGGGGTTAAACTTGATGGTCTTTTTTCAACCCAATTTAACTATGTAACTATCATGTGACACAGGACAGAAGCACAAGAATGAATTGTGAGCTCTTCAGAGACACTGTCTGCTCAAATCCAGCTAAATGCACTCACATTGATTGGGAGGAGACTCATAATGAGCCAAAACATAGAGCCAAAGCAACCCAGGAGTTTATTAAAGCAAAGAAGTGGAATATTCTTGAATGGCCAAGTCACCTGATGTGAACCCAATTGAGTGAGGGGTCCTTCTGCATATGATTAGCTTTACTTGTATGGGTTTATTGATTAATGATATGATCAGGTCTTATCAATATACCAACATTAAGGTGTCACTGAGATTTTTGGCTCAGCATCTCTCACCACAGGGTTTATTCAATTTTCAGGGGCACCCAAATGAGTCACTGCTCTGTATATTGCTCATTCAGTTCCTGGGTAATAAATAGCCCTACTGAGACCTGAGGGGCAGTGGTAGATTTATGAGATGGGGGGCACCTAGACAATAACCACAAGCCACCCCCCCCCACCTTCTATGCTACTGCTGTGTCTGGATACATACAGTTCCAGGCACATATGCACCCAAGCTTTCTATGCTGGATAGGGTTTGGTGCAGGGCATGGCATTGGGTCAGCACCCACCCGGGGGGAGAGTGCCACGTCAGTTAATGCTAAATTGGGGCAGAATTGATTGCTAACGTGTGCTGGAAAGAGCTATGGGTATAGAGTTAGGGGTTGGCTAATGTGGCAATGCTGTTTCATTGTTGCATGTCTAAAATGCAGGACTGCTGTAAAGGGACCTTTCAGATAAAGGGTTAACCAATAAACCAAACTATATCTAGAATCCCAAGTCTGTTGAGGGGTGATCTCAAGAGGATTCACATGAGAATTTGTGTGCCCTGTTGTCTTGTCCATTAGGTTGGTGGACTGCTGCCCTGCAGAGGGTGTTGGGAGGCCTGAGGCCACTTCAATAATCCAAAAACAGGGTAACAAAATGTTTTGAGATCACCTGACAGACATGTTTCAGAGGTAAGTGGTGAGAATCAGGGAGCAGGTCAGCTTAGGTGAATTGATCATTCAGACTGACTTGGGTCAGCAGCAACTAAAGTGACCACAGCAAAATCATTTTAGGGCCCATTCTAGTTCAATTGCAGACTTACTGTATATTAAAATCACATATCAGCAAGAATTCCATTGGGCCCCCTTAAAACTCTGCTTCTGCTACAGTCGCAGACCTGGTTTGGATAGCGCAGTGATCCCCAACCAGTAGCTCGTGAGTAACATGTTGCTCCCCAACCCCTTGGATGTTGCTCCCAGTGGCCTCAAAGCAGGTGATTATTTTTGAATTCCAGGCTTCGAGACAAGTTTTAGTTGTATAAAAACCAGGTGTACTGCCAAACAGAGTAACTGGACCTCTGTTTCACTGTTCTCAGTATTGGGCTGGGCCCCCACAGAACCTGACATTTGTTATGATCCAGACACAGAAGGTCCTTGTTACAGTGTAGGAAGTGAAGGAATGTCAGACATATGGCAGCTTCCTTCTTTTCTCTCAGAACCTGTAACCCATTATCCCTACCACTCTTCCCACTCAGGAATTTGGGGGTCCAGTTGTAGAAGAGTGAGTGCAAAAGGTTAGGCAGATGGAAAGTGAATCAGGAGGAAGCAGGGAGTTGTGACAGATCCACGTAGCAGGGAGAGGTCACACAAGGTCAGAAAAACTCAGGACAAACTCCTAATAGATTAGGGGCAAGAGAAGGGCACTAAATGACCCAGGTCTGCAGTGCCATCTGCAAGGTTGGGTTAATTATAGGGTGTACATGGCTGGAACATTCTTCTTCTTTTGGGAAATAGAGAGGAATAAAGTTGGAAGGAAGAATCTGCCATTCAATCAAGTCCGGGGTGAGTGCGACTCAGTATCAGCAATGAAGCTATAGAAATGGAAAACAGGGAACATTCTGCAGCAGGAATGAGCGTCTGCAGAACATTTTCCAAGGTTTTGGGTTAAAGTGATTAATCAGACGAGTAATGGCAAATTTGTAGGAAATCAGTTTATTGGTAAAGACCAGAAAGCCGCACATGTGATTATGCAACTAGCATACCTCCCAACTGTCCCCTTTTCGGAGGGACAGTCCCTCTTTTTCTGCAGTCCCTCATTTGTACTGGAAAGTCCCTATTTTCTCTGCACTGAACAGTCAGAAAAAGAAACAAAGTTTCTAACTAATTGGCTTTTAGCAGAGAGCCCAGAACAGCCACAGGTGCAAATAAGAAACTTTGTAACAATTTTGAGACACAAAAAAAACAGCTTAGATAAGGAGAATTATTTTCAAACTTTTATAACCTAACAAATTTTGTAAAATGTATATGGTAATTAGTGGGTGTGGTCACAGAAGGGGCGTGGTCAAAATGTGTCCCTCTTTCTACTTCCAAAATGTTGGGCAGTATGAACTAGCGGCTCTGTATAAATCAAGAGAAGGGGCTGCACTATATATAACACATTGGAGCAGAAGCAAACAGTCACTTATGTGTCTATCCAAGCTGGGACCAATAATAATAATAATAATTTTAATAATAATAATATTAATAATAAAGGGCCCCTATATGGGTTATATGCAAGAGGCTGGCCAGACACTATTATATATATATATATATATATATATATATATATATATATATATATATATATATATATATATATATATATATATATATATATTTAATGCTTTACAGAAGTGTATATTGACATAGATATTGGGATAGTTAAGAAGCAGGATGGGCAAACAAGAACAGAGCTGCCAATCAGTGGGAGGAGCCAGAGTTGACCGCTCTACAGAAAAAATTCAATGCGGCCCAGACTGGAATTTGGTGGGTTTCCTTGGTGGAGCAGCCATATATACCCCAGCTCCACGCTATAATCACTTAAAATAAATAATAGACTTATTAACCTTAGGCATGCCTGTATACTAACTACAGAAAATGGAAAAATTTGCATATTAACCCCAAATGTGCCAATATGCTTACTACAGAAAATGGAAAAATTTGGATTTTAAACCCCAGACAATTCAATAACATCAGTGCATAAATTAATATATTGAAAGCATTCCCTTACCAAGCGGAATACCAACACTGATGGTCTTCATTCCTGCTGTTCCCATGCTGCTCCCTCTGCCAACTTCCTGTTAAAAATCCAAGATGGTTTTGCATTCCACTGTGGAACACACAGCCATCTTGTTTTTTTTTTTTATCGAGGAGCAGCAAGAGAGCTGAGAAGAACAGGATAAATATATAAACAAGCTGCTGTGTAGCCATTCAAGCACAGGATTCACAGTAGATAGCAGATCAGTTCTGAAGAATCCCATTGTATACTACATAGCTTATCTGTTACCTGCTGTGTATCCTGTCCCTTTTTTCCCTTTTCAACTCTGAATGCCCCCATGGCTACACAGCAGCTTGTTTATATAAACTATAGTAGTACTTATCTGTTATCTACTGTGTATCCTGTGCTTGAATGGCTGCCCCCATGGCTACACAGCAGCTTGTTTATATAAACTATAGTAGTACTTATCTGTTATCTACTGTGTATCCTGTGCTTGAATGGCTGCCCCCATGGCTACACAGCAGCTTGGTTATATAAACTATAGTAGTACTTATCTGTTATCTACTGTGTATCCTGTGCTTGAATGGCTGCCCCCATGGCTACACAGCAGCTTGTATCCCCTCTGTTCCATCAGCCTTGTGTGAGGATGTGAAAGAGTTAACATTTACCTGTGTTGCAGGGGGTTTTGGAGAGCAAGTCTTTCTGCCACAGGTGCATTGTGGGTATTTCCTGGTTCCCTAGTCTATGGAAGGGGAGGAGCCCACAGCTGTTCCTGTCTGGACACCATCTGGGACAGGAAGTGGAAGTGCTGAAGGGGCCTGAGGTAACTTCATGGTGACTCCGCCCAGTGCCCCTAATCTGTACATGAGCAGCTGTGGGTGAGTCCGTTCCTCCCTCTTTATCTGACTGATTTATTTATTGTACACAGGAATTTCCCACTTGTTCTTATTGGGAATTCAATAAACTCACTGAACCGTTCTGTGCAGACGCAAGCGTTGAGGGAAAACACTGCATTGTGGAGAAAAAACATGGTGACGTGTGCACTTAGCATTCCATTGTGGCAAATGGGCCTTAAAACGTTACTAAAGAAGGGCAGAAACTTCCGCATCACCCTCATGTTGTTGGACGACAACTCCCAGCAAGTTACCAACGGTAAAGCCATGGTTGGACCATAGAGATGAAACAGTAACTCGACCGTGTGCAGTAAAAGGTTTCCCCAGTGCAAGCGGAACCAATGGGACCCCTGCATGATCTGTTTTTTTTTAAACGTTATTTTATTTAAATTTTAACAAAAAAAGGAAAAAAAAAAGGTACATAACACAATACATTACATCTTCCTGTACTCGGTAGTACATATAGAAGTTGAAGGAGTTTCCCACCGTGCATTTCACAACCCTTGTGTATACATCCAATCTCGTGAACCCTTCCGTATTGTTAATGTTAACCCATCCTCGGGTACGTTACCCATAGGCTACTGTGTGTAGCTACATATATTACCCCCCTATGCGATTCATTATACATGTGCTATCGCATTAACTCATGTCTGTGTCCTCCCTCCCCCTAACCCACAACAATACAGTGTGAATAATTTATAATACCAGTCTCATTAGGTTATACCCTTACCAACCCAATCCCAGTATCCCCTCACTCAATCATATCTGTGTCCTATCTCCCCCTTAACCACCGCAATGCCAATAATAATCTCAACACCATTCCAATTCGTTTATTCCCTTATCAACACCAATCCCAGTGTTACCCCTCACCCAGTACCATTACCCCTTGAGTGGTCAACTCTATTTTAGTGGGGTTCCGCCAACCTCTCCTATTCACTACCACCAGAAGGAAAAAGGAAGGAAAAGAAAAAAAAAAAAAAAAAAAAAAAGGGGGGGGGGAAGGGGGGAAGAAATAGACACAACACAAAGCCTGGTTCACAAATACAAGTTCAAGTTCAAATTCAAATTCAGTTATCCTCCAAAGTACTGACTGATTAATCCGTTTAAACCATTTAGATAAGATCATAATTCGTGTTATAAAAAAAAAAAAAGGCATGTTATACCCAGCGTCCAACCTGAGTTTAGCTAAATTATAGATATAGCTTCCTACAAGTTTCCCAAACCGTTAATCTCCAGCCATGGCTTCCATATTCTCTCAAATTTCTCCGGACACCCTCGGGCCCGATAAGTAAGCTTAATAGAGGGAAGTACTTTATTAACTAGAGTAACCCATTGAGTAATGGTCGGATTGTTCTTACCCATCCAATTCATTATCACTAATTTCTTGGCATAAAACAGTATAACCCGCATAAGTGCTCTAGTCTTGTTCAAAGGTACTAAATCATCTACCAGTCCCAGTAAACAGATTCCTGGGGAATAACCACAGGGAAGTGCTAAGTTGTCACCCAAATATCCAATCACTTCCCTCCAAAACCTTTGCACTGGAGGACAGTACCATGCCATATGCAAAAAAGATGCGTCTGGCTCCTGACATCTTGGACAATTTGCCTCAGATTCTCTACCCATTTTCTGCCTCTTTATAGGAGTTATATACAACTGTTGAATGAACTTATATTGAACAAGTCTATCCCGTAGAGAAATTAGATCACCATAAATTGAACCAGTAGCCTCTTCCCACTGTTCTTCACTAATATCAGGGACTATCTGTTGCCAACGTCTCCATGCCCTATCAAATGGCGCAGGAATAGTACTCAGTAACTCCTGATAGAGCCTAGCAGTCAATTTATCCCTCTTTAGATCCCTCAATATCCGCTCTATCGAGGGGATATTATATGTCACCTCCAGAGATGAAAACTGAGCCTTAAAAGCGTGGCGCAACTGGAGATAACGAAAAAACTGCAATTCTGGTTCACTAAGTTGAACCTTCATTTGTTGAAAAGTAGGAAACACCTGGTTTACCAGAATTTCTCCCAGCAGCTTACATCCTTTTGCAGTCCAGTACGAACAATCTTGCATATTTTTAAAATGGGGCAAATTAGAATTCCTCCACAATGGCAAATAGGGAGATATCAAGGGGGACTTATGGCCTATATACGAACAGGCAATTTCCCATGCTTTAAATGCAGGGGCGATCCTGGCCGCTCCGCTGCCTGAGGCAGCAGCAACTGCTGCTGCCCCCCCTCCCCCGGAAATTTGCTCTTAAAGTACCAGGAGCAGCATTTTTGCTGCCCCTGGTACCTAGTGGGGCGCTGCCGCCTGAGGCGACAGCCTCAACTTGCCTCATTGGCGAAGCACCCCTGTTTAAATGGAACCACTATTGTAGATGGGTAATCATCATAATCACACAGCCGTCTATATGGCAAGTTTTTAAGGGCCTCCAGTGATCCAATTCTAGAAGCCATAATTAACAAAGCTGGATCCTCCACCTCACTATGAAACCAACTGTGAATATGATAAATCTGACTAGCCAAAAAATAGTACCGTAGATGGGGTAAAGCCAAGCCCCCTTTATCCAGCGTGGCTGTTAATGAAGTCCATGAGATACGTGGGGATTTATTAGCCCATATGAAAGGCAGTAAGATAGAATTAATCTTGCGAAAATGATACTCTGAGATCCATACAGGGGAGTTATGTAGCTTATACAAAAGCTTAGGAAGATAAATCATTTTATACAAGTTAATTCTACCCCATAGGGAGATTGGTAAACAAGACCATACTTTAACTGCCTTTCCAAATTGTTCTACTACTGGGTTAACATTATCTGAGATGTACAGATTATGATCTAGAGAAATGATAATCCCCAGGTATTTAAACTTATTCACCCATTTAATACCATGTGAGCTAGTAGGTTGAATAGGTCTCTCATCCATAGGGAGAATAACGGACTTGGATTTATTTATAATTAGTCCAGAGTAATCACCAAATCTCTCTATAATACCCAAGGCCTCTTGCAAAGATGAACCCGAATTTTCTAAGAACAATAGCATATCATCCGCGTACAAAGCAATCTTATCTTCCAGTACACCGTGCTTGAATCCCACAACCCTCGGAGCCTGACGGAGACTGGTGGCTAAGGGTTCAATTGCTACTGCAAATAAAAAAGGAGACAAGGGGCATCCCTGTCTAGTTCCCCTAGCCAGGGGGAAGTAGGAGGACACCATGCCATTGACTTTAATACATGCAGTAGGTTTAGAATATAACATTTGAACCCATCTAATAAAGCCAGGGCCAAACCCAAATTTCTTCATGACTACCCACAGATACTGCCATTCTATTGAGTCGAACGCCTTGTTAGCGTCCAAAGACACAATGATCCTTGACCCAGCATTTATATGATTAGTCTGTAGATGAGTGAAGACCCTTCTCAGATTAATAGTAGTCGACTTAGCAGGCATAAAGCCCGTTTGATCTTTATGTATTATAGAGGGAATTACTTTGGCTAATCTGGTGGCCAAGATCTTTGCCAATATCTTGGCATCTGTGTTTATAAGCGATATCGGCCTATATGAGTCGCACAACGCAGGGTCTTTGCCCTCCTTCGCTATCAGGACAATAACTGCCTCATAAAAGGAAGGTGGGAGAATCCCCTGCTCAAAGGCAGACATATAGGTTTCATGTAAGTGTCTAACCAGACAGTGACCCTGTACTGTATACCAAGCGGCTGGAAGGCCATCTGGGCCCGGGGTTTTATTAGAGGGGAGGACCGATATCGCTTCCACCACTTCCTTTACAGATATAGGGGTATCAAGATACTCCCTCTCCTCCTGTGTCAGACTAGGGAGAGTAATTGCATCCAAATAAGAAAGTACCTGCTCTACTGAGTAGCCTGCCTTCGTCTGATATAGAGTCTCATAAAAATTCGTAAAGGCTGAGAGTATATCATCTGGAGTATTAACCACTTCCCCTGCTGAATCCTGTATCTGTGCTATTGGAGCCTGTGAATCCCTAGCTGAAGCCAACCTCGCCAGTAATTTACCAGCTCTATCCCCCTGTTCAAATATGCCCTGGCTGGCATATAGCAACCGATTACTAGTCAGCTTCGTTTGGGCCAACTCCAGATCACTTTGTGACTGGACCAGAAACTGATATGTGGTATCCGTGGGAGCTTGACTATGGAGCCTCTCTGCTTCTGTAAGAGCCATAGCTGCTTTATCAACCTCTGCCTTAGACATTTTTTTAACCTTAGCAATTTCACTAATTAACACCCCTCGAGCGACCGCCTTAGATGCCTCCCATAAGATTCCTGGAGAAGCCGTTCCCACATTAATATCCCAATATGCCACATATTCTTCACATGAGTGATCCCTAACTTGTATATTTGACAACCACATTGGGCATAATCTCCAATTTGCTCTGTTACCACCAACCCCCACTCGAAGTGAAATACGCAAAGGGGAGTGATCTGAGAACGCTCTTGGGAGATATTCAACATTACTAACCTGTTGTGCAAAATCCACAGAGGCCAAAGCTAGGTCTATACGAGACAAAGGAGCATAGGTCGCTGAGTGACATGAGTATTGTCCCTCGCCCGGATGTTTCCAGCGCCACAGTTCTATAAGACCTAAGTTATCCACCCATTGCTTCAATCCCTGATTATAACTGCTTGTCTGACCCAACCTATCCAAGTGAGGATCAAGAGTAGCATTATAATCCCCTACCATACAAATTGGAACATTTGGGAAGGAGGCAAGTACTGAGTAGACCTGGTCTAAGAGGGATGAAGAAAATGGAGGAGGACAATAAACATTAGCCAAGGTAAAAATTTGGTTAGCAAGTTTACAATGAAGGACAATATACCTGCCATAAAAATCTGTTCTAATCCCCACACACTCAAACGGGACACCCTTCTTAACAAGAATCGAAACCCCTCTGGCATAAGTAGAAAACGAGGCATGATAAGCATAGGCCACCCAAGGTTTCTTCAGCGAAAGAAGCTTCTGGCCCACCAGGTGGGTCTCCTGTAAGAGCAAAACATCAGGCTTATATCTTTTGATGTAATCAAACACTCGAGCACGCTTATATTTACAATTAAAACCCCTAATATTCCAAGACACTAGAGTCAAGGAGGACTGCATTTAGGAGAAAATTGGGATATCTCATTAGTTAAAAGTACATTGTTCAAGATAAGTATATGTGAACCATAACATACAAAACACATAAAAAATGGAATCCCACACATACCCTTTTCCCTCCCTGCCCATCCACTAATCCTAGGAGGGCCTATACCCAATGCCATTAACCCTACGAGGAGGAACCCTATTGCTCCCAACTAGTGGCCAGGAAGCTAACTGACACCCTTAGTTATAACTTTAGCCTTCCCAATTGTCCCGTGCTTACAGGTCTTCAATTTCGAACCAGTCCCAAAGTCCATCGTTCAGCAAGAACACAATCGTCCCTGGGTTAGTGAGTCCGTAGTCACAGAGGCCTTCCCTCCAGCCACGCATTGGCCTCGGCCGGGGCTGTGAAGAAATGAACTCTATCGCCATCCTGGACTCTCAATTTAGCTGGAAACAACATCGCATACGATAAGTTGATCTGCCGGAGACGTTTTTTTATATCTGCAAATTTTAGCCTTTGCTTTCGCACTTCGGTGGAAAAATCTGGATATATAGAGATTTTAGCATTCTCATAAATAATTTCCTGCTTTTTCCGGGCTTCCAAGAGGATTTTATCTCGATCTCTGTAATTCAATATTCTGGCTATACATGGGCGAGGAGGAGCACCAGGTGGAGGTAAACGAGCCGGGACTCTATGAGCCCGCTCCACTGTAAGCGCTGGTGAAAAATTATTGCTCCCAAACATATTCTTGAGCCAATCCTCCAAAAAGAGCTCAGGCGTACTCCCCTCCACTCTTTCTGGTAGGCCCACCAATCTAATATTGTTCCTGCGGAGCCTATTTTCAAGGTCATCCGCTTTTTCCTCCAATCTCCGAACTTTCTGTGCCATTTCAGATAAATTATTTGGGATAGAGGTAGTAGCATCCTCAAGTGTGGCAATGCGCCTCTCTGCCTCTGTTGTACGTTCCCTTATCTTTTGCACATCCTGCTTCAGCAAAGCAAAATCCTGTTTAAGGTCATCCATCTTTGCTATCGTAACAGCATGATTGCTGTTAATGAGCAGCATAAGTTCAGACAAAGTTGGTTCAGTATGTTCAGTATGTTCTATATGTTCTGCTATCTGCTCACTTAAATTACTGACCGGAGAAAGCATGGGAGAACCATAAGGGGAAGGCTCAGGAGATATAGACCCTTGGCTTCTATGTATGGTGTCATTATGGGAAGTGTCCCTGGCATACTTGCCCAGTTTTAATGCTGCAGAAGCTCCAATAGCCTTCCCTTTCCCCAACTCGATAGTAGTTCTTCCATCTCCATCGCCATGTTTAGCAGAGTTAAGTGGCACTCCACGAGCGCCAGCGCCATCTTGGGTATTCGGCGTTTTCGCGCCGATGCACGAATTCTCCCCGCGACTTTTCCCCATATCGGCGCTCTAATCCAAGCCCTGGCTGTGAGCCGCAGAGTACCGCCGGGGAAAAACCCGCCAGTGAGAACACACCGGTTCTGCAGTCACGACTCGGCGGTTCTTACAGGGCAAAAACAGTATCTCAGCAGCACGGGTGCTGCGATGTAGTGCTAGGCGTCCGTCTCCGTCAGCTTCCGGCCACGCCCCCCCTGCATGATCTGTTTACATTGGACTCCATAGGATGATCCCAGTGCTGTAACCGCCCTTCTGTAATTACAGGTTAATGTCACTAGTGGATAATGAGATGATGATTCTGTACAATGCACTTGCACCTGTTATTGAGTCTGGGCAGAGACGCTCCATCATGAGGAAAGGTGAGAACAATTGGCACCAGGCGGCAGCGAGAGGCCAGTTTGTTAGGGGTAGTTACCGCTTTATCGTAGTAACCTTACCAGATTGCTTGGGGTCTTTATAATCCATGAAGGTTAAAAGTGTCCAACACTCAGTGGTCCTACAAAGAAGAACTTTTTATTTACAGATTTCCTTCTATACATGCATATTGGTTCACTTTCACACTCCAAAACAGTCACATCACAATTCAGTTAGAATCACTCCATCACTTGCAAAGCAATCACCTTTATCATTCCGGTACTCCACCTGAGGCTCCACAGGCTCTTCCATTTCCAGGGTCACTCACCGCCCGGTCCTGACAGCCCGGCGTATACGCTACGCCCCCCCGTCCTTCTCCGGGTAGGAATTTCTTGCCCTTCCTTCAGAATGCCTATGCCTCACTGACACTTCTGCCCTCACTGGCTTAGCCTTGGCTCTTAAGCCTCTACCTCCTCGTTGGGGTCTCAAGCTACCAGTGCTAGCTATCCCTAAACTAGCTAGTACTTAGTACTTCACACCAACTACCTGCCTCTATCTACTTCTAAAGTGAAAAGAATCCCGCCATGGGTGTGTCTACTCTTTAAATACCCTTCTGGCCCACTAGCTCCCTCTAGTGGCTGGGGAAAGACTAAACACCAGAAATTACACCAATTACTACTACCACCTTGTGGTGACACTTACACATTACATTTTCAATACTAAAATTTCCCATAATTTCAACATTTACAATTTTTCATTTTTCACAATTCACACTCATACTTGCACACAACAGAGCGGGAATGAGGGTAGACGACATCGGGACTGCTGCCTCCCCTGGTCTGGGGTCTGTTATAAAGAGCTAGGGGCCCTTAAAGGGGAAGGAAACCTCCTCGGCGCTAACCCCCCACCCCCCCTCCCATGTATTGCCCCCCCTCAATCCTCCCCCCTGGCCTACCCCTCCCGCTGGGCAAATGCCCCTAACTTGTTACTTACCCTTCTGCGCAGGTCCAGTCCAGGGAGTTCACAGGCGACATCTTCTTCCACGCGATCTTCTTCCTCCTTTGACCGGCGCATGCGCAGTAGGATCGTTTCGCCGGTACGATCTACTGCGCATGCGCGTGACTTTTGGTGCATGCGCAGTAGATCCGTATCGGCAAAATGCTCCTACTGCGCATGCGCCAAAACGCCGGTCAAAGGAGGAAGAAGATCGCGTGGAAGAAGATGTCGCCTGTGAACTCCCTGGACTGGACCTGCGCAGAAGGGTAAGTAACAAGTTAGGGGCATTTGCCCAGCGGGAGGGGTAGGCCAGGGGGAGGAGGGAGGGGGGGCAATACACGGGAGGGGGGAGGGGGGTTAGCGCCGACGAGGTTTCCTTCCCCTTTAAGAGCCCATATAAGTGAAGAAGCTGCTTCTGTGGAGTCTTGGCAACACATCTTTGGGGTTGCAGCACACTCTTCACTAGGGCTAATTTATGACTACAAGTGTCACTTGCAAAGTGCAATTTCACATGCATATGACCATTTTTTTTACCCAGAACACCTTATTAATCTAGAGTTAAGGCTTATTGAGAATTAGTGTTTTGACCTAGCACAATTTTGCTATGAATTTTTGATTTTTTTCACTTCTGGTTCTTGGCATCAAACTTGGTCGGTAGTTGGGGACAAAACAGCCAATGCAAGAACGACTTTGAACACAAGCACCTTGAATAAATGGCATCAATTGGCAGCCTTCCACCCCAGCCTCCAAATTGCATCTCCCCCTCCCACCCTTTTTATTTAGAGGTTCTAAGAGATAGATGGTGTCTCATTCTCTCCTTTTTATACAACATCGTCAGAGACACCAACCTGGATCCAGTTCCAGTTGGACCATCCCAGCACCCCTACTCTTCTACACCAGGGAAAACACTATCATGCCAGGAATGGCCATCTCATTCTCTCTATGGGAAATTAACCTGCAGGGAAAGAGGATGAGTATTTGTACAGTACAACACAGGGGCCCCCACCCCTGCTGCAAAGCCCCCTCCGGGCTCCAGCCGCAACCCCTTACATTTATTTGTGGATCGGAGGTCGGGGCAACAAGGGCAAGTAGAGATTCTTGACCACAAGAGCTGGACCGAGTGTGTTTTTCCCGGTTTCCCGTTGGCCCAGTCTGACACACAATAGGTAACTAAGCCACTGGCAAGTGGAACATACCACATTGAGGGGCTGGGTGTAGTAACCTACACAATTACTGTGTCCATTGAAGTGTTTGCCATCAATTCATGATGTATTTGTGCAGTCAAAGCCCGACACCCACACATGGGGGACTCACAATCTGCCTTACTTTTTTTTGTTTTTAAATATATTTATTTTTCCTACAAAAAGAAGATAAATGGGTTCTTGTTGAGCCGTCCAAGGGCTAAATCAGTCAAGGCAAATAAACACTTATCTGCATACTGCTTCTTTCTTGAATGGTCCAGCTCCGTGAATGAGACGTGTATTAGGGAAATAGGCCTGAAAGAATCAATGACACGGTGGATGCCCAGGGGCCCGGAGAGACTCAAAAGGGCTTCTGTGTCCTGGATCAAAGGGCAATTTCATCTTTCATTTTCAAAGATAAAGGCGAGATTCGCCAAACATTTAAAGAGCTGAAATAAACATGGTCGACTGTGGTGACATTGCGTTCTCGGCTCGTAAAGATTCAGACGCATCACCTGATTGTTC
This sequence comes from Xenopus laevis, assembly GCF_017654675.1. Classification (NCBI taxonomy): domain Eukaryota; kingdom Metazoa; phylum Chordata; class Amphibia; order Anura; family Pipidae; genus Xenopus; species Xenopus laevis. The sequence goes on along the minus strand of NC_054384.1, from coordinate 110,987,512 downwards.
TGGATGAGGAGGCGCAAAATTGAATATCACAATACTTCTGAAAGGGCAAATGCACGTCCAGATGCATTCTGTGTAATTTTACCAAACAAAATCACGAGAAAATTTTATTTAAAATTTTACAATTTTTGTAGCTCTAAATGCATTAAAATATTTTTTTTTCTTTCAAAATTAGGAATTGGGGAACACCGTTATCATTGTGGTTTCAATGGGTTAATCCCACGCACCTACTGTAGCTATAAGGATCACCCCATTTACTTATTACATACCCTTCCCACTTACCCATCATTCTATTTTATATAACTAAATCAATGAAGGCAGGATGCAGGGAGTGCCCGGGAGTGTGTAGCACAGGTCTTGGCAAGTGCTAATCAAAGTAATGTCTGCCATTTACTAACTCCAAGGCTCAGCTCTGCATTTAGTCTTTCATGTTATAAAAGGTCTAGTAACCCCTAGCAACCATTCTGAAAATGCAGCATGCTCATATTTATCCTTAACTATAACCCTAGAAGTTATTGGTTTAGTGGGGGTATCAGGTAAAGCATATTAAATATGACCTACTAAGAATAGTGCAACGTAAATGTGTTTGTTTTTCTGAATTATACTGACTGTTGCATTTAAATGGTTAAATAATTTAAACATCGGGGGAAAAAAGGTTTACTTTAGCTGCTGGTGGCATGCTGGGAGTTGTAGTTCAATAAGTCATCTGCTGAGTGGCCGTGCCTTTGGTGTGCTGAAATGCAGCAACGGAGCATCCCCAATCTCTTGCAATAACATTTCTCTAGTAGATATTGCCATTAAATCCCATTAAGCCCATCATGTTCCTATGTGTGATAATGCGCCATGTCTCCAAGCCTGTGCCAATCACATGGATCCTCGCCCACAAGTCCAGCAAGATGTAGTGTGACCAAGTTTGCGTGAGAAGAAATCTTTAGCAAATTACATTGCATGATCTCCAAGATCCAGAGTACTGGGTGAAACATTATGGAAAAAGTACCTGAATGATTGGCCAACTGATGGTACCGGTGATACAAATGCCCCTATCTGCCCATTACAGCTTCCTATAGAGATGTATAGGAAATGTTCTGCCTATGGTTCAACTGGCCATGACCACAAATAAAAAATGCACCTTGATTGTCCAAGCTGGCCATGAACATTGGGCCAAATGAGTTACTGTTTGTGGATTTCCTGGTAGAATGAGGACTGGCACACATGGAGCCTGGCAAGTAGTCAAAAGTGTGCGGTGTGTGTGTGTGTGAGGTTGCAAGCCATTGAAGGAACCTGTGGTTATGCCTCCTGTGAGAAGTAATGTAGAAAGAACCTCACAGCACACAGGTCTGCATGAAGTTTTCAGCGATTTATTGAAGCGGAGTGCACTGCAACGTTTCGGGGTCACCCCCTTTGTCAAGCACACGGATTACAACTCGCATATGCATATAAATAGCTGATAAATAATTACATACAGCTGACATGATTAATTAACCAATCAGTAGTGATCTAAAATCTCAACAGTGATTAAAAATGCAAATAAAACCAAACTCCTTGGACTAAACCAATATGTGCAAAAATCAGTGAACATATTCCAATAAAAGTCCTACATAGGCCTTACCACACGGGCACTTTATGCAATAGATCACATTGTGACTGTCACAGGCGGAGAAACAATTAATAGAATGTTTAGTGCCCAATGTTGGGTGCATCACAACCCCACCGGGTATTATGCCATTGCAATGGCCACATTGACCACAAGGAAAAGTTCCCTTAATCTTCGTCCCCTGATGTAAATCACATTAATGCATTGCTCTTGGTTTAATTAAATCACCAATATTTTTGCCCCTCCGGTAGGCAAATATTGGGGAAAGCTGAAATAAATGGCCCAATTTAGGATCCGTTTGGAGTATTTTCCAATTTTTTGTTATTATTTTTTTGCATGCTTTAGAATTAGTGTCAAAAGTAGAAACAAAAGGGATTCTTGTAGTACTCTTAGTGGTTTTACCCTGTTTGCGTAAGGTTTCCTCACGAGGGATTCCTGAGACCTCCTGTTTAACCTGCAACAACTCGCTCTCCTTATAACCCTTTTCAACAAACTTTTCTATAACTTTCGTAGCCTCCTGTTCAAATCAATTCTCATTGGAAGTGATTTGTTTTACTCTCGACAATTGACTTCTAGGGAGACCCTTAAAGACCCCTGGTGGACGGAAACTAGAAACTCGTGCCAAATTATTTTTATCGGTTGGTTTAGTATATAGTGTCGTGACAAACTTGTTCCCTGTTTTTTTCACGTTCGCTTTCGCTTTCATGAGCCTCAAGGTAAATTTGATGATATTGTGCACACTGTTTAAATGGCTAACAAATAGAACCAAGTTCTCAAGACTATCAGTCCAAAGGAAAAACGTATCGTCCTCATATCTCATGAAGGAGTGTATGTACCTGGCAAAATTTGTATTTGAGAAAATGAAAGTTTTTTCAAAATTATCCATAAATACGTTGGCATACGCAGGAGCCATGTTTGCCCCAATTGCGCAGCCTTGTAACTGTAAATAATATTCAGACTTAAATTGAAAATAATTTTTAGTAAGAACACATTCAAGCAGTGTGCACACAAAAGGACCCTTCGCCAAATAAGTGCGGATAGTTTCCATCCCCTCCTCATGGGGTATAGATGTATAAAGGTCCTTTACATCTAATGAACACAGCAAAAAGTTTTCTTTAGGCATTATAACTTTTTCCAACCTGTGTAAAAAATCAACTGTATCAATCCAACAGGGTGTCAAGCCGGGTAACAGTTACTGATAGTCTTGAGAACTTGGTTCTATTTGTTAACCATTTAAACAGTGTGCACAATACCATCAAATTTGCCTTTGAGGCTCATGAAAGCGAATTACATTTTCTGGATGCGAACGTGAAAAAAACAGGGAACAAGTTTGTCACGACACTATATACTAAACCAACCGATAAAAATAATTTGGCACGAGTTTTCTAGTTTCCGTCCACCAGGGGTCTTTAAGGGTCTCCCTAGAAGTCAATTGTTGAGAGTAAAACGAATCACTTCCAATGAGACTTGATTTGAACAGGAGGCTACGAAAGTTATAGAAAAGTTTGTTGAAAAGGGTTATAAGGAGATTAAAGGTTAAACAGGAGGTCTCAGGAATCCCTCGTGAGGAAACCTTACGCAAACAGGGTAAAACCACTAAGAGTACTACAAGAATCCCTTTTGTTTCTACTTTTGACACTAATTCTAAAGCATGCAAAAAAATAATAACAAAAAATTGGAAAATACTCCAAACGGATCCTAAATTGGGCCATTTATTTCAGCTTTCCCCAATATTTGCCTACCGGAGGGGCAAAAATATTGGTGATTTAATTAAACCAAGAGCAGTGCATTAATGTGATTTACATCAGGGGACGAAGATTAAGGGAACTTTTCCTTGTGGTCAATGTGGCCATTGCAATGGCATAATACCCGGTGGGGTTGTGATGCATCCAACATTGGGCACTAAACATTCTATTAATTGTTTCTCCAGCGAAACGGGTCAAATTCGCCCATCCCATCTCCACCTGTGACAGTCACAATGTGATCTATGGCATAAAGTGCCCGTGTGGTAAGGCCTATGTAGGACAAACCACGAGGAGCCCTATAAAAATTAGGTTGAATGAGCATAAATCCGTAAAACGTAATTTTAAAGCGGATACATCTGAAGGACCCCATAATTGTAATATTGCAATGAGGGAACAGAGTAACAAAAGAAAACAGAAAACTAAGAAAGAAACCTTGTTAGCTAAACATTTTCATGCCAATGGCCACCAGGCGTTGCAAATAAGATGGTAAATTGTTGAAAAAGTAACTGTGAGACAAGGGCAAGACATCAAAAGGTTATTGAATCAAAGGGAATGCCATTGGATTTGGCTTTTGCAGACTCGCCATCCTAAAGGGTTGAATGAGGAATATCATTTATCATGTTTTTTTATAAACAAGGATTAAATGTAACAGTGTTATTATGTTCTATTTATTTCCAGATACATTTTCTACTTTTCTACGTAATTTATTATCAGGGTCAGCTTTCCTAGACTCCTGTTTTCTGCACATAGGGTAAGCGTGTTTTCGTTTTTATTAGTAACTTTTGAATGATGGGTAATGTGTTTTATTCGCAGTTATGTATTAATTTGTTTTCTTTATCAAAGGCTATGTGGATTTCTGCTGGACCAGCCCTGTTTTCATTAACCTATTAAGGACTTTTATTGGAATATGTTCACTGATTTTTGCACATATTGGTTTAGTCCAAGGAGTTTGGTTTTATTCGCATTTCTAATCACTGTTGGGATTTTAGATCACTACTGATTGGTTAATTAATCATGTCAGCTGTATGTAATTATTTATCACCTATTTATATGCATATGCGAGTTGTAATCCGTATGCTTGACAAAGGGGGTGACCCCGAAATGTTGCAGTGCACTCGGCTTCAATAAATCATTGAAAACTTCATGCAGACCTGTGTGCCGTGAGGTTCTTTCTACATTACTGCTTTGGGGGGTTGCCGAGCATCTTCACTTATCTACAAGGTGGGTGTGCTAATCCACACTACATTGCCTGGATTTCCTGTGAGAAGAACATCATCAGTTGTTGAGTCACTTCAGGGGTTGCTAGTCTGATCTCCTTTCCCTCCAAAATATGTATTTGAAGGGATGAAATGGGTGGCATCTTCAACAGCTGGACATGGAACAGAGATGTAAGGTTCTGCAAGGGGTTGAGATGGTGGAAGAACCTTAAGGGAAAGAAAGAGTCCTATGAGTTGGTGTTGGGAAGAGGTTCTCCTGCACTGCTGTGTTTGTACAAGTCAATGCTAATGGAGAACCCAGTGGTCAAGGAGGCAGAGTCATGAATATAAGCAGATGCTGGTAATTGCCTTTGAGATCCTCTTCAAGAGAAATAGGTGAGAATGAGCAGGAAAGGACCATACCCTAGACATTGCTGATGAAGTCAAGGAGGACACACCTCTGAGGAACTGAAGGTGAGAGAAGAACCTGCTTCTCCTGTGCCTGATGAGGTTAAAGAGAAGGTGGAGGCTACTTTTATGAATGTGGAATAACCCAACAGAGAAGAGAACATATATTCTTGTGCTCCTGAATAGTGATGGGCGAATTTATTCGCCAGGCGCGAATTCGCATCGAATTTGCGTGATTCGCCACCAGCGAATAAATTCGCAAAACGCCCGCAAAAATTCGCCGGCGCCAAAAAAAAATTTTCGGAAAAATTTACGCCGGCGTCAAAAACGGGCGCCGGCGTAAAAAAAACGGCCGCCGGCATCAAAAACGAGACGCCGGCGCCGTTTCGCTAATTTTTCGCCGTAAAAATTCACGCAAATTCGCCCATCACTACTCCTGAATTGAGGAGAGATATAGACAAAGGGTAGATGTTTTGACCCTTGACACTGGAAGAGTAATTTTGGTTGTTCCTGAGCAAGGCAAATCTCATAGTGTTCCTTCATAAATTCAGAGAATATTGAACTACTGTGCTTCTAAAGAATGGAGATAACAAATGGATCAGGGACATCACAAAGTGGCAGAGCCGGGCCAAGGTAGTTTGGCACCCTAGGCAAGGACTTCAATCAGCGCCCCCCCCCCCCCGTTTTGTAGGACCATTTACCACCTAATCACTTACAGTTTTTTTTAATAAAGAAACCTTACAACACATTAATGAATTAAACGTTTCTTTTATATAAATATGTAATGTTAACAAACAAAAATAAAGTACACTAAAAAAATCATACAAACCAAAACAGTAGGATAATTTTAACCTGTTAAACAAAGTGCAAATACTAGAATATCCACAACATTTTACTTTTAACACAACTGTGCTAGCCAGCAGCACCCAAAATATTGCCCCAATCTGTACCTGTGCCAGCCAGCAGCACCCAAAATATTGCCCCAATCTGTACTTGTGCCAACCAGCAGCACCCAAAATATTGCCCCAATCTGTACCTGTGCCAGCCAGCAGCACCCAAAATATTGCCCCAATCTGTACCTGTGCCAGCCAGAAGCACCCAAAATATTGCCCCAATCTGTACCTGTGCCAGCCAGCAGCACCCAAAATATTGCCCCAATCTGTACCTGTGCCAACCAGCAGCACCCAAAATATTGCCCCAATCTGTACCTGTGCCAGCCAGCAGCACCCAAAATATTGCCCCAATCTGTACCTGTGCCAGCCAGAAGCACCCAAAATATTGCCCCAATCTGTACCTGTGCAAGCCAGCAGCACCCAAAATATTGCCCCAATCTGTACTTGTGACAACCAGCAGCACCCAAAATATTGCCCCAATCTGTACCTGTGCCAACCAGAAGCACCCAAAATATTGCCCCAATCTGTACTTGTGCCAACCAGCAGCACCCAAAATATTGCCCCAATCTGTACCTGTGCCAACCAGAAGCACCCAAAATATTGCCCCAATCTGTACTTGTGCCAACCAGCAGCACCCAAAATATTGCCCCAATCTGTACTTGTGCCAACCAGCAGCACCCAAAATATTGCCCCAATCTGTACCTGTGCCAGCCAGCAGCACCCAAAATATTGCCCCAATCTGTACCTGTGCCAACCAGCAGCACCCAAAATATTGCCCCAATCTGTACCTGTGCCAGCCAGCAGCACCCAAAATATTGCCCCAATCTGTACCTGTGCCAGCCAGAAGCACCCAAAATATTGCCCCAATCTGTACCTGTGCAAGCCAGCAGCACCCAAAATATTGCCCCAATCTGTACTTGTGCCAACCAGCAGCACCCAAAATATTGCCCCAATCTGTACCTGTGCCAACCAGAAGCACCCAAAATATTGCCCCAATCTGTACTTGTGCCAACCAGCAGCACCCAAAATATTGCCCCAATCTGTACTTGTGCCAACCAGCAGCACCCAAAATATTGCCCCAATCTGTACCTGTGCCAGCCAGCAGCACCCAAAATATTGCCCCAATCTGTACCTGTGCCAGCCAGAAGCACCCAAAATATTGCCCCAATCTGTACCTGTGCCAGCCAGCAGCACCCAAAATATTGCCCCAATCTGTACCTGTGCCAACCAGCAGCACCCAAAATATTGCCCAATCTGTACCTGTGCCAGCCAGCAGCACCCAAATATTGCCCCAATCTGTACCTGTGCCAGCCAGAAGCACCCAAAATATTGCCCCAATCTGTACCTGTGCAAGCCAGCAGCACCCAAAATATTGCCCCAATCTGTACTTGTGCCAACCAGCAGCACCCAAAATATTGCCCCAATCTGTACCTGTGCCAACCAGAAGCACCCAAAATATTGCCCCAATCTGTACTTGTGCCAGCCAGCAGCACCCAAAATATTGCCCCAATCTGTACCTGTGCCAGCCAGCAGCACCCAAAATATTGCCCCAATCTGTACCTGTGCCAACCAGAAGCACCCAAAATATTGCCCCAATCTGTACTTGTGCCAACCAGCAGCACCCAAAATATTGCCCCAATCTGTACTTGTGCCAACCAGCAGCACCCAAAATATTGCCCCAATCTGTACCTGTGCCAGCCAGCAGCACCCAAAATATTGCCCCAATCTGTACCTGTGCCAGCCAGCAGCACCCAAAATATTGCCCCAATCTGTACCTGTGCCAGCCAGCAGCACCCAAAATATTGCCCCAATCTGTACCTGTGCCAGCCAGCAGCACCCAAAATATTGCCCCAACTACTGGCCCCCCACCCAAAATATTGCCCAATCTGTACCTGTGCCAACCAGCAGCACCCAAAATATTGCCCCAATCTGTACCTGTGCCAACCAGCAGCACCCAAAATATTGCCCCCAATGTCAGTGGAGCAGAAGAAAATATACATATAGGGAGAAGATGCCCATGGTGCATTGAGAAGCAAAGTCTCCTGCTAAACCCGGCACCTTAGCTTCAGTGCCCTTGTAATACCTTGCACAGTAGATGTATTTCCCCTCAGGCGGCAGCGCCCCATTAGGTACCAGGGGCAGCAAAAATGCTGCTTCTGGTACTTTAAGGCGGGGGAGGGGGGCAGCAACTGCGGAGGGGCCAGGATCGCCCCTGCTGAAGAACATGGCACACTCTGGGTGGCACAGTGGTTAGCCCTCCTGCCCCTTGTCTTGGGTTCGATTCCAAGCAACACGCAATCTGTGAGCTCTTTATACAATTATCACCCTGAATATGTGTATTAATGTGAATATACAGAGGTTGCACAATATGGCAAGTCACACACACATGTATTCGTACAATACAAAGAGGAGGAGTGTGAACTTTTCTTAGAAATAAGAGACAAAATTTTCACACAGGGGGAGCCTTGTTGTTGCGCTAACATTCACGCCATTAGGCTTCAGTGCTTGTATAAGGCAACTAATTTAGCATCCTATCCTTTCACCCTATAGCAGTAATCCCCCTCCCCCAATATCCCACCCTCAGGCCCCCGCGCTCATTGTCTTGTTTTCTTACCGCTTTCTTCCTGTTTGGTCCGAAAAACCGAATTTAACGCTGAGCACCACAAAGCTGAATCACACAGTGGGGCTCTTCAACGAGGGGGCTTTGATGGAGCTTTCTGACATCTCTTTATCATGTGTCTGGAATATCAGCAATTAAACTGTGACCGGGTCAGTATAATTAGGAGTTGATACGGCACAGGATGGTTGGGTCACATGCGCAGCGGCTCGGGCTGAAATTCTCCATGCCTGGGGTCCAGCACATCCTCTCTGTATCCAGGGCTTGTTTTAGGGAGCGATGGGCAGTTGCCTTGAGCCCCCATCATCAGAATGGGGAAAAAATGTAAAAGTCAGGGGGCTGTGGAGGCCTAACAATTATAAGCTCAGGAGCACCCTGAAAAAATCCTTTTCTTTAGCTGGGTCCTTCTTCATGTCAGTACCAGGACCACTTTCTCCCACATCTCAAATTTTAAGTTGTATGGGCACCTCAACATCGACATTCCTGCTAAAACTACAAAGTAAATGGCACCCCCAAATATTACCTGTGCCCAAGGCTATATAGTCTATATATGCACCCACACCAAAGTTTCCACTTCTTTACCATTGGTGATTTCCAATCTGCAGCCCCCATGGTTGGTGATGAAGATGTTAGGGTCATACTCAGCATTTGCTCCTCAGTTGGGGGGCTAAAACCCTTCTTCCTTTGCCAGAGGCCCCTCTACTCTTACATTAGTCCTTTCTATAGATTTTATGGGCCTTAAAGTCGCTCAGAGGGGGCAACTTTTACGTAGGAAGAAAGATTAATATCTGTGGTGAACCTGCAGAGCCCTGGGGTTGCGGGGGAAATAAAGGAGCTCTGTTTGGAGGGGGAAAGTCCTGTTTGAGATAACGCGGCGTGGAAAATGCATTTTTAATGATATTACAGTGAAACGCTATACAGTCGTAGCCCTGCACATACACTTCTGTACAATACTCAGTCTGTACATAGATCTCTCAGCTGATGGGGAAACTTTTATATGATACGGGGGGGTTTGAAGGGGAAGTTAATCTTTACATTCATATTTGCATTATTAGCAGAATTGCTCTTTAAGTGGTTTTGCTTCCCAGTCTGCTGTCTAGTTGGCAAGGCCCCCGGTACCCTAGCAACCTGACAGGGATCTGCATGGCAGACTGGAAGCTGAAAAGGAGATGGGCCAGAATAGAAAGAGAATCCTAATAATAGTCTCAACATTAACTCGCTTTCTGGTCCATTCGAAAAGTAAAGTGCAAATATAAGAAGAGGGGGCAGCCCACGAGTGAAGTCAAGGGGCCTCATTAACAAAACATGGGGCACGATATGCCCACTGGCCTGTGTGTTACACCCTGAGGGGCAACTCTTGTGGAACAGGATTATTACCCCTCAATGATATGGAGTAGGGATGTAGCGAACGTCGGAAAAAAAGTTCGCGAACATATTCGCGAACTTGCGCAAAAATGCGAGCGGTTCGCGAACGGTTCGCGAACCCCATAGACTTCAATGGGAAGGCGAACTTTAACATCTAGAAAAGACATTTCTGGCCAGAAAAATGATTTTAAAGTTGTTTAAAGGGTGCAACGACCTGGACAGTGGCATGCCAGAGGGGGATCAAGGGCAAAAATGTATCTGAAAAATCTGCCTGTGTGTGCTTGGAAGAGATAGTGTAGGGGGAGAGCTGTTAGTGATTTCAGGGACAGATGATAGTAAGTTTGCTGGCTAGTAATCTGCTTGATACTGCTCTGTATTGGAGGGACAGAAGTCTGCAGGGATTTGAGGGACATTTTAGCTTAGGTAGCTTTGCTGGCTAGTAATCTACTGTTCTCTTTAAACAACTGCCATACGTTGACCTTGTAGGCATTGTTTGCCCAGTTTTTTTGGACGCAGCCACTGAAGCACAGTTGCCAGAAAAAATATGCCATATAAATGCTGAAAATAGTAATTTTTCGCCATACGTTGACCTTGTAGACATTGTTTGCCCAGTTTTTTTGGACGCAGCCACTGAAGCACAGTTGCCAGAAAAATTATGCCATATAAATGCTGAAAATATAAATTTTTTTGGTTGCAGCCACTGAAGCACAGAGGCCAGAAAAATTATGCCATATAAATGCAGAAAATATGCATTTTTTTGGTCGCAGCCACTGAAGCACAGTTGCCAGAATAATTATGCCATATAAATGCTGAAAATATAAATTTTTTTGGTTGCAGCCACTGAAGCACAGAGGCCAGAAAAATTATGCCATATAAATGCAGAAAATATGCATTTTTTTGGTCGCAGCCACTGAAGCACAGTTGCCAGAAAAAATATGCCATATAAATGCTGAAAATAGTCATTTTTTGCCATATACGTTGAGTCAACGTATGGCAAAAAATTACTATTTTCAGCATTTATATGGCATATTTTTTCTGGCCTCTGTGCTTCAGTGGCTGCGGCCAAAAAAACTGGGCAAACAATGCCTACAAGGTCAACGTCGTTGACCTTGTAGGCATTGTTTGCCCAGTTTTTTTGGCCGCAGCCACTGAAGCACAGAGGCCAGAAAAAATATGCCATATAAATGCTGAAAATAGTAATTTTTTTGGTCGCAGCCACTGAAGCACAGTTGCCAGAAAAATTATGCCATATAAATGCTGAAAATATAAATTTTTTTGGTTGCAGCCACTGAAGCACAGAGGCCAGAAAAATTATGCCATATAAATGCTGAAAATATAAATTTTTTTGGTTGCAGCCACTGAAGCACAGAGGCCAGAAAAATTATGCCATATAAATGCAGAAAATATGCATTTTTTTGGTCGCAGCCACTGAAGCACAGTTGCCAGAAAAATTATGCCATATAAATGCAGAAAATATGCATTTTTTTGGACGCAGCCACTGAAGCACAGTTGCCAGAAAAAATATGCCATATAAATGCTGAAAATAGTCATTTTTTGCCATACGTTGACCTTGTAGACATTGTTTGCCCAGTTTTTTTGGTTGCAGCCACTGAAGCACAGAGGCCAGAAAAAATTAAACCAGTAGGGTTTGCACCCTAGTTTGTAACGGTGGCGGAGGGAGGAGGAGGACGCTAAAGGACAGCTGTGTGTGGAGTCATGAGGCTTGAAGAGAAGGACAGCTGCATAGAAGTCAGAACAAGTCTTCCGGCGTGCAGTAACCCTCCGAGATCCACCCCTCATTCATTTTAATAAAGGTCAGGTAATCGACACTTTTGTGACCTAGGCGAGTTCTCTTCTCAGTTACAATCCCTCCTGCTGCACTGAAGGTCCTTTCTGAGAGCACACTTGAGGCTGGGCAAGACAAGAGGTTCATGGCAAATTGTGACAGCTCTGGCCACAGATCAAGCCTGCGCACCCAGTAGTCCAGGGGTTCATCGCTCCTCAGAGTGTCGATATCTGCAGTTAATGCCAGGTAGTCCGCTACCTGCCGGTCGAGGCGTTCTTTGAGGGTGGATCCAGAAGGGTTGTGGCGCTGCCTTGGACAGAAAAACATTTGCATGTCTGACGTTACAGACTGGCCAAAGGGCTTTGTCCTTGCAGGTGTGCTCGTGGCAGGATTACTGGCACCTCTGCCCCTGGAATGTTGATGAGTTCCTGAAGTGACATCACCCTTAAAAGCATTGTACAACATGTTTTGCAGGCTGGTTTGTAAATGCCGCATCTTTTCGGACTTGTGGTATGTTGGTAACATTTCTGACACTTTATGCTTGTACCGAGGGTCTAGTAGCGTTGCGACCCAGTACAGGTCCTTCTCCTTAAGCCTCTTGATACGGGGGTCCTTCAACAGGCATGACAGCATGAAAGACCCCATTCTCACAAGGTTGGATGCAGAGCTATCCATCTCCGCTTCCTCATTATCAAGGACTGCATCATCCACGGTCTCCTCCCCCCAGCCACGTACAAGACCAGGGGTCCCCAAAAGGTCACCACTAGCCCCCTGGGAAGCCTGCTCCTGTTGGTCCTCCTCCTCCTCCTCCACAAAGCCACCTTCCTCCTCTGACTCCACTTCTGGCACCTCTCCCTGCGTTGCAGCAGGTGCCTGGGTTCGTTCTGGTGATTCCGACCAGAAATCGTGCGCTTCCAGCTCCTCGTCACGCTGGTCTACAGCCTCATCTGTCACTCGTCGCACGGCACGCTCCAGGAAGAAAGCGAAGGGTATTAGGTCGCTGATGGTGCCTTCGGTGCGACTGACCATATTTGTCACCTCTTCAAAAGGTCGCATGAGCCTGCAGGCATCGCGCATAAGCACCCAGTAACGGGGGAAAAAAATCCCCAGCTGTGCAGATCCAGTCCTACCACCCAGTTCAAAAAGGTACTCGTTGACGGCCCTTTGTTGTTGCAGCAGACGTTCCAACATAAGGAGCGTTGAATTCCAGCGAGTCTGGCTGTCAGAAATCAAACGCCTGACTGGCATGTTGTAGCGCTGCTGAATGTCAGCAAGGCGTGCCATGGCTGTGTAGGAACGTCTGAAATGGGCCGACACCTTTCTGGACTGGGTGAGAACGTCCTGGAATCCTGGGTACTTGGAGACAAAACGTTGGACTATTAAATTTAACACATGTGCCATGCAGGGCACATGTGTTAAATTGCCTAGTCTCAACGCTGCCAACAGATTGCTTCCATTGTCACACACCACTTTTCCGATCTGCAGTTGGTGTGGGGTCAGCCACCGATCGGCCTGTGACTGCAGAGATGACAGGAGTACAGATCCGGTATGGTTTTTGCTTTCCAGGCACGTCATCCCCAAGACAGCGTGACAACGGCATACCTGGCACGTCGAATAGCCTAGGGGGAGCTGGGGGTGCACAGGTGTGGAGGAGGAGAAGGAGGACCCAGCAGCAGAGTAAGAAGAAGAAGAAGACGAGGTAGAGAGCGATGGAGGAGTAGAGGTGGTGGCAGAACCGCGTGCAATCCGTGGCGGTGACACCAACTCCACTGTTGTTGTTGAGCTACCCATTCCCTGCTTCCCAGCCATTACCAAGTTCACCCAGTGGGCAGTGTAGGTGACATACCTGCCCTGACCATGCTTGGAGGACCATGCGTCAGTAGTCATATGGACCTTTGGCCCAACACTAAGTGACAGAGATGCGGTAACTTGGCTCTGCACATGTTGGTACAGGTGTGGTATTCCCTTTTTAGAAAAAAAATTGCGGCTGGGTACCTTCCACTGCGGTGTCCCAATTGCTACAAATTTGCGGAAGGCCTCAGAGTCCACCAGCTGGTATGGTAAAAGCTGGCGGGCTAAGAGTGCAGACAAGCCAGCTGTCAGACGCCGGGCAAGGGGGTGACAGTCAGACATTGGCTTCTTACGCTCAAACATGGCCTTCACAGAAACTTGGCTGGTGGCAGATGACTGGGAATGGGAACAGGTGGTCAAGGTGGAAGGCGGAGTGGAGGGTGGTTCAGACGGGTCAAGGAGAGCAGAGGTAGAGCAGTAAGATGCTGGACCAGAAGGAGTGTGGCTTTTAGTTTGCCTGTTGCCTTTGAGGTGTTGCTCCCAAAGTGCTTTGTGCTTGCCGCTCATGTGCCTTCGCATAGAAGTTGTACCTATGTGGCTGTTGGGCTTACCAAGGCTCAGTTTCTGACTGCACTCATTGCAAATTACAATGCTTTTGTCAGAGGCACACACATTAAAAAAATCCCACACTGCTGACTTTTTGGAAGTGTGCGATCTGGCGGTAACAGTAGAAGTTGGCGGAGTTGGCGGTATTGGCGGCAATGGCGGGTGCGTTGGCCGGCTGAACACAGGTGCCGATACATGTTGTTGCCCTACTGATCCCTGCGGGCTGTCCTCCCTGCTTCTTCTAAGTCTTATTCTCCTACTGCCTCTCTGACTCTCCGTCTCTCCATCTGAACTACCCTCCTCTTGCTCTCTTCTACTAGGCACCCACAAAACATCAATCTCCTCATCATCATTCTCCTCAGATGCATCAATTTCTTCTGACACATCACAGAAGGAAGCAGCAGCGGGGACCTCCTCCTCATCACTCATTATGTCCATCTCTATCGTGTTCTCTGCCAGAATTAAATCTGGTGTAAGGTCCTCATCTCCTTCATCTTCTTCTGGCAATAATGGTTGCGCATTACTCAGTTCAAGAAACTCATTGGAAAATAACTCCTCTGACCCCAGTGAAGAAGGGGCACCGGTGGTGGAGGAAGTGTTACGTGGGGTGGCCATAGCAGTGGAGGATGAGGAGGATGTTGTGGTAAAGTTAGAAACGGTAGAGGATGGGGTGTGCTGTGTAAGCCAGTCAACTACCTCTTCAGCATTTTGGGAGTTCAGGGTCATTGGCTTTTTAAAACTGGGCAATTTGCTAGGGCCACAGGATTGCATAGCAGCACGGCCCCTAGCACGGCCTCTGCGTGGCGGCCTGCCTTTGCCTGGCATTATTTTTAAAAAAACAACAACAACAACAAAAACTCAGTTGGTTTTTCTGGAAACGATAATACACACAGCTAGATGGCGGGTTGAAGAAAACACTGTGCAAATAATGCCTACAAAGTCAACGTATACACTACTACAGCGGTGGATACGGATTACGTAAAATATATGAATGCTGCTTGAAAAAAAGTAACTCAAGTGGTTTTTCTAGAGACGATAATATTATCAATATTTAGACAAAATGTGAACAAGGTCACACAGCTCGATGGCGGGTTGAAGAAAACAGTGTGCAAATAATGCCTACAAGGTCAACGTATACACTACTACAGCGGTGGATACGGATTACGTAAAATATATGAATGCTGCTTGAAAAAAAGTAACTCAAGTGGTTTTTCTAGAGACGATAATATTATCAATATTTAGACAAAATGTGAACAAGGTCACACAGCTCGATGGCGGGTTGAAGAAAACAGTGTGCAAATAATGCCTACAAAGTCAACGTATACACTACTACAGCGGTGGATACGGATTACGTAAAATATATGAATGCTGCTTGAAAAAAAGTAACTCAAGTGGTTTTTCTAGAGACGATAATATTATCAATATTTAGACAAAATGTGAACAAGGTCACACAGCTCGATGGCGGGTTGAAGAAAACAGTGTGCAAATAATGCCTACAAGGTCAACGTATACACTACTACAGCGGTGGATACGGATTACGTAAAATATATGAATGCTGCTTGAAAAAAAGTAACTCAAGTGGTTTTTCTAGAGACGATAATATTATCAATATTTAGACAAAATGTGAACAAGGTCACACAGCTCGATGGCGGGTTGAAGAAAACAGTGTGCAAATAATGCCTACAAGGTCAACGTATACACTACTACAGCGGTGGATACGGATTACGTAAAATATATGAATGCTGCTTGAAAAAAAGTAACTCAAGTGGTTTTTCTAGAGACGATAATATTATCAATATTTAGACAAAATGTGAACAAGGTCACACAGCTCGATGGCGGGTTGAAGAAAACAGTGTGCAAATAATGCCTACAAGGTCAACGTATACACTACTACAGCGGTGGATACGGATTACGTAAAATATATGAATGCTGCTTGAAAAAAAGTAACTCAAGTGGTTTTTCTAGAGACGATAATATTATCAATATTTAGACAAAATGTGAACAAGGTCACACAGCTCGATGGCGGGTTGAAGAAAACAGTGTGCAAATAATGCCTACAAGGCCAACGTATACACTACTACAGCGGTGGATACGGATTACGTAAAATATATTATGGCTGCTTGAAAAAAGTGACTCCGGTGTTTTTTCTGGAGACGGTAATATTATGGATATTTAGACAGAATGGGAACAAGGTCACACAGCTCGATGGCGGGTTGAAGAAAACAGTGTGCAAATAATGCCTACAAGGCCAACGTATACACTACTACAGCGGTGGATACGGATTACGTAAAATATATTATGGCTGCTTGAAAAAAGTGACTCCGGTGTTTTTTCTGGAGACGGTAATATTATGGATATTTAGACAGAATGGGAACAAGGTCACACAGCTCGATGGCGGGTTGAAGAAAACAGTGTGCAAATAATGCCTACAAGGCCAACGTATACACTACTACAGCGGTGGATACGGATTACGTAAAATATATGAATGCTGCTTGAAAAAAGTGACTCCGGTGTTTTTTCTGGAGACGGTAATATTATGGATATTTAGACAGAATGGGAACAAGGTCACACAGCTCGATGGCGGGTTGAAGAAAACAGTGTGCAAATAATGCCTACAAGGCCAACGTATACACTACTACAGCGGTGGATACGGATTACGTAAAATATATGAATGCTGCTTGAAAAAAGTGACTCCGGTGTTTTTTCTGGAGACGGTAATATTATGGATATTTAGACAGAATGTGAACAAGGTCACACAGCTCGATGGCGGGTTGAAGAAAACAGTGTGCAAATAATGCCTACAAGGCCAACGTATACACTACTACAGCGGTGGATACGGATTACGTAAAATATATTATGGCTGCTTGAAAAAAGTGACTCCGGTGTTTTTTCTGGAGACGGTAATATTATGGATATTTAGACAGAATGTGAACAAGGTCACACAGCTCGATGGCAGGTTGAAGAAAACAGTGTGCAAATAATGCCTACAGGGCAAATAATGCCTAAAAGGTCAACTTATACACTACTACAGCGGTAGTAAAATAAAAAAAAGTAAAATAAAAAAAAAATGAATATTAAAAAAAAAAAATTAAAGTTGGTGCTGCTGAACTACTAGGAGCAGCAGATTAGCACACCAGTCCCACTCCCCAACACTGCTAGACTAATAGCACTGGGCTCTTATAGTAGTAGTAGTAGTAGTAGTAAAACAACGAAAAAATAAATAAAAGCAGTCCTTACAAGGACTACTGTTATTGCAGCAGTCAGCAGATGAGATCAGAAGCAGGACAGCTGCCCACTGCAGCTACATACAGAGCACTGCAGTAGAAGGTAGATTACTAGCCAGCAAAGCTACCTAAGCTTAAATGTCCCTCAAACCCCTGCAGACTTCTGTCCCTCCAATAACAGAGCAGTATCAAAACGATTACTAGCCAGCAAACTTTCAACTGTCCCTGAAATCACTAACAGGCAGCAGCTCTCTCCCTACACTATCTCTTCAGCACACACAGGCAGAGTGAAAAAACGCTGCAGGGCTTCGGTTTTTATAGGGAAGGGGAGTGGTCCAGGGGAGAGCTTCCTGATTGGCTGCCATGTACCTGCTGGTCTGGGGTGAGAGGGCAAAAAAAAGCGCCAACAATGGCGAACCCAAAATGGCGAACGTCGCGCGACGTTCGCGAACTTCCGGCGAGCGCGAACACCCGATGTTCGCGCGAACAAGTTCGCCGGCGAACAGTTCGCGACATCTCTAATATGGAGCCAGTGGGAATCTCTGTGAATACTGGACCCTATGTAATAATAAGGCATTTACTTTGCCTAGGTAAACTTACTCAACCAATCAGCAGGAAGCATTTTCTGGTCTCCTGTTTCAAATCAAATGAGTTACTGCACCTGGACACACTGGGTTAATGGGGTGACATCTCTGTATGTATTACCTGAACATATCAATGGGTGTCACTTCTATTTGTCAGCTAAAACTTTCCTAGGATTGCTGTCAGGGGCAGAACATCATCTGATTTGTTCTTTTACTACTTTATTTATTTGAATGGTTAGTGGAAGTTCGGGAGATTGCACCGCATGATCCAATATTGAAGGTATATCTGCACATCTATGGCCAACTTTATTTTACTTGCACTTTCTCTCCCCCAGTAACAGAACAGATCCGGGGGAAACATCTCATTTGTCTGTGACTCCTACTCATCTGCCCCATGGAAGGGAAACTGCTACACAAACAACCCCAGCAGGGAGCCTCCTGTAAGTGTATAATATATAGGCACAGCCCCCCATCTTTCTCCTGTCACCCCCATATCATATATGCACATAATGTAAGTGTATAATATATACGCACAGCCCCCCATCTTTCCTCTGTCACCCCCATATCATATATGCACATAATGTAAGTGTATAATATATAGGCAAAGCCCCCCATCTTTCTCCTGTCACCCCCATATCATATATGCACATAATGTAAATGTATAATATATACGCACAGCCCCCCATCTTTCCTCTGTCACCCCCATATCATATATGCACATAATGTAAGTGTATAATATATAGGCAAAGCCCCCCATCTTTCCCCTGTCACCCCCATATCATATATGCACATAATGTAAGTGTATAATATATAGGCACAGATATACCCCCATCTTTCCCCTGTCACCCCCATATCATATATGCACATAATGTAAGTGTATAATATATAGGCACAGCCCCCATCTTTCCTCTGTCACCCCCATATCATATATGCACATAATGTAAGTGTATAATATATAGGCACAGCCCCCATCTTTCCTCTGTCACCCCCATATCATATATGCACATAATGTAAGTGTATAATATAAAGGCACAGCCCCCATCTTTCCCCTGTCACCCCCATATCATATATGCACATAATGTAAGTGTATAATTTATAGGCACAGCCCCCCATCTTTCCTCTGTCACCCCCATATCATATATGCACATAATGTAAGTGTATAATATAAAGGCACAGCCCCCATCTTTCCCCTGTCACCCCCATATCATATATGCACATAATGTAAGTGTATAATATATAGGCACAGCCCCCCATCTTTCCCCTGTCACCCCCATATCATATATGCACATAATGTAAGTGTATAATATATAGGCACAGCCCCCCATCTTTCCCCTGTCACCCCCATATCATATATGCACATAATGTAAGTGTATAATATATAGGCACAGATATAGCAGTGCCATGTCTGATAATGGCAGTGCCCAGGCATATACTGCACATATATATATAGACTAGTGGCAGCTGAGTGTGAGTGCAGATATGAGTGAGAGTGCCAGTAGCAGAGTTATTACAATAAATCTTTCAGGGGAGTCTCAGTTGAGTGAATAAATGGGATCGATTCATATATAGACTTTACCTTGGGCTCTGGAAATAATTTGGGCATTATGTGCATATATGATATGGGGGTGACAAGGAAAAGATGGGGGGCTGAGCCTATATATTATACACTTACATTATGTGCATATATGATATGGGGGTGACAGGGGAAAGATGGGGGGCTGTGCCTATATATTATACACTTACATTATGTGCATATATGATATGGGGGTGATAGGGGAAAGATGGGGGGCTGTGCCTATATATTATACACTTACATTATGTGCATATATGATATGGGGGTGACAGAGGAAAGATGGGGGCTGTGCCTATATATTATACACTTACATTATGTGCATATATGATATGGGGGTGACAGAGGAAAGATGGGGGCTGTGCCTATATATTATACACTTACATTATGTGCATATATGATATGGGGGTGACAGAGGAAAGATGGGGGCTGTGCCTATATATTATACACTTACATTATGTGCATATATTATATGGGGGTGATAGGGGAAAGATGGGGGGCTGTGCCTATATATTATACACTTACATTATGTGCATATATGATATGGGGGTGACAAGGGAAAGATGGGGGGCTGTGCCTATATATTATACACTTACATTATGTGCATATATGATATGGGGGTGACAGAGGAAAGATGGGGGCTGTGCCTATATATTATACACTTACATTATGTGCATATATGATATGGGGGTGACAGAGGAAAGATAGGGGCTGTGCCTATATATTATACACTTACATTATGTGCATATATGATATGGGGGTGACAGAGGAAAGATGGGGGCTGTGCCTATATATTATACACTTACATTATGTGCATATATGATATGGGGGTGACAGAGGAAAGATGGGGGCTGTGCCTATATATTATACACTTACATTATGTGCATATATGATATGGGGGTGACAGGGGAAAGATGGGGGGCTGTGCCTAAATATTATATACTTACATTATGTGCATATATGATATGGGGGTGATAGGGGAAAGATGGGGGGCTGTGCCTATATATTATACACTTACATTATGTGCATATATGATATGGGGGTGACAGGGGAAAGATGGGGGGCTGTGCCTATATATTATACACTTACATTATGTGCATATATTATATGGGTGTGACAGGGGAAAGATGGGGGTATATCTGTGCCTATATATTATACACTTACATTATGTGCATATATGATATGGGGGTGACAGGGGAAAGATGGGGGGCTTTGCCTATATATTATACATTTACATTATGTGCATATATGATATGGGGGTGACAGAGGAAAGATGGGGGGCTGTGCGTATATATTATACATTTACATTATGTGCATATATGATATGGGGGTGACAGGAGAAAGATGGGGGGCTGTGCCTATATATTATACACTTACCTTATGTGCATATATGATATGGGGGTGACAGGAGAAAGATGGGGGGCTGTGCCTATATATTATACACTTACATTATGTGCATATATGATATGGGGGTGTCACTGTGACAGGGAAAGATGGGGGGTATATTTGTGCCTATATTTTGTGGGTGGCATAGTAGCAAGAACCTGGATTTAATTGCTCCATTGGATTATTTTGTTTCTCAGTATATAATAGGGAGCTTAGTGCATGGTACAAGATAGATAATAAAGGCAAAGTAAATCTCTATATGTTACAATCCCTGCAATTACATGCCGTTTCTAACTGTGGAAGAGCCCCCAGCATCTGCCATTTACATGAATACAGTTCTGGGCTCTGGGTCGGGGGTCAGCGAGTGGTTCTGCAGATTCACGTGGTTCAGTTCCTGCCACTCAAGCGCTCAGTCCCGGCAGGGAACAATTCCCATCTGTTTCGGAGGCAACAAGCTAATTAGGACTTCTGAATGACCCAAAGCCCTATTCCTCTGGGCCATTTTTGGAGCCAAATAAACCATCACAAAATTATAATTTGGACTGGTCTTAACAGACCTGCTCCGTTTCTAATCGGACTCCTAATCTCTAAAATTTCTCTCAACTTTGAAGTTTGTCTCTTTTCTATGAAACTTCCCTTTGTCTAAGAATTGATATCATTCTATTCCCTGTCTGTCTCTCCAGTAGCACCGCATCCAACCTGCAGGGGGTGTGTAAAGGGCAAGTAAAGCTGCAGTAAAAATTACTTTTAGGCATCATGACACTGAGGGGTTGTTCTGTGACCATATAAAGACACAAGGCTGCAGGCTGAGTTATACAGGGAACTCTGAGTATCACTCATGTATTATAAGGGATAATGTACCCCCTACTGTAAATGATAAGGATATTAGAAGTCACTGAGGGGTTGTTCTGTGACCATATAAAGGCACAAGGCTGCAGGCTGAGTTATATAGGGAACTCTGAGTATCACTCATGTATTATAAGGGATAATGTACCCCCTACTGTAAATGATAAGGATATTAGAAGTCACTGAGGGGTTGTTCTGTGACCATATAAAGGCACAAGGCTGCAGGCTGAGTTATATAGGGAACTCTGAGTATCACTCATGTATTATAAGGGATAATGTACCCCCTACTGTAAATGATAAGGATATTAGAAGTCACTGAGGGGTTGTTCTGTGACCATATAAAGGCACAAGGCTGCAGGCTGAGTTATACAGGGAACTCTGAGTATCACTCATGTATTATAAGGGATAATGTACCCCCTACTGTAAATGATAAGGATATTAGAAGTCACTGAGGGGTTGGTCTGTGACCATATAAAGGCACAAGGCTGCAGGCTGAGTTATACAGGGAACTCTGAGTATCACTCATGTATTATAAGGGATAGTGTACCCCCTACTGTAAATGATAAGGATATTAGAAGTCACTGAGGGGTTGTTCTGTGACCATATAAAGGCACAAGGCTGCAGGCTGAGTTATACAGGGAACTCTGAGTATCACTCATGTATTATAAGGGATAATGTACCCCCTACTGTAAATGATAAGGATATTAGAAGTCACTGAGGAGTTGTTCTGTGACCATATAAAGACACAAGGCTGCAGGCTGAGTTATACAGGGAACTCTGAGTATCACTCATGTATTATAAGGGATAATGTACCCCCTACTGTAAATGATAAGGATATTAGAAGTCACTGAGGGGTTGTTCTGTGACCATATAAAGGCACAAGGCTGCAGGCTGAGTTATACAGGGAACTCTGAGTATCACTCATGTATTATAAGGGATAATGTACCCCCTACTGTAAATGATAAGGATATTAGAAGTCACTGAGGAGTTGTTCTGTGACCATATAAAGACACAAGGCTGCAGGCTGAGTTATACAGGGAACTCTGAGTATCACTCATGTATTATAAGGGATAGTGTACCCCCTACTGTAAATGATAAGGATATTACAAGTCACTGAGGAGTTGTTCTGTGACCATATAAAGACACAAGGCTGCAGGCTGAGTTATACAGGGAACTCTGAGTATCACTCATGTATTATAAGGGATAATGTACCCCCTACTGTAAATGATAAGGATATTAGAAGTCACTGAGGCGTTGTTCTGTGACCATATAAAGGCACAAGGCTGCAGGCTGAGTTATACAGGGAACTCTGAGTATCACTCATGTATTATAAGGGATAATGTACCCCCTACTGTAAAGGATAAGGATATTAGAAGTCACTGAGGAGTTGTTCTGTGACCATATAAAGACACAAGGCTGCAGGCTGAGTTATACAGGGAACTCTGAGTATCACTCATGTATTATAAGGGATAATGTACCCCCTACTGTAAATGATAAGGATATTAGAAGTCACTGAGGGGTTGGTCTGTGACCATATAAAGGCACAAGGCTGCAGGCTGAGTTATACAGGGAACTCTGAGTATCACTCATGTATTATAAGGGATAGTGTACCCCCTACTGTAAATGATAAGGATATTAGAAGTCACTGAGGGGTTGTTCTGTGACCATATAAAGACACAAGGCTGCAGGCTGAGTTATACAGGGAACTCTGAGTATCACTCATGTATTATAAGGGATAATGTACCCCCTACTGTAAATGATAAGGATATTAGAAGTCACTGAGGGGTTGTTCTGTGACCATATAAAGGCACAAGGCTGCAGGCTGAGTTATACAGGGAACTCTGAGTATCACTCATGTATTATAAGGGATAATGTACCCCCTACTGTAAATGATAAGGATATTAGAAGTCACTGAGGAGTTGTTCTGTGACCATATAAAGACACAAGGCTGCAGGCTGAGTTATACAGGGAACTCTGAGTATCACTCATGTATTATAAGGGATAATGTACCCCCTACTGTAAATGATAAGGATATTAGAAGTCACTGAGGGGTTGTTCTGTGACCATATAAAGGCACAAGGCTGCAGGCTGAGTTATACAGGGAACTCTGAGTATCACTCATGTATTATAAGGGATAATGTACCCCCTACTGTAAATGATAAGGATATTAGAAGTCACTGAGGAGTTGTTCTGTGACCATATAAAGACACAAGGCTGCAGGCTGAGTTATACAGGGAACTCTGAGTATCACTCATGTATTATAAGGGATAGTGTACCCCCTACTGTAAATGATAAGGATATTACAAGTCACTGAGGAGTTGTTCTGTGACCATATAAAGACACAAGGCTGCAGGCTGAGTTATACAGGGAACTCTGAGTATCACTCATGTATTATAAGGGATAATGTACCCCCTACTGTAAATGATAAGGATATTAGAAGTCACTGAGGGGTTGTTCTGTGACCATATAAAGGCACAAGGCTGCAGGCTGAGTTATATAGGGAACTCTGAGTATCACTCATGTATTATAAGGGATAATGTACCCCCTACTGTAAATGATAAGGATATTAGAAGTCACTGAGGGGTTGTTCTGTGACCATATAAAGGCACAAGGCTGCAGGCTGAGTTATATAGGGAACTCTGAGTATCACTCATGTATTATAAGGGATAATGTACCCCCTACTGTAAATGATAAGGATATTAGAAGTCACTGAGGGGTTGTTCTGTGACCATATAAAGGCACAAGGCTGCAGGCTGAGTTATACAGGGAACTCTGAGTATCACTCATGTATTATAAGGGATAATGTACCCCCTACTGTAAATGATAAGGATATTAGAAGTCACTGAGGGGTTGGTCTGTGACCATATAAAGGCACAAGGCTGCAGGCTGAGTTATACAGGGAACTCTGAGTATCACTCATGTATTATAAGGGATAGTGTACCCCCTACTGTAAATGATAAGGATATTAGAAGTCACTGAGGGGTTGTTCTGTGACCATATAAAGGCACAAGGCTGCAGGCTGAGTTATACAGGGAACTCTGAGTATCACTCATGTATTATAAGGGATAATGTACCCCCTACTGTAAATGATAAGGATATTAGAAGTCACTGAGGAGTTGTTCTGTGACCATATAAAGACACAAGGCTGCAGGCTGAGTTATACAGGGAACTCTGAGTATCACTCATGTATTATAAGGGATAATGTACCCCCTACTGTAAATGATAAGGATATTAGAAGTCACTGAGGGGTTGTTCTGTGACCATATAAAGGCACAAGGCTGCAGGCTGAGTTATACAGGGAACTCTGAGTATCACTCATGTATTATAAGGGATAATGTACCCCCTACTGTAAATGATAAGGATATTAGAAGTCACTGAGGAGTTGTTCTGTGACCATATAAAGACACAAGGCTGCAGGCTGAGTTATACAGGGAACTCTGAGTATCACTCATGTATTATAAGGGATAGTGTACCCCCTACTGTAAATGATAAGGATATTACAAGTCACTGAGGAGTTGTTCTGTGACCATATAAAGACACAAGGCTGCAGGCTGAGTTATACAGGGAACTCTGAGTATCACTCATGTATTATAAGGGATAATGTACCCCCTACTGTAAATGATAAGGATATTAGAAGTCACTGAGGCGTTGTTCTGTGACCATATAAAGGCACAAGGCTGCAGGCTGAGTTATACAGGGAACTCTGAGTATCACTCATGTATTATAAGGGATAATGTACCCCCTACTGTAAAGGATAAGGATATTAGAAGTCACTGAGGAGTTGTTCTGTGACCATATAAAGACACAAGGCTGCAGGCTGAGTTATACAGGGAACTCTGAGTATCACTCATGTATTATAAGGGATAATGTACCCCCTACTGTAAATGATAAGGATATTAGAAGTCACTGAGGGGTTGGTCTGTGACCATATAAAGGCACAAGGCTGCAGGCTGAGTTATACAGGGAACTCTGAGTATCACTCATGTATTATAAGGGATAGTGTACCCCCTACTGTAAATGATAAGGATATTAGAAGTCACTGAGGGGTTGTTCTGTGACCATATAAAGACACAAGGCTGCAGGCTGAGTTATACAGGGAACTCTGAGTATCACTCATGTATTATAAGGGATAATGTACCCCCTACTGTAAATGATAAGGATATTAGAAGTCACTGAGGAGTTGTTCTGTGACCATATAAAGACACAAGGCTGCAGGCTGAGTTATACAGGGAACTCTGAGTATCACTCATGTATTATAAGGGATAGTGTACCCCCTACTGTAAATGATAAGGATATTACAAGTCACTGAGGAGTTGTTCTGTGACCATATAAAGACACAAGGCTGCAGGCTGAGTTATACAGGGAACTCTGAGTATCACTCATGTATTATAAGGGATAATGTACCCCCTACTGTAAATGATAAGGATATTAGAAGTCACTGAGGCGTTGTTCTGTGACCATATAAAGGCACAAGGCTGCAGGCTGAGTTATACAGGGAACTCTGAGTATCACTCATGTATTATAAGGGATAATGTACCCCCTACTGTAAAGGATAAGGATATTAGAAGTCACTGAGGAGTTGTTCTGTGACCATATAAAGACACAAGGCTGCAGGCTGAGTTATACAGGGAACTCTGAGTATCACTCATGTATTATAAGGGATAATGTACCCCCTACTGTAAATGATAAGGATATTAGAAGTCACTGAGGGGTTGTTCTGTGACCATATAAAGGCACAAGGCTGCAGGCTGAGTTATACAGGGAACTCTGAGTATCACTCATGTATTATAAGGGATAGTGTACCCCCTACTGTAAAGGATAAGGATATTAGAAGTCACTGAGGGGTTGTTCTGTGACCATATAAAGACACAAGGCTGCAGGCTAAGTTATACAGGGAACTCTGAGTATCACTCATGTATTATAAGGGATAATGTACCCCCTACTGTAAATGATAAGGATATTAGAAGTCACTGAGGGGTTGTTCTGTGACCATATAAAGGCACAAGGCTGCAGGCTGAGTTATACAGGGAACTCTGAGTATCACTCATGTATTATAAGGGATAATGTACCCCCTACTGTAAATGATAAGGATATTAGAAGTCACTGAGGAGTTGTTCTGTGACCATATAAAGACACAAGGCTGCAGGCTGAGTTATACAGGGAACTCTGAGTATCACTCATGTATTATAAGGGATAATGTACCCCCTACTGTAAATGATAAGGATATTAGAAGTCACTGAGGGGTTGTTCTGTGACCATATAAAGGCACAAGGCTGCAGGCTGAGTTATACAGGGAACTCTGAGTATCACTCATGTATTATAAGGGATAATGTACCCCCTACTGTAAATGATAAGGATATTAGAAGTCACTGAGGAGTTGTTCTGTGACCATATAAAGACACAAGGCTGCAGGCTGAGTTATACAGGGAACTCTGAGTATCACTCATGTATTATAAGGGATAATGTACCCCCTACTGTAAATGATAAGGATATTAGAAGTCACTGAGGGGTTGTTCTGTGACCATATAAAGGCACAAGGCTGCAGGCTGAGTTATACAGGGAACTCTGAGTATCACTCATGTATTATAAGGGATAATGTACCCCCTACTGTAAATGATAAGGATATTAGAAGTCACTGAGGAGTTGTTCTGTGACCATATAAAGACACAAGGCTGCAGGCTGAGTTATACAGGGAACTCTGAGTATCACTCATGTATTATAAGGGATAGTGTACCCCCTACTGTAAATGATAAGGATATTACAAGTCACTGAGGAGTTGTTCTGTGACCATATAAAGACACAAGGCTGCAGGCTGAGTTATACAGGGAACTCTGAGTATCACTCATGTATTATAAGGGATAATGTACCCCCTACTGTAAATGATAAGGATATTAGAAGTCACTGAGGGGTTGTTCTGTGACCATATAAAGGCACAAGGCTGCAGGCTGAGTTATACAGGGAACTCTGAGTATCACTCATGTATTATAAGGGATAATGTACCCCCTACTGTAAATGATAAGGATATTAGAAGTCCCTGAGGGGTTGTTCTGTGACCATATAAAGGCACAAGGCTGCAGGCTGAGTTATACAGGGAACTCTGAGTATCACTCATGTATTATAAGGGATAATGTACCCCCTACTGTAAATGATAAGGATATTAGAAGTCACTGAGGCGTTGTTCTGTGACCATATAAAGGCACAAGGCTGCAGGCTGAGTTATACAGGGAACTCTGAGTATCACTCATGTATTATAAGGGATAATGTACCCCCTACTGTAAAGGATAAGGATATTAGAAGTCACTGAGGAGTTGTTCTGTGACCATATAAAGACACAAGGCTGCAGGCTGAGTTATACAGGGAACTCTGAGTATCACTCATGTATTATAAGGGATAATGTACCCCCTACTGTAAATGATAAGGATATTAGAAGTCACTGAGGGGTTGTTCTGTGACCATATAAAGGCACAAGGCTGCAGGCTGAGTTATACAGGGAACTCTGAGTATCACTCATGTATTATAAGGGATAGTGTACCCCCTACTGTAAATGATAAGGATATTAGAAGTCACTGAGGGGTTGTTCTGTGACCATATAAAGGCACAAGGCTGCAGGCTGAGTTATACAGGGAACTCTGAGTATCACTCATGTATTATAAGGGATAATGTACCCCCTACTGTAAATGATAAGGATATTAGAAGTCACTGAGGAGTTGTTCTGTGACCATATAAAGACACAAGGCTGCAGGCTGAGTTATACAGGGAACTCTGAGTATCACTCATGTATTATAAGGGATAGTGTACCCCCTACTGTAAATGATAAGGATATTACAAGTCACCGAGGAGTTGTTCTGTGACCATATAAAGACACAAGGCTGCAGGCTGAGTTATACAGGGAACTCTGAGTATCACTCATGTATTATAAGGGATAATGTACCCCCTACTGTAAATGATAAGGATATTAGAAGTCACTGAGGCGTTGTTCTGTGACCATATAAAGGCACAAGGCTGCAGGCTGAGTTATACAGGGAACTCTGAGTATCACTCATGTATTATAAGGGATAATGTACCCCCTACTGTAAAGGATAAGGATATTAGAAGTCACTGAGGAGTTGTTCTGTGACCATATAAAGACACAAGGCTGCAGGCTGAGTTATACAGGGAACTCTGAGTATCACTCATGTATTATAAGGGATAATGTACCCCCTACTGTAAATGATAAGGATATTAGAAGTCACTGAGGGGTTGTTCTGTGACCATATAAAGGCACAAGGCTGCAGGCTGAGTCATACAGGGAACTCTGAGTATCACTCATGTATTATAAGGGATAGTGTACCCCCTACTGTAAATGATAAGGATATTAGAAGTCACTGAGGGGTTGTTCTGTGACCATATAAAGGCACAAGGCTGCAGGCTGAGTTATACAGGGAACTCTGAGTATCACTCATGTATTATAAGGGATAATGTACCCCCTACTGTAAATGATAAGGATATTAGAAGTCACTGAGGGGTTGTTCTGTGACCATATAAAGGCACAAGGCTGCAGGCTGAGTTATACAGGGAACTCTGAGTATCACTCATGTATTATAAGGGATAATGTATCCATGGGAAGCTACCATAATACTCAATATATACTCATCACCTGCTTGGGGTTTTTTGAGGGTTAAAAATAAGCTTTAAGGTCCAGGGAGGCAGAACAAAGGGTGGGTCCATGACTCACTCAGTTAAAGGTCAACTGAAAAGGAAGGATTTAACCAGATCGATGTCTTGTGACCGTAATTGGGTGAGAAAACGGTTTGTGGAAACGGGAGGTGAGAGCAGAATGTGATAAAGACAATGAGCTTTATTGCAAAAATTAATAAACTTGATACAAAAGTTCTGTAATAACAGATCCCCCCAATTACCCCACTCATACAGAGTTCAGCAGTGGTGTATCCTCGAGGGGTGGGACAGGGTAGGCGTGCCATGCAGTTGCCTCTGCCCACATTTACTCTGAAAAGGAGGCGGGATTAAGTCTAAAATGTCTTCCCTTCCTTGCTCCATTCTGGCTGTTGCATTGTAGAAAGGAAAATGTTCTTTTTTTTTACCTTTTAATTAAAGCAATAGGCAGAATGCATTTGAGCACAGGTTCTGTTTATTGGGCTGATGTCGAATGCAGGTGTGTGCCGTCCCTTTAATTATACCTTCACATCTGAAAGTGCATTGAGCAAACAAATAGTGAAGGTGTCGTTGTGCTTTAATAAGAACGGGGAACGTTATGGGGGTTATTAATTACAGTGTCGGTAGGAAAACCTTTAACCCAAGAGGCACAGGACTGAACACTGACACAGGGGTAGGGGGAACATTTCTCTCCTTTTCTCATTAATATTCTGCAGTCGGATGTTTTTGTCTTCCTAACATATGGTCCCTAGCAGCTGTGGGGCTCAGGCACCAGTCCAAAATCGTTATGTCTGCAGTACTAAAATGGCTCTGATTCTAAGCTGAAATATTTAGTCAGATGCTGAAACTAAATATACCTAAATTATACTTATACAACTGCTGCCATATTGTTCTACTGTCTCCATCTTGCCCTACTGCCTCCATCTTGCACTACTGTCTCCATCTTGCCCTACTGTCTACATCTTGCCCTACTGCCTACATCTTGCCCTACTGTCTCCATCTTGCCCTACTGTCTCCATCTTGCCCTACTGCCTACATCTTGCACTACTGTCTACATCTTGCCCTACTGTCTCCATCTTGCCCTACTGCCTACATCTTGCCCTACTGTCTACATCTTGCCCTACTGTCTCCATCTTGTCGTACGGTCTCCACCTTGTTCTACTGTCTCCATCTTGCCCTACTGCCTACATCTTGCACTACTGTCTACATCCTACCCTACTGTTTTTATCTTCCTCTACTTTTTCAGTCACCACCTTGCTTTACCCTCTTCATCATATCCAACTGTCTCCATCTTGGTCTACTGTCTCCATCTTGGTCTACAGTCTCCATCTTCTCCTACTTTCTCCATCATGTCCTACTGTCTCTATCTTGCCCTACTGTCTTTATATTGACCTACTGTATATAAATTGCACTACTGTCTCCATTTGCATCTTGTCCTACTACCTTCATAGTGTCCTACTGTCTTCATCTTGTCCTACTGTATTTACCTTAATCTACTGTTTCCATTACCACCTTGTTTTACTCTCTCCATCTTGTCCAACTGTCTTCATCTTGCGCTTCTAGATCTATATTGCTCTACTGTCTCCATCTCTATCTTGTTATACTGTCTACATTTTGTCCTATTGTCTCCACCTTGCCATACTGCCTCCCTTTCTTCCATAGTTTATTTAACTGCAAAATAATTTAATGTGCACTGGGAATGCAAGAATGTGGGTTATATGCCAAACCTCCCAGACAGGAGAAGAAAGCCACACTGCATGGAACACAAGAGAAAAAGAGTCATATGGTCCCATAAGTTGTCTTTCACTTATTATACAACATGGGATTCCATCCACCTACTATAACCATTACGATACTCCATGATGGTGGCATTCCCATACACACCACTCAATATGCCAATAGTCGTTTTTATTATCACCAAGATGAAGCCAAATGTCTTCCTTGGTCTCCCCAATCAGCAGCAACTAAACCTCTTGGAAACTCTATGATACATTACCCAGACTAATTGAATTATCTTTTATGTAGAGGTGAGCAGGAACATAGACTCCGGATGGCAGTGAATGTGATCTACTTAGACTTTGCTAAAGCATTTGATACAGTGCCACACAAAAGGTTACTGGTTAAATGAAGGAATGTTGGTCTGGAACATAGTATTTGTGTAAATGGCTGAAGGATAGATTACACAGAGTAGGGGGAAACGAAACATTTTCTAATTGGACCAGCATTGTTAGTGGTGTACCGCAGGGCTCTGTACTTGGTCCTTTGTTTTTTAACTTGTTTATTAATGACCTGAAAGGACAAATACTATTGGGATCTTGGAACATGCACCAACATTATTAGGGGCATGTCTAGCCAAACAAGGTCTTAGATGAGCTACCTACAGCACAAAAAAACCCTAAGTTTGCACATAGCCGGTTCAGAGAGATACCATAAAATTATAGCAGCCTATGTATTACCCTGTACTAAGTACAATTTAGCAGGAACAGCCCCCTAAGTTTGCTCATTTTCTGTACAGAGAGATCCCATAAAACTATGGCAGCATAGGTATTCCCTGTACTAAGCACAATTCAGCAGGAACAGTCCCTAAGTTTGCTCATAGTCTGTACAGAGAGATCCCATAAAACTATGGCACATAGGTATTCCCCTGTACTAAGCACAATTCAGCAGGAACAGTCCCTAAGTTTACTCATAGTCTGTACAGAGAGATCCCATAAAACTATGGCAGCATAGGTATTCCTCTGTACTAAGCACAATTCAGCAGGAACAGTCCCTAAAGGTGGCCATAGACGCACAGATAATATCGTACGAAAATAATTTTCGTCCGATATTCGTTGCGTGTATGGTGGAAAAAGAGCCGACCAATATCGGCAGAAGACTTGGATATTCGTCGGCTCGTGGATCGGGCTGGACGGAAAATTTTGATCGGGTGCCTTTGAAGGGACTCAAATATTGGCCATTGTTAGTGCTGAATCGTCAGATACAGGTAGAATTCTACAGGTTTATCTACCTGTATATCTGACAATTCAGCTCTACACGTGTGTATTGAAACGAACGATCTTTCTTGGAAAGATCTTGTCCAAGAAAGATCGTAATTGTTACGTCTATGGCCACCTTTGCTCATAGCCTGTACAGAAATATCCCAAAAACTATGGCAGCATAGGTATTCCCTGTACTAAGCACAATTCAGCAGGAACAGTCCCTAAGTTTGCTCATAGTCTGTACAGAGAGATGCCATAAAACTATGGCAGCATAGGTATTCCCTGTACTAAGCACAATTCAGCAGGAACAGCCCCTAAGTTTGCTCATAGTCTGTACAGAGAGATCCCATAAAACTATGGCAGCATAGGTATTCCCTGTACTAAGCACAATTCAGCAGGAACAGTCCCTAAGTTTGCTCATAGTCTGTACAGAAAGATCCCATAAAACTATATGAGCATAGGTATCCCCTGTACTAAGCACAATTCAGCAGGAACAGCCCCTAAGTTTGCTCATAGTCTGTACAGAGAGATCCCATAAAACTATGGCAGTATAGGTATCCCCTGTACTAAGCACAATTCAGCAGGGAAAGCTGAGGGTATAAAGACCCTTTATCTTTTAATTCTCAATATTAGATATTTATTGGCAGTGCCAGTCCCCACGGCACAATATAAATGTTGAGTTGAGCTTGTGCTGTTCCTGCAGATAATTTTGCAACATTCTCCCAGACATCATTATACTGAGCCAATTCCCCTCCTTTGTCTGTTGTATTGGCTCCATGTGATCCCCACGTGTTTTGCTATCACTCCTGCTGACAGGGCAGAAGAATTGGACAGGTGCAGGGAGTTATCTGTACAAACAATGACAACTTGCAAGAAGGATCCGGCGCTTCAGCTGTTACTTTTTCCACCAGCCAACATTTACGATTGCCCTTTCTCTGGTCACGCCGGGCCCTTGGGCTTTGCCGATGATGACACTCATAGCCCATATAAATCTCGCTGGAATGGCACAGCACAGTCCCTTGTCAGCATTAATACCAGTTATTTCACCCGGCTACTGAGCCCGGTGGCACGACTCTCTAAATTGCAAGACACGGCTTTTCCCATAGAATTCTTAGGAAGTGACATGACTAGAAGTGCTCTTTCTTTTTCATCTACGAAACACATTTGATGATATTTTATGAATCAGAAGTGCACAGTAAGCGATCAAGGTGGTATCACCCACTATTAACTGCTTAACTCATTGCTACTACCATGTAAGCTGCCATCAGAGTCTTGTACTCCCTCCCACTGCTTGAGTCACAGACTTCCTGTTTCTCCCCGCTGAAGTTTTTGAGGGGTTAAACATGGTGGACATAGGACTTTTCAGGCTTTTTTACTAGGGAAACACCAGAGTAGCCTGGTAATGTGCAAGTGCGCAGATAGTGGGGCTTGTTTACCATCATTTTTGCCCATGGGCAGTAACCCATAGCAACCAGTAATTTGTTTTTTTCAGGCAGTTGCAGGTAGAACAATAAATGCAACAACTAGATTGGTTGGCATAGTATTCTGCCCATGTACAACTTTGCCTAGTGTGTATATATGGCTCTTAATATGTTTGCAATACTCTCACCTACTATGCATGCTGGGAAGTGCATCAACTTCAACAAAACCAAAAGGGCACTCTCTTCCCCACACCCATGATCTACTGTCTCCATGTTGTGTTACTGTTTCCATCTTGTCCTACCATCTACATTTTGTCCTTCTGTCTTATTGTCCCATTCTGTCCTACTGTCTCCATTTTACCCTACTGTCTCCATCTTGCCCTACTGTCTCCATATTGTCTTATGGTCTCCATCTTGCCCTACTATCTCCTTCTTTTCCTACTGTCTCCATCTTATCCTACTGTCTTCATCTAGTCCTACTGTCTCCATCTTGGCCTTCTATCTCCTTATTTTCCTACTGTCTCCATCTTACCCTACTGTCTCCATCTTGCCCTACTGTCTCCTTCCTTTCCTACTGTCTCCATCTTGCCCTACTGTCTTATTCTTTTCCTACTGTCTCCATGTTGCCCTACTGTCTCCTTCTTGTCCTACTGTTTCCTTCTTGTCCAACTGTCTCCTTCTTACCCTACTGTCTCCTTCTTATCCTAATGTCTCCATCTTGCCCTACTGTCTCCTTCTTGTCCCACTCCCTCCATCTTGCCCTACTGTCTCCTTCTTATCCTACTTTCATAATCTTGCCCTACTGTCTCCATGTTGCCCTAGTCTTTCCATCTTGCCCTACTGTCTCCATCTTACCCTACTGTCTTCATCTTGTCATACTGTCTCCAACTTACCTTACTGTCGCCATCTTGCCCTACTGTCTCCATGTTGCCCTACTCTCTCCATCTTGCCCTACTGTCTCCATCTTGTCCAACTGTCTCCATTTTTCCCTACTGTCTCCATCTTGTCCAACTGTCTTCATTTTGCACTACTTTCTCCTTCTTGTCCTACTGTCTCCATCTTGCCCTACTGCTGCCTTCTTGTCCCACTCTCTCCATCTTGCCCTACTGTCTCCATCTTGTCCAACTGTCTCCATTTTTCCCTACTGTCTCCATCTTGTCCAACTGTTTTCATTTTGCACTACTTTCTTTTTCTTGTCCTACTGTCTCCATCTTGCCCTACTGCTTCCTTCTTGTCCAACTCTCTCCTTCTTGTCCTACTGTCTACTGCGTATCCTACTTTCATAATCTTGCCCTACTGTTTCCATGTTGCCCTACTCTCTCCATCTTGCCCTATTGTCTCGTCCTTGTCCTACTGTCTCCGTCTTGCCCTACTGTCTCCATCTTGCCCTACTGTCTCCATCTTACCCTACTGTCTGCATCTTGTCCTACTGTCTCCTTCTTGTCCTACTGTTTCCATTTTGTCCTACTGTCTCCATCTTGCCCTACTGTCTCCATCTTGTCCTGCTGTTTCTTTCTTGTCTTACTGTTTCCATCTTGTCCGACTGTCTCCTTCTTGTCCTACTGTTTCCATTTTGTCCTACTGTCTCTTTCTTGTCCTACTGTTTCCATCTTGTCCTACTGTCTACTTCTTGTCCTACTGTCTCCATCTTGCCCTACTGTCTCCATCTTACCCTAGTGTCTCCATCTTGTCCTACTATTTCTTTCTTGTCCTACTGTTTCCATCTTGTCCTACTGTCTCCATCTTGTCCTACTGTCTCCTTCTTGTCGTACAGTTTCCATCTTGTCCTACTGTCTCTTTCTTGTCCTACTGCCTCCATCTTTTTCTACTGGTATACTCTTCTTACCTACATCGGCTACTCTTGGTCCATATTATCCTCCCCTGAGACATCTCTTGCAAGTGTAAATTAGTTTCACCCACAGAATGGAAATGAAAAGGTTGTGACTCAATGTAGGTTTGTATTTGGGAATGTACTTATTATATATCCTATGAGGGAGGGAGGTTCCTGTCCTGGTTAATCATGATATTTCTTCTTTGATAATTGAAACTGAATTTGTATCAGTTTCCTTATGTCCCACTCTCTCTTGGCCAAGACAAACTCCCCTTTATACAGAGGGAAATCAGTCCATCAATGTGCGGCAGTTTCCCAAGAACAGTCTGTGTATAGTGACTTCCCACATACTGTCATGCTTTGCCTGGCACATATATATATATATATATATATATATGTGCCAGGCAAAGCATGACAGTATGTGGGAAGTCACTATACACAGACTGTTCTTGGGAAACTGCCGCACATTGATGGACTGATTTCCCTCTGTATAAAGGGGAGTTTGTCTCTATATATATATATATATATATATATATATATATATATATATATATATATATATATATATATATATATATATATTTATATATATATATATATATATATATATATATATATATATATATATATATATATATATGTATATATGTCTGTCTGAGCCAGAGTAATTAATCCTGCTTTATATGAGATTTTTTACTGACCCTGAGAGCAAACACCCTGCCGGAAAGCAAGACTGGACTGCTCACTGCTGCATCTAGTTACCAGAATTAAAGACAGAAAATTAAGAAATCCCAGTTAGGAAGTATCAAAAGGTCACTATAAACTTTGCACTAAAATAATATTACACTGCTAAAAGCAGCCATAAAGCAGGACAGGACTGCTGCTTCCAATGGGGATCAGATAGGATCTGTGCAGCCACTGGGACAGAATGTTCTGTTATACAGATAGCTAGAATCTCAGCTGCCATAAAGCAGGACAGGACTGCTGCTTACAATGGGGATCAGATAGGATCTGTGCAGCCACTGGGACAGAATGTTCTGTTATACAGATAGCTAGAATCTCAGCTGTCATAAAGCAGGACAGGACTGCTGCTTCCAATGGGGATCAGATAGGATCTGTGCAGCCACTGGGACAGAATGTTCTGTTATACAGATAGCTAGAATCTCAGCTGCCATAAAGCAGGACAGGACTGCTGCTTACAATGGGGATCAGATAGGATCTGTGCAGCCACTGGGACAGAATGTTCTGTTATACAGATAGCTAGAATCTCAGCCATAAGAATAAAACAGAATTATACCTTGTGTTCTCAGTCCTTACAAGATATCCTTGTCACATGATTATTAAATAATGGGGTTATTAATAAAATACAGTCAGTACCTGTGGCTCAGCGGGAGTTGCCAGGACAATAGTTATGTCTCTGTGGCTCATACAAAGTACTAGTGAATGTCAGTAGGAGATTTACGTGTATATATATATATATATGATATTGCCCACTGTCTATATTTTTATTTCTTTATTTACGACCCTTCTCCCCCCCATGAAGTGCTTTAGAAATATGATGATCAGGATTTGCTTTCTCTCTGCTCTATAATTCCTGTCTGGGAGCAGTGCCAGCGCCTGTCCAGCCCTCACACGGTTCCTGCTTAAATCCTCGGCCATAAATTTACTTATAGGAGCGTTAGATGTTCCCCCTGCAGTGTAATTGCCCCCTCGGGAGTCGTTTCCTACAGTGTCAGGAATTTATTGCTGGGCTGCGAGTACAAAGCTTTGTGTTATTGATTGCGGATCTTCTGGATTGAGTGTCTGCTCATGAGCTGCAATTGGACAAACTCTTTGGCAAATATTATTATCTGCTGTTTCTTTTATTTCCTCCCCAAACTGTCTATAAGCCACATTCAAACCCATCAGAACATTTGGTTTATGGCTCATACAGTAACAATGGCATAAAGTGGGGCCATAAATGTGCTTATCACTGTCTCGTCCATTTGCTTCTAATCTTAACAATAAATAAAACTCACAGTATCAGAACTGTATGTCCTTGTTTCTGTCCTCCCCAACCCCCAAGCTAAACCTATTGGCACATTTCTTTTAGGACTTCATTCAATTACAGCAACATGTGCCCCTACTAGTGCCAACAACTAACAGCACCAGAACCAGGAGGATCAGTGACCCAAAATTTACTTTACAATCAATATCCTGTACATAATATCCTTATATATCCTTATAGATGGTGCTTAGTGATGTCACTATTATACAATCTGAAAAGATTAAAAGTCACCTCAAAGTTCCCTGTATAACTCAGCCTGCAGCCTTGTGCATTTATATGGTCACAGAACAACCCCTCAGTGACTTCTAATATCCTTATCATTTACAGTAGGGGGTACATTATCCCTTATAATACATGAGTGATACTCAGAGTTCCCTGTATAACTCAGCCTGCAGCCTTGTGCCTTTATATGGTCACAGAACAACCCCTCAGTGACTTCTAATATCCTTATCATTTACAGTAGGGGGTACATTATCCCTTATAATACATGAGTGATACTCAGAGTTCCCTGTATAACTCAGCCTGCAGCCTTGTGCCTTTATATGGTCACAGAACAACCCCTCAGTGACTTCTAATATCCTTATCATTTACAGTAGGGGGTACATTATCCCTTATAATACATGAGTGATACTCAGAGTTCCCTGTATAACTCAGCCTGCAGCCTTGTGCCTTTATATGGTCACAGAACAGCCCCTCAGTGACTTCTAATATCCTTATCATTTACAGTAGGGGGTACATTATCCCTTATAATACATGAGTGATGCTCAGAGTTCCCTGTATAACTCAGCCTGCAGCCTTGTGCCTTTATATGGTCACAGAACAGCCCCTCAGTGACTTCTAATATCCTTATCATTTACAGTAGGGGGTACATTATCCCTTATAATACATGAGTGATGCTCAGAGTTCCCTGTATAACTCAGCCTGCAGCCTTGTGCCTTTATATGGTCACAGAACAACCCCTGCGGTGGTGGTTAATCTCGGATACAGCGAGAGACAAAACACTGAGGAAATTTACTCGTAAGCTGTCGCAGTGAGGTGCGCTGGCCACTAGATGGTGCTGCTGTACATAGTAGTACATTTATCCTATATAATAAAGTCCAAGTGTCTCTGCGTCCAGTCCCTGTGTCCGTGGATTGCGCTACTGCGCATGTGCCCCACGGACCATCTCTGGCAACATATGTTCTAGCGCCCGTTAATTTAACGGGCTTAATGTCTAGTATGGAATAAATATTTATGAGTGCCGGCACATTCACCCAATACTGTGCCCACATTGTACATCAGTCACATCAGTTCCTTCCCCAGTGGAGCTTACAATTTAAAGCAAGACCAAAATCTGGGGGTCTCATTCTATTTATTCGACAGGCCCATTCATGTGTCTATTAGCCCATTGTTCCCCCAGGCATCATGGGCATTGGGCTATGATTATAAAACAAACAGTCTTGTGTGAATATCTTAAACCCTCAATCCCACTATATCGTACAAACCCCAGCCGGCAGGGGCCCCGCACAACATTTTCGGGGCGCCCGCCCTGGGCCCCACCCACGGGCCCCACCCACCCTGGCGCCCATGCTCCGGATCTGGTTTCGCTGGAGCCCAGTCTCATTTCAACCTGCTCTTGAAGTAGCACCGGCCATAGATATTTCCTTAGAAAATGTTCCACAATATACAAAAAATGTGGGAGACTCCTCAGTTGTCTGTCCGCTGTTGTGTGGAACCAATTGGACATACAACTGATGAGGGGGCTATTCTAAGCACTTTTGTAATTTACATTCATTATTTATTTTAAATTCCAACATATTAAGGGATACATGTGCTGTTAATATGAATGAATTGTGTTACAACAGCGCCACCTGCTGGTCAGTTTCCCACCAGTCTGACCAGCAAGTAGTCAAGGAAGTTGTCAGGAGAAAGAAAGAGGCTGATGTTCTTCTGCTTAGGAATAAAATTAGAAACCTTTCTCACATCTTTCCTAAGCAGAAGAACATCAGCCTCTTTCTTTCTCCTGACAACTTCCTTGACTACTTGCTGGTCAGACTGGTGGGAAACTGACCAGCAGGTGGCGCTGTTGTAACACAATTCATTCATATTCACAGCACATGTATCCCTTAATATCTTGCAATTTAAAAAAAATAAATAATGAATATAAATTACAAAAGAGCCTAGAATAGCACCCTCATCCGTTTTACATTCACTTATTTTAAAGGTTTACTTATCCTTTAAGGACCACTTTTCATAGAGGTTGTGTAGAGGACACTGCGGGGGTCCAACTCTGGGTTAGTTAATTACTTACAGTTTTCTCTTGGGTGGGAGGGTTCAGTCGTCACCTTTCTGCCCGTCTCTGCACAAATGGGGGGAGGGGTTTCATCCCCATATTAATCGCTGCCTCTCGTTCTGCTGCATTGGATTGTATTGTGTTCCCCAAAATACCATGGGGTAAATTTATCAAAGAGTGAAGTTCCGCCTCTAGAGTGAAATTCCGCAGCTCTCCATTCATTTCTATGGGATTTTGAAAGGCGTATTTATAAATGGGTGGAGTGAAAGTTCACCCTTTGATAAATACGCCTATAAAAATCCCATAGAAATTAATGGAGAGCTGCGGAATTTCACTCTAGAGGCGGAACTTCACTCTTTGATAAATATACCCCTATTTATTTGCACAACAAAAAACCCAGAAGTCAAAATCTACAAAACGTTATCGTTCATCAAACTCTGCTCTGAAAAAGAACAATTTAGCTCGGTTTTATCTTTAATTAGCAAATTGGAAATACAGGTATAGAATCCGTTATCTGGAGAGAAAGCTCCAAATTACAGAAATGCCGTCTCCCATAGACTCCAATATAATCAAATAATCCAAATTTATAAAAACCATTTCCTTTTTCTGTGTAATAATAAAACAGTCGCTTGTACTTGATCCCAACTAAGATATAATTAATCCTTATTGGAGGCAAAACCAGCCTATTGGCTTTATTTCATGTTTATATGATTTTCTAGTAGACTTAAAGGGATCCTGTCATCGGAAAACATGTTTTTTTCAAAACACATAAGTTAATAGTGCTGCTCCAGCAGAATTCTGCACTGAAATCCATTTCTCAAAAGAGCAAACAGATTTTTTTTATATTCAATTTTGAAATCTGACATGGGGCTAGACATATTGTCAATTTCCCAGCTGCCCCAGGTCATGTGATTTGTGCCTGCACTTTAGGAGAGAAAGGCTTTCTGGCAGGCCGCTGTTTTTCCTTCTCAATGTAACTGAATGTGTCCCAGTGGGACCTGGATTTTACTATTGAGTGTTGTTCTTAGATCTACCAGGCAGCTGTTATCTTGTGTTAGGGAGCTGCTATCTGGTTACCTTCCCATTGTTCTGTTGTTTGGCTGCTGGGGGGGAAAAGGGAGGGTTGATATCACTCCAACTTGCAGTACAGCAGTAAAGAGTGATTGAAGTTTATCAGAGCACAAGTCACATGACTGGGGGCACCTGGGAAATTGACAATATGTCTAGCCCCATGTCAGATTTCAAAATTGAATATAAAAAAATCTGTTTGCTCTTTTGAGAAATGGATTTCAGTGCAGAATTCTGCTGGATCAGCACTATTTACTGATTCATGTTGAAAAAAATTTTTTTTCCCATCACAGTATCCCTTTAAGGTATGAAGATCCAAATTACAGTAAGATTTATTATCCGGAAAACCCCAGGCTATTCTAAACTCTTTTGTAATTTACATTCATTATTTATTTTGTTTTGATTCCAAGATATTAAGGGATACATGTGCTGTTAATATGAATGAATTGTGTTACAACAGCGCCACCTGCTGGTCAGTTTCCCACCAGTCTGACCAGCAAGTAGTCAAGGAAGTTGTCAGGAGAAAGAAAGAGGCTGATGTTCTTCTGCTTAGGAAAGATGTGAGAAAGGTTTCTAATTTTATTCCTAATCAGAAGAACATCAGCCTCTTTCTTTAAGGACCACTTTTCATAGAGGTTGTGTAGAGGACACTGCGGGGGTCCAACTCTGGGTTAGTTAATTACTTACAGTTTTCTCTTGGGTGGGGGGGTTCAGTCGTCACCAAATTACAGTAAGATTTATTATCCGGAAAACCCCAGGTCCCAATCATTCTGGATAACAGATCCCATACCTGTAGACAGTAAATTCCTGCTGCTATGTACTCGCATTGTAGTCGCTCCCGGAAATGACGTTGTGGCCCAGCACAGATAAGGCCACATTCTTTAATTTCCGGATTTTACATTTTCCTGGGTATGTTTTTTGTGTTGATTTTTTTTCCAGGTCCCCAAGAAAATGTAAAAAAGTGGGGTCCCACTGAATTTTGATTCACTAACAAATGGTAAGAAAAAATAAACAAAACATGCTTACATTTTGGCAATAAATAGTGATGGCGAATTTCTCCCGCTTCGATTCGACATAAAATTTGCAAATTTCCTGCAAAATTTGTGACAATTCCGACGTGCATTAAAGTCAATGGGCACCTATTAATTGGAGCCATTGGAATTGTCGCCTGCATCAAAAAAATGTTGACGCTGGCAAATTTTAGCGCCAATTTCACTAATTATTCGCTGGTGGCGAAACACATTAATTCGCACCTGACGTATAAATTCACCAATAAATTAAAATTGACTTTTTCTGCATATTAATCAAGTGTCTGGTCTATATTGTATATTTAAATAATGGTATAAATTGTTTTAACTTGAATTTTTTTTTAACTGAGGTAAGATTATTTCATAAATGTTCTTTTCATTGAAAAGGTTTTTAAAACCTGTGTCATATGATGATGAAAGATTCCGTTCCTGATATTGTGCGTGTCAGCAAAGCAGAGCCCTGATTGGTTACTAGTCCCAGGCCTGGTGTATGTTTTTCTTTTTCATTAAAGTAATTAAAGTAAAAACATAAATTCTTCAAATTTCATATATTTTACTTATTGTATGATTATTATAGATCATCTATTTATATTATTAATTAGGTGACATTATTGGAATATATATTCTATATATATATTTTTTGACTTGTAATTTACAAGTTGTAAATACATTGAACATACAGATACAAAAAACAAGAACTGATAGCAGAAGAGCTTACAATTAAAAATATTAAAATATTTTTTTAATCTGATTAGAATATGAAAAGAATTTACATATACAGATATGGGACCTGTTATCCAGAAGGCTCGAGACCTGGGGGTTTCTGGATAACCGATCTTTCCGTAATTTGGATCTTCATACCTTAAGTCTATTAGAAAATCATGTAAACATAAAAAAAAAAAAAAAAAAAATAGTCTGGTTTTGCCTCCAATAAGGATTAATTATATCTTAGTTGGGATCAAACAAGGTACAGATATGGGATCCATTATCCGGAAGCCCGTTATCCATAAAGCTCCAAATTATGGAAAGGCCATCTTCCATAGACTCAATTTTATCCAAATTTTATCCAAATAATCCAATTTAATAATAAAACAGTAGCTTGTACTTGATCCCAACTAATAATAATTAATTATCCCGTGCAGCTCACAATCCTCATGTTCTCTTTGGGGGACGGGATTGTGTAGGATGTTTGGAAACACGTGTTTGGTCAGTGAAATATATTTTTTTCCCTTTGGATTTCATAAATATTTTATTATGATAAAATATTATAACTTAAATGAAATACTCAAAGTTTGAATTCTAATTCCTAGATTGTTCCTGCCTTGTGCTATTGCTTTAAAGAAATACAGAAATAAAGAAATATTTATATATATACAGGTATGGGACCTGTTATCCAGAATGCTCAGGACCTGGGGTTTTCCGGATAATGGATCTTTCCATAATTTGGATCTTCATACCTTAAGTCTACTAGAAAATCATATAAACGTGAAATAAACCCAATAGGCTGGTTTTGCCTCCAATAAGGATTAATTATATCTTAGTTGGGATCAAGTACAAGCGACTGTTTTATTATTACACAGAAAAAGGAAATCATTTTTCAACATTTGGTTTATTTGGATAAAATGGAGTCTATGGGAGACAACCATTGCGTAATTCGGAGCTTTCTGGATATCGGGTTTCCGGATAAGGGATCCTATACCTGTATAAGTTTTATAAAAATACATTTTCTAACAGTAATTATTTCAAGGACCGTTTGTAATCTAAACATATTGTCAGCTGAAAATCACATCTATTTTTATCAAAAACTCCTTTTTTTTCGTTAAACTTTTTAATGACATTTCAGATTCAGAACTTTTTTTTTATTTTTAATTTTCCTGTTTGCTTTTTATGGGAAATTCTTCATGGTATCTTCATTTGTGTTCTATTTGCCGATAACATTATTGAAAGGCGACGAACACAAGTCAGAGTTCAAAGACAAATGATGTTAAAATCATTAAATTAACGAGAATATTTAAAAAAAATTAAAAAACAGTGAGATTTTATGATTTTTTTTCTTTAAAAAAAACTTTATCTACACATACAGTAACTATTATTATTACTACAGGTATGGGACCTGTTATCCTGAATGCTCGGGACCTGGAGCTTCCGGATAACGGATCTTTTCATAATTTGGATCTTTATACCTTGTCTACTAGAAAATCATGTAAATATTAAATAAACCCAATTTAGCCTCCAATAAGGATTAATTATATCTTAGTTGTATTATATATCTTATTATATATCTTATATCTTACAAGCTACTGTTTTATTACTGTATTACAGGTAAGGAACCTGTTATTCAGAATGCTCGGGTCCTGGGGTTTTCCGGATAATGGATCTTTCCATAATTTGGATCTTCATACCTTGTCTACTAAAAAATCACATAAACATGAAATAAAGCCAATAGGCTGGTTTTGCCTCCAATAAGGATTAATTATATCTTAGTTGGGATCAAGTACAAGCGACTGTTTTATTGTTACACAGAAAAAGGAAATTATTTTTAAAAATTGTGATTATTTGATTATTAATAGTGATGGGCGAATCAATTTGCCATATTCATAGTGAATTTCTGTGTTTCGCCACAAACGAATTAATTGGCGAAACTGCAGCGATTAAAGGGGGCGGCGGAAAAAAATTGTCGTGCGCCAAGATTATTTGGATGCCCATTGACTACTGCATTAAATAAATATAAAAATTTTAAAAATAAAATAGTTGCTCGTATAAAAATTGTCGATCACATTAAAATTATTTTGACGCCCATTGACTTCATGGCGTTTTTTAAAATGTTTTGCGAATTTGCCTGTAAATTCGCTAATTTTTCAGCGAAGCAACACGCCACAGATTTGCTCATCGCTAATTATAATGGAGTCTATGGAAGATAATTGTGA
The DNA here is from genome assembly GCF_017654675.1 of Xenopus laevis. Lineage (NCBI taxonomy): Eukaryota > Metazoa > Chordata > Amphibia > Anura > Pipidae > Xenopus > Xenopus laevis. The sequence continues at coordinate 110,942,679 of NC_054384.1, read as the reverse complement.
GCTTTCTGGATAACAGGTTTCCGGATAACAGATCCTATCGAGTCTTTGTAAAGGAGCCCAGACTGGAACAAGGTCCTTATCAGCTGACGTATTTATTTTGTACGTTTTCTTTTGAATTCTTCGACTATTTGTCCCACTGGACCTTTAGTGCAATGGAAATTCTGTCCGAAAACCCGTTGTGGCCCCGCAGAAGACTTTTCAGAGGCAGTTTGTTTTCTTCTGGAATATTTCGGGTGTTTCGTTTGAGAGACTGCGCCCCTGTGTTTCCTCCCTTTCCGTAAGACATTTTGGATTCTTTGTTCTTTCCCAATGCGGTTGGAGTATAGAGTCGTATCCCTTCGGATGAGGCCGCTCTCGCTCTGCTATTGAATGGCGACATTTCCTTTTGTTTGGACAATCCCACGGATTTACCGCGTCCCGCCCTCAGTGTGCGTTTGTAATTGTATCTCTGTACACCTGGGCATTAAAGCAAAGCCGGTAATTCTGCTCCAATCTGACCAACCCATAATCTTCTTTTGTGTTTTCTGTTTGTGTTCAGAGAGATGAAAACACTGGCCATTGTGCGAAAGTTGCTTCGTGACATTTGTGCCGAGACAACGCGACTATGGGAATGTGGAGTGTGAGCCAATCCCCAAGGAGCAACCGCCATATTTGTGGCATCATTAACACTCCCAAGTGCCGCCCACTGCTGATCCCTATGGAAAATCAAAGAAATTTCCCCTGTGCCTGCCGAGACTTGAACTGTACGGTCTACGTGAATTTTTTCACCATCTCAGAATTCTATTCAATTTTTACATTAAAATCCATACAATGGGGCAAATTCACTAAGCGCCGAACGCTAGCGTTACTTCGCTAGCGTTTGGCATTTTCGTTACTGCGCAAATTCACTAACGAACACTGGTGTAGATTCGCTAGTGTTACTTCGCACCCTTACGCCTGGCGAAGTTTCGCTACGGACGTAACCACGCAAATTCACTAACTGAACGCTACTTTTACGCTAGACTTCCTTCGCCACCTCAGACCAGGCGAAGCGCAATAGAGTAGATAGGGATTGCTTCAAAAAAAGTCAAAATTTTTTCTAAGTCCCAAAAAACGCTGGCGTGTTTTCTACATTATGGGTGATAGGCTTAAAAACATTGAAATTTTTTTTGGGGCTCCCCTCCTTCCCCCCTACATTTCCTGACTCATGGCAACTTAACTATACAGTGGGCACATGTGTAGGGCAAAATAAAATTTTTATTTGATGTTTTGAAGGTTTTCTAGGCATTTGTAGTGCAGATACGTATTCCTCCATTGAAATTTGAATTTGGCGCCGTATGCAAATTAGCCTTCGCTAGCGTAACTTCGCTTCACTTAGCGAATCAACGCTAGCGCAACTTCGCAACCTTACGCTACCCCTGAGCGCAACTTCGGATTTTAGTGAATTTGCGAAGCGCTGGCAAAACTACGCCTGGCGAAGTGTGGTGAAGTGCGGCGAAGTGCGGCAAAGTTACGCCTGGCGCAACTACGAATCTTAGTGAATTTGCCCCAATGTCTTTGTCCGCTGCCCTCCTATAATTAACTGCCTGAAGAAATTCTACAGCGATTCTCTCAATGTACACAGGCGCGTTTATTTCGATTTCAATTTGAATTGATTTTTTTGGAAAATTGCTTATTTATGAAAAAACACAAATATCAAATACTTGATTGTGTTAAGTTGAGAAAAAAACTTGAATATGATGAACAATGGCATTAGCTCAATGAGAATCAGAATGAAAGCAAAGAAAAATTTTGCTTGAATTTATGGTGAAGGCTCTGGTTCAGATCCAATTCGGGGTTCAGCTGACCCCTCTGTGGATTAGAGGTTATTGGGCCAGATCAAGACACTGTGGATTCAGTTTCCCTTTAACATTATTTAACTATTGGTTCTGTTCTGCAGTATTCGGGTTGCCCTTTATTGACGTTCGCCCTTTGCTCCGCACACAGTTATAACATTTTCACGTTGATATTGCCCAGAACTTTGCTCTGCATCAATAGAATCAGTATTTCTGGATATCACAGGGTTATTGAACCTTTGTAATACAATGATAATTACAATAATAATTACTGAATGTCCATAACAACCACCTTGCGCCCATAGACGTCCCTATATCGTAAGCACCCTGCCTTGTCGCTTTCACTGGTGTCTATGGATGAGGCTCCACTGGTTGCTCAGATGATGAAGAGGATGAGCGCTCCCACATTTTCCCAAAGGGTTTATGATCAGAACAAATCCAAAATCAAAGTAAATCCATATGGGGGGTTCATATGAGCCTCTGCTTGTGTTTCTAGAGCAGGGGTCCCCAAACCTTTTTACCCATGAGCCACTTTCAAGTGTTAAATAATGTTGGAGAGCAACATAAGCGTGCAAAACATTCCTAGGGTTTCCAAATAAGGGCTGTGATTGGGTATTGGTAGCTTTTATGTGGCCTTGCAACCAACAGGAGGCTCTGTTTGGCATTGAACGTGGTTTTTTATGAAACTAAACCTTGACTTTAAACCAAGAATTACAAAATAATCACCTGCTTTGAGGCCACTGGGAGCAACATCCAAGGGGTTGGGGAGCAACATGTTACTTACGAGCTACTGGTTGGGGATCACTGGTCTAGAAACTGGTGCCTCCCTGTGAAGCTTCTTCTGGCCAAGTCAATGGTCTCCTGGATGTACTTTTTATAAGAGATCTCCAAGACCAAAGCCCATTCAAGGGATGACTTTAGGCCGGGATGCTACAACCACATGGGAGTCCCACCTGCCGGGCTGTATTTCTGTTATAAATGTGTAACTGATACGTGTGCAGCACGTGGGCACTATTCCTATCAATAACCATTTCCCGCACTTCCCATATGTTTGTCGGATTTGCACACAGAGAGCAGCCGTCCCTCTCATTACACGGGAAGCGATGGGGAGATATTGGACATTTGCAGAATAAATGAGAATCTCGTGTTCAGGAGGGCGCAGGTTAAGTGTTTCCTCAGCTTCCCCTGACCCTTTGCAAATTGGAATTGATGGGCCTTATCCGCTCTCTTATCCAAACTCATAAAACACAAGGCAAATTATTCTGCACCGGAATATCACAGAGAAATGCAGAGCTTGGGGGCTGCACCTCCACCAGCAAATGTTGAGCCATTGGGTAAAATAAATGAATATATTCCTTTATAAGTATTTTATAGAGAGAATAAAATAGGGTTATATATGGTGTTCATGATGGGGGAATAATGTATCAGGGGCTTCTTGGATAAAGAATGGAAGAACCTTCTGGCCATAGTTACAGCAAGGCACTTTATACACCCCAAAGTAATTGCCCCCACTCAGTGCAGTTGGGTGGGCAATTAAGTCTGCAGATGGGTCGGGATGTTACAGGAACAGAGAACTTTAAGGACCATAGACCATAGACATGATGGGGAAAGGAAGCGCCAACTGAATCCCATAATCCCACAGGGGCCTAAATTTGAGGAGGGGGCAGTGAGGGGATAGAGGAAGGGACCAGCCCCCCAACTCTCCCATTACAGTTCCAGTGACAGCTTCATTCCTTGGGTGCCCAGCATGTCCCCTAATAGAGAGGGACCTTCATTATCAGCAAATCAGCTGTCAGCACCATTACAGTGAAATGCAGGGGGTCATTACCACAGTGAGGGCCCCCCCACCCAAAGCCCAACATCAACTAAACTCCAAGAAATGAGGGGTGACAGGTTCCCATCCCATGAGCAGTCCACACACCCTGGGAGATTTCTCTCTTTACAACACTCGGGATCAGTCAATACCCGGCCAAAGAAAGAACCCAAACAATCTATTTCCCTCGGAACAAAGATCCTACTGGGCTGGAGTTTGGGTCACACCGGGTACTGGTATTGGGCAATTTGTACTATGGATAATGGGAGGGTATTATAACATAAGCACCAGGGGGGGATAGTATAATGGCAAATCAGGGGATAATATAATATTGGGGTCGTTGCTATTATTATAGTGGAGGATTTTCCCAATGGCAGTTAATTCCAAATGTACTAAGGCTTCTACATTCCAACGTCTAATGAGCATAACTGTATTGCTTATAATGCACTCTCCTATTGTACAGCACTGTGGAATATGTTGGCGCTATAAGCAGGATGATATAGAAATACATTATAACTGGTGGACATGGAAAAGTAAGGGGAAACAAAACCACCCAGGTTAGGGCAGAAAGTGCTACTCAGACTAGTGAAAGGCTGATTGTCCGCTGAACTAACACTTTCTGTCAATTGCTCCAAATTCAGGAATGTGAATAGAGAAGTGGACGTTCCATAAAGGGCAAATAATCCACATCTCTTTGCTCTTTCCCAACAAGTGCCGAGAGAAATGAACAATCGCTTTGACTCGCACTTTCTGATCCTTTTTAACAGCTGTTAGAGAGGAAAAATTCCAGGGATTTCCCTTTTTACGGCGAGGGAATTAATAACGTTTTGGAGAATTGGGTTCAGAGGGACTGAAATCCGCAAAATGGAACTAGAGAGTGACAGTCATTATGTGAGGATAGAGCGTCAGCTCTTCTGCTCCTGAAAAGTGATGGCTGGAAAGGCTCCCCTGATACTGTGCTAAAGTCAGGGACCCTTTTCCAGAGCACTGATGAATGTCAGCAGGATGCAGGGAGTTGTAGTTCTACAACACGCCAGTACTAGCAGTATTAGCATGACATGCAGGGGTTAATTCTGTCATGTGCCGGGTCACCATTGATCTATTCGCTTTCATCTCTTTCTTTTATATATGAAATTCTTTTTTTTTAAAAAATTACAGATATTCTTTTTGAATTTTTGGTTTAAACTATTGTAAACTATTCTGCCCACTGTTTGAATTCAGAGGGAAAAAAAGAGAGGGGGGGGGTTATTATTTGTAGCATTAATATTATTTGTATTATTTTTAAGCCACTGTGCCAAAAAAACAACAACTTTTTCAGCCGGATTAAAATGTCAAGAAAATATGAGCGATTTTGTACATTTTGCCTTGGTTTTTTTTTAGTTTTTTTTATGTATAAATATAATTTTTAAAAATAATAGCAATTTAAAAAATTTAAAATATTACATTTACAGTATAGAATATGTTTTATAAAGATGTATATGTCTTTTTATATATGCAGGTGTAGGATCCGTTATCCAGAAAGCTCCGAATTACAGAAAGGCCGTCTCCCATAGACTCCATTTTATCCAAATGATCCAAATTTTTAAAACTGATTTCCTTTTTCTGTGTAATAATAAAACAGTCGCTTGTACTTGATCCCAACTAAGATATAATTAATCCTTATTGGAGGCAAAACCAGCCTATTGGCTTTATTTAATATTTATATGATTTTCTAGTAGACTATGAAGATCCAAATTATGGAAAGATTTGTTATCTGGAAAACCCCAGGTCCCGGGCATTCTGGATAACAGCAGGACCTTTGCAGGGAGTTGTGGGGGCTGGGCACAGACAATATCACAATCAGGTTGATGCTGAACTGTAATAATGTAACAATAATTATCCTAATTAGTGCAGAATTCATGTAGGGAACCCCTAGTCTCCTCTCTACCCCCCAAACACCCATGTCCAGGCCAAATGTTATCCAGAAATGATTCATTTGATGACATTGATCCCCTTAGCCTGGATGTGGTGTTGGAGAATATAATGGGGTTATATGAATAAAAGCAGCACCAGCACCAGTACAGAGACCACCTAATCACAACTGGACCTTCAATGGGAACCTGTTTAGCCCCACAGTGGGTTTGTACTGGAAATACTGGGAGAGAGGAGGAGCAGGTTTTCCCTTTAGTCTCTGGAGAGGGGGTCCCTGTAACAGAAATTAATTCTCATTTCACACAAATTAGCAGCAGCGCTAAATGGACCTGCTCCCAGACAGAGAGACATCCAGCAGAGCACTCACTTGTAAGAGACACCCCAACAACCTGCAGACCCTGTCTCACCCAAGGGGACACCAGTTGTGGATAATTTGGGACAAGCGAGGGGCATCTACAGCGCAACATTCGCCCCAAATTCTCTCTGTGTCGCAACTGCTCTGCTGCATCTGGTGCAGGCGCATTAGAATTGCACTGCAATGCGCTTTATAGACAGGTCTGTATAACTGACATCTTCATTGGCTGCAGTTTAATAGAAGCCTCAGCTGCTGCAGAACTCCAGCTCACACAATGCTTTGTGTAGGATCCAGAAGTGGTGCATTTAAATGCCTGACTTTTCTCAGTAATTGTGTTTTCTTCCCATTAGCAGAAACATCTGTCCCAACAAAGCCAACGGGGGAACTCGTTGTGTTTTTCATTTCTTCATCTTAGAGCTAAATTGTCAGCTCACAGGGTGCAAGTGTCTGTGGCCCATTACAGGCAGGCCAGATATATATATATATATATATATATATATTGTTTGGCTACACTGTGCCCCCTTCAATTTCCACATGGAAATGGTTAATCGGAATATTTTCTCTATCCAAATTGTTTTCACTGAAGATTTTGTTGTATTTTATCACAGAAATAAATAAATTGGGAAAATTCAAATAAAAATAGAAATCTTCTTTTCTAGTTTTCCCCATTTCTTTTGTTTCATGCACTTGTTTTTATTCTATGTTTATTTTGATTCATTAGATATTCCTTTGCTTTTTCTCTATTAGTTGAATTAACCAATTAACCGCTGGTGGACCTTCCACATTACAACGATTTGTAACTAATTGCATTTTAAAAAATCTTTATAAAATGATGGAGCGGCTCATTGTGGGAAATAGAAGGGCATTTATCAGGCAGACAAATATCCAGCGATATTCCAGCGATGAGGAATGTGAATAGAGAAGTGGACGTTCCATAAAGGGCAAATAATCCACATCTCTTTGCTCTTTCCCAAGAAGTGCCGAGAGAAATGAACAATCGCTTTGACTCGCACTTTCTGATCCTTTTTAACAGCTGTTAGAGAGGAAAAATTCCAGGGATTTCCCTTTTTATGGCGAGGGAATTAATAGCAGTTTGGAGAATTGGGTTCAGAGGGACTGAAATATGCAGAATGGAATTAGAGAGTGACAGTCATTATGTGATTATAGAGCGTCAGCTCTTCTGCTCCTAAAAAAGTGGTGGCAGGAATGGCTCCCCTGATTCTGTGCCAAAATGGGGTGACAGTCGGCTGCAGGGGAGACCATGCCAGAGCACTGATGGCTGTCAGCGGGATGCAGGGAGTTGTAGTTCTACAACACGGCAGTGAAAGTCATTAGCATTACATGCAGGGGTTAATTCTGTGATGTCCCGGGTCACCATTGATCTATTCGCTTTCATCTCTTTCTTTTATATATGAAATTCTTTTTTAAAAAATTACAGATATTCTTTTTGACTTTTTGGTTTAAACTATTGTAAACTATTCTGCCCACTGTTTTAATTCAGGGGGGGGAAAAGAAGGGGGGTTTATTATTTGTAACATTAATATTATTTGTATTATATTTAAGCGATTGTGCCAGAAAAAAAAAACTGTTTTAGCCAGATTAAGAGAAATTTTGTAAATTTTGCCACCTTTTTTTAAAATGTTTTATGTATAAACATAACATTTAAAAATAGCAATTTAAGATATTAAATTTACAGTATAGAATATATTTTTAAAGATGTATATGTCTTTTTATATATATATATATATATATATATATATATATATATATATATAGTAACAATAGTAATGTTAAATAAATAAATAAGTATATAGATAAATAATAGTCATGTTAAATAAATAAATAGATAAATAATAGTAATGTTAAATAAATAAATAAATAAATAAATAGATAAATAAATAATAGTAATGTTAAATAAATAAATAAATATATATATTAATAATAGTAATGTTAAATAAATAATATATAGATAAATAATAGTAATGTTAAATAAATAAATAGATAAATAAAAGTATTGTTAAATAAATAAATAAATATATAAATACTGGTAATGTTAAATAAATAAATAAGTATATAGATAAATAATAGTAATGTTAAATAAATAAATAAATAAATAAATAAATACATACATATATAAATAATAGTAATGTTAAATAAATAAATAAGTATATAGATAAATAATAGTAATGTTAAATAAATAAATAAATATATAAATAATATTAATGTTAAATAAATAAATAAATATATAGATAAATAATAGTAATGTTAAATAAATAAATAAATATATATATATATATATATATATATAGATAGATAGATGCAATCAGAAGCACTCACGGTTGCAGTGATCAAAGTATCTCTTTTATTGGAGTGTTACAAACCACCCCACATCAACGCGTTTCGGGTTCTCTCAGAACCGTCGTCAGGACGGAACGCGTTGATGTGGGGTAGTTTGTAACACTCCAATAAAAGAGATACTTTGATCACTGCAACCGTGAGTGCTTCTGATTGCATCTATCTGTTCTCCTCTAAGGAGCACCCGGGACTTGATTTTATTGAGGGTGAGTGCCGGTGAAGCATTTGACTATATCTATATATATATATATATATATATTATATATATATATATAAACAATAGTCATTTCAGAGATGAAATCTACCCCTCTCAATGGTTAAATAAATAAGTATATAGATAAATAATAGTAATGTTAGATAAATATATAAATAATAGTAATGTTAAATAAATAAATAATAGTAATGATAAATAAATAAATAAATATATAGATAAATAATAGTAATGTTAAATAAATAAATAAAAAAATATATAGATAAATAATAGTAATGTTAAATAAATAAATATATGTATAGATAAACAATAGTAACGTTAAATAAATATATATATATATATATAAATAATAGTAATGTTAAATAAATAAATAAATATATATATATATATATAAATAATAGTAATGTTAAATAAATAAATATATATATATATATATATATATATATATATATATATTATATATATATAAAGTAATGTTAAATATATATATACGTATATAATAAAGTAATAAAATGTTGGAGCCCCCTGGCAGGGAAGTAAATGGGGACCAGACAGAGCAAATACCCCCTGTAAATGTTTCATTTACTATTGATTAGAATTTAATCTGCCCCTCTCATTCCCCACCAGTAAAGGAGAGAGAAGGTGGAGGGATTTATGTGATTTCTGAGAGATTTATACGCAGAATATTTTCAATATATATCAAAATAGTTTTTACTAAAGATTTTGTCGATCGTGTATTTTAGCACAAAAATAAATAAATTGGAAAAATTCAAATAAAAACTCGCTGTAGGACAGAATTTTTCCTTTCTAGCACATCCAACTTTACAATTTCATTTTCTATGAACAAAATAATTTTAAACAAAAAAACCCTTATAAAGTGACAGAACGGCTCATTGTGGGAAACAGAAGGGCATTTATCAGGCAGACAAATCTCCAGCGATATTCTAGTGATCACTTTGACTGATCGGGGTCTCCACATCACAGGGTGGGGGTCCCCATTGTGACAATCAAATGAAGCAAGCCATCAAAGAAAGGGGGTGTCTGTGTCTCTGAGGGCTCACAGGTAACCCCCACATCTGCACGTGAAATTGCCATTTCACCCCTACACACTCCTTAATTGTTAGAGAAATGATTTGTGAAATTGCTTAACACCGGGGAATCGTTCCGCGCTGCATTTCACTTGCAAAGGGTCCCCACTGGGCAAACAAGGCTCTCGTCCCACACCCAAGCCCCCAAATTACATGAAAGAAAAGGAAATGAAAGGGTTACTTAAGTTGGACCAGTGAGCTCGCTCTGTAGGAATAGTACCGAGACTTTACTGAATTCTATGCAGAACATTTTCCCTACGGAGAGAGGAGAGGGGCTCCCTGGGGTGTAAAAGGTGCACTTCCCAAATTTAATTAGGTACCAACTCAAACTGCCACCTACTTTTCTGCCTTGTGTTCTTTATGTGTGTGTATTTGCACAGAACAGTGTTTTAAACAAAAAAATAATTTATATGTAACCAGAACAAATGAGAAGAGAATAAATCACCCACCAGCACCAGTCAGTTGAAACCCAAACTATATCCCACTTCTACCCATAGACAGATCATAAGGTTCCAATCCCAAGAGTTGAGTTTAGATATAGGAACATCCAAAGTTCACCCCCCTCCCTAGAAAAAAAAACCTTTTTACATGAGAAAACAGCGGAGAGAGATTGTGGCGTCATTCCCTGCTGGGAGAGATTTGTGCTCCCTACAGAAATGCCCAGTCTGACCCCACTAATCTCCCCCCCCCTCCGACCCCAGCTGCAACAGCTGCTGCCTCTGGTGGGCAATGAAAGGGTTAAAACATGGTACTCACCTTGTCGGCCAGTGGCAGCAGGTTACCAAAATAAATACAAAAGAAAAGAGTAGCGGGAAAGAAAGAGAAGGAAGGAAGAGTAGGAGAAAAAGGAAAAGAAAGAAAGAAAAAGAAAGAAAGAAAGAAAGAAAGAAAGAAAGAAAGAAAGAAAGAAAGAAAGAAAGAAAGAAAGAAAGAAAGAAAGAAAGAAAGAGAGAAAGAAAGAAAGAGAGATAGAGAGAGGAAGAGAGAGAGATAGAGAGAGAGAAAGAAAAAGAAAGAAAGAGAGAGAGAGAGAGAGAGATAGAAAGAAAGAAAGAAAGAAAGAGAGAGAGAGAGAGAGAAAGAGAGAGAGAGAGAGAGAGAGAGAGAGAGAGAGAGAAAGAAAGAAAGAAAGAAAGAAAGAAAGAAAGAACATAGAACACGGAGCTTCCTGGACATTTTCCCAAAAGAACAGTCTTTAAACCTAGAATAGTTTGCAGAGAAACGAGTGGAACATTATCAATATTTGGGCCCATGATAATTAAGCATTTCCAGCTCCGATTCCTTTAATAATAATAATTCCGAGTTTTAAAAAAAAAAAGTAAGTGAGGAATCGCGATTCCTGCGACTGGAAAATCTCATTATTTCGAATATTCCGCCTTGTAAGAACAGTAATACCAGTAATACCAGTAATACCAGTAATAACAGTAATAACAGTAATAGCAGTAGCTGGATCCACACACTTTGTTCATTCTCTCAATTTAATCCCCCCCACCAGCCCCCGTACCCCACAAACTGCCCCCCCCATAACGCTGCGATATCCGGCAATCGTTTCTGCAGGCGAATTTCCGCGTTGCACCCACACGTGTCCTACGTAGAAGGTCTGTTCTATATAAATAAATCCTTGGGGGCAATCTCCAAATACAAATAATCAGCCCAGTTCTGTAAATATTCTATTTAATAAAAAAAAAAACCAAATATGGACTAAACATTATTGGGCTCCGCGGGGCCCCTGTAATCGTCCACTCTGTTTCTGTTTGTGCAGCAAAGTGCAAGTTACGGGAGCAACCAAACACATGTCCCCCCTGTTCCCTGTGTGAGAGCGAAGCCAAGTGTAAAATGAGGGGTAGCCAAGCCCTCCCCAGCCGGGCTCTTCTTGTTGCTATTGGTCCAGCGGCCCCAGCACATTGGCCCCTTCCCACTCCATGAATAAAAGAGCCCAGAGAAAGCCTATGAATGATCACAAACTCTCCTCCTACACAAAAGTTGGGCACTTAACTTCCAAACCTCTCAGCTGATCAGACTTGATCCTCTCATCCCACCCCCAGAAAACCGTACCAAATCCATCAGTTCCAAGATACAAAGTGTCAGAAGGGAAGGATCAGGTCCTTGGGTCGCTCCTCAGTAACCTTCTTGCTTCTTCTACTGACCAAGCAGAGGGCTTTGTGGTACCTCCACCTTCTCCAACTTGTGAGGACGCCTCTAGGCTGCCCTTGTTAATCCGAACAGAACCTTCTGCAGAGTTGGAGGCAACACAGACTGAGGAAAGCAGTTTCTTTGTGATTTGTCCCCCTCCTTCTTTGGGTTTTGTTGAGTTGCACCAAGAGTAGGTGTCTTCTTCTTCTACTGCCCAACTGGGTGTTATGACTGCTCTGCCCGGTACTGTACCAAGGATGATGCGACCTGCCCCAGGACAGAACTATCCTCGCACTGGATTCCCTTTGGAAGGTAGGTCTTTATTTATCCCAATTCTCCAACCCAGATCTGCTTCCTAAACAAATACACAACAAATCTAGAACATAGTGCATTGATTCAACCCCCCCACACACACTGGGAGAGCATAAAGCGACCTGTTTGCAATATATGAAATTCTGAAACTTTTCCAATTTGGGAATCTTGGGCACTTTTTTGGCTGTTTTTAAATTTTTTTTTTTTTTTAACAAGGCAGCTGCTGTGTCCGACCTCAGTTCAGATTACACTGCCGGCAATTATTTTACAAGAATGGGAACTGGTGTGAGGAATGTCAGACTGGGGGTTAGTGTATCTAAACAGATTATTTATCTTTAGACTGAAGGAACTGAATGAATTTTACCCGAAAAGTGGGGTAATAAGGGGCTGAGAGTTGTAAAGGCCAAATTAAGAGCCAATTAGGAGGCTCGTACAGATGTTATTTTTTTTCTCTCTATCTCCCTATAATCCCGGCTGAGTTGTTTTTGTAATGTATTTATTTTTCAGCCCCCCTTGAATGCGATGTGTTTTTCTTTTGGCGCAGATTATGCGACTGAGCGCACGCATTGATTAAATCTCCCCTTCATACAATCCGTGTTCAAGTGGCAGGGGAAAAAGCGAGGAGAAACACGAAAACAGCAAAACACACAATGTGGGGGGATTTAGTCAAGTACTTTTGTGTAGCAAATGAAAGTAAAACAGACGGCAAAGCGATGGCTCAAGGGATTACAGCGATATTTGCTCAACATGACTGGGAATAATGAAGTGGCATCTCGCCTGGGTTTTGGGAGCCTCTTGAATAGCAAATTGGTCCCCTAAAGTGGTCTCTGGCCGTAATGATGGTTCCAGAGTGGGCAGAACAGGCAGAGAAGTGAATTAGCGGCGCCTGATTGTCAATTAAAATCTGCCTGATTCCCCTCTTCTGCCTTGTCTCTGCCACCCCCCAATCTGCCTGCACCCCCACTCTCTTTCCCTTACATTATGCAGCCGACTCTGTCCCTTCCCAAGACTGGAAAATTGCACTAATCTGTTAGATCTATATTACACGATATTAAACAAATTGGAGATTTCGCTGGTGGATTAGGGACCACGTCGCCTCTCCGAAAACACAGGCAGAAAATCGTATAGACACTGGGACATGCCATTAACCCTGTAACCCCAGGCTAGAGGGAAGGCAAGGGAATGGGTGCCAATCTGAGGGGGGACAGGTATTTATTCTATTTGTATGGGGCAAATTGTAGGTTCTGGTTCAAAAATAAATGGCATTTTTAATTATATAGACTGTAATTGTCATACAATAATTAGTGATAATGATACTGAGGAAACCAAAATCCTTCCCCTAGTTTTATATTAGTGAGTGAGGATGGAGAAGCACTGGAATCAAATTAGTCTGTCCCTAATTATAACGCATTTTTCCTTATTATTATTTTTATTATTTCATTTCAAAAATACACAAAAGGGAACTATTTTCCCCCCCCCATCTGTCAGTTCTTAACCAATTGAAATTGGAATGTACAACAGACTGACGGCAAAGTATTTGGGGGAAAGGCCAAATGAGATTTTATTTTTGGAGGAAGGAGTTCACTGCCTTGGGACAAAGGGATCACTGAAATAATAACATGAGAGAATAATTAAGGGGCAATATTTTGGGGAAAGGGAGTGATAACGATGATGGCACAATATTTTGCGGAAGGGATTGGGGTGGCAATACTTTGGCAGAAAGGGATTTATAAGACAATATTATGGGAGATGGTCTTGATGGGAATGGGAGAGACAGATTGGTAGAGCAGCTTATTGGAAGAATGGGGGTTAATGAAGCCATATGTTTGGAGAAAGGGGTGTCCCGAAGAAATGAGATTGATAAAGTACATTTTAAAATAATACAGTTAAAAAGACAATATGTTAGGAAAAGAGGCTGATGGGACAGTATTTTGGAAGAAGAGGGTAATGGAATAATATTTTGGAGGAAGGGGTTAATGGTGTTAATATTTGATGGGACAGTATTTTGGGCAAAGAGGTTGATGGGGGAGTATTTTGGGAGAAGAGGCTGATGGGACAGTATTTTGGGCAAAGCGGTTGATGGGGCAGTATTTTGGGAGAAGAGGTTGATGGGGCAGTATTTTGGGAGAAGAGGTTGATGGGGCAGTATTTTGGGAGAATAGGTTGATGGGACAGAATTATGGGAAAATATGTTGATGGGAGAGTATTTTGGGAGAAGAGGTTGATGGGGCAGTATTTTGGGAGAATAGGCCGATGGGACAGAATTAAGGGAAAATATGTTGATGGGAGAGTATTTTGGGAGAAGAGGTTGATGGGACAGTATTTTGGGCAAAGAGGTTGATGGGGGAGTATTTTGGGAGAAGAGGTTGATGGGGCAGTATTTTGGGAGAAGAGGTTGATGGGGCAGTATTTTGGGAGAATAGGTTGATGGGACAGAATTATGGGAAAATATGTTGATGGGAGAGTATTTTGGGAGAAGAGGTTGATGGGGGAGTATTTTGGGAGAAGAGGTTGATGGGGCAGTATTTTGGGAGAAGAGGTTGATGGGGCAGTATTTTGGGAGAAGAGGTTGATGGGGCAGTATTTTGGGAGAATAGGTTGATGGGACAGAATTATGGGAAAATATGTTGATGGGAGAGTATTTTGGGAGAAGAGGTTGATGGGGGAGTATTTTGGGAGAAGAGGCTGATGGGACAGTATTTTGGGACAAGAGGTTAATGGGACAGTATTTTCAAGAGAATAGGTTGGGGTCTAGGTTGGTTGCTAATAACATTATGTACAGTAACTTGCCCCTAACCCCCTATTTTGTGTGTTTTTCTCTCTCCCACAGTATCTACCCCCCTTGGGCAGGGACGAGTGAACCAGCTGGGAGGGGTATTTATTAACGGCAGGCCCCTGCCCAACCATATTCGTCATAAGATCGTGGAGATGGCCCATCATGGGATCCGACCCTGCGTTATTTCCCGCCAGCTAAGAGTTTCCCACGGGTGTGTGTCCAAAATCCTGTGCAGGTACCAGGAGACTGGATCCATCCGGCCTGGGGCCATCGGGGGCAGCAAACCCAGGGTGAGTCCATGTGGATGGGTGACCCTTCCCAAAATCCCTAATATTGCTGTTTAAAATGCAATGGGTCGGTGCAACACTATTGTGTGAGTGTGTTGGGTCTGTATGTAAGTTCAGCACAGGTGTGTTTGTGTCAGTGTAACACAAGTCTGTGTCAGGTGTGTGTGTAGAGCACTGGCAATACAGGAGCACAATATATATATATATATATATATATATATATATATATATATATATATATATATATACTGTATATACACAATCCATATATATATAAATATTTACACTTACATACAAGGGAGAGTCACTTTATAAATATATGTATATCGTTTGTATTCACAGATAGGGGCCCGCCTGTGTGTGTGTGTGTGTGTGTGTGTGTGTGTATATATATATATATTATATAGTATATGGGTCAGAGTTGTCTTGCATAGGCCTGTGGGTAGAGCCAGAGCCCCAATCTATCAATTAAAATGTCCTATTTGTTTGGCTACTAAAGCAGGTGGCCACCCCGGATGTTGAGAAGAAGATTGAGGAATACAAGCGGGAAAACCCCGGGATGTTCAGCTGGGAGATCCGGGACCGACTGCTCAAGGATGGACACTGCGACCGCAGCTCTGTCCCCTCAGGTGAGCACAGGGCCAGGATGGGGGTCTGGGGGTGGGTCAGTGACTAACACTGGGGGAATCTTCCCTGGGGTAGTATTTAGTGGTTCTGTACTAGTAAATCCTCCATATAAGGCACAGAATAACTTTAAAGGGCAACTATGGCAGTAAAATTGTTTCCAGGTTCATAGAGCCTGCAGTCCAGTTGGGGGGAAACAACACTCCTATACGGTCCCCCAGGAGCTCCCCAGTAATCTTAGAATTCTAAGTAGACAAATAATGCGGAGCCCCCCTGCTTGTTCGTCGTACGCATGTGTCTGATCAAACATGGCGGCTGATGTAGGTGTTATACAGGGACTATATTGTAAATAAGCATTACATAAAAACAATCCCATTGTGATTACCCCAGGTTCCATGCGTTGGTGGAACTGGTACAAGTCTGATTGCAGGACAGAACCACTTGGCTCATGCCCCCTACAACCGCCCTTGAGAAAGTTCTGGTTTTTAAAAGGGTCCAATCCAGTGGGGGATTAATGACATGTGGGGCCTCTAGACTACATCAACCCAAGCTCTCCTTCTAGGCTACTGTTGGGTCCAGAGGTGTGTAGATCCAGACACGTGTGCACCCAAGCACCCGCAGGTTCGCCCCACCAAACTCAGCCGTGCAAATAAAAATAATACAGGATATTAATTGATGGGCCCCTGATCACACGGGGCCCCTAGGTTATAGCCTAGAGTAGCCTGTGCATTAATCTGCCCCAGGTCCAGTCTCTGCTGAGAGGTGCAGCTGTGGCCCCTGGGAGCCATAGGAATAACTGAGAAGCAACTGAAGGGAAAATGATTGGGTAACATGATCCAAAGCAATGGGCACGTCGGGTGTGTGCGAATGTGTGAGAGATCGTCACACTTTGGGACATTTCAATTTATACCCCATCTGGTCTCTTTCCATGTCTGAGGTTTAGTGAGTTCGATTAGCCGAGTCCTGAGAATCAAGTTTGGGAAGAAGGAGGACGATGACGATTGTGACAAAAAGGAAGAAGATGGGGAGAAGAAAGCCAAGCACAGTATTGATGGGATCCTGGGAGACAAAGGTAAGTGCAGATATTTGCTGTTGCACTGGGGTAACTCAGAGTATCACTCCTTCTTTTATATATAAACTGTGTAGAGGTTCTGGTACTGGTACTTGTGAATGGGAGGAAATAATGAAATGACGTGGTCATTAATACTGATAATAACACTGGTTACAATGAGCAGGAATGACTGGTGGGTCTGGTAGTGAATGAGAAAATCTAGTGATGACATATCACCGTTAATAGGGAATAGGATATATAAGCACGGAGCCCTTGTTATACGGAAACTACTAATGAGTAAAGAGCTGCTGTAATAGTAACAAGGAAAAAATAGTGAACAGAGAGGTCCAAAGTGAAGGGGGCAGAAAGCTCTTGTGAGTAGAGGTCCCTAATGAAGTGAACAGAAAGCTCCAGTGAGTTGAGCTTCTTGGTGAAACTGAGCATAAAGCTCTAGTTCTAGTAGGAAAAATGATGAGACATGAACAGAGAAGCTTGGTGAGAGTGAGCAGAAAGTACTAGTAATCAGGAGCAATGAGTAAGGATAGACTTGGTGTCAATAGGTGAGAAGCGGCAGTGAGTAGAGCCGAGAGCACACGTGACAGTCACTAGGGATGATCTCTGAGATGCCACGAGGTGACACTGTGACCTGCCCACTTAGTTGTCTTACAAATTGTGACCATCTCAATGTGTTTTCCTGATTTACAGTTTAATTAGAATGGACCTTGTTAGTGACTGGATTTTCACCTTCTAAATGGGCCCTGGGCCCCCAGACTGTGATCCCCCCACATACACATGCATATAAACATGCACATACACATGCACATACACATACACACGCACATACACATACACATGCACATACACATACACATAAACATGCACATGCACATGCACATAAACATGCACATGCACATACACATACACATACAAACACACCACTAAGCAGTGGGAGTCAGAGGTACAGGGAGCAGGAATGTGACACAGGAGTTATATAAAATACAATATAAAAACAGAGGGTTGTGTGTGTTTATGTGCCCAATGATAAGAGGCCTTGGCCCCCAAATGTTGGGTTTTGTGGGAGCCACTTGCCCTTTCTGGATGGATTTAGCAGTATTTGGGAGCCTATAATAAAGGCCAGTGGGTAGGGTCAAATAACGGAGTGATAATTGGCTTGTTCTGATGTCACAGCAACTTTATTATAAAGATTTATACTATAAATCCGCTTGTGTTTCTCTGCCCTGTGTGTAAAGGTGGCCATTGACGTAGAGATCCGCTCGTTTAACGATGTCGCCAAACGAGCAGATCTCTCCCCGATATGCCCACATTGAAATGGGTGATATTGGGCTGATCCGATCGGGGGCCCTAGGGAAATGGACAGTCAGTTCGCAGGACCACAAAAACGCAAAGATGCGGTCGCGATCCAAAGGGATTATCGAGATCTGGACGACTTTCAGCCACATATTTATTGGGGAAGCCCGTCGGATGGTCCCACACAGGGGCCGTGTATGGGGGCCTTAATTGTGGCACCTACTTGGGGGCTCTTATATCTTCTAACACTGGACTTATACAGGTATGGGACCTGTTATCCAGAATGCTTGGGACCTTGGGTTTTCCAGATAGCTGATCTTTCCATAATTTGGATCTTAAGTCTACTAGAAAATCATGTAAACATGAAATAAACCCAATAGGCTGGTTTTGCCTCCAATAAGGATTAATTATATCTTAGTTGGGATCAAGTACAAGCGACTGTTTTATTATTACACAGAAAAAGGAATTTTTTTATTTTTTTTTTTAAATGTGGATTATTTGGAAAATAAATGGAGTCAGCCTTTCCATAATTCAGAGATTTCTGGATTTACGGATATCTGATCCTATACCTGTATAGTGCACTAATGGTGTAAACCCTTGTGGGACCAGAGAGAATCCACACTGATAGCACTTTATATAAGGTGTGTACTATATTTATATATGTGTATTATATACGGTGTGTATTATATATATAAAAGCGTATTATATAAGGTGTGTATTATATTTATATATGTGTATTATATAAGGTGTATATTATATATATATATATATATATAAAATTGTATTATATAAGGTGTATATTATATTTATATGTGTATTATATAAGGTGTGTATTATAAATATATATATATATATATATAATACACAAAATCCCAAATTCCTAATGACATTAGTACAGTTCTCTGCTACAAAACAATAGAATATCATTTTAGAACAACCCCACTGAGCCATAAAGGTGAGATTTAAATCCCCAGACTATGGGGGGGAGAGGGGGGGGACCTAACCAAACATTTGTCTAATGTGAGTCTGTAGCACAATGGGGTCTGCGCTGCTCAGAGACCCCCGCTCTTTCATCCCAAAGGAGAAGATGGTCAGACAAAAGGCGCTGGGGGTATTGAGGCATCGGAATGAAAGATCCTTCCCTATAAAAGCAAACATTAAATAAAGAGAATCCTAGAGGAGAGGGGCCTTGGTGTGTGTCGTCCCCATTCACACGAGTTAGGACTAAGGTGGGAGGGGGGATAAAATTGGCTAAATTATTCTGACCCCCTGCTGGGAGTCCGTTTTGTAATATTATCGGCCGGTCTGTGGGGAAAGCAAAGAGTTTGGGAATCCAGAGCCGCTCCTTCTCTCGCCTGATTGTTCTCTTCATGTCAACTCCTTTGTGTCTTTTCTCTTCCTCCTAAACTTTACTTTTAATTCTCCCCCTCAAACAAACGACCCACTTTTATCTTTAAATACACATTGTTGCACCCGCTTTGGTTCCCATCCCAGTCCGCCTCGTCCCTTTCTCTTCTGTTAACAAACATTTCGTTAGAGACAGAGAAATCCGTCTTGTCACTTGGAGAAAAAAAATCACTTTTACTTTCACCAGCGAGAATTTGAGTATTTCATGGGGGGGAAAGCACATCAACGATTTCACTTATCAGCCCTATTATTATTATTATTTTTATTATTTTTATTATTATTATTTTATTATTATTATTATTATTATTATTATTATTATTATTATTATTATTTTATTATTATTTAAAAAAAATTCTTATTCTTATTATTTTATTATTATTATTATTATTATTTTTATTATTTTGTATTATTATTATTATTTTCATTATTATTATTATTATTATTATTATTACAATTTTTATTCTTATTATTATTATTATTTTTATTATTATTATTATTTTTATTATTATTATTGTAATTTGTGGCTGTTAAAACAAATGTCTATTGATGATATTTTTGCCTGGAAAGCTGAAAGGGAGATCATTCGGGAAATTGTTTGGAATTTAAAAACGAAAGTAATTTAAAAGAATTTCGTTTGATTTTGTTTTTTCATTTTGCAACAAACTCGTATTTTTAGCAGTGGATTGGAAGATGTTAATGGGGTAAAAACGTATTATATTATTCGTTAGTAAGAATAAATGTAATTCGCAGCACAAAGATATTTTTCGTCTTCCCCGAGTTGTGTGAATTGTATGTGATCGTCTTTTGATTGTTTCAATTTTACGACGTTGCGCTTGTTATTTGTCGCAAACGACGCAAATTGAGGAAAGAGTCGTCGGCATTTTTAGACAGTTAAAGTAAATATTCGATTTAATGGATAAAAAATTGAATGCGTTTTATTTGAATTTTATTATATTTATGGTCTGTTCTCCTGACAAATGCCTGAGCTCCTTACGAGGAAGAAACATCGCGTATTTTCCAGGGAAAGTGGTGGGAGATTTATTAATGGGAATGTTATTAGCGCTGGCAATGGAAAGTGTGTCTGCTGAATGGGGGGCTGTGTTGGAGAGGGGTGTTATTGCTGGGGGGCACAGTCACAAATGTATTTATCTCCTATCGCCGCTTCCTCTGTGAGTTTCCAGCAAAGCGTTAAATTGAAGGGTTTTAAGGCAGATTAAATTGGCCCTTTATTTCCAGCACTTTCATCTTTAAACGACTCACTTTAGCTTGCCCGGGGGGGCTACTAGCTTCGTTAGGAAGCCTCCACCCCAGTAAATATCCCACTTATTTATTTATTGCTAATTATCATTATTTATAGATTTCTTACACGCACATTAAATGCCTTGAATTTGGGTTGATACTGAATATAACCGGTTTCTTTTAACCCTATCAGAGTCCTGTTGTGAATATCGGGGGGGGGCTTAGGGAGAAAGGTCATTAATGAGTTAACGGAGGTTTAGGAACTTGAACTATTGGGTTTAGTAGATTGGAATCCACTGACCTGAAGAACTTGCAGTCTGTGAAATGGCTTATTGCCTTACACAACAATTTAGAGATGAGTTAAAGGATCAGTAACGTCATTTTTTTTATATATAAAAGAATTCGTTAGTGTAGAACAAAAAAAAAACCCACAAAGACATCTTCAACTTTTAAATCGCTAAGTCTTTATTATGAAATAACTCGAAACTCCGCTTGCGCTCCTCTTCAGAAAAGGCAACACATCGACGATCCATCAAGCGGCGCTTGATTTCTCTTTCCTGGCTTATCTCCTATAAGGAAAGCAGGGAGGAGAAATCGAGCGTCGCACAATGGATCGCCTTTTCTGAAGAGGAGCGCAATCGGAGTTTTGGTAAGTTGTTTCTTAATAAAGACTTAGCGATTTAAAAGTTTTTTAAATAAAAAAAAATTGATGTTACTGGTCCTTTAAAATCCAAGGCAGGGGGTCCATCCAAGTGCAGATGACCCCGACTTGATGGCCGCTCATATGCTATTGGTTTGGCCCATTAAAGGGACAGCAGAGTGGAACAGATTGGGCAAGATCTGGTTTCAGAGAGGGGTCGGAGGGGCAAAGGTGATGAAGGGGCTGACGGAGGAGATGGGCAGTGGGTCGCTCACATCTCAAGGTGGTAACAATTTAATTTGGCAGAAAGAGTCACTAAGGCTTTTTTTAGCTCAGGAGGAAGTTGGTTTGTATTGTGTAGGGCAAATTAAATTAGGCTCTAGGGGAGAATGAATGAGCTGCAGGAGGAACTCATCTCTTTTTTTAGGATTCACACCTGCAGGTAGAGGAGGAGGGTGAGGATCAGATGTATCAAGCCCTAATTTATCAGCAAACAATCTGCATTGATTCAGCCATCAAGCCCCCCTATCCGTGAGCCCGGGCTGAGGAGGGAGTCTGGAAGCACTTCATTAAATCAGGGGATTAGCTGGGCTTGCCAATGTAATCAAACACTAGCCACCTTGGGATTTAGCGCCTGGGATCACTTTAAATAAATGTGGGGACACAGCAGGCTAAGGGGGTGCCAGGCAATTCCACCATCTCCTTCCCATGTATATTTATCAGCCATCGGAGACCCCGGGAAAGAGGGGTTTCAATTCTCACTACGCGGGGAGCTTACAAGTCACCTCAATAACAAAAAAGGCAAAAACAAACGAGTTGCAACAATAAACACAGATAACAATTACAAAGGCAAACATTGGCTCATGGGAAACAGTAGCCGGGAGACGTCTCTATACATTAACCAAGTAGCAAATGTTTGTGAGATAAACTCTCCCGAAATCAAGTGTGACGGGAAGCAGAGGGGGGACGTGGGCTGATGGGAGGATGGGGGGGGGAGTGATAGAATTATTTATTAATAACACACATGCGCCTCTTTATTTTTGACACTCTCACAGTATTATTATTATTAATAATTTGCATGGATGTAGCAACTGCGCTAAATTATTATTTGAGATGTATTTATTTCCCACTACGAATGGGATTCGCCTTCAGTTTCCAAGTCTTTGCGCGATACATCGATGATTTTTCCTTCTATTTTATTCATATCTGAGACTGTTGATGTATAGAGGAAAGACATGTGTATAGATAAATATATACAGGTATGGGGCCTGTTATCCAGAATGCTCGGGACCTGGGGTTTTCTGGATAATGGATCTTTCTGTAATTTGGGTCTTCATGCCTTAAATCTACTAGAAAATCATATAAACATGAAATAAAGCCAATAGGCTGGTTTTGCCTCCAATAAGGATTAATTATATCTTAGTTGGGATCAAGTACAAACTACTGTTTTATCATTAGACAGAAAAAGGAAATCATTTTTAAAAATTTGGATTATTTGGATAAAATGGAATAATACGGAGCTTTCTGGATATCGGCTTTCCGGATAAGGGATCCTATACCTGTATTTGTTGTTCTGTTTGAGATGTATTTATTTTCCCACAACAAATGGGATTTGCCTCCAGTTTCCAAGTCTTTTCTCGATACATCAATTATTTCTCTGTCTATCTTATTCGTACCTGAGACTGTCGATGTATAGAGGAAAGACGTGTGTGTGTATATAGATAAATATATATGTAGGGGCACATTCACTAAACTCGGGTGAATGAATAGAGGGAAAAAAACTTGAGTTTTTTGTGCTCCTCGACTATCGAATTGGCGTAAATTCACCTGAGTAGAATGATTCGAATAGATTGAGCGAGAAAACGCTGCGGCTATTCGCCCATTCGATAGTTGAAGTACTGTCTCTTTTAAAAATCATTCGACTGCCTACTTTGCCAGATTAAACCTATTGAATTGCTTTAAAAGCAATTTTTTTCGAAGTTTTTGATCAATGAAAATCCTTCGATTGAATATTCGATCGCTCAACTATTCGCCGGGCGCATATTCGCCCATTCAACTATTCGCCAGCGCCTAAATTCGCCCGAATTCACTTTTCGATTCGATTCTCCAGTCGAATTTCGAGGGATTTAACCCCTCGAAATTCGACCCTTGATACATCTGCCCCGTATTGTTCTGCGCCAAAAGGATTTCACTTTATTGTAGCCAAATATTTTCCCCTGGCCTCTCGGCTTTTCCTTTAAATATTTCTCTGCTTTTGTATTGATGTTTATTTTTTCTTACGGGGTTGAAATGTTTCCTACAATACAAAACACATTTCCTAAATATTCTAAATGAATCACTTTCTGTTTGGGCTGCGAAAGAACTCCGTAACAATCAATAATTTGCGTTTATTCTTATATACGTTTTTTCGTTACGTTTTCGTTTCTTGGCAAATCTAAAAGCTATAGGGGGGCAGAATATTGGGGGGAGGTCCCTGTTGTGCGAGGGGGTATTAAATCAGCATTTACATTGTGCACTAATGATATTTAGTAAGAAATATCTGATTCCTTTGCTTAACCCACAATATGTATGGGATCCATTATCTGGAAACCCGTTATCCAGAAATCTCCAAATTACGGAAAGGTCCGTCTCCCATAGACTCCATTTTATCCAAATAATCTAAATGTTTAAAAATGATTTCCTTTTTGTGTAAAAATAAAATCCTTATTGGAAGCAAAATCAGCCTATTGGCTTTATTTAATGTTTATATTATTTTCAATTAGACTTAAGGTATGAAGACCCAAATTAAAGAAAGATCCTTAATCTGGAAAACCGTTATCCAGAAATCGCCAAATTACGGAAAGGCCGTCTTCCATAGGCTCAATTTTAATCACATAATTCACATTATTAAAACTGATTTTCATTTTCTGTGTAATAATAAAACAGTCGCTTGCACTTGATCACAACTAAGATATAATTAATCCTTATTGGAAGCAAAACCAGCCTATTGGCTTTATTTCTTGTTTATATGATTTTCAAGTAGCCCTAAGGTATGAAGATCCAAATTACAGAAAGATTCATTATCCGGAAACCCCTAAACGAGCATTCTGGATAACAGGTCCTATACCTGTACTAAATATATGGTCAGTTTACTGTATGATGTATAGAGGATGATGTATTCATTGATTAAGGATACATTAGGGGTACAGTTTGGGAAGGGGGTGCTGCACCCATTCTATTGATGGCACTGGGGAGAGAGAGGCTGAGAACGTGCAGTTCTTCTCCATGTGCCTTTGGGATATAAATATAAATATAAGTGTAAATAATATTTAATACCCCTGCTGGGGGTTTTGCTACGGATCTGCCAAAGGTTTCTGGGAAGCTTTGATGTTAACGTTGGGTCCAAAATCCAATGTGCCCTCAGAAGTCTCATCCAAAACTGCCCTGGGCTGGTGTAAATCTAATTAGCAAAGTGCAACCGAGGGACTACTAATGCCCCCCCTCAATACTCCCTGAGCTGCTATTTATTTGAAGACCCCTAATCAGCCCCCCCCGGGAGACATAATACTGTGTAACCAAATGGGCCGTGTGTTTAGACAAACAGCCACTGACAGTTAATTTAGTGCTGACAGTTAGTGCTGACACTGACAGTTAACTGTTCTATGGACTGTTTCCCCCATTATCTGCGGCTGTAAAAATGTTAGTGTTCGGGGTAACAAGCTCAATTAACTCTTTACTGGGGGTCCTGGTGCAAGGTGTGGAATTGCCTTAGTGTGTATTCAAATGCAGCACTTTGTTGATATGGAGCAAGGGGAAAACAAAGACACTTTACTTTATTTATTTCATTCTTTCTCAATCTGCCTTTCTCTGCACTGAAATATACATTTACAGCTAGTTTTATACATTTAGTTTTAAACATTTACAGTCAGTGCCTGACTCATTGTTTGGCTGAATCATATATTGTTATAATACACAAAAGCCATGAATATCCTGTAAATTATATCCTTATAAACGGTGAGTTCTGATGTCATCAGTTATAAACGGTGAGTTCTGATGTCATTTCTGTCACATGACTCACTGAAACTTGTGTATTATAATAAATAAAGTTCCCCCAGTTGTAAAATATGAGGATATTAGAAGTTACATCGGAGTTCCATGACCTGTATAAAAACACTCGGCCTTCGGCCTCGTACTTTTATATGGTCATGAAACTCCTCGGTGACTTATAATATCCTTATATTTTACAATAGGGGGTACTTTATTCACTATGTACAGCCCATCTCCTAGTCCTCCTTCATTCTGGGATTCCAAGAGATGCTTGGTTGCTAGGATCAGTAAGGTTAGTAACCAACTAAATAAGCATTTTGGTGTTGCACAACTAACACAAGGAAGGTAACAAAGAATATTGAGCAGCAGAGATGATTTCAACGTGGGCCTTAATAATTTAGAAACCACCCAAAATAGAAAGGGACCAATTGCAAACAGCCACATTTGGCCACATTCAGGCTGGTGATTGGTGCAACCCATGTCATACACTGTTTGAAGGCCAAGCGGCAACCACAGTTCATATGTTGTGCCAAAGAGGGTAAATGTGTGCCCATAGGCCTCGCGATACACATAGAACTTTACTTTAAGGGCAACATCAAAAGAATTTAACCCTCACTGAATTATTTATGCATTAAAGGCTACACATGATACGTAGTTGGATATAAAGGAGTCAATTCAGTGTCTCCGCTCAGGGTCAAAACTAGATGTTACTGGAGCTACTTTAATTCAGGGCCCCAAAGCATTAATAAGTTGACTTATTCTACCAATATATATATAGAAATATCTTATAGTGGGCCCTCAGGGTCTGCTTTCTCTGTAATTATACCCCTATCTCTGCAAATATGACATTAAAGGGATACTGTCATGGGGGGAAAAAAAATCAAAACTCAGTTAATAGTGCTGCTCCAGCAGAATTCTGCACTGAAATCCATTTCTCAAAAAAGAAAACAGATTTTTTTATATTTAATTTTGAAATCTGACATGGGGCTAGACATATTGACAGTTTCCCAGCTGCCCCCAGTCATGTGACTCTGATAAACTTCAGTCACTCTTTACTGCTGTACTGCAAGTTGGACTGATATCACCCCCACCCT
This sequence comes from Xenopus laevis, assembly GCF_017654675.1. Taxonomy (NCBI): domain Eukaryota; kingdom Metazoa; phylum Chordata; class Amphibia; order Anura; family Pipidae; genus Xenopus; species Xenopus laevis. The sequence goes on along the minus strand of NC_054384.1, from coordinate 110,916,235 downwards.
CAGCAGCCTAACAACAGAACAATGGGAAGGTAACCAGATAGCAGCTCCCTAACACAAGATAACAGCTGCCTGGTAGATCTAAGAACTAGGGATGCACCGAATCCACTATTTTGTGTTCGGCCAAACCCCCAATCCTTGCGAAAGATTCGGCTGAATACTGAGCCGAATCAGAATCCTTATTAGCATATGCAAATTAGGTGTGGGAAGGGGAAAACATTTTTTACTACCTTGTTTTGTGACAAAAAGTCTCACGATTTTCCTCCCCACCCCTAATTTGCATATGCAAATTCGGATTCGGTTCCACCGGGCAGAAGGATTCGAATCCGAATCCTGCTGAAAAAGGCCAAATCCTGGCTGAATCCTGAAACGAATCCTGGATTTGGTGCATCCCTAACAAGAACAGCACAATAGTAAAATCCATGTCCCACTGTGACTCCTTCAGTTACATTGAGTAGGAGAAACAACAGCCTGCCAGAAAGCAGTTCCATCCTAAAGTGCTGCCTCTTTCTGAAAGCACATGACCTGACTAAACTAGAAAAAATACACTTATCGGTTTAGGAATTAAAATTTTATATTGTAGAGTGAATTATTTGCAGTGTAAACAGTTTAATTTCGATATTAAAACTACACCATAAAAATCATGACAGAATCCCTTTAATGTTGGCCAGACATGGGAAGATTTGTTTCGCTGGGAGTCATCCACTTGGCCAACTGATCTAGTTTTGGGGTCCTATAAAGACCACATGCATCCTCCAATAATTATGAAGTCAACCATTGGTGCCTTGATCTTGCCCAATAGATACACATGTCTGAGCCCTGGGAAGATATTGGTGGAGAATACAAGTCTGAGTCAGCAGCTAAGGTTGGCCCCTACATGGCCGGGTTAGGGTTAAATCTTCTAGTTCAGGGCAATGTGTATAACAGGAGGCTCATGGGTCCCTTGTTTCAGGGTCATTTCATGAAGCACATATCACAGATTGTTGTAAAGAAGTGAGTCTATAGCAGGGAGATTGTACACATAGAGGGAGAGGCTCTGGTTAATGGAATGAGCTATTTACCAGTTAGAAATAAGCCTGGTTAAAGAGAGAGGCAGCGGTTGAAGAGATGAGGGTAGAACTTCAAACGAATCCATCTGGAGATTTAGGGAGAGTATTGGGAAGTTATTTAGATATTAATAAGACATTTCCTCGGGCACCAGGATTGACTCACTACGCACTTTCCCTTCAAGCTATTTGACTTGTTACAATACAGCAGCCTGAAATGTTGGCCAGAGATAACGAATTCATCCGAGCCCCAGTCCTGCGACTGCATCATTGCATTAAACTGGGATTAACCTCCCCCCCCCACCAAATAGCCCCCCCCCCACCCAATCACAGACTATCCAAATTTTCATAGGAATTTAAATGCCGGGATTTGAAATCCCATATAGCAATACCTGGGCAATTTGCACACTTACCCTTTAAAGTACTTACCTTTGTGAGGCGGAAATAGAATGTGGCCCCGCGTTGTGGCTTTAAAGCTGAATTCAATTGCAGCAGCCGCATCCTGATTGGCTCGTGGATTTGATTCCCACTCCTGCCTGATCCTTATTAGGGACTGGGCTGTTATTGGATTTATCTCTGCACAGGAGGACGAGGCTTCAATTTCTGCAGATAAAATCATTGAGCTGTTTAAGGAAAATCCTGCAGTTTAACCCCCTGGACACAATCCAGAAAAAAAGATATTTACTGCGTCAGATATGGGGCCCCGTACCATTGGAAATCTAAGCCCACGTGCAATCTATTGGCTTGCAGATCTTCAGTGTTGCAGTTGGTCTTTTTGGTCCTGTGAGCTCTTTGTTCAGCACAAACTCTGGTTTCCAAGTCCAGACAAGAACCATATAAAATTATTAGTGACGTTTGTCAACTCAGGTTTGTTAAGGAATACTATAATGTTACTGCCCTTACAGTTAAGAACCCCTTCCTATGCTGATGGTGAAATTTCCTTTCCTCCCCACCAATGAATCACTCATTCCTCCTCTCTTGGTAGGGAATCCCATAACCTGACTGTCCTTACAGTAAAGAACCCCTTCCTATACTGATGGTGAGATCTCCTTTCCTCCCCACCAATGAATCACTCATTCCCCCTCTCTTGGTAGGGAATCCCATAACCTGACTGCCCTTACAGTAAAGAACCCCTTCCTATGCTGATGGTGAGATCTCCTTTCCTCCCCACCAATGAATCACTCATTCCCCTCTCTTGGTAGGGAATCCCATAACTTGACTGTCCTTACAGTAAAGAACCCCTTCCTATGCTGATGGTGAATACCATCTCTCTTGGTAGTGAGTTCAGTAGCCGTCCTACTCATTAAATTATATACATTTTCTCTACCTGATATTGCTTTCATTCATTTCATTTTCCTATGCTCCTCTATATATCTTGTGTCTGATTTAATGTTCAGGTAAACAACCCCATTAACATCTTTGTTTTTTTTGTCTTTACAAGGGTAGGGGCCCTAGTACCCCTTTCAGTTCAGTGGATGTCACTGTAGAGGGGTGAAAGGGTGCCAGGCTAAGGGGTGGGGGGCACAGTTCATTATTATTAGCAGCTATTTGGGTATGACGCTGGGTGCAGGTGCCATTAGTTACCAATGTATTCTAAGTAACTAGAGACTGAAGGCAGGTCAGCAAGTTGTTACTCCCTGTGCCCCGCAGTCGTTATTAAGGGGAAACACACTTTTCCTCTTTCTGTCTTTTATTTTCAGTAGCTAAAATAGCAAAGAAGGCCGTGGCTGACCCCTGTGGGGGAGGAGCTGGTGAAGTCGCTCGTTTGGCCTCTCTCCTATAGGGATGTCCCCATCAGATATTCGTTACATTCTGCTGGTGTGACTGGTAACCCGCAGCCCCCTGTGATGTACAAAAGGAGGGGTACAGAGAACTGAGAGTAAAGAGGGATTTGTTCTGTACAAATGTCTCTGTGTGTTCATCAGGCGCAGGAATAACACTGCAGATCTGAGGGGTTTAGCCGGGGTCCCTGATAGGCAAACCTTAATTACACTAGATTAATTTCAGACTAATCCAGATTCCATTCACTGGCTGATTTTCAAAGCAGGGAATATTTAAGTAACAGCGGATTCCAAATATCCCATTTCTTTCATATCAGCTGCTTAAATGTCAGAGGCTTTAATGAACCCACTAGGTGCAGGTATATTCCATAGATTCATTAAGGGCTTATTGCTTTTATTTCTTCCCAACACTTCTCTTTCTCTTCTCTTTCTTTTGATCCCTCTCCCCATCCCTCACTCTTCCTCCCTCCATAACTCCCTGTGACAACTCATTCCCCTCATCTCCTGATGTTTCTCTATCCCTCGCCTTTCCTTCTTCCCTCCCTCCCACCCCATCTTTTCCCCTTTCTGTCACCCAATTGCCTCCCATCTCTCTTTCCTGTCTCTTTGCTTCTTTCCTTCCCATTTCTCAATCTCTCATTCCCACACCCTCTCCCCCACATTAAGCCCCCCTCTCATTTATTCCCCCCTTCATCTGCCTATTCACCCCGAGTCTCAACAGACTGTAGGGACATGAAGTTTTGTAAGTAGGTTTCTCCCCAATTTCCTGTCCTTCCTCTCTCACCCAACAAACTCTTTCCCTTTCCCACCTACCTCTTCCCCATCACTCTCTCCCTTTCTCACTAACTCACCCACTTTCTCTCACTTCACCCCATTCAAACCTTCCTCCTCTTCCCCCTCTGTTTCTCCCTGTACCCCTTCTGTTTCTCAGCCCTCACCCACCATCTGTCCCCACATTTCCTCTTTTCTGACTTTCCCTTTCTTTTTTATCCTCATTCTCTTGCCCTTCTATCACTCCTCTTTATCACTCCTTTTCTTCCTATTCACATTCACTTTCTTTTCTTCTTCCACTTCTTCTACCACTCAACCCATTTATTCCTCTCATTTACCTCCCATCACAATGACCTACTCTTCTTTTTTGGCCACTTTCCCATTCATCCCTCTAGTTATTTTTTACCCTCTTTTATTCTCCCCTACTTTCTTTGTTTACCCCTATTCTTTCTTCCTCTGCACCCCCTCCATCAGACATTTCTTGCCCCTCCAATTCTCAAATCCCTCTTTATTTGCCTTTCACCCCATTTCCATTCTTCTTGTTTCTCACTCCTTTCACTATCTCTCTCTTAATCCCTCTCTCTCTCTCTCTCTCTCTCTCTCTCTCTCTCTCTCTCTCTCTCTTTCCTTCCCCTCTCATTACCTGTCTAAATCTAATGGATTACCCCATTTGTCCATTTTGCAGAGAAACAGAAAACAATCTATTGCCTGGCACAGACCAAACAGAAGAGAGACTGTATTATTGTAGTAAATAAAAGGCCAACTTAGTTCTGGTGATTGTGTTACCGTGCGGCCTTTGCAGGATTCAGTTGTTTCCCTCTGCCGTGTTGCACCAGGATTAGATCAGGAGAAATAACTCATGTAAAGAGATACGTGTCCCACGCGGGTCCCACTGATCTACTGCAGCTTCTCCTCCAATATCCAACCCACCTCCACCAACTTATAACTGCAGGGTGTTCATCCCCAGGAATACCACTTTACAAAAAAACTCAATTTTATAACATTTTTATAACATTAGAAAGACATTGGGCACAGAGCAAAATATGCCTCTATACCACGTGTCATGTCCTCTCAGGCTTTTTTTTCTATCAATTGTTTTGCTATAGAATTTATAAAATGATAATAAGCCAATAAAGTCCAACCCTTCCCTTAAATAATTTGCATCTCCCTTCTAGTTTATCCAAAGAAAGGCGAAACCCTCTGAAAGTGGAAGAGACCGTAGTGAAAGGGAGATCCATACTGTACAAAACACATAACTGTACTTTGATTTAATAACTTTTTATGAATGTAATTAAGTTTTTGTTGAAACTAACAGGAAAGAGAAAGAGCATCAGAAATTGGTAAAATCTCGCTGAATGACTTTTTAGGGAACGTATTTGTTTTTATTAAAGTGTAGGAAACAACCCTCACAACGATGACTGAAGAAAATCAATATATTCCAATAAAACACTGCAAAATGGAATAAACAATAAAACACAGATAAATGGAAAAATTAGGGGGAAAGAAATCTGCCAAAAATGTTCCAATTTGAAATACTTTGAAAAGTTTAAAAAATTGCAGTCAGACAAATAAACATGATGAAATGCAAATATTCTTCTTCCATAATTCAGTTCACTTTTTAATTTTCAATGTATATATTTCTGTATCTTCTCTGTTCGTGCCCCAACACAGCAGTTTTCAGTAGGAATAAAGATGGCTCATCTATTTTGCTGGACTTAGTTTTTGCCTCTATTCGCTGTCTCGTAGTCCCCCTTGTTTGGCTCAGTCCCTTCCTTTCAAGTCTCTCTCGTCCGCTTGCTGCACTTTTCAGGCCATCAATAGGCACTTTAGGAATACAAACATCTTTAAAGATAAAGTAACTAAATGAGAATGGCACTTTCACCAGGGAAATAGCTGTCGTATCTTTACCATGGAGTGTGCAGCGGCCTCTGCCTAATCTTGTTTTCATTTCCCCCCCAGCAATTGCCAAGAATCTCTGTCTCTCAGCCCATCAGGGGCCCTGATTAAACAACAAAAGCCCCCCATTATTCACAGAAGAAATAAGGGGAGGGGAGCAGAGAGACTGGGGTGTGTGAGTCCTAAATACTGACTTGTGCAGTCACAGAAAACATGTTTAACAGCCCTGAAAGGAGGGGCAAAAAGAGCAGCTTTAACCCCGTCCCATCCAGCGGGGATAACAAAACCCTCTGGGAAGGATAGGAGTCCCTGCTCTAGGAGGATGACTTGCTATTTGTCAAGGAAAGTCTAAGTAATATTGCAGTTGGTCTCTTTTGCCTAGAAGATGTATTAGAGGTCCCTCTATTAAACTCACCAGACTTCATGTCTCTCTACATGCAGGATTTGTGCAGTTATTTTGTCAGATTTTGTTTTGTACTGGAATCAGTTATTTGAATGAGCGCTTGACATCGGACCCTTCCTTAAAGCTATTTAATATATCAGCCAATATAGACACTTCAGTGAATGATCTCACCTTGCCTTGCATCAGTCAACTCATGTGCCTGCACCAGCATTGGCCCGGGTGCAGGAACATGGAGCAGATTTCGTCTCCATCATCCGCAGGCCGAGAATCCGCCCCATGTGGCATTAGCATAGGATGCAACATAGTAATTATTCCATAATCTGCCCAGATCATTCTCATCATGGTTTAACATTTGTAGGCCGAAGGTTGAGCCTTCATAAAAAAATCCTCCCTGCCGCCCCAATGTCTTTGGTAGTAGGAGAAGATGCTCTTCTGTATAAGAATCCATATAAACATGGCTGGTTCTCTGGTCCGCAGGGATTCTGTCATGATTTTTATGGTGTAGTTTTTATTTCTGAGTTACATTGTTTACACTGCAAATAATTCACTGTACAATATAAAATGTCATTCCTGAAGCAGCAAGTGTATTTAGTTGTAATATTGGTGTGTAGGTGCATCTCAGCTCATTTTGCCTGGTCATGTGATTTCAGAAAGAGCCAGCACTTTAGGATGGAACTGCTTTCTAGCAGCCTGTTGTACATCCTACTCAATGTAACTGAATGTGTCTCAGTGGGACCTGGATTTTACTATTGAGTGCTGTTCTTAGATCTACCAGGGAGCTGTTATCTTGTGTTAGGGAGCTGCTATCTGGTTACCTTCCCATTGTTCTGTTGTTTGGCTGCTGGGGGGGGGTGATATGACTTCAACTTGCAGTACAGCAGTAAAGAGTGACTGAAGTTTATCAGAGCGCAAGTCACATGACTGGGGGCAGCTGGGAAACTGACAATATGTCTAGCCCCATGTCAGATTTCAAAATTAAATATAAAATGATCTGTTTGGTCTTTTGAGAAATGGATTTCAGTGCAGAATTCTGCTGGAGCAGCACTATTAACTGATGTGTTTTGAAAAAAAATTTTTTTTCCCATGACAGTGTCCCTTTAACCCTGGGATTAACACAAGGGGTTTATTTCATTTGGACACTTGTTCTATGAAATGTTTTATTGCTACTGGGACTGTAATGAATAGTCGGGCCCTGCAGCGAATTTTAACCACTGTGATTAATAAAACATTGTCTCTCCCAACCGGAGAAAGGGTTAATTAGCCCTACAGCTTCTTTATAAGTAGATTCCCCGAGTGCAGACGTCTCAATTAAATCATCGAGAATTTCTTTTTTTTTCCCCTATCAAGGTAGGGGCCAAGGCTTTGTGCAGCCCAGAGGCGAACCCTCGCCCCCTTGTCAGAATGGCTTTTTGTGTAGAGCTGATCTGAGTTGGATTCTTCTGGCCAGGGAATTAATTCAATTAACTGGAGCTTCCAATACTTGTAAGGCTGAAATAATATCCTCTCCTTTCAAATAGCGCCTGGTCGGTTAAATCACCACTGGGATGAGCCTGGTCTGCCCGGTCCTGCTGGGGGGTTTCATCCACTGCAAGGAATTCATTTTAGAATATGGCTGAATTGGCCCTTTGAAACCTAATGCGCCCTGAGCATCATAATCTGTATCTGATTTTTCCCTTCTCCTTTATACTTATCCCGACGCCTTTGGAAGACTGTTTCAAGCAGATTAGTGTGGTATCAGCAACAACATTCCTCCCTCAGATTAAATCTGGGCCGGAGAAGAAACCTCATTAGAGGATAAGATGTCTCATCCGCACAGAATTGCCCCTACAACTATATTCCTAGGGGCTGTAGGTAAAACAGAGCAGGTTAAACCCTCTCATTGTGTCATTTATGTGTCATTTATGTACCGTTGTGCTCTCATTTGTGTGTGTGTGTGTATGGATACAGGGCTTGGGCCAAGGTGTGTCATCTTATTTCTACTCTGACATTTTATAGAATGTTAATTCCACTGGGAACCCCAAGACTTTTATGTAAGAGCTTGAAGTCTTTCGTTTTTAATCCCGAGCTGCCCGTATTCATTGCTGGACACAGGCCAGAGCTAAAGCTTTGCCAGATTGTAAGATAGACTGCATCACAGTTAAGGTGACCATACACCGGCTGATAAAAGCTGCCGTCAGACCTAGTCAGCAGTTTATTGGCCCGTGTGTGGGGCCCTCTGATGGGCTTCCCAGATTGATATTTGGCCAGAGGTCGATCAGGCAGGGCTAAAAATCCTGTCGGCTTGTGGACCCACAATCCAAGCACCTGTATTGCCTGCATTATGATTCGATCGTTGGGCCCTAGGGCCCATGATCGGATCAGCCCTATATCGCCCACCTCAAGGTGAGCATATTAGGGAGAGATTTGTTTGTTGGTGAAAACGAGCAGATCTCTACATGTATGGCCATCTTTAGGGTTAGGGTCAGTAGATACAGTCATTGCATAGGGCCATACCAATCCATTAAATCGCCTGTGTGGCTCGGACTATAGAAGACTTAATTTACAAAAAGAGCCAAAAAGAGCAAGGTGCCATGTTGTGTTTGCATGTTACAGCTTGCACCACTGAGATTCACTGGTTGCGGTTTGAAGAACATCTCTATGCACTGCTACAATGGAAAACATAAGCTGCACCTATAGGATTAGCAGAAAGAGCAGCCCCTAGCTTGATGCACTTATGGCCTTGCACCCTGTTATTAACCCAGCATGGCCAACAACCATATTATATCCATAGACCAACAACCATATAATATCCATAGACCAACAACCATATTATATCCATAGGCCAACAACCATATTATATCCCTTGGCCAACAACCATATTATATCCATTAACCAACAACCATATAATATCCATAGGCCAACAACCATATTATATCCCTTGGCCAACAACCATATTATATCCATAGACCAACAACCATATTATATCCCTTGGCCAACAACCATATTATATCCATTGACCAACAACCATATAATATCCATAGACCAACCACCATATAATATCCATAGGCCAACCATGTCATACCCATAGGCCAACCATTTAATTTTCATAGGCCAACAGTTATAGTATATCCATAGACCAACAACCATGTCACTGCACATATGGCCAATTTCAAACTCTATATTTGTCATTAAGTTAAATTTAACATAATATTATTAGCAGACACTGTTACCTATAAGTGAATAAGATACAGACACATCATGTTACAGTATCACAGCAGTGTTGTGCTGGTTATTCTCTGATCCAGAATTGTAACAAAACCAGTTGAGGATGAGAAGGTTTGTCTGTACCTGTCTCACTGCTTGTTCTAGCCACCTGGCCACAGCCAAGATTACCGGCTACTTATTGGCAAGCCTTAATTATTCCTGACATGAGAGGAAGAGACGGCTAAAGCTTTGTGAAGCAGAGGGATTTAGCTGTCCGTATATGCTGGGAAATGAAAGTGCTTTTGAAATGAGAAAAGTAAAGTACCTCCTGTAAGTTATAATTAGGTGTAAATAGGAAGAGAGTCCCGCGCTCACATAACTCCATTGTTAAGGGATTAGCACCCAACTAAAGACAGTAAGGCCGTACATTGCTGATGAGCGTCTGCTCTGGGGTCGGGTGGACTGCACATAGCAGAGCTGGGACTGTTAATATCCAGGAATCTGTGAGGACTGTGTGCAATGCGCCTGGAATTTTTACTACTGCATAATCCTCATAGTGATTGCCATGGATTCTCCAGTGGCACTTTATTATATCCCCACTCAGAACTAACGCTTGTCATCATTATATGAGATTGCATAGAATTGTCACAAACATAATATTAGCATTTCGTCATCCTATTAGTACAAATACTCTTATTATTACAGTTATATGCCAGCATATACATAAAGCTATGTAACAAACTGATACATTAGGCAATGAGGGCCCTGCCCACAAGTGCTTGCAATCTATTAGTGAACTATAAAAGTTTCCATGCTTAGATGATGCTGAAACAGTTGGATGCTGGGTTTTCATTTGGAGGGGTTGAACTTGATGGACTTTGTCTTTTTTCAAATCAATTTAACTGTGTAACTCTGTCTGGGCAGTAGTGATGGGCGAATTTTCGCCGTTTCGGCGGAAAATTTGCGAAAATTTTTTTTGACGCCGGTGAATTTTTTGCAGCGAATTTTCGCAGGCGTTTCACGAATTTATTCGCTGGCGGCGAATCACGCAAATTTGCCGCAAATTCGCGCCTGCCGAATAAATTCGCCCATCACTACTGGGCAGGCTCCATCTGTGGTTCCTCATTCTTTATGTGCCCCTCACTTTCCTCTTGTTTCCCACAAATTATTAGTATTATTATTCACATATAACAGATTTCTGAGTGCATACATTAAATATACAGAATACACACTGTACAAAAATATGACCAGTAACAGACAGAAGAGGTAAAAAAGGCACTGCTCAAAAGAGCTTACACTTAAATAGAGAAGTGGGTATGAGACATAAGGTGACATGCTAATGTTCTGTATAATAATTTGTTGATGGCAACATTATGGTTTACCTTGTAGTTCTTATTTCTTGCTTGTAAATTCCAAAATCCAGGGTATATATATAGTGTAATCTGTGGTTTTGTCATATATTAGTGGGACCTTTTGTCCTTAGTTTTAGCTGAGTTGTGGCCAGAGTAACTGAATTTAAGGGATCAAGTTTGGGGTGTTTTCTCTATTTTCAGAACTTTATGCATATTAGCGTTTATGACTTGGCTCACGCTGACCCCACCAGCATCAAACTGAGTTCAATGGAGTAATTATTGGCTTTCCCTCTCCTGATCTCAGTGGTCCCCTTATCCCACTGACACTGCTAATATTGCTCACTCTGGGGAGTGCGTATTCCTTCCTTCTGACTGCAAATAGCCAAGAGATTAATTCCAGAAGCTGCTTGGCCGGGGAACAATAGAAAGACCCAGGAAGTAAAGAAACCGAAAAAATATAGAACCCACTAATCAGAGCAGCTCAAAGTTCAGCCAGTCCCAATTCTGGGCTCAGCTTGACCCCGACACTCTGCCGGCACAACGACTTGCTTAGATGAAAAAGTATTTATTATAGACAGGACTAATAGCTGCCCTCTCCAAAACTGACCTTTAGCTGCCTTCAAAGGCAGACAAGTATGAATGTCGCTATTTTCCATCAAATAAAAAACATTTCAGTGAATTAAAAAGCCTTTGTTTCAGTAGCAGCCTCAGAATAGTTTAGCATGACTATCTTTACCAATACTTGGGTCCCATCAATATTGTATTTTGGAGCAGGTTGTGGCGCAGCTGAAATGTCCATTCAGTGAAGGGCAGATATTCCGGACTGTGGCGTTCACGCTAACAATGACATTGATACATAGACGGAATTATTTCGCACAGCTTGAGGCCATCAAGAGATGAATGAGACTCAACAGTTGAGAAAAACTGTTGGCTAAACGTGATAAGATGTGCGTTGTTCTTGCGTTGCAGAAAATGTTGTAGAAACCAAATGATCAGCCCCATGTTAGCCAACTATTGGGGTCAACAAGCAACATAGGGGGTTCATCACAGTGAGGACAGTGAGGTCGGGGAATGCACTGCCGGGTGATGATTCAGTTAATGACTATAAGAGGGACTTGGATGATTTCTTGGACAGACATAATACAAAGGCTATTGTGATACTAAACTCTATAGTTAGTATAGATATGGGGATATATCATTTATGTGACAGTAGGGAGGGGTGTGTGTATGGGGCTGGGTTTTCATTTGGAGGGGTTGAACTTGATGGACTTTGTGTTTTTTCAACACAATTTAACTATGTAACTATGTAACTATGTAACAGATGAGGCAAATATTTGCTATTTCAATGGACAGGTAAAAGAAGGAGATAATTCTATACATGTGAAGCTTTAGCCTACAGTGTCTGATTGGCCACCGGGATACCAGGAAAACTCCAAGGAAAACTCCCGGTGGGCCCAGGTGTCAGTGGGCCTCTTGCTTCTCACCATTTGGTCTATTTCATGGTCATTCCCTGTTTCTTCATGGGGAAAAATGCATAATAATTGAAGACTTTAATACGTAGATTTAAAAGACTGGGAGAATAAGGAGGTTGAGTGAGGAGAAGAGGAATAATAATTTGGAACGTGGGCCCCTGGTCTAAGGTTTTCTGGTGGGCCCCTGAGATCCCAGTCCGACAGTTAGCCTATGAACTGAACTTGGATTTAATTTATATGGTGAGGTTCCTCATGCCAAAGTATAAGGCCAATTAGATTAATTATATGGGACATGGACAACTTCACAGTTGGTTTATGGAAGGCTTCTGGGATGTTCAATTGGCTCAAGCTGAATATTAATTGAATAGGCCTCTGACTGATTCAGATAGGAAAGTTCTATACGTGGATTTACTGCCTATGTTATGCTGTTATTCATGGACGGGGGCGTAACTATAGAGGAAGCAGAACTTGCGTCTGCAGGGGGCCAAGGAGGTATAGGGGCCCCATGAGGCCCTAATTCTTGTACAGTTTCAATCAAACAAGTCAGCCTCTAAACATTTTGGGGGCCTGAAAAATAATTTGCTGTCGACCCCAGTAATATCTAGTTATGCCACTGTTCATGGATGTCCAGGCTTCACTTCTCCAGCTATTTGGGAACTACAGTTTCCATCTTTGTGGATTGTGGGGATTGTAGTTCAGGAAATCAGAATGATGGAAGTCTATGTTTTTGAATAAGTTCCTTTGCTATCCTGTGCTCACATCCGTTTAGAAATAGAACCACTTGGAGTGCACATGTTTTTACCATGTTCTCTCCCTATAAATCACTCTAATCCAGGAAGCCCCGTCCCAGCCCCCGGTACTTCATAGGGTAAAAATGGCATAGAGGGGAAGGAGTAGTTATCAAAACATAAGATAATGAGATTAGGCAACGTTTTTTCCAAGTGTGCCAAAAGTTTTTTTCCCCCACATACAGTTTTCATTGACATCCACTAATTCACAATTGATCAACGTGTGTCTTTCTTACAGTATATTGGATTCTCATCCGGTTAGCCTAGGAGAAGTCTATGGGTCTAAAAGGAGAGACATCGGGAGGGTCAAAGGGTTGAGGAGAAACCAGAAAGAGTCATGTTCCTTATCAGATATATCAGGTGAAGAACATTTCCTCCTGTAAGAAACAGGCCTTTTTAACTTGTCATTGGTGATTAGCAATAGAAGCCTGAAGAGAATCCACCGGGGAGATTTAGCTCATGACTAGCAGACGCTCAATAATGATCCTCCTACATCTATGAACCTAAAGAAACGTACTTAATGCTTGATAGATGCTGCAATGTGTTAATTGTTCCTATACTGGGACTGTAGTGAATTCGTACAATGAAATCTATGCGTCTATGGCCAGCTTAAGAGAGAGACCAAGTAAAAGTGGCCATACATGGAGAGATCCGCTCGTTTGGCGATGTCGACAAATGAGCAGATCTCCCTCCAATATGCCCACCTTGAGGTGGGCAATATCAGGCTGATCCGATCGTGGGCCCTAGGGCCCAACAATCAGATCCTAACGATGCCTAACAGGCACATCAACGAATATATGCGTCCGCGATCCGACGGGATTTTTTGTCCCATCCGATAGAGATCTGGCCGACTTTCGGCCAGATCTCGATCGGTGAAGCCCGTCAGGGGGCCCCATACACGGGCCAATAAGCTGCCGACACGGTCTGTATGGCCACCTTAAATCATCCTTTATCAGTAACTGTCACAAAATAGAAAGAAAAATAGATATTTTGCACATCATACGCATATGGGCAGCGTTTTTTTAGGGGTCGTTTTATTAAGGTAAGAATTGGAAATTAGAATTAAAATTTTCGAGTTGGATTTTTGTCAAAACTCAAAAATTCAAGTTAGGAAAAATCCAAACTTGAATTCAAGATTTATCATACCGGGACCCTGGGAACAATTCGAATTCGACTATTCGCCACCTAAAACCTGCCGAGTTCATGCAGAAGTCAATGGGAGAGGTCCAGTGACCCATTTGAAGATGTTAATTGTTTCCTGACATTCGAGTTTCTTTCGGAGAAAAAACTCGATTCGAATTTATTCGAATACGATTAGAGTTTTCGGGTCGGTAATCTTCGTTCGAATTTTAGACATTCAATTTTTTTCTTAAATAAGATACTATTCGAATGTCGATGCCATTCAAGTTCTTTTGAATTAAAAAAACTCTAATATTCGATCTGCCCCTTAATGAGCCTTTTTTTTATGAAAAGCCATTGCAGTTCCCTGTCCCTTTAAAACACGCCCCGTCACTTTTTGTTTTGTGTTGTTTTTACCTCTATACAAACGGGACCATCAGCTATTCAAGCGGATTGATGAACTCAACCAAAAAGTTTATTAAGAGAGCAGGGAAACAAAGGGCTGAAGGCCTCGTGCAAGTGGACTGGCCGCATTATGGACTCGGCACTATTGTCTCCATCAAGCGGATCCGTGAATGACTCTCAATGGCTTTCTTTAGAGAGACACGATCAAGCCAGACAACAGCATGTTCAATGGAGTCCTGTTTTCTCTTCCTTGGTCTGCATTAATGTACATCTGCAGTGGGAGGAATAAATCGAAGGGATTTTTGTCACCAAACACCCGCCCATCAGCGCCTTTCTCTTTTTTTTCCTTTTTTTTTTTGCACCATATGCTGCAAATAAAACAAATCGTCGACAAAGTGACAGCACACAGGGATACATGTGTAATCTGCTCAGATTAGAGAGGGATCCCTGGGAAGAGTTAGTAGTCTGATGAGGCTCCAGGCCTACTTACAGTTGATCAGCCATACTTATCCTTCCCTAGATTGGCTTATGGTGAGTAGTAAGCTGGCCATAGACGTGCACATTTTACCCTGATATCAATGTTATATCCGACAAATAGAAGTTACAGTCATCCATTGACAGGCAACACATGCAGTGAAATTATCATTAGCCAACAGAAATCTTCTAACCTGTCTGATCAACTCAATGGCCGATCCCCATGGTACGAAAAATGTTGGGATGATCCACACATGGTCCAAAAAATCGCGCAAAATATTGATTCGTAGGACTTTATCTTTGCATCTATGGCCATCTTGGTTTTGCTTGGTGTGTCCATTAAGGTGGCCATAGACTGATAATATCGTACAATACAATTTTCATACAATATTCGATGTGTGTATGGCGGGAGACAAGCCAACTGATAGCAGATCGGCTCGTCGATTGGGCTGGCCGGAAAATTTTGATTAGGCACCTTTGAAGGCACCTGAACATCGGCCATTGTTAGTGCTGAATCATCAGATACAGGTAGAATTCTATTGTTTCTATATGTCTATCTGACCATTCAGCTCTACACGTGTGTATTGAAACCAACCATCTTTACTGGAAACATCTTTTCCAGGAAAGATCATAATTGTTACGTCTATGGCCACCTTAAAAGTGGCCATACATGTAGAGATCTGCTCGATTTCCACAAATGAGCAGGTCTCTCCCCAATATGCCCACATTGAGGCTGATCAGTATTTTTGAACCCAGCCCAATCAGCATCTGCCCGACTTTCGGGCAGATATCGATCGGGGAAGCCCATTGGAGGGCCCCACACACGGGCTGTTAAGCTGCCCACTCGATCTGTCGGCTGCTTTTATCGGCCAGTGTATGGGCAGCTTTAGGGCTATTCCACACGGGGAGATAGCGACACGTTTGCGGTCGCGGCGACAAAGCGCCGCGACAGTCGCCGCGACCAGCGCAGGCGACAGTTTTGTATGGGTGCCTATGTAAAAACGCCTGTGCTAACCACACGAGGCGATGCGCTTTTCAACAGTCGCCTGAAAATGCCTCGCCAGGCTTTTTCAGGCAACTGTTGAAAAGCGCATCGCCTCGTGTGGTTAGCACAGGCGTTTTTACATAGGCGCCCATACAAAACTGTCGCCTGCGCCGGTCGCGGCGACTGTCGCGGCGCTTTGTCGCCGCGACCGCAAACGCGTCGCTATCTCCCCGTGTGGACTAGCCCTTAGTCTACAAGAAGGTAGCCATATTCCCAGATCTCTGAGGATGTTGGGAGCAGTAGTGATGTGTGTTGTTCCATAACAGGGATTTCTTATAATAACACGCATGAATGGCCAGTTTGGGTGACGACTAAATGTAACATATATCCAGTGATGGGCGAATAAATTCGCTTGGCACGAATTCGCTGCAAATTTCCACGTTTCACTGCCAGCAAAAGAATCTCCTGTGAAAATTTGCTGGAGAAAATTCGCCTGCGTCAATTTCCGATTTTCACGATTTTTCCGTGAAAATGTCCGATTTTCAAGTTTTTTTAGTGAAAACCTTCAAATTTCACGATTTTTGAGTGAAATACTTCAGATTTCAAGATTTTTGAGTGGAATCCTTCAAATTTCAAGATTTTTAAGTAAAAACCTTCAAATTTCAAAATTTTTCAGTGAAATACTTCAGATTTCAAGATTTTTGAGTGAAATCCTTCAAATTTCACGATTTTTGAGTGAAACCCTTAAAATTTCAAGATTTTTTAGTAAAAACCTTAAAATTTCACGATTTTTGAGTGAAACTTCCGATTTTCACGATTTTTTGGTGAATACCTTCAAATTTCACGATTTTTGAGTGAAATCCTTTAAATTTCAAGATTTTTGAGTGGAATCCTTCTAATTTCACAATTTTTGCATGAAAACTTCTCATTTGCATGATTTTTTCATGAAACCGTTAGAATTTCAAGATGTTTTCGGGAACTTTCAGATTTCACTATTTTTTGCGAGTTTTTCGCCGTTTCGCGAATTTTGCGGGAAATTTGCAAATTTTGAATTGGGAGAAATTCGCCCAATCTTGGAATCACATTGTCATCAGCTCTGTATTGTCTTTTGTAGACCCTTTGTAGCTTCTATGATGAACCAGACACTTGATTATCTACAGTAAGAAACCCCAGGAGCTCAATTAGTAAAATAGATGTTATTGCACCAGGGCAATACCCCATAGCAGCCAATCAGCAATTGCCCTTTTTTCTGTTCTTTTTGGATTATAAAAATAAACATTTCCATTTTTTTCCCTGTTAAAGAAATGAAACTTCTGATATTGACCTTCTGTTGGCGCTCTAAAAATACACAGTCATCATAATAATAATAATATACAATGGAATTTAAAAAAGAATTATAAAACCAATGTAAAACCTACATTAGAATAATATGAAAGAGACGTGTTTTTGTGGTGACAGAGAGGTGAGGTTTCATGCGCTCCAGATAATTAGTAAGTGTCCCTGAAGTCCTGCAGTGCTAATGAGTGATTAGATGTTCCAATGAAGGGTTAATGGGATGCCTTCAGTGGAAGTCACTAGGATTTAAAGGGCAGATGCCCCGGTAGGAGTCAGTGCAAAGGGATGGGGAGGTCAAGTGGTAATCAAAAAAGCAAAAACAAAACAGAGAAAAGAAAGAGCCCCCCCCAACCCTTTCCTCCTCCTCCTCCTCCTCCCCTCTGAATAGAACAGTTACTATTTCATGGCTGAGTTAAGCCAAACTTCCCTCGAGGGGTTTCTATGACTTGTGACCCCTGCAGCAGATACTTAGCACTTTCAAAGGCTTGAAGGGATCCCTAGAGAGCTGGGGCCGGCCCAGAAGCTGATTCACTAGCCAACATCAAGGGCAGAGAGCGAGAGAAAGAAGCACAGGGTTATGACTCCAAAGCAAACGAAGATCCCGGCCTTCCCATTAACAACTGTCAGCCTGTAGATCTGTAGGGGCTGAACTACAACTTTCAGAACACACTTTATTTTGTTGTTGTTGTTGTTTTGCCATTTCAAATTCCCCTTTTCTGCCCCTTTCATTGTGGTGGTCAAACAAATAACGTAATGTAAAAATAATCCAATTACAAGAGACTAAGTCGCCTTGCTGGCACTGTGTATACTGGCTTGCGTATGGATTTACTATAGTACTAAGTACCTTTGTAATACAAATAAATGCTCACAATTACCCAGATTGATACTTGTTAAAACTCAAGTCTTTGTATATTTTAACTCATCCTTTATTTGTGGTTTTCAGTCTTCCTGACCCTAAGTAGTTACTTTGCCCCCTCCTTTCTTTCCCTTTGACTACCAAAAAGGTCAACACTTCTGGATTTTCACTTACAACAAATCATTTGTCAGTCGGGGGCCACTGGCAGTCACTTTCCCTTTCTCAAATAAACCACATGTAGAAGACTCTGGGCCAGTGGATAAACACACGCTCAGATTTAGGGAAATTTAGTGTCTGGCAGTGGTGGAACTACCGGGGGAGCAGGGGGTGCGATTGGGCCAGGGCCCGCCCCCCTCTAGTTACATCGCTGGTCCCTGGCGACAAATCTCCTCTTCTTCGGGGCGACTAATCTCCCCGAACTGCCTCCCGACAGCTAGAATGTAAATCGCCGTTGAGATGGCATTCGGTGCACTTCACTTTCCAAAGTCGCCCGTAGTTTCCTTGTGAGGGAACTTTAGGCGGCTTCGAAAAATAAAGCACACCGATTGCCATCCAGCCAGCGATTTACATTCTAGCCGACGGGAGGCAGTTTGGGGAGATTAGTCGCCCCAAAGAAGAGGAGATTTGCCGTCGGGCGACCAATCTCCCTGTATCTGAGCGTGTGTCTCTGCCCTAAAAGCTTTTTGATGTGCCTAAAACTGGAGCCATTGCATCGGCACCAAAGTGTTTCCATGTTGAAACCCTCTATGTGAGTCCACACCCGGCAATGGTTCCGGTGCAGACACATGAAAAAGCTCGGCCTGCAGATCTCTACCTGTGTCACTAGACTCTTGAAAAGGAAAATATCTCCATGTAAGGCCTTACTTAAATACAGAATAATACTGGTAAAGCCAAATATGCTACAAAAAAGGTTATTCTGAAATTCTCTAGGGGATTGGCACATATTTCATTTTCTCCAGTGGTGTTTGGACACAAGCGACCTTTCACGTTAAACCACTGAAGAAATCCTGTCAGGCTTGAGTGTAATTGTGGGATCCCCGAAATCCAAGAACCCCTGGATATGTCGTCAGTATAAACAATTAAGATCATCAAAATGGTTTTGGAAGCTGGTTGGCTCCTGTAGCAAATGGAGCCATTTTAGCCACTGGAATTGCAGCTTATTGGGTGGAGATGTGATCTTTCTCTTATTCGGGGGGATGAGGAAGGGGGTGGTAGCAGTAGGTCTGATGGGAATGCATTGTAACAATAATTTGGCCACAAAACACAGTGTTGAATTTAGGTGTCCACAGTCCACCAGGGCTGCGACTTTAAGGACCATCCTCACAAATTTCGCCCACCCAAGCGTTGCGCCCCTTTTACTTCTTTTCTTCACTGCTGTGATTGAGGCAAAGGGGGCAGAGGAACATTCCCAGCATCCACAGGGAGTGGGCTAGTGTCAGTGGGGCCCATGAGGTTGGGGACCCACTGGGTTTTTTTCCCACCAGACACAATCCAACCCTGAGAAAACAATTGGATCATAATGGGGCCAGATTGGAGCTATCAGGAGAGGATCACATTAATGCAAAGAGGTTCTTGTCCAATGAGATAAAGAGGCTGAGTTTCAGGTATCAGTCTGGCAGAGCAACAGTAGGCCCCAAACATAAGCTGCTGATTCTATCTAGAGGGACTGAATTCTACCTGAAGTCTTCTACTTGGAACATACCATAGTGCACAACTGAATAATGAACAACCTGTGTCTACAAAATTATAATATTTATATTTTACTTCGGCAAAAGGCATTCGCCAAATAGGGACCCTTACTGAAGCTCTGTCCTTAAAGGGATACTGTCTTGGGAAAAAAAATTTTTTTCAAAACGAATCAGTTAATAGTGCTACTCCAGCAGAATTCTGCACTGAAATCCATTTCTCAAAAGAGTAAACAGGTTTTTTTATATTCAATTTTGAAATCTGACATGGGGCTAGACATATTGTCAATTTCCCAGCTGCCCCTGGTCATGTGACTTGTGCCTGCACTTTAGGAGAGAAATGCTTTCTGGCAGGCTGCTGTTTTTCCTTCTCAATGTAACTGAATGTGTCTCAGTGGGACCTGGATTTTACTATTCTTAGATCCATACCTCCCAACATTTTGGAAGTAAAAAGAGGGACAAAATTTTTTCTTCCGCATGTAGCGCAGCAATTTTTTTGTGGCCACACCCCCTAATTACCATGTTTGTTTTACAAAATTTGGCAGGTTATGAAAGTTTGAAAATATTTCTCCTTATCTAAACTGTGTTTTTGTGTCTCAAAATTGTTACAAAGTATCTTATTTGCACCTGTTAGCTGTTCTGGGCTCTCTGCTAAAAGCCAATTAAGTGAGAAACTTTGTTTCTTTTTCTGGCTGTTCAGTGCAGAGAAAAGAGGGACTTTCCAGTACAAATGAGGGACTGCGGGTTGAGCTGTCAAAAGAGGAACTGTCCCTCCGAAAAAGGGACAGTTGGGAGGTATGTTAGATCTACCAGGCAGCTGTTATCTTGTGTTAGGGAGCTGCTATCTGGTTACCTTCCCATTGTTCTGTTGTTAGGCTGCTGGGGGAAAAGGGAGGGGGTGATATCACTCCAACTTGCAGTACAGCAGTAAAGAGTGATTGAAGTTTTTTAGAGCACAAGTCACATGACTTGGGGCAGCTGGGAAATTGACAATATGTCTAGCCCCATGTCAGATTTCAAAATTCAATATAAAAGAATCTGTTTGCTCTTTTGAGAAATGGATTTCAGTGCAGAATTCTGCTGGAGCAGCACTATTAACTGATTCATTTTGAAACCATGACAGTATCCCTTTTAAAACGCCCCTTCACTGTCTGTCTATGACCTGGAAACAGACAGCATTGGTAATTAAATCAAAATCAAGCGGAGACCACTGACATCTCCGAAGCACGTGCCTCCCAACAGCAAACAATGGTGTCGGCCTCAGGCGCAGCAGCACTAAATTGCCTCCATAGGGCCGAGATTAAGAACTGACCGTTATTTAATGGAGAATACTATAGATGGTAGCCGCACCTTCTAACCAGTTGTTTTTCTTTAGGGTTGCCCCTTAAACCGAGAGTTAGAAGCAACTTGACATGGATGTGCTGACCACTCCTATATAAATATTTGGTTTGGTGCTCAAAGGCGAGACAGAAAGCGGAGTATATAGCGTCGCACAATCCTGAATTACCCTTGTGTTAAACAATGTGTCTGCCTGCCTGAAGCGATCAACTTGTATTGAAATAAATAAATAAATTATTATATTCGTGTTGTGCTCATTGCAATCATGTCTTCTGTGATTAACAAAACAAAATTAATTAAAGTGCATTTATAAAAAGTTCATGGTGACTTAAATATTTAAAGTGCTTGGTGCTTGGTTGTGAACATGGGAATGTGCTTGAACCTGCGGCTTGGACTAATTAAAGAGACATCATAAAAAGTAACTTTTATTTCATCTACTAAAAATTCATGGATAGAGAGGAGGTTAATTGTTAAAACCACTAAAAACAAGTAAAAATTAGTAAAAATTCAGGGTGGAAATCGGATCTAGATTTGGTATAGAAAAGGGGTGACAGTAAAATGTTTCCTTTAGACTGTTCCCATATCGATCTTACAACACCCGTTTCCCTATACTGGCTGATTAGTAGTGTGGGAGTACGTTAGGGATAAATTAGCACTGTTGCAGTGATCTCCAAAAACGACTGAGCGAAGGTAAGTGAGGATTGGGGGTTGTGGGGAGGTGCCCCTTAAGTAGATAAGCGTAATGTGCCAGCCACTGTACAGTATGATGTGCGCAAAATTTAACTGACACTGTGTCCTCTCAGAGGCACCTAATGAGTTGTGGCCTATTCCCTAGACACTACAAAAGCGACACATCGCACTGACAGAACCGCTGAGCAGGACGTTCTGAGGATGGGTTCCCCCACCCAGAAATTATCATCCGATCCTACCCCCCTGGTCCTCTAACCCACTGCGTGCTTTGGTAAGATTCCTTATAGTTCCCAAAATTTAAACCGCTAAATTAGCGGCTGAGCTACTGTGCCTGACGCCCGTTTCGCCGGTTAGGCTTTTTCAAAGGCAAATGGCGGCGTGTTCTCGCGATATTTACGTCCTCACGAGCACGCCGATTGGTCTCTTGATGTCACGTGACCCGCAGCCGTCACTGCGTTTGTATCTTATGCAAAATGCCTCACGTGATCATAACATCCTTGTATTTGTATTGGATACAATACACTGTAACAATTCTGATCATGTTGGCCACTGTTGCAATACATCTTTCTTACATTCCCATGTTTTTAGATACTTTCTGTCATTGAAATAGCGCTTAGATACATATGAATTCACACTTCTCAATAGATTACCTGCTGATTAAGCAATATGTAAAAGAAGCAAAAAGGACATAATTTTTTGTTTTCTGTATTTTAATTTATAATATTATCTTGGATCTCATAATCTTGTTTAGACGTTTTAACAGATCCTATTTAAGACAATTATACCTGACAGAATTATGATGCTTATAGCTTCTATGAGCCTATATACGTGTGTAATGATAAACTTTCATTTAAACCATGGGGATTGAGAGTATTTAGTTCATAGATCCATCTGCTTTCTGTTGAAAGTAGTTTATGGTCTAAATCACCTCTTCTGATTCCTAGAGAAATTTTTTCAAGAACTGACACTGTTAAGCCATCTGGTGAGCCATTGTGGTGTAAATAAAAATGTTTCCCCAAGGGACTGACTTTTTTGGGGTATAGCATTTTTTTGTCTGTACACAATGAATCTGAAGATTGAGTTTCCAATAGCTGTCAGTGGGATCATGGGCAAGTTTGGTATAACATCTATTATCATTCAATTGTTACAGTGTATTGTATCCAATACAAATACAAGGATGTTATGATCACGTGAGGCATTTTGCATAAGATACAAACGCAGTGACGGCTGCGGGTCACGTGACATCAAGAGACCAATCGGCGTGCTCGTGAGGACGTAAATATCGCGAGAACACGCCGCCATTTGCCTTTGAAAAAGCCTAACCGGCGAAACGGGCGTCAGGCACAGTAGCTCAGCCGCTAATTTAGCGGTTTAAATTTTGGGAACTATAAGGAATCTTACCAAAGCACGCAGTGGGTTAGAGGACCAGGGGGGTAGGATCGGATGATAATTTCTGGGTGGGGGAACCCATCCTCAGAACGTCCTGCTCAGCGGTTCTGTCAGTGCGATGTGTCGCTTTTGTAGTGTCTAGGGAATAGGCCACAACTCATTAGGTGCCTCTGAGAGGACACAGTGTCAGTTAAATTTTGCGCACATCATACTGTACAGTGGCTGGCACATTACGCTTATCTACTTAAGGGGCACCTCCCCACAACCCCCAATCCTCACTTACCTTCGCTCAGTCGTTTTTGGAGATCACTGCAACAGTGCTAATTTATCCCTAACGTACTCCCACACTACTAATCAGCCAGTATAGGGAAACGGGTGTTGTAAGATCGATATGGGAACAGTCTAAAGGAAACATTTTACTGTCACCCCTTTTCTATACCAAATCTAGATCCGATTTCCACCCTGAATTTTTACTAATTTTTACTTGTTTTTAGTGGTTTTAACAATTAACCTCCTCTCTATCCATGAATTTTTAGTAGATGAAATAAAAGTTACTTTTTATGATGTCTCTTTAATTAGTCCAAGCCGCAGGTTCAAGCACATTCCCATGTTCACAACCAAGCACCAAGCACTTTAAATATTTAAGTCACCATGAACTTTTTATAAATGCACTTTAATTAATTTTGTTTTGTTAATCACAGAAGACATGATTGCAATGAGCACAACACGAATATAATAATTTATTTATTTATTTCAATACAAGTTGATCGCTTCAGGCAGGCAGACACATTGTTTAACACAAGGGTAATTCAGGATTGTGCGACGCTATATACTCCGCTTTCTGTCTCGCCTTTGAGCACCAAACCAAATGACCGTTATTTAACCCTCCACACTAACGTTGTCCAATTAGGAGCCATTTATAGGCCCCATCATGAGACCTTGATACATACGCGCTCTCACAGAGGACGCATTCAGCTCTTCAACACCTCTCTCAGTACGGGCTGTTTTAATTCCAGACATAAATGAGTTAAATAGATCATTTGGCGATTCACAATGGGGGTCCCTTGTAGGGAAGATGCACAGTCGGAAGCGACTCACAAAACATTAGCCTGGGAAAGGCAAGATGATAAATAGCAATTTATTTCAGATTCAGAAATCACAACATTGCCTCTAAAAATGTGTTGACTCGAAGATTATATCCTGGAAATTGAATTTAATCCACAGTTTGCAGGAAAATAATGTGTTTTATCAGCGACAGGCAGAGCTCGAGACAGTGTTTCTCCTGGGCACCTGGAATCATACGGGTGACACACAAAATGCAATTTAAAAGGACATTTTACATTATCTGAGTGTTGTTAGATGATTCCATTATAAACATCAGGGACATTCAACCTGAGACCCTTCAACTCCCTGCAACCTAGTCACTTCCATTATATAGTGGACCAAACCATTTTGCCTATTTTGCAGTCTGCCCTGAGTTTGATTTGTTTTGAAATATAAGGATGTAAAAATAGTCTAAAGGTGGCCATTAGTCATGGGCTAATCTGGCCAAATGCATTGAAGTTTATGGGTGACAATTTTTTTTTTTTTTGACGTGACATTTTTTTTTTGGTGCACAACAATTTTTTTCATTCATTGGATTTAAGATGCCGATTCAAGTCCTTAAAGGAGAACTAAACCATAAAATTAAAAAAAACCCTACCCTTCGTGGACCACCTCCCTCGTCCCCCCAGTGTTACCCCGGACTAATGCCCCTAACATTTTACTTACCCCTCGGTGCAGATTCAGACATTGGAGTTCACGGGCGTCATCTTCAGCTGTTTCGGTAATCTTCAGAATGAGACCGGCGCTTCAGCAATTTGCCGCGAAATAGAAAATTGCTCCAACTACGGATGCATTACCACGCCCATCTCATTCCGAAGATTTCCAATGATTAGAAGATGGTGCCATTGAACTCCGATGCCTTAATCTGCACTGAGGGGTACATAAAACGTTAGGGTGTTTGCCCGGGGTAACACTTAGGCTGGGGGGAGGGGGTCTATGTAGGGTAGGAGGGTAGGGTTTTTTTACCTTTAGGGTTGAATTCTCCTTTAAGACCTGTTTGGCAGCTTATCTGCCCATTTATGGGGCCTTTCGATGGGCCTCCCCAACCTACATCTGGTAGGTCCACAGTTCGTGGGCATATTGGGAGAAAGTTCCACTCTTTTGGTGACCTCGCAAAATTAACTGATCTTATAGTGTTGGGGTCCCCAACCTTTTTTACCCGTGAGCCACATTTAAATGTAGAACTACAGTAGTTGGGGAGCAACACAAACATGAAAAAGTTCCTGGGGTGCCAGATAAGTGCTCTGATTGGCTATTTGATAGTCCCTTTGTTGACTAGTAACCTACAGGAGGTTCTGCTTGGCCATAAACTTGATAATTATGCAACAAAAACTTGCCCCTATATCAAAAATAAGCCTCTGCTTTGAGGCCAATGGGAGCAACATCCAAGGGGTTGGGGAGCAACGTGTTACTCATGAGCCACTGGTTGGGGATCTTAAGAACAGGGAATAGGTGGGCTTTGCAAATAAACGAGTAGCTGCTGTTAGGTACCTAGATGGCCAGTAGATTTGGATGTGTACTAGTCAAAGTTCTTCAATGTGTTGGCACCAGTCCGAGTATATTACACTTAAGTCCAGAGGAATACATTAGCCATTTCACCCAAAATAAGGGGTCACATGCCGCATGTCTGCCCCTCTCTGGTGATACAGCAGGTCATTAGCATATTGTGCCAGGCTTGATGTTACATGAGGAAAAGAAGTAAAATAAAAGGTCATTTTCTAGTGAGCGAAATACATTGACGAGCAATTTGCCTCTGTGTTATGATGTGTGAAATTAGGGCTAATTGGGTTGAAATTGAAAAGCTGTGACACATTTCAAATGATACAGTGAACGTCTGCAGCGAGGATCCGTTTTTTTACTACATCTCATTCCTTTACGTCCGAATGTGTCATTTAAAGGAGAGTCTTTTCATATTCGGGCAGTGTGTGGTATATTTTGCCCATTTTTATTACTGCTCTTTTTTAGCAAAGTTCCTATAGAAGGAATTAGAGGAACGTTCTCTTTTGTTAACAAAGCCCAGCAAAATGGTGCGTTCTTCTGATATTTATAAATAAAGGATCCAATATAAATGGGGTCGGTTTTGCTATTGGGCTGGGTCAGCAAATAGAAGTTTCATTTGAGGTGTAATTTAAACATTGTACCTGAATACGACCCTACACTTGCTTTCATTCCCGCAGTGTTGGATCCATTCCATTCTGCTTTGAGGTTTTTGCTTTGAGACTTGAGGGGTAAAAGAAAAGTGGGAGACTCTTCCCTAGACTCAAGCGGCAAAATCGTTCGTTACCATCTGTGGAAAATGAATCGCTTCTATTGAATCCAGGAATTTTCCATTCGACGTCAACATTTAGCCCCAAGCTTTTCTGTCCAAAATTCTTTTTGATTTTTTTTTTATTTGGTGTTTCCAATTGCAGACTTGTTGTTGAGCAAACGGGAAGTAGAAACCAGAAATAATTTGGTTAGACTTCAGAATTGCATTAGTACATTTTATGCCTTATTTTTGTTTTCCACGGTAGAAAAACTGGCCCCAGAAAAGATGACGAAAATTTGGGAGATTCAACTTGCAGGTCTATGGCTGCTGCTGAATTATAACTGATCATGCTCTGCATATGTTGATGCTGCACAGGTGTCGGACCTGTTATCCAAAATTCCGGGGACCTGGGGTTTTCCGGATCTTTAATTTGGATCTTCATACCTTAAGTCTACTAGAAAATCATGTAAATATGAAATAAACCCAATAGTCTGGTTTTGCTTCCATTAAGGATTAATTATATCTTAGTTGGGATTAAGTGTATTATTACAGGGAAAAAATAAATTATTTTTAAAAAATTTTTATTATTTGGATAAAATGGAGTCTATGGGAGACAGGCATTCTACTGTATAATTCGGAGCTTTCTGGTTAACAGATCGCATACCTCCAGTGATGGGCGAATAAATTCACCAGGCGTGAATTCCGCGTGAATATCAGCGTTTACCCGCCTGGAAATAAATTCACAAAAAATGTGGGATGCGCGCCGGAAGGGTCTTTCACGTCAAAACCGTCGCGCGTCAACATTATTCAGACACCCATTG
The DNA here is from genome assembly GCF_017654675.1 of Xenopus laevis. Taxonomy (NCBI): domain Eukaryota; kingdom Metazoa; phylum Chordata; class Amphibia; order Anura; family Pipidae; genus Xenopus; species Xenopus laevis. The sequence continues at coordinate 110,889,097 of NC_054384.1, read as the reverse complement.
ACTTTAAATCAAGCACCCATCAAAATTCACGTTTCACAAATTTTCTGAATTTCGCTGGAAATTCGCTAATTTTTGGGCGAAACGGGACAAATTCTCCCATGACTACATAACTGTATTAAGCAAGCGAATGCACTGGATATCTCTGTTACTTTCCAGTCTAATACGGTTATTTGAAGGACTTTTGCCATTCAAGTTTGAGCACTGGCCTAAAAATCAGCCTAGTTTGTGGTCATAATATCTCAGATACCTGTGGCTTGAACGAGTTCCCAGAAGAATTACCACATTATCAAAGTTCTGTATTAAGTTTGTAATTTAAGTTTGTTGTGAGCCGGTAACATTGTCATCCCCATTGTTTCGCATTTGGCCACATCTCAGGCAAAAGTCAGGCTTTCTTTTATCTGTTGGCCACCATAGGGGCTGGGCGACTGCCGACAACTGTAATTAAGAAATAAGCCTCTTGGCCAGTTTCACAGTAATCATTTCGCTTAAGTAACTTCCATGGTTCGCTGCTTCAAAAATCGTCATTAGCCCACGCTACTTACCGCCAGAAAATCTCTTATTTTCTGCTTTTCATCGGCCTCGGCCTGAAATGTTCACGTTGCAGCATTTATACGTTTGCGCTTAAGCAATGACGATAAACACGTTCACGGACTGTTACGAATCGGAAATTTGTACCATTTTCCTCACCTCCTTCGGCCCTGCGTCGGGCTCGTCTGAGATTCTTAGTGGCCAAAAGGATCCGTAAAGTTTCTGGGATCAGCTTTGCTAATTGTTTCAGTGCTAAAAACATGTTATTGTTTTTTTATTAATAATTAAATATAATAAGTAAGATGACAGTAGTATTATGGCACTTTGTTGTTTCAGAGATTTGAAAGCCAGTGTCACCGTGGCAACCACTTGCCTAGAACCAATACCCTCTGTGCCCTCTTACAGCGCAGCGGAATATTTTGGCATTTCGTAGGAAAATGTAGTTTAGGAACATTGGGGTAAATTTATCAAAGAGTGAAGTTCCGCCACTAGAGTGAAATTCCGCAGCTCTCAATTCATTTCTATGGGATTTTGAAAGACGTATTTATCAATGGGTGAAAGTAAAAGTTCACCCATTGATAAATACGCCTATAAAAATCCCATAGAAATGAATGGAGAGTGGCGGAATTTCACTCTAGTGGCGGAACTTCACTATTAACTTCACTCTTTGATAAATATACCCCATTGTGTGATATACGATACAATGGGGGTGCTAAGTAGCTGCTGTTGCACCATGTCCTGGTCAGACCCGTTCTTGCAGAACCAAAGAGAAAGCTCCTGTGTGTTTATAAATAAGGATCCAAGCTTGTATCCTCGAGAGAAACGACAGGCCTCTTAATAATACCTGTTACTTTAGGCCCCTCGTTCTTCCCCGTAGGAGGCTGAGACGCATTGTTATAAAATGATTATGGCCTTTGATCCCTGTGGAATTTTACCTCATTTCAAGGATTCTTCTCAAAATCTGGAGAAGAAGGAGGAGTTGAGAGAAGCAGAGGGTGAGAGGAAGCATTATTTTAAGCTCGCCGAGTCTTATTTATCCACGGCCGGGGTTTTTTCTGGCAGTGTCAGTCACCTTGGCCGTCTCCTCCCGGCAGGACATCTCACACCACCCCAAATGTTAGGCCTTCAGTCAAGACCTTTGGAACGGTCCCCATATAATATTCCAAACAACCAGGATCAGAAACAGATTTCCTGCACTTAAAGGAGAACAGTTGATCAATTAGAACGTTGTATTACCTCCAACATAATTCTTAGGCCTATATAGGGCAGTCCCTTGCTTTTGGGAAGATAGACATCTTGATGACTCTCTGTTACTGGGAATATGTCGGGAAAAATATCACAATAAACCTTTAAAAGTGCAACTTGGGTTTCAGCCAGATCAGACCTCCGACCTAACAACAAATCTGAATCTGGCACAAAATTGCAGTCTAGGGTCTGACCCCTTGCCTTCTCTGCTACTGCTAGCCATAACTTACTCCGGCACAGATCAAAGAGTCACCTAAAAAGGTAAATACTGAGGTGCAACAGTGAGATCCCTGAATGCCGATTTGGTTGAGTTTACGATCTTTGAGTGACAAATGTTTAGGACAGGGGTGGCCAAAGGTATATCAGGGTCTACTAGTAAAACTTTAGTTGGTGATCAGTAGATCTCAAGACTCTGTCAACAAACAGCTTGTCTACATCCCCCTCCTGTTTAATTCAGAAATGTATTCTGTTAGGGTACAACTACACGAGCGTCTTCTACGCCATTCCGGCTGATCTGACGTGGTGCGCCAAAACGCAGGCGTCAAGTCAAATGTGATGGAAAATAAGGTGAGCAATAGCAATAGCGACTGTCAGATGCAGACGCTGCGACAACATCTGACATTTCTATTTCTTACCTTATTTTCGTCGTTATTTTTGACGCCTGCGTTTTGGCGCACTGCGTCGGATCCAATCGCCTAGAAGACGCTTGTATAGTTGTACCCTTAAAGTTACATAAGAAGTAGTTATTATAATCAATAATAATAAAAATAATAATAATACAATCATATCAATTAGGGATGCATCAAATCCTTCAGAATGATTCGGCAGAAAACTGAACCTAATCCTAATTTGCATATGTAAATTAGGGGTGGGAAGGGGAAAACATTTTTATTTCCTTGTTTTGTGGCAAAAAGTCAGGAGGTTTCCCTCCCCACCCCTAATTTGCATATGCAAATTAGGATTCGGATTTGGTTCTGTTGGGCAAAAGGATCCGTCCAAATCCGAAGCATGCTGAAAAAGGCAGAATCCTGGCCGAACCAAATCCTGGGTTTGGTGCATCCCTAATTGCAATATAACTTTACCAATAAATCAATATAATATTTAAGCAATACAAAATGCTGACAATGCTTTAATGGATGTAGATCATAATGGGGCAACATCACTAAAAGTAGACCCCACGTTAGTAAAGTACGGGCCCTCCTGGTTTAGGAGCTGGACTCTCTTTTGCAGGGCTCTCAAACTTGCAGTTTACCAGCTGTTTCAAGCTGCAGTTTCCCGGTTGCTAAGGATTCTGGGAGGTGTAGTCCACATTAGCAGCAGGTCACGTGTTTGACAAGTCATATCTATTTGAATCCTGACCTTGGGCACGGATCATTGAATAGTAATAGCAAACTGATTAACCTTTAAGTGCTACTTGTTTATTAACTACTTATGTCCCAGGAAGCCTCTGCCAATCACTGGGTCCTTTGTGTCTCATTTGCTAATGATCGCCAAAGCTATTAACAATGAAGAAATGGGTTAAAAGAAAACCCCCAAGCTTTTCTTATAGACCTAATTTTCTCACCCTCAACATCCCCGCCTGGTGTCTTTACTCCCATTGACTAAAGGGGGTTTTAATATTCCGCCAGCCCCTTCGGCAGGAGCAGCGAGGCCGGGTTCACATGTCGGGGTTTATTGATATCACATTGGGCTGTTCAGGGCTGTCACTGGCACATTCAGCGTCAAACGGCCCCCTAAGGTGCAGCCTTTAGCCTCTCTAAACAGATCAGCCATGAAAAGAAACCCTCGGAGCTTACTGCAAGGTGAGACAATGAGCAGCGAGTGACAAGCTCCAGAAAAGCCTAAATACGCTCCACCCTTTCTGCTTTCTTCTCCCAAGTTGCAGTCATTCACAAAACATCTTTTATTCTCTAGTCCAATCTGAATAAAACCAAACAAAATAAAATCACACAGGACATTTTTCACCAGGAGCCTCTGAAAATACAGAACTTGGTGGATTTCGAAAGGAGGACGCAGCGGCGTAACTATAGAGGAAGCAGACCCTGCGGCTGCAGGGAGGTATAGGGGCCCCATGAGGCCCTAATTCATATACAATTTCGATAAATATTGGAGAAACAAGTCAACCTCTAAACATTTTGGGGGCCTGAAAAATAGCGATGCACCGAATCCAGGATTCGGTTCGGGATTCGGCCAGGATTCTACCTTTTTCAGCAGGATTCGGATTCGGCCGAATCCTTCTGCCCGGCCGAACCGAATCCTAATTTGCATATGCAAATTAGGGGCGGGGAGGGAAATTGTGTGACTTTTTGTCAGAAAACAAGGAAGTAAAAAATGTTTTCCCCTTCCCACCCCTAATTTGCATATGCAAATTAGGGTTCGGATTCGGTTCGGTATTCGTCCGAATCCTTCGTGAAGGATTCGGGGGTTCGGCCGAATCCAAAAAAGTGGATTCGGTGCATCCCTACTGAAAAATAATTTGCTGTGGGGCCCAGTAATATCTAGTTACCCCACTGGGAGGACGAGCAGAGAGATTGTGATATCACTCAATATCACTTTGTTTCAATCGGCATTAGGGCAAGTCCTTGAGGGCAAAGACACACGTTAGGGGAGATTTAGTCGCCCAGAAATAAATTGCCTCTTTTTCGGGGCAACTAAACTCCTCAAACTGCCGGCTAGAATCGAAATCGCCGACGAGGTGGCACTCGGAGACCTTCGTTTTCTGAAGTTTCCTTCTGAGGCAACTTCAGGCGACTTCGGAAAACGTGTACCGATTGCCCTTCCACTGCCGATTTACATTCTAGCCGGCAAGAGGCAGTTCGAGGAGATTAGTCGCCCCGAAGAAGAGAAGATTTGTTGCCGGGCGACTAATCTCCCCGAATCTGAGTGTGTGTCTCTGCCCTAAAGCTGGGTGGGGGGAAAACGATACAGTCAACTGTTTTTGAAGATTCTCATTCATCCAGGTCATGGTATATCTGTAGAAATAAGTCAAATAACTGGACTTTTTTTTTTCCTTGAAGACATTTCACCATCATCCATCTGGCTTTGTCAATTCGGATTAATTACACCAACATCCAAATACATGAAGGTCATTACTGGCCAAGACTGGATCCATCCACAACCACATTTCTTTTCGTTTCAGAAATGCCTTATGTGTTATAGAAAGAAATCCCCTTTATTAATATGGGTGGGATCTGACAGATTATTTAACTTGGTTAAAATGAAATATCCGTACATTCCAATCAGTCAACCGAATTATCAGGAAAACATGTTTACTGAGCAACCTTATTTTGAACATGGGAGCTCCCCTGATTTAGCCAAAAAAACCCACTATATTTACTTCTGGTCTTCAAATTGGTCAATTTCTATATTTTACTTAGTCTTCATTAGGGTTTCATAAAATTTCCGCCAGCCGGTGGTGGGGGCGGGAACAAAAAGGGCTGGGTCGTGATGTAAAAGTGGTGGGTCATGGCATAAAAGGGGTGGGGGTCACGGCACTCAATGGCCAGAAGGCAGTGAAAGGTAGGCTTTCAGTGGATTGGAGGTGGTCCAAGGGCATTTATTAGTCGTATTACAAATTTACTGGCATCTACAAAGCTGGTAAATTTGTAATACCGTCCCCTGCCTTGGCAAGTGTTTTACCAGCGAGGCCAGTAAAATACCCGCCAGGTGGCAACCCTAGTTTTCATTAAAACCTAATAATGTACAGCTGATACAGGGGGGGGATTATTTATCAAAATCCGAAAATTCCAGATTAGTCCGACCAACTCCGCACTGAGTTTTTTCCCTTATTTATCAATAACATTTCCTGTGCGGAAAACGGTTTTATAATATTGTGAAAACAATTGAATCGTATGAATTTTTCGGATTTGACTACCGAAAACTCGTATTGTTTTAGGATTTTTGCCCGAAAACCACAAAATGTTTGAATTATTGCTCAAAATCCAACGCAGATCAGAATATCTTCAGGACTTCTCCCGTTGACGTCTACATGAACTCGGCAGGTCTAAGTTGAAGTTCTTTTTTATTTGGACTTTTAACAACCTCGGGGTTTAATAAAGTCCAAAACTTCCGATTTTATAGTAAAAAAAAACTACATTTTAAAAAAAAATTCATTTTTAAAAAATGAAAGCATTTTGTGATTTTTCAAGTTTTCCAGTGGGGGTCTCAAGCCACTATTTATTGCTTTAGACTTTTATGTTAATTTGTAATATATATCGATTAAAAATATAAGGAAGAGGTTTACTCAGTTCTATCTATAATCTATAATTCTAAAATATATGCCCCCCCTTAATAAACAGCCATTTTAACCTACAATAAACCTCTTTTTTTTACAATTCAAATGGAGCAATTCCATAGTGACATGATCAATTTTTCTCAATATTTTTCTTATATAAGATTATTTTTTATTATTTTATTATTGTTTTAAACAAATGATTTGCTCCCTCTTATTATAGGCACGGGCTGTGCTTCCCCACTGTGACTCAATACTGCCCCTTGGTGACAGCTCAGCAGAACTATCCCTGCAAAGTGGGGTTCTCTGCAGCCAAGTTTCGGGGGGTGTATAAGACTCAATACGTTTTGCATCTCTAGACATTTAAGTAAAAATGTAAAAATTGCTGATATTTACGAGATTCTAAAAAACACAAATCACTTTGGAATAAAATAAGAAATTAACAAACCTATTAAATTATTAGTAAATACAATAAATGTTTCCAGGTTGTACTACCCGGGAAATATACTGTATATATGGGCAGATTTATCAAAGGTTGAATTTTTTTAATCTAATAAATTTGAAAAAAAATTTTGTCACGCGGCAAAATTATTTTGACGCACGACTCTATACAAGTCTATGGGCGTCATTTTTCCGGGCCAAACAAGGCGAAAAAATTCGCCCTGTTTTATTATAACACAGAAAAAAGAAATCAGTTTTAAACATTCGAGTTATTTGAATAAAATGGAGTCTATGGGAGACGGCCTTTCCGTAATTCAGAATTTCTGGATAATGGGTTTCGGGATAACGGATCCTGTGCCTGTACAGAGAGCTGGGTCCGTATCACAGACCAGGGTCTGGGGTCACAGTTGGCTAATTCAGAGCTGGGAATAAAAAATAAAAATCCCTTTCCTCCAGCTGAGCTGTAAATGGCTTTTTCATTTGATAAACTGCGTCTGTTTGGTATTCAGGGGCAATACGCCGGCCCTCGCTGCCATTCTGCTTTGGTCGCATTACTTGATTAAAACGCATATAAACTATTACTGGATTCATTTTCCTGCTATCGCCGAACGCTACGGATTCGAAAGTAGGGTAAATTGTAATAACACCGTTGGGGGGGGGATGAGGGGAAGGTGAGGAGCAATGGCCAGTGCCTCCTTTTCTGGATTTATTGGGGGAGAGAGAGAGAGAGAGATTAGTAGACTTTTTATTTTTTATTGCACCTATGTTTTATCTGCTCCACTGACTGTGAACCCAATGAAATCCCATTTATTAGCACCAAGCTGACTCTCTAACACTTCAGCCTGTGCAATATGTTCCCAGCTGTGAGTTTGGGCTCTTCGTGCTCTGGATCTTGATATTCTATAGCCGCCCTCCACCTCCTTCCCATCAGATCTGACATAAAGCTTCAGCCAAAGAGCAGCTGGGAATCCTCATATTAATTCATTTATTTCCTTAGTAAAGTGAATTGGAGGTCGCGGAAAGAGGTCGCACAGATTCTGACCTTGAGGCGTTTTGGCTTCACAAACACAATGTCGGATATCGTTCTAATTTGTACAACTAGAAATGTATTATTGGTCAATGAGAAGCACCAGGTTGTAGTTATATATAGTGTAGTTACTCAGTACTGAGTCTGTATTATATAATAAGTCCTACATTATTATTTCCGCTCCCACAGTCACCAAGAGGCAAATACAACCTGGCTGAAATGATATACAAATAACTACTGAGAATTTTTAATGTATAAAGTGAATTTCAGAAGCAGGACAGAGAGTTTACAAAATAGATCCAAAATAGACGTTTGCTTTTTTTATTGTTGTTGTAAAATGTGGTTATTTGTCTGTACTTCCATGTGGCTGTATTTGTGTGTGTGTGTGTGCCTTTAAATTTGCCTCAAATAAAGAGGGTTTTGGGGAGCAAAACTGTTAAAGGAGTGGGGAGCAGGTGTTTGACTACTGTTACCCCAATGTTTCTATATATCTGTAACCTTGTTATGAGCTAAGGGGGCCCAGTCTGAAGGTCAGTTAGGGGGAGATTTGGGGTGAGTGCTTATTTGTACCCTGGGTACCCCTGGAACTATAGCAGGGTGACACCCCAATGTTTCTATATATCTGTAACCTTGTTATGAGCTAAGGGGGCCCAGCCTGAAAGCCAGTTAGGGGGGAGATTTGGGGTGAGTGCTTATTTGTACCCTGGGTACCCCTGGAACTATAGCAGGGTGACACCCCAATGTTTCTATATATCTGTAACCTTGTTATGAGCTAAGGGGGCCCAGTCTGAAGGTCAGTTAGGGGGAGATTTGGGGTGAGTGCTTATTTGTACCCTGGGTACCCCTGGAACTATAGCAGGGTGACACCCCAATGTTTCTATATATCTGTAACCTTGTTATGAGCTAAGGGGGCCCAGTCTGAAGGTCAGTTAGAGGGAGATTTGGGGTGAGTGTTTATTTGTACCCTGGGTACCCCTGGAACTATAGCAAGGTGATACCCCAATGTTTCTATATATCTGTAACCTTGTTATGAGCTAAGGGGGCCCAGCCTGAAGGTCAGTTAGGGGGAGATTTGGGGTGAGTGCTTATTTGTACCCTGGGTACCCCTGGAACTATAGCAGGGTGACACCCCAATGTTTCTATATATCTGTAACCTTGTTATGAGCTAAGGGGGCCCAGTCTGAAGGTCAGTTAGAGGGAGATTTGGGGTGAGTGTTTATTTGTACCCTGGGTACCCCTGGAACTATAGCAGGGTGATACCCCAATGTTTCTATATATCTGTAACCTTGTTATGAGCTAAGGGGGCCCAGTCTGAAGGTCAGTTAGGGGGAGATTTGGGGTGAGTGTTTATTTGTGTCCTGGGTACCCCTGGAACTATAGCAGGGTGACACCCCAATGTTTCTATATATCTGTTACCTTGTTATGAGCCAAGGGGGCCCAGTCTGAAGGTCAGTTAGGGGGAGATTTGGGGTGAGTGCTTATTTGTGTCCTGGGTACCCCTGGAACTATAGCAGGGTGACTGTTACCCCAATGTTTCTATATATCTGTAACCTTGTTATGAGCTAAGGGGGCCCAGTCTGAAGGTCAGTTAGGGGGAGATTTGGGGTGAGTGTTTATTTGTACCCTGGGTACCCCTGGAACTATAGCAGGGTGACACCCCAATGTTTCTATACATCTGTAACCTTGTTATGAGCTAAGGGGGCCCAGTCTGAAGGTCAGTTAGGGGGAGATTTGGGGTGAGTGTTTATTTGTACCCTGGGTACCCCTGGAACTATAGCAGGGTGACTGTTACCCCAAAGGCTTTTTTTCTGTAAGCAAAATCCCATTTTAGCACACTTTAATACATGTGCATTAGGGTGGATCTGAGAGTAAAAAGCCGTTGTTAGGTGTAATAGGAAAACATAGAGAACCACTGCAGGTTACAACAGGTAACACTACTGACGTCTTGGAGATAAACCAGTAGGAATCGGGTAATTAAATCATATCAGCAAGTCGTTCTTATTTTCCCATCTTCAGCTGCTCTGCATGAAAATAGCAAGAATCGTGTTAATCACCTCGTTGGTTTTGTTTGATTAGAGGAATATGTGGGAAAGACTCACACGGGGGGCCACACATGTACTTGGGGGTTAAGAGCTCTTGATCGCTCAGGAGATGATGAAGGTCTCGGTCCAGCACTTGGGCTCACAGAGAATTTCCACTTAATCCTATTGATTTATTTAACTCCAGGGTCAGAGTCTTCTGCCAGTAACACCGAGAAGCTCAGCTTAACCCTTTGTGGCCCAGAGAGCCCAATAATGTATCACTGCCATGTAATTAAATGCTGTCCTGTAAGTGTCATGGCACAATCACAGCAGATGAATAAATTCAACCTACTATACAACTATGGGATCTGTTATCCAGAAAGCTCTGAATTACGAGAAGGCCCATAGACTCCATTTTATCCAAATAATCACATTTTTAAATTTATCTGTGTAATAATAAAACAGTGGCTTGTACTTGATCCCAACTAAGATATAATTAATCCTTATTGGAGGCAAAACCAGCCTATTGGGTTTATTTCATGTTTATATGATTTTCTAGATATAGAAAGATTTGGAGTGTAATATACTCATTTTGCTTTAATTAATAGAGATCAAAGATTAAAGAGGTTGTAACGTTGGTCCGGGTGCACAACGCCAGACCCTCGGCTTTGGGGTGGAATAAACCAATCGAAATACCGTTTTTGGGGGCTTCAGGCACACTGAAAAAAAACATTGGGCGTCAAATATGTATAGTAAAAAAATATCCATTTATTGGTTTACATTAAAAATTTAACATTTCCTTAACGATAGAGACACACACACACTGCTATTTCGGGAGATTAGTCGCCCAGCCACAAATCACTTCTTCTTCGGGCGACTAATCTCCCTGAAAAGGTTTCCCTAGAATGAAAATCGCCCGTGGGATGGCACTTGGAAAGCTTTGTTTTCCGAAGTCGCCCGAAGTTGCCTCACGCGGAAACTTCGGCTGACTTCAGAAAGCCGAAGCGATCCCAGTGCAATTGCACCATTTCGATTCTAGGGAAGGCTTTTCAGGGAGATTAGTCACCCGAAGAATAAAGATTACTGTATATACTCTAGTATAAGCCGAGTTTTTCAGCCCCCAAAATATGCTGAAAAACTCTACCTCAGCTTATACTCAGGCAAGCGCAAAAACGGTCGCCGGCGTCTAAGAATAGTCGACGGCATCCAAGAATAGTCTCCAAGAATAGTCGCCGGCATCCAAGAATGGTCGTCGGCGTCCAAAAACGAGACGCCGGCACCTCCAATGGGAGCAGAAACCCTCAATTTTTTGATTGAAACTTACCAGAAGCTGCTGCATTTCTCACCCTAGGCTTATACTCGAGTCAATAAGCTTTCCCAGTTTTTGGAGGTAAAATTAGGTACCTCGGCTTATACTCGGGACGGCTTATACTCGAGTATATACGGTAATTATATCTTAGTTGGGATCAAGGACAAGCTACTGTTTTATTATTACACAGAAAAAGGAAATCAGTTTTAGAAATCTGAATTATTTGATTATAACGGAGTCTATGGGAGATGGCCTTTCCCTAATTCGGAACTTTCTGGATAACGGGTTTTCCGGATAATAGATCCCATACCTGGTCTAAGGGAAACAGAGAATGAAATCGTTACTGTTCTGTATCTACCAGGGAACCGCACTGATGAGGGGTCGGAAGTGGAATCAGAACCAGACCTCCCGTTAAAGCGCAAGCAAAGACGCAGCCGTACAACATTCACAGCAGAGCAGCTGGAGGAACTAGAGAAAGCTTTTGAGAGGACCCATTATCCTGACATTTACACCCGGGAAGAACTGGCGCAGAGAACCAAACTTACTGAGGCCCGTGTCCAGGTGAGACCTGTCAATATATAAAGTGTATGTTAATGCTAAACGATTGCTTCATCTTTAAGTTATTAATTATGTTAAATTGGTTGTCGTTATTTATTTTTTATAATATTTAAATTATTTGCCTTTTTCTGACTCCTTATGTCCAGCTTTTAAATAGGGGTCGCTGACCCCATCTAAAAACGCTCTCTAAGGCTACAAATGTATTGTTATTGCTACTTTTTATTCCTCGTCTTTCTATCCAGGCCTCTCCTATTCATATTCCAGTCTCTTATACAAATCATGGCATGGTTGCTAGGAGAATTTGGACCCTAGCAACCAGATTGCTGAAACTGCAAACTGGAGAGCTGTTGAATAAAAAGCTAAATAACTTGAAAACCACATATGAAAACCAATTGCAAATTGTCTCCGAATATCACTCTCTACATCATACTAACAGTTTACTCAAAAGTCAACAACCCCTTTAATACATTTTAGGCTTCTGGGTCAGAGCATGTTTTGACTGCAGTAGTCTTTGCAGGGAGAGAGGCTACATCCAAGGTGATCTCTCCCACCAGCAGCCATTCCCATTGATCTAAAAGGGAAACATTAAGGAGGTTATGTATCAAGTTCCGAATATCCGAACCTCGAATAATTCTTCGTTTTCAGAGCAAACAAAAAAACAATGAATTTTTGGAGATTTATTAAAAGTCCAATGATGTAAAAACTCCGAATCCGAAACCCCCGGCATCTAAAAGCTCTCGAGGTCCTGTATAAGTCAATGGGGAGGGTTCCAGTGTCTGAGCTGATGTCCGTACCGATATCTGATGATTTCTGGGTTTCTACGTAAAAACCTCAAAATAAAATTGTAGTTTTCATGGAAAACGGAGAAACAATTCTGAGTTTTCGGGGAAAGCTCCGAAATTTGCCCGGCCCTATTTTTTCTGGCTTTTTTCTTCATTAATAAGATATATTCTAGAAATTCGTATTTGCTCAAAGTGTGATATTAGAAATACTGAGATAAATTCGGACCTTTATAAATGTCCCCCTAAATACGACTGACCCATCTGCTAGTGCATCTCACTTATAACTTACAGTATGTTATAAACTGGAAATAAACATTATTGCCAGTGGTTGATAACAGCTTAAAATTAAATGTATGTCTAAAGCTGTGGGGTGTCACTTTTTTATTGTTCTGTCTGTATTTCTCACTTCTTAAAAAATGATCGACCACAGCTGCTGAGCTTTCTTCCACCTTGGTGTAGATTAGTTACCCTTTAATCTCTCTTTTATTCTACAAACATGATTTGGGGGCAGTTAGTGTAGTAGTGCAAAGCAATGTTTGTACAGGTATGGGATCTGTTATCCGGAAACCCGTTATCCAGAAAGCTCTGAATTACAGAAAGACAATCTCCCATAGACTCCATTTTATCCAAAATTTTAAAAATGATTTCCTTTTTCTGTGTAACTATCGCTTGTACTTGATCCCAACTAAGATATAATTAATCCTTATTGGAGGCAAAACCAGCCTATTGGGTTTATTTAATGTTTATATGATTTTCTAGTAGACTTAAAGTATGAAGATCCAAATTACAGAAAGATCCATTATCCAGAAAACCCCAGGTCCCGAGCATTCTGGATAACAGGTCCCATACCTGTACTGGACTGGTGAGAACTGCACATAGATCCCTGTGCCTGACAGTTAAATCTCAGTTCCAAATGTATACGGAGATCCGAGGGATCCGGAGTGTGGAAAGATCTTTGTGTATAATAGGTCCCCTTGGGAAGGGGAGAGAAGAAAATGCAAAGGGGAAGTGGGTATTTGAAGTGGTAAAAGAAAGGAAGATACAAATGTCAGCAGGACTGGGATAATGTTACACTCTCTGAGAAAAGGGAAAGTAAACTAAGTGCAAGTGACAGTTTCACTGCTGAATTAGAAACAGGATAATGAATGTTCACTAATTAACCTTTGTTAATCGAAGCAGCTTTGCATTTTTGTATTTTTGTTCCTATTTCCATTTTTATTCAGCCTTTTTTCAACCTGGACCGTAAAACTCAGCCTTGTGACAACTTTATCATTAAACTCTTCATACTCAGGGGCAGATTTATCAAGGGTCGAATGAAAATTCGAATTAAAAAAAATGAAATAGGCCAAAATTCAATTCAAATTTGAAAAAAAATTAAACTATTCGAATATTGCAATTTATCATGTACTGTCTCTTTAAAACCTCGACTTCGACCATTCCCCATCTAAAACCTGCCGAATTGCTATTTTAGCCTATGGGGGACCTCCTAGAACCGATTTGGAGTCAATTGGTGGAATTTGAAAAATGCTTCGAATTCGATCGAATGCACTAAAACTTCGATTCGTAGGATTTGAATACACCCGAAGTTTAAAACTTTTATTTTTTTATTTTGATTGGTCTGTTTTTTAATCGAATTTAAGGGGTTAAAAAAACACAAATTACTTCGAAATTCAACCCTTGATAAATCTGACCCTTAAAGAGTGAAGTTAGAGACGTCCACAATCCGCTAGAGTGAAATATAAATACTCTTTTTTTTTAAAAAATCCCGTAGAAATGAATGGAGAGTGGCGGAATTTCACTCTAACAGACTGCAGCCGTCTGTAACTTCACTCTTTGATAAATGTTCCCCATTGTCTGGTTGCTGAGGTAAGTGGGACCCAAGCACCAGATAACGGTTTAAATTCCAAAGTGGAATTTTTTTAAAAAATGCATTAAAAAAAAATAAAAAGATGACTTTCTGCAAATTGTCCTTGATTACCGTAGTCTTCATCACACGGACCAGTTGTATTATACAGTCGTAAACTTTTATTCTCAAGATGCCTAGGGCAGTAACATAACTTAAAGGGGAACTAAACCCTAAAAATGAATGTGGCTAAAAATGTCCTGTTTTCTATAGTGAACTTATTGCACGAGGCTAAAGTTTGAGCTTGTCAATAGCAGCAATGATCCAGGACTTCAAACTTGTCACAGGGGGTCACCATCTTGGAAAGTGTCTGTGACACTCACATGCTCAGTGGGCTCTGATTGGCTGTTGAGAAGCTAAGCTTAGGGCTCGTCACTAATTATCCAGCAGCAGAAAATGAGCTTCCCTGGCTGTAATATAAGCTGATGCTACAGGTTTGCTGATTATTCAATTCTGATGCAAATTGCACTGGTTTCTGTGCTGCCATGTAGTAATTATGTGTATTAATTACTAATCAGCCTTATATTGTGACATTTCTATTCTATGTGTACTGTATATTGTGAGTGGCTCCCTAAGCTCAGTAAGTGACAGCAGCACAGAGCATGTGCAGTGCATCAGCAGAAAAGAAGATGGGGAGCTACTGGGGCATCTTTGGAGACACAGATCTTTACTGCTAAAGGGCTGTGGTTGCCTTGGGCTGGTACAGAAGCACAAAACATCATGTACAACATTTCTACCTACTTCTTTAGTTAGGCTTTAGTTCTCCTTTAAGGGTTTCACAGCAGATTATTTTAAGGGACCACCAAAACCTCGAGGAGCTTGAATTCCTGATGGGAGTGGGATGTATTCAGCAGACAAACCTTTTGAAGTGTGAGAGTTGTCTAACTCTGTGAGTAGAGTGAGCTCAATGAAGAAATATTGCACCTGTCCAAAAAAACACGGAATAGACCACCAGGGAGCAGAGGTTAAACAAAAGAGATTCTTATAAAACGTTAGCGCTGGAGTAAAATCAGAATACGCACTCAAATCCCTTGCACCCACTCAGTTGGAATGAGCCCCCTGGAATGTAGGGAGACGCTGCTGATTGCGTAACCTCCACCCATAGGATCTGGCATGTTGTATAGGGACTTTGCCAGTCTCCCTGGAGCAGCTGTCGGTAACATTCCTCCCCCATTCCTCACGCCAACGACCTGCCAGATGAATTCTCTTCCCACCGGGTCTCAGCCGACCACCCAACTGCCATGTCCTGACTTGGAATGAGTCACTGGCAGACAGAGGAAAGGCCCCAGAGAATAAACAGCTTCTCTATAAAATGCACGGAGACCCCTGTAAACATTTATTACAATCCCAGTAATGAGTTTTTTACTTAAAGGGGAAGTAAAGTGTAAAATATAATAATAGGTGATGTAAAGGCAAAAATAAAATCCAATACAAATCTCCACACAGTCGCCGACTGCTCTACAGGGAAACAAACAAAGCTGCTTGAGTTCTGCATGGCTGGGAAGTAAGGCGGGGGCTCCCCCTGCTGTACATAAGTAGGATTGTTTCCCTGCAGAGCAGTTAGGGACCGTCTGACAATTCCTATCCACAGCAGTAAATGAAGGGAGAATTTCACTGCATACAGTCAGGTTTCTTATAAAAATGGTACACATTATTTAATTAAAGTATATTGGAGATAGGTTTCTTTTTTATTAAAGAAAGTAAAAATGGGATTTTATTTTTTTGCATTTGCACGCCTTTTAACTCCATTTAATTATAGGAAGCTCATTGGGTTGCTGATTCCCTTCTGTGGATACATCCCAATCCCGGTGCCGTGATCTTGTTGAGGTTTAGAAGTTTTGATTATTTATTTTATATGTTTATCTGGTGCCTGCACAAAGAAACCTGCGACCCCCCCAGTCTCATGTGCATCTTATTACACAGATAATATATATTCATAGTATGGACCAAAAGGATCCTAAAAGTAATTAAAAAAACAACAACAACAATATAATGCAAGAAATGGTTCATCATGAATTGCACATAAAGTGAACATTAATTGTAACTGCATTACTTTACTTTTTGCTGTTTTACCGGCTGTTTAATAATGATTTGCTGCTTAATATCGGATTTAGTATATAAAAGCGCAATTACTTGTGTTAAAGGGGTTGTTTGCCTTTAAATTAACTTTTACTATATTGTAGATAGCAATATTCCGAGACAATCTGCAATTGGTTTTAATTTTTTATTATTTGTGGTTTTTGATTTTTTTTAGCTTTTTATTCAGCAGCTCTCCAGTTTGCAATTTCAGCCATCTGGTTGCTAGGGTCCAAATTCCCCTAGCAACCATTCATTGATTGGAATAAGAGACTGGAATATGAATAGGAGAGGCCTGAATAGAAAGATGAATAATAAAAAGAAACAATAACAATAGATCTGTAGTCTTACAGAGCATTTGTTTTTAGATGGGGTCAGTGACCCCCATTTGAAAGATGGCAAGGATTAGAAGAAAAAAGCAAATAACTCAATAAGTATAACATATAAATAATGAAGACCAATTGTAAAGTAGCTAGGAATTGGACATTCTATAACATACTAAAAGTTACCTCATAGGTGAACCATCCCTTTAAGAGGTTGTCCAGAGAATATGTTTTTACCTTTATTATAGTGCTGGTTATTTAACAGGTGTATTTTCCCTTTTCTGTTCTTTTAGGTCTGGTTCAGCAACCGCAGGGCACGTTGGCGCAAGCAGGCAGGAGCCAATCAACTCGCAGCATTTAACCACCTCCTCCCTGGAGGGTTCCCTCCCACTGGAATGCCGGCACTGCCACCCTATCAGCTCCCAGAGTCCCCCTACTCAAGCCTTGGCCAAGGTCAGGACATATTTACAGCCTGTTATTAACAACCATAGGAATTGCACTA
Source organism: Xenopus laevis (assembly GCF_017654675.1). Taxonomy (NCBI): domain Eukaryota; kingdom Metazoa; phylum Chordata; class Amphibia; order Anura; family Pipidae; genus Xenopus; species Xenopus laevis. The sequence continues at coordinate 110,872,151 of NC_054384.1, read as the reverse complement.
TTTATAATTAGCTTTAACTGCTTGTATTTCCTCATTATTGTGAAGTCATACATATAAGCCTTTTTGACCCATCAATGCTTATAATACACAAGAGCCATGAATATCCTGTAAATGATATCCTTATAAACGGTGCTTAGTGATGTCATCAGTTATAATCGGAGCTTAGTGATGTCATCAGTTATAATTGGAGCTTAGTGATGTCATCAGTTATTATCGGAGCTTAGTGATGTCACCAGTTATAATCGGAGCTTAATGATGTCATCAGTTATAATCGGAGCTTAGTGATGTCATCAGTTAGAATCGGAGCTTAGTGATGTCATCAGTTATAATCGGAGCTTAGTGAAGTCATCAGTTATAATCGGAGCTTAGTGGTGTCATCAGTTATAATCGGAGCTTAGTGAAGACATCAGTTATAATTGGAGCTTAGTGATGTCATCAGTTATAATCGGAGCTTAGTGATGTCATCAGTTATAATCGGAGCTTAGTGATGTCATTTCTGTCACATGACTCACTGAAACTTGTGCATTATAATAACTCTGACCTCTGCCTTGTGCTTTTACTTATAGATGTAGGAAGCACAGTTCATAGACCCCAACCTCTACCTCCCTCTTCTATGCACCAGGGAGGCCTTTCAGCTGCTGACACAGGTTCTGCCTATGGTGCCAGACACAGCTTCTCCAGCTACTCCGACAGTTTCATCAACCCAGGAGGACCTTCCAATCACATGAACCCCGTCAGTAATGGCCTCTCCCCGCAGGTAAGGAAATTGACAGTTGCAAAAGGCTATGGTTGTATTGCACTTGTACAATGTATCTGGAAAGGGCAAGTCATCTAAGGCAGAGTAGGAGTTTACTCCTGGGAGTTGGAAGTTGTCACTGAACAAAATAAAATACAGGGTAAAAATTCACAATTTATATATATAGGAGGTGCCATATTGATTCCCTTAGACAGTACAGTATGAGGGTATAGCTTATTGTGTGCCCAGAACATTCCTTCTCTGTATATTTGTATTTATACATATGGGAGGAGGAGGTGCCATATTGATTCCCTTAGACAGTACAGTATGAGGGTATAGCTTATTGTGTGCCCAGAACATTCCTTCTCTGTATATTTGTATTTATACATATGGGAGGAGGAGGTGCCATATTGATTCCCTTAGACAGTACAGTATGAGGGTATAGCTTATTGTGTGCCCAGAACATTCCTTCTCTGTATATTTGTATTTATACATATGGGAGGAGGAGGTGCCATATTGATTCCCTTAGACAGTACAGTATGAGGGTATAGCTTATTGTGTGCCCAGAACATTCCTTCTCTGTATATTTGTATTTATACATATGGGAGGAGGAGGTGCCATATTGATTCCCTTAGACAGTATAGTATGAGGGTATTTATTATGTGCACAAAATATTTGATCTTCTTCATTGGTTTATACATGTCATACATAGGCTGTTAAAGTCAATATCCGTAATGAACATATTTATCGGCATCTTCATACCACAAATGTCATGTTTACTCCTGTAATGTCACTACAGGTTTGTGTAGACTTAACAAAAATTGTTGGAAGTTTTTTTCTGATCTGGTTGTGTATTACTACTGGGAATGCACTTTTGAGTGATGGTTCAAGCTGATATGTGACCTTATCATATAGAAAGAAATATATATATATATATATAGGGTCAGTGGCGTAACTAGATATTACTGGGCCCCACAGCAAATTATTTTTCAGGCCCCCAAAATGTTTAGAGGTTGACTTGTTTCTCCAATATTTATTGAAATTGTATATGAATTAGGGCCTCATGGGGCCCCTATACCTCCTGGGCCCCCCTGCAGCCGCAGGGTCTGCTTCCTCTATAGTTACACCCCTGTATAGGGTAATACACATACTATCAGCAGATACATTCAAAGTATATATTGTGAGTTCAATCACTTTATTATAAGTGTTGTTGATGAACCAGAAGCAGATTTCCTTTCGTTGATGTGAGAGCAACGCTGTATAAAACTGTCTCCAGGCTGGTGGGTCGCCCGCTACTTACTCCCTCGTTTCTCCTCGTTGCCGCGTTTCTTTCTCTTCGAAGGCGATGTGCTTATAATAAGCATTGAAAATGAGGCTTGCTGTGCAGGGGAGGGGAACTGTAAGGGATGTTAAATACTACAAAATTAGTAATAAAAAAACTGATGCAAATCATCGGTAAAGAGAAAATTATGCGCAATTACCCGGCGATATTGGGCAGCTCGGCCCACCCTCGACCAACAAGATCTCATTAACAAGCAGAAAATAAGATTGAAATGGTGAGTAAAAGAGCTGAGAAATGAATTTCAATGCTGCATTTGTCCACAATTACCCCCTCGTTCACACATATTTTATTGCCATTTTTTTATTCTTCTTAATCTCTCCATCCCTCAAAGCAGATTGGCGCCATCCTGGCATTACAGAGGCTGAGGGACGAGAATTAAGGATTTTTTCCTCTGTGAATGTCGGAGCTCTCGGCCTCTTGCTGCTGCGCGTGGATAACAGAACCTGGAAGAGATCACAAGGCAGTGGGAATATAGGGGTGACCACGTCTTTGCTGCATTGTAGGGCTCTCATTGAATTTATTCGCCAGCCGTGGATTCGCGGCTAAATTTAGAATTTCGCCATATGCAAAACTTTGCTCATAAAAATAAACACTCGTTGACATTAACACATTAATGGCAATGGACGCATTTGGAGCGAGAAAAATTGTTGCGCCCATAAAAATTGTCTTGCGTAAAAACGCCCATTGACTTCAATGCGTTCTGCAAATTTATTTTGCCATTTTGCTGTTTTTTTTCGCAGTTTTGCAAATTTTCAGTGAAGTGAAACGGGACAACTTCGCTCGTCACTAGTCAGAGCGTGTTCATTCTCAGTACTCACTACTAAAGGTGGCCACAGACGTTACGATTATGATCCTTCCTGAAAAAGATGTTTCCAAAAAAGATTGCTCGTTTCAATACACACGTTAGTGATGTGCTGGCCGACCCTACACCCATGGGGCACCAAATCTTCGGGTCGCGGGCGGGTCCGGCTCTTCTCCTGCTCTCCCTGCCTTTGACCTAGCACTTCTGGCACCTATATTTATAGACTCGAGCCCACCCTGCCCCTTTTGTGGCGTCACTGGGGGGCGAAATTTCTCAACCCGCACCTCACTAACACACGTGTAGAGCTGAATCATCAGATAAACATATAGGGGTAAATTTATCAAAGAGTGAAGTTCCGCCATTAGAGTGAAATTCCGCAGCTCTCCATTCATTTCTATGGGATTTTGAAAGGCGTATTTATCAATGGGTGAAAGTGAAATTTCACCCTTTGATAAATACGCCTTTAAAAACCCCATAGAAATGAATGGGAAGTGGCGGAATTTCACTCTAGTGGCGGAACTTCACTCTTTGATAAATTTACCCGCTAGACTCAATAGAATTCTACTTGTATCTGATGATTCAGCACTAACAATGGCCAAAGTTCGGGTTAGGAATGCACCGGATCCACTATTTTGGATTCGGCCAAACCCCCGAATCCTTCGCGAAAGATTTGCCCGAATACCGAACCGAATCGGAATCCTAATTTGCATATGCAAATTAGGGATTGGAAGGGGAAAACATTTTTTACTTCCTTTTCCCATTTTTTGACAAAAGGTCACAAGATTTCCCTCCGCGCTCCTAATTTGCATATGCATATGCAAATTAGGATTTGGTTCGGCCGGGCAGAAGGGTTCCGCCAAATCCGAATCCTGCTGAAAAAGGCCGAATCCCGAACCGAATCCTGAATTCAGTGCATCCCTAGTTCGGGTCCCTTCAAAGGCGCCCGATCCAAAGCTTCTGGCCAGTCAGATTGACGAGCCAACCGATATCCAAGTCTTCTGCCAATATCTCCCATTAATCACACACTGAATAAAGTATGAAAATGTGTTCGTACAATATTATTGGTGTGTCTATGGCCACCTTAACAGAACTGAGCCAGTGTTGATCCAAAGGCTTTTCTGATGTCACAATAAAGCAGGGGTCGCCAATCGCTGAGCCGCGGATAGTCTTCAACTGGGCCGCCGAGCCTAAGGGACAATTAACACAGTGAATTGGATGCTGGCGCTCCAGAATTGGACACCGACCCCTCCAGACCCCTCCCGACCACCTCCGGAACCCCCCAGTCCACCGTTCCCCGGGCCCTGGAATAAAGCATAATGTATATTTTTCGGTGTATCTTCCCATACAGTTATCCAGCAATGCTATGTCTGTACTGTATTTCTATTGGGGGTAGTGTTGTTCTGGTGGGCAGCTTTATTTCTGAAGATACAGAGTAGGGAGTTACAGTTTCTGCCACCCCAATCTTTTTTCTGTGCATTTTATTGGCAAGTTGTAAATCTTCTAAAAGCTGAAGCGATTCTCTCCCAAGGCAACGAGGGATATTGGATGGTTTTCTGGGAGCCGCCACCTGCTGCCGTCAGTCATTGCTATAGGGGGGGCATTAAATCTGCACATTCCATTACACGTGAGAAAAGCAGAAATCATCTCTCAGTTCAGAGGCCGGAGCTGGGATTTCCTACTCTCCCCAGAGAAGCAACAGAACTGAGAATTCCAGCCTGGTCCTGTCGCTCAATCATTACAAAAAGAAAAAACAAAATAATTCCATATTTATTCAGCAGCACGTTAACCCCATATTACTTCTGCGGGCGAGAAAATCTGAAAGAAATCCACATTTTCACTACCAGCGCCACAAATCATTCAATAAACCCCACCGGCCTTTGCTTGGGCAATAAATGACTTCTTGTGGCTAGTTATTATGCATAGAGTGCGCCGCCGCTTATATCATCACCTGTGCAGTTGAAAGGACTATTTTATTCCTTTGCCTTAACTACAGCGGAATGAAAAATTAATTGATATGTTGGGGGAAAACTCCTTTTCCATGACATTCTCATCTTGGGGAAACAAAGAGACTGAAAATGGGAATAAAAACCATGAAATTAGTCCTGTAAAACAAGCAAAGATGGAGCTGTGACATTCATACATAGACATGTCCCTGTACCTTACAGAAGCAAAGGTATATACTATATATATGTACTGTATATATATATACTGTATATATATAGTAATGCAGATGGGTTACAGGGACAAGATTCTGTTACTCCTGTAGAATTGCAGCTCCCAGAAAGGTTTTTTCCTCTGTAAAATCATCCATACCGGCCTTTCTATATTTTTATGTTTTTTTCCCTATAAATAACATTGGCCAGGCCCGGATTTGTGGAAAGGCCACCTAGGCCTGGGCCTAGGGCGGCAGGATTTTATTGGGGCGGCATGCTGCCCAACCACACCCACATTGGTTCAAAAACACTGGGCATGTGCAGAAGATACAATCATTTTGTAAATTTCCCGTGCCCAATCCACATTACTCAGGTCCCTATTATGAAAATTTGCAGGAATAAAGGGGGGGGCACGGGTGACGAACAACAATGGGCCTAGGGGCGCCCACTATGCAAATCCGGCCCTGACATTGGCATCAAGCAACATATTTACCGGCCAGATGGCAACCTTCTCTGTGGAGCGGGTCTGGGCCCACCAGGTTTTTTCCCAGTGTCCCACCAGGCCAGTCCAACGCTGCATCTCCTGGAATCAGGGACCTCTGCAGCTTAATGTTGGGTAGGAGATAACCTCCTGGCTTGGGTCCCTTGTTAGCGAGACCTGCAGGCTCCCTCGGCATCTGAACAAGAGGTTCCTGGGTGCACATTCACTTACAAACATTCCTCCATTATTTAGGAAACAAATATCTTCCTTCCAGCTCGCTCCTTCTCAAACACCTTCTTGTTCAGCTCGGTAACTAATCCCCTTATCTGAGCACAGAGCCGCCGGTGAGAAGGAGCTGGATAAAAGCAGATGCAAAATTAGCCGAATTCCGCCCCTGGCTCCCACCACATAACAAACACAGAAGGGTAAATCCATCAGCTGCAGCACAGACTCGCTTTCCTCTGAGCCCAGAGCTGATTCTTCATGGAGATAAAAACAAGGAACACTTTTATTGGGTTTGTTTTGCTTTTCTTTCACCCAAGAACAGAAGCCGCAAGATATTGAGAGTTGATAAATAGAGCTTAATAAACCCAACTTGGAGATGAGATTGATAAAGGAGTTGGCTCAGATATTAACTCACCCGCTGCCAAGTGAATCATTAAAGAGAAAACTAGGCACCTTATTGTGTCTGTGTCTCATATCCAGAACTTTATGATGGCCACAAAGGGGAACATCAACCTGGAGGCACAAACTGGCAAAAAGAAGTAAAACCAGTCTTTTGGACAGGGACGTACCGTATATACTCGAGTATAAACCGAGTTTTTCAGCCCCCAAAATATGCTGAAAAACTCGACCTCGGCTTATACTCGGGTCAAGCGCAAAAACGGTCTCCGGCGTCTTAGAATAGTCGCCGGCGTCTAAGAATAGTCGCCGGAGCCTAAGAATAGTCGCCGGCGTCCAAGAATATTCTCCAGCATCCAAGAATAGTCTCCAAGAATATTCGCCGGCATCCAAAAACGAGACGCCGGCACCTCCAATGGGAGCAGAAACCCTCAATTTTTTGATTAAAACTTACCAGAAGCTGCTGCATTTCTCACCCTAGGCTTATACTCGAGTCAATAAGCTTTCCCAGTTTTTGGAGGTAAAATCAGGTACCTTGGCTTATACTCGGGACGGCTTATACTCGAGTATATACGGTAACTACAGAGGAAGCAGACCCTGCGGCTGCAGGGGTCAGGAGCTATAGGGGCCCCACGAGGCCCTAATTCGTATACAATTTCAATAAATATTAGTAAAACAAGTCAATCTCTAGACATTTTGTGGGCCTGAAACATAATTCGCTGTGGGGCCCAGTTACATCTAGTTATACAGCTGCTTTTGGAAAATGGTCTAAGGACAGTATTACAGTGGAAGACAGAAACAACGGTGGTGCAACCTGAGTCTCAATAGACTGCCCAATATAATCAGACGGAACATCAACTAAACTGCTTTTTGGGCTGAGCAAGGTGCCGTGTTGGCAGCAGGGGTCAAGCAGCTTTCTTCATCTGACATAATATACCAGCTCCTACTATTTCATACATAACTATAAGGAAAATTTGGGCATGTGATAGACTAGATGACCATGCTCTACTGACAAAGGGATCCAATATGGCAGCTCATAAGCTTCAGTTGGAACTACACTAAAGGGGTTATTTATTAAAGTCCGAATGCCAAAAAACTGGAAAAATTCGAGTTGTTTTTAATATAAAATCTGATTTTCTTTTGCAAAAAAAAAACACTTGCATTTTTCATGATTTATTATACCCTGAGGATGGAAAAAGTCAGAATTTGAAAATCCTGCGTCTCAGGACCTGCCGAGATCGTATATAAGTCAATGGGAGAAGTCTGGAAGATATCCTGATCTGCGCCGGGTTTCGTGCAAAAATACGAAGATATTGTGGTTTTCGGACAAAAAATTTCATAGTTTCGGGTGGAAAATCAGATTTTTTGGGAAAATATATTCATAACTAAAGGGAAATAACTCGTACAGATTTGGTTGGAGTATATATCAGAAAATAATGAGATAAATTTGGATTTTGATAAATAACCCCCTAAGTGATGCCATACCCAACACCCCAGTATTTGTGTGGGCAACCCCAGTATTTGCCCCGTGAGGCAACTTTGGAAAACAAAGCGCTCTGATCGGCGATTTCGATTCTAGCCGGCGGGAAGCAATTCGGAAAGATTAGTCGCCCCGAAGAAGAGGAGATTTGTCATTGGGCGACTAATCTCCCCGAATCTGAGCGTGTGTCTCTGGCCTAAGAAATGAAGTGAACTCATTATGTCTGGTTCCCTTTGTACCCCAGTTATTGTGCACTTGGGCAGCCAATATTTATCACCAGAACAACACCTGTCATTGTGGAACTAACGGCAAACGCTGTCAACTGACCTTTCCCCCTGCAGAAAGTTCCCTGGATCTCACTGTATTTACTATTACTTGTGCAAACCATTGGGGGGGGGTATTGTTTCTGCAGTCGCCTCTTCTAGATTTATAGTTTCTATGAGTTCTTTATGCAATATGTTATCTTGTATTAAATAACGGAAGGTGAATGAAAAGTTCATTCTTTAAATTCGCTATATGCAACTTGTATACAGTATATGTATTATAATAGGTATAAATCTCTGTATAAATCTCACATTCCTTTATAGGTTTTAATTCTTAGATCTCCTGTAAGGGTCCCCGGCGACAAATCTCCTCTTCTTCGGGGCGACTGTAAATTGCGGCGGGATGGCCCTCGGAGCGCTCCGTTTTCCAAGGTTGTCTCACAAAGAAACTTCAGGCGACTTCGGAAAACGAATCGCTCAGAGTGCCATCCCGCTGTCGATTTACATTCTAGTCGAAGGGAGGCAGTTCAGTGATATTAGTCGCCTCGAAGAAGAGGAGATTTGTGCCCTGACCCTAAAGGGGTAGAAAACCCTGATGCCCATTATCAAGTGCAAAAAATGACATAATCTCTCTATATATAAGATAACGGCTAAATGCCTGACATGGGGCTGGGAATCAGCATTCTCATTGGTCAGGTCTTTTGCATTTATAATGAAGTTTTTGATCTGTAGAATTCTCATTGGGGAATTTTCTTGCCTCCATTTTCAAGACCTTCTATAGCAGGGATCCCCAACCTTTTGAACCCGTGAGCAACATTCAGAAGTAAAATGAGTTGGGAAGCAACACAAGCATAAAAAATGTTCTTGGGGTGCCAAATAAGGGCTGTGATTGGCCATTTAGTAGCCCCTATGTGGATTGGCAACCTACATTGAGACTCTGTTTGGCAGTACAACTGGTTTTTATACAACTAAAACTTGCCTCCAAGCCTGGAATTCAAAAATAATCACCTGCTTTGAGGCCACTGGAAGCAACATCCAAGGGGTTGGGGAGCAACATGTTACTCACGAGCTACTGGTTGGGGATCACTGGCCTATAGAAAACTAGGGGGTTCTGTGGGACGACTGGGTTTACAGTCCCTTTAAGGATGTAATTTGCTGTCTCTTGCTCTCTCTCTCTCTCTATATATATATATTAATATTTATACTCAAGTGTGTGACAAGATAAGATCCGCTCGTTTGGCGAAGTCACCAAATGAGTGGATCCTTTCCCAATATACCCACCAACGGGCAGGCGATATCGGGTTAATCCGAACTATTAGTTAACAACGAAGAGACTGGGCGCTGACAGATTGTAGGACTGCATTAACTATCTGACAAGGTCCTTGCAGGAAAAATCTGATCTGCCTGATATTAGGACGGTTTTTGGGCTGATATCGATCGGGAAGACCCATCGGACGCCCCAGATAAGCTGCCGAATCCATCTAAAGGACCGATATCGGCAGCTTTAATGGTTATCTTTATATATTATATCTATTCATAAAAATTATTGACAGGTAAAGGCAGCAAATCATTATTAAAAGCATTTCTTCCACTAGATGGTGCTGTTCCATTAAAGTCTGCAGGGACTATTACCCAGACAGAGCAATCGTGGCATTTAATATCTTATGAATAAAAATAAATAAGCAAACTTTAGGCTAAACAGGCTACATTTCCCATTAAAGAGAATTAATCAGGGGTTTTCTTCACATCTTTCCTAATGCCTAGAAAAATCAAGCCAACACCAACCTGCTTCTACATTTTAGTTTCCCATTACTACAAGTAAATGACCTTCCTATTCAGTGGCGTAACTAGATATTACTGGGCCCCACAGCAAATTATTTTTCAGGCCCCCAAAATGTTTAGAGGTGGACTTGTTTCTCCAATATTTATTGAAATTGTATATGAATTAGGGCCTCGTGGGGCCCCTATACCTCCTGGGCCCCCCTGCAGCCGCAGGGTCTGCTTCCTCTATAGTTACCTATTTGTACAGCAGCAACTCTGCACAAGCAGCGATTCCAAAACGAACCCAAGAAGCTCAGAGAGAAACCGACTCTTGTGAATCCTCCGCACACGACAACTCTTGGTTTTTATGCGACTCTCCTTCATATGGAAACAGAGAGAGGAGGTATTAAATAAAAAGAAATAAATAAAATCCTAGGAAGAAAGAGGCTCCCTTATCTCTGGGAGACAGTTGTCAGGAATCACTTTGGCTCAGTCGTTTTGTCTCCGTGCTACTTTGCTGTCAATCCGGCCTCAGGACACGGATCAAAGGAGAGAGCCGAGCTCTGCTGACTCCCCTGATCCCCTCCGTTCACAAAATATTTTAAAAAAAACCATCGAAGGAGAAGCTCTGCGCCACTTCAAATAGGAAATAGAGAAGAGCGAGAAAGTGATAGTGAAGGAGGGAGGGAAAAGGGAAAGGGACAAACAAGAGGTGCAAGGAACCAAGATTCCCAAACTTGAAATCCTCATCTCACGGCTGCACAGCATTGTGGGTCTTCGGGAAACGAAAGGGTTAAAAATGGAACGGAATTTGTTGGATGAAAGTTTTTTTTTCATTAATAGTGATTACAGTTGTAGCGGCACGGCTGCCTTTAGGTGATTTCTCCTATTTATGCAGAAGTACAGGAATTACACGTAGACGGATGTACAAACTGCATTGTAGCCCCCCATGTATGAATGACATTTAGGCAAGTGTGTAAATTGTATAAAGACGACACAGACAGAGAGAGAAATGTATATAAATATATGAGCTGCCTGTGTGTGCAAAGCTAAATCCCATCTATAAAAATACACCCAAAAAATAGAAATGCCCAGTATATGTACATTACAATACTAAAATGTTTATCATAGCGTACTATACCGATACCAATAGTAGCAACACAGCACTTAGCAGAGACCGTGAAAATGCCCCAGTAGCACAGGGAAAACATCTTAAGGAGCGACTAATCTCCCCAAACTGCCTCCCACCGGCAAAGTGATACAACTATGGGCGACTTCGCAAAACGAATCGATCCGAGTGCCATTCCGCCGGCGATTTACATTCTAGCCGGCGGGAGGAGGCAGTTCAGGGAGATTAGTCGCCCCGAAGAAGAGCAGATTTGTCGACGGGCAAATAATCTCCCCGAATCTGAGCGAGTGTCTCTGCTCTAAATAGTCGGTGTCTCACTGGCAGGGTCTGAATGGGCCGGTGGGACACCAAGAAAAAACCCGGTGGGCCCTGTCGGCCCAGACCAACTCCCTGTCCCGGCTGCCCCCAAACCTCCTCCTGGCCCAGTCGCTCTAGGTAAAGGGTACACGTAGGGTTGCCACCTTTTCTGGAAAAAAAAACTGGCCTTCCTATATATTTACCTTTTTTCCTTATTAATAACATTGGGATCACTGACCTTCCTATATATTTATCTTTATTCCCTATTAATAACATTGGGATCACTGACCTTCCGATATATTTATCTTTATTCCCTATTAATAACATTGGGATCACTGACCTTCCTATATATTTATCTTTATTCCCTATTAATAACATTGGGATCACTGACCTTCCTATATATTTAGCTTTATTCCCTATTAATAACATTGGGATCGCTGGCCTTCCTATATATTTATCTTTATTCCCTATTAATAACATTGGGATCACTGACCTTCCTATATATTTATCTTTATTCCCTATTAATAACATTGGGATCACTGACCTTCCTATATATTTATCTTTATTCCCTATTAATAACATTGGGATCACTGACCTTCCTATATATTTATCTTTATTCCCTATTAATAACATTGGGATCACTGACCTTCCTATATATTTATCTTTATTCCCTATTAATAACATTGGGATCACTGACCTTCCTATATATTTATCTTTATTCCCTATTAATAACATTGGGATCACTGACCTTCCTATATATTTATCTTTATTCCCTATTAATAACATTGGGATCACTGACCTTCCTATATATTTATCTTTATTCCCTATTAATAACATTGGGATCACTGACCTTCCTATATATTTATCTTTATTCCCTATTAATAACATTGGGATCACTGACCTTCCTATATATTTATCTTTATTCCCTATTAATAACATTGGGATCACTGACCTTCCTATATATTTATCTTTATTCCCTATTAATAACATTGGGATCACTGACCTTCCGATATATTTATCTTTATTCCCTATTAATAACATTGGGATCACTGACCTTCCTATATATTTATCTTTATTCCCTATTAATAACATTGGGATCACTGACCTTCCTATATATTTATCTTTATTCCCTATTAATAACATTGGGATCACTGACCTTCCTATATATTTATCTTTATTCCCTATTAATAACATTGGGATCACTGACCTTCCTATATATTTATATTTATTCCCTATTAATAACATTGGGATCACTGACCTTCCTATATATTTATATTTATTCCCTATTAATAACATTGGGATCACTGACCTTCCTATATATTTATCTTTATTCCCTATTAATAACATTGGGATCACTGACCTTCCTATATATTTATATTTATTCCCTATTAATAACATTGGGATCAAGCATCATTTTTATCGGCCAGGCCAGTAAAATAGCAGCCAGGTGGCAACTCTAGGTACATGCGAGTGGGGGGTGGGTACAAGTGTGCATGGGAGGGGCTTTGCAGTAAGGGTGGGGGGTTGTAGGGGGGCCCCTGAGACAGCAGAAGCGGTGGGCCCCGGGCCCCCCAGTCCAACCCTTCCAACATGGTTGCACAGCTTTGTTGTTCTAGATGCACCAGAGGGGGCCCGGACTGCAGGGTTTGCTTCCTCTATAGCTAAAAATGCCATTTTATATTAAACCTAAGGGAGCATTTGATAAATGTAGGGTGTGGAGTTGGTGGGTGCAGCTGGCACACACACAGTTAATCCTCGGTGCTGGGGAGGAATCGGTAGAAGAGCGAATCTCTCTAAGGAGCTGCTTTATAAGCTGAAATAGCAACAAACGGGCAGCCCCATCTGCTAGAGGAATCCAAGCGCAGGGCTCCAGCTGAGAACCATTTCACTATTTATTTACATGTAATTACAACTAGGAGGTGCCCATATTAACACTGTCAACTGTAATTTGCCCTGACATTTCTCCCCTCCCTTCTCCTCGTCTCCCAGGCGGCCGCTCTATTCTCAGTAAAGTTTGTGCAATCCGGTGTGACTGACACACTCGGCCGAGCAGCACTTTCTGCACCAGGAGCGGCTGTGACTGTATCCGGCACAATAGTAGCGACTCTCTCGGCAGTGAACTCCGCTCTAATGGGCACATCCACGGAGAGTTTACACAAAGTCGCCATTTATTGCTTCTTCCAAATATTCTTTTACAGTTTTGCCCATAATTTCAGTGCCGCAGGTCACTTTTGGGGCTGGATAATTATAAAATAACGATGTCTTACAAAGACATTATTTTTCAGCAGAGGAATACGTCATTAAATAATCATACGGCTGCCTAAGTGCAGGATTAGATGATGCGTTTTGACCCGACACATCGCAATGCGACTAAACGTATGCGACGTTTCGGATGGTGAAAACGGAAGTGAAGGAGAATCGCACGTAAACAAGGCAGCACGCTGTGTTTTCATCCGACAGTCAGATCAATGTAGTTGTTTACGTGCGATTCTCCTTCACTTCCGTTTTTACTAAACCATCCGACACGTCGCACATGTTTAATCGCATTGCGACGCGTCGGGTCAAAACGCATCATCTAGTCCTGCCCTTAGGGTTGTTGTAGTGTAGCAATGATCCAAGCGGGCCTCTGATTTTGCACATCAGAAGTTACGGGACCTGTTATCCAGAATGCTCGGGACCTGGAGTTTTCCGGATAACAAATCTTTCCATAATTTGGATCATTATATCTTAGTTGGGATCAAGTACAAGCGACTGTTTTATTATTACACAGAAAAAAGAAATCATTTTTTAACATTTGCATTATTTGGATAAAATGAAGCCTATGGGAGACGGCCTTTCCGTAATTCGGCGTTTTCTGGATAATGGGTTTCCAGATAACAGATCCCATACATATATCTATATATATATATATATATATATATATATATATATATATCTATATATATATATATATATATATATATAATAAAAGGCACAATGGGGGTTATTTACTAAACTCCAAATGCAAAAATCACGAAAAAAATTTAAATCGGAATTTATTAAACCCAGAGGATGGAAAAGTCCGAATCGGAATATCTGCCATCTGACCTGTCGAGGTTCCATATATGTCAATGGGAGAAGTCCCAATGATTTTTTGATGTGCGCTGGGTTTTTGGCAATACCCCGAAGTTTTCGGTCAAAATTCGGGAAAAAATCTTGAGAATCGGATGAAAGATCTGAAAAAATCGTGAAAATCAGATTTTTCGCATTTTTTTGGGGATTTTTTCCTGCAAACAAAATTTTTGGTAAAGTGTATTAATAAATAAGCCCCTTAGTGCGCTGAACACTGGATATACATTGAAATAAAACCCATTTACATTCAAGATAAGTTGGAGTGCGGGTCCTTCTGTTAGACTATATATATATATAATGAAAGGCACTAATTGTGCAGAGGAGCAGTTACCAATAACAACCAATAAGATTATTACATTATTATTATTATTATTATTATTATTAGGTTTTTATTACATATAGGGTGGTCATGTCATACACAGAAGCCTGGGATTGGGGAAGGGAAGAGTCATATCTGGCCCTAAATCTGCCCAGCAGGACAGCACCATACTTAGCAGTCAATAAAGAACCAGTTTAACCCCTGGGTAGTGTCTGTATTGGTAGTTATCAGCCATTTAACTCCTTATTGATGAGGCACCAGCAGCCTAAATCAGATCTCTGCCTGACCTACACCTGTGCCACTAATTCCATCAATATCTCTCTCCAGGGGGTTCACAGAGGTTGTTAAAACCCTTCAGCATGTGACCTCCCAAATATCCCAGTATGTGTCCCCCCAACATTCCCTCTGTCCTGGGTCAGTTTGGAACATTCCGGAGGGGTAGAGGTCACTGGTCTGAAGTCTTGTTCAGGAAAGTCGTGTTTTTTCCTTCTATTTCTGGATTAACTGCGAATAATCTTGGTATCATGTGATCATTAGTGATGGGCGAATTTGCCCCGTTTTGCTTTGTTGAAAAAATTTGCGCATTTCCCGCAAAATTCGAAAAGCAGCGGCAAAATTTGCGAAACACACCGGCGTCAATTTGCAGGCGTCAAAATCAAAATTCCGATGACAATTTGACACGCACATATTTTATTCATTTGCACTAAAGTCAATGGGTGTGCGGTAAATTGTCGCCGGGGTCAGAATTGTCGTTGCGTGTTCGCGCCGGCTGAATAAATTCGTCCATTACTTGTGATCATGTATTAACTGCTATAATTTTCGGATCATGTGATCATGTATTAACTGGCAGCGATTACAAGTTCCTAAAATTGAATATTTTTTTATATTCAATTTTGAAATCTGACATGGGGCTAGACATATTGTTAGTTTCCCAGCTGCCCCCAGTCATGTGACTTGTGCCCGCACTTTAGGAGAGAAATGCTTTCTGGCAGGCTGCTGTTTTTCCTTCTCAATGTAACTGAATGTGTCTCAGTGGGACCTGGATTTTACTATTGAGTGTTGTTCTTAGATCTACCAGGCAGCTGTTATCTTGTGTTAGGGAGCTGTTATCTGGTTACCTTCCCATTGTTCTGTTGTTTGGCTGCTGGGGGGGGGAATGGGAGGGGGGTGATATCACTCCAACTTGCAGTACAGCAGTAAAGGGTGACTGAAGTTTATCAGAGCACAAGTCACATGACTGGGGGCAGCGGGGAAATTGACAATATGTCTAGCCCCATGTCAGATTTCAAAATTGAATATAAAAAAATCTGTTTGCTCTTTTGAGAAATGGATTTCAGTGCAGAATTCTGCTGGAGCAGCACTATCAACCGATGTGTTTTGGAAAAAAAAAAAATTCCCATGACAGTATCCCTTTAAGAACATACGGATAGAAGTAATTTAATAATCATTGACCTAAACTGTCGTTGGTAGAGAATCCCACTTAAAATATATTTTTTTAAATAATCATTTTTATAACCTTGAATATATATATATATATAATAGACGGGTCCTTTAGTTGGTCTTTATTCAGTATGATGAGGTGGGAACACCTCCAGCCTTAATGAATTTCATGGGAAGATTCAGCGGCCGGACCCTTTTTTATAATGTGCAAATCCCATTGAGGAGAATGATATGCGCGTCCCATCGGGCAGGACTCGTAAGAATGGCGGCAAATTGAATTATTACTGACTCCATTTTGTACCTGGGAGAATGTGCAGGGCTTTTGTTAATAGAAACTAATAATGTATAACAGGGAAATGCCATTGAGTAACAGAGATTTGTACTAATGGCAGAGCGAGAGAAATCTACCGCTATTAACCTACGGATGATCAGTGTAAATGTGCTGGACAGGAGTTTCTGGATAACAGATCTTTCCATAATGTGGATCTTCATACCCTAGAAAATCCGTTAAAAATTAAAAAAGCTCATTAAGCTGGTTTTGCCTCCAATTTGGATTAATTATATCTTGGTTTGGATCAAGGTTTTCCAGATAACAGATCTTTCTGTAATTTGGATTTTCATACCTTAAGGGTAGGACTACACGGACATTTTCGGCGCGATCCGACGTGCTGTGACAAAACGCAGTGTTGATCCGCCATGACGCGACTGTCGTATGCAGACGCTGCACAGTCCAACAGTCGTGTCGCGTCGGATCAACGCTGCGATTTCATCCGACAATGAATTCACTTACCTTATTTCCGTCGCTTGCGATTTGATGCCGGCGTTTTGTTGCAACACGTCGGAAAACGTCCGTGTATTCCTACCGTAAATCTCCTAGAAAATCATCTAAATATAAAATAAACCCAATAAGCTGATTTTGCTTCCAAAAAGGATTAATTATATCTTAGTTGGGATCAAGGTTTTCCAGATAACGGATCTTTCTGTCATTTGGATCTTCATACCTTAAGTCTCCTAGAAAATCGTATAAACATGAAATAAACCCAATAGGCTGATTTTGCTTCCAATAAGGATTAATTATATCTCAGTTTGGATCAAGTACACGGTACGGGTGTTGGATCCGTTATCCAGAATTACGTAAAGGCCGTCTCCCATAGACTCCATTTTATCCAAATAATCTGAATATTTAAAAATTATTTCCTTTTTCTGTGTAATAATAAAACAGTCGCTTGTACTTGATCCCAACTAAGATATAATTAATCCTTATTGGAGGCAAAACCAGCCTATTGGGTTTATTTCATGTTTATAGGATTTTCTAGGAGACCTAGGGGCCGATTCACTAAATTCGAGTAAAGGATTCGAAGTAAAAAAACGTCGAATTTCGAAGTTTTTTTTGGGCTACTTCGACAATCGAATGGGCTACTTCGACCTACGACTTCGAATCGAAGGATTCGAACTAAAAATCGTTCGACTATTCGACCATTCGATAGTCGAAGTACTGCCTCTTTAAAAAAAACTTCGACCCCCTAGTTTGCCACCTAAAAGCTACCGAACTCAATGTTAGCCTATGGGGAAGGTCCCCATAGGCTTGGCTAAGTTTTTTTGGTCGAAGGATATTCCTTCGATTGTTGGATTTAAATCCTTCGAATCGTTCGATTCGAAGGATTTAATCGTTCGATCGAAGGAATAATCCTTCGATCGTTTGATCATACTATCTGCGCTAAATCCTTCGACTTCGATATTCAAAGTCGAAGGATTTCAATGCCCAGTCGAATATCGAGCGTTAATCAACCCTCGATATTCGACCCTTAGGGGCTGATTCTTTAAGGGTCGAATATCGAGGGTTAATTAATCCTCAATATTCGACTAGGAATTGAAATCCTTCGACTTCGAATATCGAAGTCGAAGGATTTAGCGCAAATTCTGCGATCGTACGATCGAAGGATTTTAATCCAGCCATCGAAGGAATATCCTTTGATCAAAAAAACTTAGCCAAGCCTTCGGTAGCTTTTATCTGCCGAACTAGGGGGTCGAAGTTTTTTTTAAAGAGACAGTACTTCGACTATCGAATGGTCGAATAGTCGAACGATTTTTACTACGAATTCTTCGATTCGAAGTCGTAGTCGTAATCGAAGGTCGAAGTAGCCCATTCGATGGTCGAAGTAGCCCAAAAAAACCTTCGAAATTCGACGTTTTTTTACTTCGAATCCTTCACTCGAATTTAGTGAATCGGCCCCCTAAGGTATGAAGATCCAAATTATGGAAAGATCTGTTATCAGGAAACCCCCATCTCCCGAGCATTCTGGATAACAGGTCCCATACCTGTACTGCTTTGTTATTACAGCGAAAAACGAAATCATTTTTAAAAATTTGGATAAAATGGGAGACAACCTTCCTGTAATTTGCAGCTTTCTGGATAACAGGTTTCCGGATAACAGATCCCATACCTGTATTTGTAAAGTGGTTACTACTTACCCATCCAAATGAATTGTACCTGAGCCAAAAGATACCGTTTTCTGTCATTCTGTAAAATAATAATGTTCAAATCAATAGGTCGGACGTTCTTTTTTTGGGGTTGGGGGGTTCAGGCAACGGCAGCGAGAGGTTCTGCTTAGGAACCAGGTTTGGTTTATCAGCACAAAACAGGAATTGTGATTATGAAGAGATGTCTGTGAGTCTTTATCATTTTCGGCAGCATGAGGAAAGCGAGGAGGAGGAGTCTGGCAGTGAAGGGGTAAATGAACTTTCCAAATTAAATTAAAGGAGCAGGGGGAGAGGAAGGTTAATGGAGCTGACGCTTTTACGTGGAGTGAAGACTTAACGTAATGTGAGATGTGACAGCTTGTTTTCTCCGCTGCTAATCTCCCCTCACTGTCCTGTCCTTGTCTCTGCCCAATTTCTGTCACCCCCAATCTGTGTCCTGATCTGCCTCAATTAGTTCCCCGCAGCCTCCCCACCCAAACGTGTACAGCCCTAGTTCATATTATATTATACAATGTCCAGCTGCTAGCGATTGTGCAATTGGTCTTCATTATTTATATCTTTTACTTTTATTTACTGTTATTTGCCTTTTTTTTCTGACTCTTTCCAGTTTTCAAACGGGGGTCACTGACCATAGACATAGAGATCTCTACCCAATATGCCCACATTGAAGTGGGAGATATTGGGCTGATCGTGGGGCCTAGGGCCCAACAATCGCATCATAATGCATCCGAAACGTGCGGTCGGGATTTTTTAACCTGCCCGATCGAAATATGGCCGACTTTGGGTCAGATATCGATTGAGGAAGCCCATTGGATGGCCCCACACACTGGCCAATAAGCTGCAGACTCAGTCTGTTGGCAGTTTTTATTGGCCCGTGTATAGGGCCTTTAGGCTACAAATGTATTGTTATTGTTACTTTTTATTCCTCATCTTTCT
The DNA here is from genome assembly GCF_017654675.1 of Xenopus laevis. Lineage (NCBI taxonomy): Eukaryota > Metazoa > Chordata > Amphibia > Anura > Pipidae > Xenopus > Xenopus laevis. The sequence goes on along the minus strand of NC_054384.1, from coordinate 110,852,799 downwards.
ATTCAGGCCTCTCCTATTCATATTCCAGTCTCTTATTCAAATCAGTGCATGGTTGCTAGGGGAATATGGACCCTAGCAACGAGACTGCTGAAATTATAAACCGGAGAGCTGCTGAATAAAAAGCTAAATAAGTCAAAAACCACAAATAATTGAAAATGAAAACCAATTGCAAATTGTCTCAGAATATTTTATCGTACGATCGAATCATACGATCGAATGATTTTCCTTCGAATCCAAAAACTATGCTCTGGCAGGTCCCCATAGGCTAACATAGCACTTCGGCAGGTTTCAGTAGGCGAAGTATTGAAGTCGAAGTTTTTTTAATTATCGAATGGTCAAATAGTTGAACGATTTTTACTTCAAATCGATGTCGAAGTAAATACAAAGTTGTAGTATCCTATTCAATGGTCGAAGTATCCAAAAAATTACTTCGAAATTCGAACTTTTTGTACTTCGAAAATTCACTCGAACCTTATTAAACCTGCCCCTTAATTTAAAGGTGAACAACCCCCTTTAATACCCTGCGTGCAGCAAGATGTTTCCTCTTCTAGGAGCTGAAACCACTTTATTTGAGGGCAAAACCCCATTTATAGAATTGAAAGGTTGTGATGTGAAGGGCTCTGGTTCTGTGTAGATTGAGGCTCATTTCAATAAATGGGGTGAATAAAGCTGCTGGTTGAACCCCTCAATATCACGTTGGCTGTTGTTATTCCATTTTCAGCCCCTTATATTATTCATTATTGCCTACTAGATTGGGATTCAATGACACTATATGTCTCCGTTAAATAAAATAAGCGCAATCCTCTTGGCTCAGTTGTTTAGAAATGTCCTTGAGTTTTCACGTTGCCTGTTATTAAACTTCCGCATTCAGGGCCACCAATAGTGACCGTTACTGAAAGTGATCAATATTTGTACCACCCCCAATAAACGGCCGATGCAGCTGGACGAGCCCTAAAAAACAATGTCAATGGGGCAATATTTGCCTTTTATTATCGGCCGAGTGCTGAGCCACAATGGAGACAATGTGCCGCATTAAAAGGCAACTGTGCATTCAGGAATCATTCACTGTCCCTTTTAATTCGCTTGTTTCCATGCAAAACCCCCAGTCTGCCCCCATCTTTGTCCCCCTCAAATTGATCCCACAAGCACCTGACACAAGAGAAGCCGCGTGAATAGGACCTGTCATGTGTCTTCTGTCTCTCATTATCCCCAAACGCAACGTCTTCTCTGCTCAGCGATGCCGGGAACCTAATTACAATCAGCCATTTGCAGCGTGAAAACTCCGTAATTAAATTTATTCACTCGTTCTCTCTAAATAGTCGTATCTTTCCAACAATCAGTCGGCCTCCTCCCTCCTTCCCTTCCCGATATCCGAGGCTCCCACTCCCCTATACAATTCTTTTTATTCTTCCACATTCACACAAAAAACTAATGTTTAAAATCATTTCTCGTCGGCTGAATGGCGTACGGAAAGCAAAATGGCAGATGGGTTAGTGATTGGCGGAACTGAAAAGCGAAACACAAAGGAAACACTTTACAGATGGGGATCTGGTTCCAACGTTGTTATAAACCCAGTGGGTAACTGGTCCGAAAGACTGAATTATTCTCTTTTATATCTAAATCAGTAATTCTAAAATACATTAGACTTGCTGAGTCATCATTGAAGAATCATTTATCTGAGCAGCTTCTTCAGTTCAAACAAGTTAAAAGTCTTCAATGATCACTCAGCAAGTCCAGTCGTTTTACAATGACTTATATTAGATATACCATGACCTGGAGGAATGAAAATCTTCATAGTCATATTCTCTTTTATATCAGGTGCTGAATGGGATGGGCCAGACTAGTGATGTGCGGGCCGGCCAGATACTCACAGGTTTACCCGTGGGTCGGGCAAGTTTGGGCCAACCTCGTACTCCTCTTCGCGGTTGGCCACCTACAAATTCTGAAGTCGCGCACCTGCTCCCCCCACCCCTTTTGTGATGTCATCAGCGGGGCGGCGCGGGTCTATAAAAGGAACCCAGAAGTCTGATGCAGACGGACGCGGGTTGTGGGAGGGCAGGTCCGGGTCACATCACTAGGCCAGGCCTCATCCTCACTATTGGGGTAGTAAAACCCGACCCTAACCTCTCGCACCAGCCCAATTTATGGCTTCCATTTATAGACCTGCGCCGATCGACCCCGCTGATGATGTCACAAAAGGGGCGGGCGATCATTCGCGCATCTATAGAAAAGGAAGCAGGAAGCCGGCAGTGCAAGATGGGAGAGCAGAAAGAAGAGCTCAACCCGGACCTGCTCACCACCCGCAAAAGAGGGTTCAAGGTTGGCCCGAACCCGCCTGACCCGAGGGTCCTGCGGGTATCGGGTGGGCCCGCACATCACTACCTGTTGTCCTAAAATGCTCAGGACCTGGGGTTTTCCAGATAAGGGATCTTTTTGTAATTAGGATCTGCATACCTTAAGTCTACTAGAAAATCATGTTAACATTAGATAAACCCAATAGGCTGGTTTTGCCTCCAATAAGGATTAGTTATATCTCAGTTGGGATCAAGTACAGGTATGGGACCTGTTATCCAGAATGCTCGGGACCTGGGGCTTTCCAGACAATGAATCTTTCTGTAATTTGGATCTTCATACCTTAAATCTACTAGAAAATCATATAAACATGAAATAAAGCCAATAGGCTGGGTTTGCCTCCAATAAGGATTAATTATATCTTAGTTGGGATCAAGTACAAGCGACTGTTTTATTATTACACAGAAATAGGAAATCAGTTTTAAACATTTGGATTATTTGGATAAAATCGAGTCTATGGGAGATGGCCTTTCCTTGATTTGAAGCTCTCTGGATAATGGGTTTCCGGATAATGGGTCCCATACATGCATTGCGAAGGTGCTTGGAATCACAAATGTATTTAGTTTTCTAACAAACAGTTTTTGGGTGCTGTTCCCCTTTATATAAATGTGGCACAAAAACAAACTGTATTATTAGGGGGAAATACATTTGGGTTGAGTGAGTAGAGTCCATGCTCGGAGCTGTGAAGCTGGATAATAATGATGTTGCTGATGGGCTGATATATCTCCAGTATGTGTTAAATGGAAGAAGCAGCGGCTGATATCTCTGGTGAGTCTCTTATCTGCCCCTGTCTCTGCTCATCTCACAGTCCAGTTGGAGAGATCACCCTAAGCCTCAGCTATCGGGGTCTGTGATTGATCAGAGAAGCAGCGAGGGGCTCTCATATCGAGCTGCAGAAGAGACGCCCCAGGCCGGGATGAAGACCCTTTAGGGAAAGTGCTGAAGCTTTTTCACATTTATCCAAGAGATGGGGGGTTGGTGGCAGCGTTGGGCAAGTTCTAAAGATCTCAGGAAATCTTGTTTTGAAGCCGTAAGTCAGTGTGAACTCTCCATTACTGAAGCCTCGGGGGGAAACAAAAGCCGGGAGAGGGGGGGGAGCTGTACCAGCTTTAGCCGAGAGGGTGAGGAGCGAATATAAGAGCTGAGCAAACTGCGGCCTCCCCCCAATCTCACATTCTCTTCCATTTACAGATTTTCATGGGCAACGCTGCGGAACAATGTCTTTTTGTTTTTTATTGCAAAATGTTGTGGTTCGTTTTAGGGATTTGTTATAAAGTCTAGTAAGTGCTGCAAATAAGTGGAGATTCCTGCACTTCTTTCCTGTAGTCAGACTGAAGGTAGAGATCATTGTGTGCCCAGAACATTCCTTCTCTGTATATTTGTATTTATACATATGGGAGGAGGAGGTGCCATATTGATTCCCTTAGACAGTACAGTATGAGGGTATAGCTTATTGTGTGCCCAGAACATTCCTTCTCTGTATATTTGTATTTATACATATGGGAGGAGGAGGTGCCATATTGATTCCCTTAGACAGTACAGTATGAGGGTATAGCTTATTGTGTGCCCAGAACATTCCTTCTCTGTATATTTGTATTTATACATATGGGAGGAGGAGGTGCCATATTGATTCCCTTAGACAGTACAGTATGAGGGTACAGCTTATTGTGTGCCCAGAACATTCCTTCTCTGTATATTTGTATTTATACATATGAGGGTAGAGTCACAGTCACGGTGTGGTTTAAGTGTTGGAGCTGCCATATTGCCTTGACTTTAGCATTGTCCTATGTACTAACAAAGCATATTTTGATCAATACAATTGTGAGATACAGCTCAATACACAGAGCAGCTTTATAGCCACTCAGCCCATACACTTTTATAGTACTTCACTCTTCTTATTTTGGTTTTCGTAGGATAATAACCACATGATATTCTCAATCAGCAAAAATCTTATACAGAATTTCTTTCATTCAGTCTTCAAGGCCTGTGACTTTCTTCTGATATTTTATAAAAACAGAGACTAACAGATCCTGTGTCCATATTGCAGTGAGCACTTTGTTCTGGAGCAAATTTCTATTGTAAATCTCCTATAGGAAAAGCCACAAATAACAATTCAGTAAAAAGCTGCTAAATTACAGAAAGGAACGAGGAGCTTTCTATCTACAGACACATCCCCTATAAATGAGATATTACAGGGAATTACCAAGAGGGATGTGAGTGACTGATAAAAGCTCGAGCTGCTTGTGTGTGGGCTACGAGTGTAACGGATCATACCACCTTGCGTGTCGCTTTCCCTTTAATCACCACTATACATGGCACATTCCACCCCCAAGTAGATGATATAAGGAAGGCACTTTTATCCTATCTCTGACTTTCATGTAGTGTCACTTTCTGTACCATCCCCCTGCCGGGGCCAAAGAACTTGGAAGAGCTGATGGAGTCGAGATGAGGGGTCCCTAATTGCTCCGGAGCATCTAAAGCCGCGCTCGCTTTATCATAAAGGGTGCAGATTTCTCTGGCTGCAGACTCCACGGACACAGACCCTCAGGCCCAGCTCAGAAATAGAGGGAATTAATTACATTCCTTTTTTTTTTAAAGTCCCCTTCTTTTAAAGTCTGGAGAGCAAGATGAAACCTCCCTGGGGGCAAATGTCTGCAGAGGAAAGGAGAAGAGATTGGATAGCGAAGAAGGGCATAAAAGCGAGTAAATGTATTATTATTATTATTATTATTCACCAATGACCTGTTTGCCAGCTCAGAGACACTTCATCATCACATCAGATGGGCAAAGGGATATAATGTAGGCAGGGTCGGACTGGGCCGGCGGGACACAGGGAAAAAACCCGGTGGGCCCAGATCTACTCCGCCGATACTCATAGATATTCATAGAGTTCAGGTGTTGCACCTTTCTTGCATGCGATTGGCGCCGCACAGTTAGCACACGCCTGTGGCGAGATAAATCGCACTTGGAGGTTGGGAGGGGGCCCCAGTGACTCCCTGGAGGGCCCTTTGCATTGCAGCCCCAGTGGGCCCCCAAAGCTCCAGTCTGACCCTGAATGTAGGGGTCACTTGGTGTAAGGGTATGTCTCACTAAATTTATATGGAGTTGGGTGTTTTCTGGTAATGTACAACATAATTAAAGGAGAATGAAAGCTCCAAGACGGTTTATTGTCAACAGATGAGCCTCAATAGTGCAAGCTAGAACACTATATTTATTCTGCAGAATGCTTTTCCATACCTGAGTAAACAGCTCTAGACACTGTCTCTGTTTGTTTAGGATAGAAGCTGCCATATTAGCTTGGTGTGACATCACTTCCTGCCTGAGTCTCTCCCTGCTCACTTACAGCTCTGAGCTCAGATTACAGCAGGGAGGAGGGAGGGGGAGAGGAGCAAACTGAGCATGCTCAAGCCCTAGCCCTGGAGGTTTAAGCTGAAAACATGAAGTCTGATACAGAAGCCCATGAGTACACAATAGAAGGAAAGAAATGTGATGTTTCTTTTGACAGAGGACTCAGAGCAGCATTACTTTGAGGGGTTACTGGTGTATTTATATAGACCTTTCTGATAAAGCTTACTTACTTTTAGCCTTTCCTTCTCCTTTAAAGCAAATAGTGTTCCACCTATGATCACTTACAGGCTACACGCCAGCTGGCAGTTGGGCTAAGATCCCCAGGCCTCAACCTGAACCTAAATGGTCAGACGCCTAGGAGCTTACACTCTAGCACACAGCTCAAAATATAATGGCCACACAGCCCTGGCCAGAGGAATTTACAATAAAGTTCATTAACAAAAAGCCTGACCAACAGAGGATTTTAATCTAGGGCACAATCTGAAGCTTTGCCCAAAAGACCACACAGAGCACAGAATAAGCAGAAAGCTCTGCTCCAGAGAGCTTACAGTCTAAAGCACAGTGGTGTAGTGGTTCACAATTCTGCCTTGAGCACTGGAGTCCTATGGTTCATTCCAGCCAGAATGAACAGAATTTGTATATATGTGTTCATGTACAGGTATAGGATCTGTTATCCTGAAACCCATTATCCAGAAAGCTCCAAATTACAGAAAGTCTGTCTCCCATAGACTCCATTATAATGAAATAATCGAATTTTTTTTAAAATTATTTTCTTTTTCCCTGTAATAATAAAACAGTAGCTTGTACTTGATCCCAACTAAGAGTATAGGGCATGTAAATGTGGGAAGAATATAGAGTAGAATTTGCTGGTGCTGTATAAATAAAGGATAATAATAATGTCGGCTGTAAAACTGGAGGACGGAACAAGAATATTGAGGAAATCAGGTTTTTTTTTCCACATCCAGCCTGTCTGGCAAACTAGAGGGAATTCTCAAGACTGTGACTGATGAGGGGCAGGAGCACCCGGGGGGTAGAAGGGGTGTTTGGGGAGAAAGTTGGCCAATCACAGACTGACTGATATCCCTGCAGATAAAGCTTTGCACATGCAACTGATTTTTGTTTTAGTGATGCTAATAAGAAATACGTTAAGCATTTTTTTCATACTTCCGGTAAGTCCACTCCATCAGCACCCGGCTTCAAACACTTTCCCGAATCCTATTGACCTGTGTCCCTCTAATAAAGTCTGAGGGATCCTTACAGCAGTAACTTTCCATTAAAGGAACAGTATAGTGTGTGAAATAGGCTGTGCAAATGAATAAAGTTAAGGTGGCCATACATGGATAGATCCGCTCGTTTGGCGATGTCGCCAAACGAGCGGATCTCCCTCCGATATGCCCACCTTGAGGTGGGCAATATCGGGCAGATCCGATCATGGGCCCTAGGGCCCAACGATCGGATCCTAGCATTCGGCAAACGGGCGGTCGGATCACGGGACCGCATCAACGAACAGATGCGGCTGCGATCCGACGGGATTTTTAAACCCATCCGATCGAGATCTGCCCGACTTTCGGCCAGATCTCGATCGGGGAAGCCCGTCGGGGGCCCCCATACACGGGCCAATAAGCTGCCGACACAGTCTGTCGGCAGCTTTTATCGGCCCGTGTATGGCCACCTTTAGCCAAAGTGGTATGTATAAAAGCTGGAGTGAACGGATATCAAACATAATAACCAGAACCCGGCAACTTTTTTGTCCCTCTTTTTCTTTCCAAAATGTTTGGAGGTATTCCTTAGGTCTCTATAAAAAGATATTACATAAAACAGCTCAAGTGTAAAATCCTGCTTCATGTAAATAAACCATTTGCATAATAATATACTTTTTTAATAGTATGTGCCATTGGGTAATCATAAATAGAAAATTGCCATTTTAAAAAAATAAGGGCCGCCCCCTGGGAATCGTATGATTCATGGTGCACACAAACTTACCTAATAAACCATACAAGTTAGGTCACATGAGCCAATTAACAGACAGAGTCGCATCTTTTGCTTCCACACGTCTTCCTGTTACAGTTAGAGCTGCAGTATTTCTGGTCAGGTGATCTCTTCCTGTTACAGTTAGAGCTGCAGTATTTCTGGTCAGGTGATCTCTTCCTGTTACAGTTAGAGCTGCAGTATTTCTGGTCAGGTGATCTCTTCCTGTTACAGTTAGAGCTGCAGTATTTCTGGTCAGGTGATCTCTTCCTGTTACAGTTAGAGCTGCAGTATTTCTGGTCAGGTGATCCCTTCCTGTTACAGTTAGAGCTGCAGTATTTCTGGTCAGGTGATCTCTTCCTGTTACAGTTAGAGCTGAAGTATTTCTGGTCAGGTGATCTCTTCCTGTTACAGTTAGAGATGCAGTATTTCTGGTCAGGTGATCTCTTCCTGTTACAGTTAGAGATGCAGTATTTCTGGTCAGGTGATCCCTTCCTGTTACAGTTAGAGCTGCAGTATTTCTGGTCAGGTGATCTCTTCCTGTTACAGTTAGAGCTGCAGTATTTCTGGTCAGGTGATCTCTTCCTGTTACAGTTAGAGCTGCAGTATTTCTGGTCAGGTGATCTCTTCCTGTTACAGTTAGAGCTGCAGTATTTCTGGTCAGGTGATCTCTTCCTGTTACAGTTAGAGCTGCAGTATTTCTGGTCAGGTGATCCCTTCCTGTTACAGTTAGAGCTGCAGTATTTCTGGTCAGGTGATCTCTTCCTGTTACAGTTAGAGCTGAAGTATTTCTGGTCAGGTGATCTCTTCCTGTTACAGTTAGAGATGCAGTATTTCTGGTCAGGTGATCTCTTCCTGTTACAGTTAGAGATGCAGTATTTCTGGTCAGGTGATCCCTTCCTGTTACAGTTAGAGCTGCAGTATTTCTGGTCAGGTGATCTCTTCCTGTTACAGTTAGAGCTGTAGTATTTCTGGTCAGGTGATCTCTTCCTGTTACAGTTAGAGCTGAAGTATTTCTGGTCAGGTGATCTCTTCCTGTTACAGTTAGAGCTGCAGTATTTCTGGTCAGGTGATCTCTTCCTGTTACAGTTAGAGCTGCAGTATTTCTGGTCAGGTGATCTCTTCCTGTTACAGTTAGAGCTGCAGTATTTCTGGTCAGGTGATCTCTTCCTGTTACAGTTAGAGCTGTAGTATTTCTGGTCAGGTGATCTCTTCCTGTTACAGTTAGAGCTGCAGTATTTCTGGTCAGGTGATCTCTGAGGCAGCACACAGACCATCACTAAATGGGGGTTCAAGATGTAAAAGGACAATATCCAATTTTTACATTATTTAATGAAAAAGAAACCTATCTACAAACTCTTTAATTGAAAAATATGTACCGGTACCATTTTAATAAGAAACCTGACTGTATGTAGAGAAATTCTCCCTTCATTTACTGCTGTGGATAGGAATTGTCAGACGGTCCCTAACTGCTCTGCAGGGAAACAATCCTACTTATGTACAGCAGGGGGAGCCCCCGCCTTACTTCCCAGCCATGCAGAACTCAAGCAGCTTTGTTTGTTTCCCTGTAGAGCAGTCGGCGACTGTGTAGAGATTTGTATTGGATTTTATTTTTGCCTTTACATCCCCTTTACTGTTTCCAACTCCAGCTGCAGGGACAAAGATCATGGAGCCAGATTTAAACAGATAAACTGGGATTCTATTTGGAGGATTATTTTGCTGCAGCCACTGGTTCTGCAGAGTTGGAGAAAGTTTATATTAAACAATATAAAAACTATAAAATCCACATTAGATTACATGACAACACAGGAGCCAGTGCAGTCTGTATATTCTGATTATTAATCAGTCTTGTGTATCGGCTTCTGGCAGATATTATTTGACTTGTGCTGTTTTGATCATTTATGACGATCCCTAAGCAGCCCAGACCACACTGAGCATGTGCACAGTCTTGGTCTTGCAAAGATGTATAACAAAGTTACAAGATGGTGACCCCCTGTGGCCAACTTTGAAAGCATAAATCATTTGTTTGATTAGACTTGTGGTGCAGTAAGTTCATGTTTATGTTTAGTATACAAAATACAGCATTTCTAGCCTTATTCTATTTTACACTTTACTTCCCCTTTAAATATATATACCAGTTTGGTAAGATTCTTTAATATGCCATTCATTTGATATAAACTGTCTGTTGCTGGAGTATTTATTTTGGGCGTAGAGTTTTCCTTTAAATCGTTTTTGTTAGGAGACGCCCCACAGAGAGGATAATGACAGTTGTGTTTGAGTGGCAGAAAGCTATTGTTCTGTGTTTATAGTGTAACCTGGATATAGACATAAACTAACCGCCTGCTTTGTGTCTCTCTTTGTGTTGCTCCAGGTTATGAGTATCCTGAGCAGTCCCGGTGGTGTTGGACCTCAGTCCCAGTCCGATTTCTCCATCTCTCCTCTGCACGGTGGACTGGAAACCAGTAACTCTCTCTCTGCCAGTTGCAGTCAGCGCAGTGACTCCATTAAGTCCATAGACAGTCTGCCCACCTCTCAGTCCTACTGTGCCCCCACTTACAGCTCCACCGGCTACAGCATGGACCCCGTTACCAGCTATCAGTATGGACAGTACGGACAAAGTAAGTAGTAACTACATTATATCTGCATTATAGAACTCTATGGGGCAGATTGAATTGAGCCCACCTGCAATTAACTCATGCCCCAGACCAGGGAACATTGTGTGGCCCCTTTTCTCAGGGTTTGTGAGACGCACAGGCAACTGTTGTAAAGGACGGGGTGCGTGCAAGTGAAAACAGCAGCACAGGCCTGGGTTCCGTTATCTGGAAACCCGGTATCCAGAATGCTCCGAATTACGGAAAGGCCGTCTCCCATAGACTCCATTATATCCAAATATTTAAAACTGATTTAATTGTTCTGTGTAATAACAGTCGCTTGTACTTGATCCCCACTAATAATTAATCCTTATTGGAGGCAAAACCAGCCTATTGGCTTTATTTAATAATTTTCTAGTAGACTTAAGGTATGAAGATCCAAATTACAGAAAGATCCCTTATGCGGAAACCCCCAGGTCCCAAGCATTCTGGATAACAGGTCAAGTAGTCTATGGGAGACGGCCTTTCCGTAATTCAGAGCATTCTGGATACCGGGTTTCTGGATAACGGATCCCATACCTGTACTTATGTTTTCACTTGCACACACCCCATCCTATTTACTCAGGTGACATACAATTAGGATTTAATAAAAAAGTGAAAACCGCAGTGCAGGCGTGGGATCCGTTATCTGGAAACCCGGTATCCAGAATGCTCCGAATTACGGAAAGGCCGTCTCCCATAGACTCCATTATATCCAAATATTTAAAACTGATTACATTTTTCTGTGTAATAATAAAACAGTCGCTTGTACCTGATCCCAACTAAGATATAATTAATCCTTATTGGAGTCAAAACCAGCCTATTGGGTTTATTTTACGACTTTCTAGTAGACTTAAGGTATGAAGATCCAAATTACAGAAAGATCCCTTATCTGGAAACCCCCAGGTCCCGAGCATCCCGAGGAAAACAGGTCAAGTACAAGCGACTGTTTTATTATTAGACAGAAAAAGGAAATCAGTTTTAAATATTTGGATAAAATGAAGTCTATGGGAGACGGCCTTTCCGTAGTTCAGAGCATTCTGGATACCGGGTTTCCGGATAACGGATCCCATACCTGTACTGCTGTTTTCAATTGCACGCACCCCATCCTATTTACTCAGGTGACATACAATTAGGATTTAATAAAAAATTGATATTCTAAGGCATTGTGCAGTCTGTAGCCCTTTAGGTAATGTTTAACTATAACTCCCAGCAGCCCAACATCTATAGCACCATTAGGGATTTGTTCATAAACGAGACCCTCTATGAGCAGCTCTTATACCTGGGCCCATTCAGCTCCATCTCTGCTCCCCACATTGACTTGACACAGGAGCGTGAAGAGACTCCTAATGGATATGACAAGTTTAATAAGAGTCCTGTCTGGATGAGCTTCCCCCCGAGATGGGGACTGACACGCTGCTGACGCTTCATATTTGTTTACTCCTTGGCAGCAACTGTTACATCAGGATTAATTTAATTTGGGACATTAACTGAGATCTGAGCTCTTCTGCCTGAACATTCCATGATCTTAATACTGTCACTCGGGGCTGATTAAAGTGACACCAATACTGGGATGTAAATTGTTCTTCCAGGAAAGAAGATTCCAGGAGACTCAGACTTGTATGGAACAGTTTCCCTTTATTTTGGATTATCTGGGGGCAAACCAGCAGGGGGATTTTAGTGTTGAGGGGCTGGATAATATATAGACTTGGCTATACAGGTAGGGACCTTTTATCTAGAATGCTGCAGGGGTTTTCCATGTAGGTGCACACTTACATTTATTGACATTTAGTCACCCAGCGACAAAATGCCTTTTCTTCGGGCGACTAATCTCCCCGGAATGCCTCCCCACCGGCTAGAATCTAAATCACAGACGGCATGACACTCGGATTGTTTCATTTTCCAAAGTTTCCTCGTGAGGCAACTTTGGGCAACTTCGGAAAACAGAGCACTCCGACCGTCATTCCACCACCGATTTACATTGTAGCCAGCGGGGAGGCAGTTCAGGGAGATTAGTCGCCCGAAGAAAAGGCGATTTGTTGCTGGGCGACTAATCTCCCTCAGTAGCTTTGTGTGTCCCTGCCCTACTAGAAAATCATATAAACATGAAATAAACCCAATAGGCTGGTTTTGCTTCCAATAAGGATTTATTATAATACACAAAAGCCATGAATATCCTGTAAATTTTATCCTTATAAACGGTGAGTTCTGATGTCATCAGTTATAAACGGTGAGTTCTGATGTCATTTCTGTCACATGACTCACTGAAACTTGTGTATTATAATAAATAAAGTTCCCCCAGTTGTAAAATATGAGGATATTAGAAGTTACCTCGGAGTTCCATGACCTGTATAAACACACTCGGCCTTCAGCCTCGTACTTTTATATGGTCATGAAACTCCTCGGTAACTTATAATATCCTTATATTTTACAAGAGGGGGTACTTTATTCACTATATATCTCAGTTGGGATCAAATACAAGTGACTGTTTTATTACGACACAGAAAAAGGGAATCCGTTGTAAAAAATTGGATTATTTGGATAAAATTGAGTCTATGGGAGATGGGCCTTCCGTAATTCGGAGCTTTCTGGATAACGGGTTTCTGGCTCATGGAACCCATACCTGTATGTGATTCAGTACCGGTATGGGATCCGTTATCTGGAAACCCCTTATCCAGAAAACTACTAGGATATAACTAATCCTTATTGGAAGCAAAACCAACCATGTTTACATGATTTTCTAGTAGACTTGAGGTATGAAGATCCACATTACAGAAAGATCTGTTATACATAAAGCCAGGTCCCGAGCATTCTGGATAACAGGTCCTATACCTGTACTAAAGCTTTACTGACCCACCTTGCCCGTTTATACTCACACAACCACAGTCCATTATCAGAAGGCAGTTTGTTGAAACTGTCAAGTTCTATGAACAACTGCATGTCTGTAATTGTGTATCTCTAAAGCAACAGGGGTTTATATAGTGAGTAAAGTACCCCCTCTTGTAAAATATAAGGATATTATAAGTCACTGAGGAGTTTCATGACCATATAAAAGTACGAGGCCGAAGGCCGGGTGGCGGGTGTTTTTATACAGGTCATGGAACTCCTATGTTACTTCTAATATCCTTATATTTTGCAACTGGGGGTACTTTATTTATTATAATACACAAGTTTCAATGAGTCATGTGACAGAAATGACATCACTACTCACTGTTTATAGCTGATGACATCAGAACTCACTGTTTATAGCTGATGACATATAAGGATATAATTTACAAGATATTCATGGCTTTTGTGTAATATATATTTATATTACATCGAAGAAGATCAGCAGGTCAGACAATTGGGTTCTCCAGGCCTGTTCTGCCACAGTCAATAAAGGCGACCATAGACGTTACAATTACGATCTTTGCTGAAAATGTTTCGAAGAACGATCTTTCGTTTCAATACACACGTGTAGAGCTGAATGGTCAGATATACATATAGAAACAATAGAATTCTACCTGTATCTGATGATTCAGCACTAACAATGGCCGATGTTCAGGTGCCTTCAAAGGTGCCTAATCAAAATTTTCCACCTGTCCAACCAATTGAGTAGATCAATATCCAAGTCTTCTGCCAATATTTATTGGCTCGTCTCCCACCATACACGCACTGAATACCATTTGAAAATGAGTTTCATATGATAATATCTGTGTGTGTGTATGGTCGCCTTAAGGCCTTTGCCTGGTTGTTCAGCTTTGAAAACGGCTCGGTACTTTTTTTTTGGACCAGGATAGTTTATAAAGAGAACCTTCAATCTAAGCAGCTTTGCATTTGGTCTTCAGTGACTCTTCCAGTTGTCAATCTCTGTAAATGTGTTGGTGTTAGACATCAATAAAGGATTCTAACGTTCAACGTCATGTTGATATTCTATAAATTCACCCTTCTTGTGTTTTTGTTCCTGTTTCTGCAGCCGCTGTTGATTACCTGGCCAAAAATGTCAGCTTGTCAACACAGCGCCGGATGAAACTTGGGGACCATTCAGCCGTTTTAGGTCTTTTACCCGTGGAGACCGGCCAAGCCTACTAAAGCCATGATAGCAACTTGCACCAGAATCCTCTGAGAATCAGAGCAGCTTCTACATCTTCTGAGACCTGTCCATTGTTTCATCTCCTGCTTCAGGACAACAATATCAAGGTGCTTCTCCACTAACCACCTTCTAACTCCCTGCCATGTCAGTCAACTGGCAGTTTTTCCCAGGAGTCATTTCCTGCACTTTTTATAAAAAAAACATATATTTTGGCACATTTCTGCCACTTGATGGTGACAAACTGAAACAAAATCTAGTTTTGGAGGACCAATCGTTTCTGACTTGTGATGTTGGTCTCCCAAGACGATAAGCTCTGGGTAAGAGACAGATTTTATGTTTTTTGCAGCTGGTAATTTTTCTTTTCGTTTTTGATTTGCCTACAAAGAAAAATCAGCAGCCAAGAAACATTATTGGGAATAAAGTTAAAGGACCAATGAAGACTTGTGAACCTCCTAATATTTACTATTGATTTTGTGGTGGAAATTATGCAACCGATGTGATGGAAAACAATAGACCATACACTTTGCGAAATGATTGAAATGTAGTTCACCGGAAAACCCAGTTCCGAACTATTTGGAAATTTGGAAGTGTCCCCTGGTATCTACTATAGGTCGCATTAAATGCACGGTGGTGCAACTTCTTCCTGTATAACGATGGCTCTATTTCATGCACCCTGAAGTCAACGTTGTTTGGGCTGATTCCCTTCCACTTGAAATGTGTGATTCAGGTTCATAGACAATGTTTTGTAGTCTCAACTATAGGGAGAAACTATTGGGAGAAATGTGGACATCAAGCCTATAGAGACTTTGCACAAGATGTTCTGCAATATCCACATGGTTGTGACAAGGTTCCAATCACGTTGTGTGGGTTTCCAAATCCTGCACTTTCCACCAAGGACCACAAAAATAGACACTGATTCTTAGGACCAACACCAATTTCCAGATTTTTTCTTTTTTTTTTTTTACCAAGAGGTCACTTTTCTAAACCAAACAATTGCTAAATATTTGAAAACGTGTCTTGTAGACGACAGTCCCCTCCCAGGTCGGGAAGCCGGGTTTCGACCAATTGGTTCAGAGAGGTCCATGAAAAAATAAAACCAGAGACAGAAGCTGGACTGGGACTAATGGGCCCCTAAAAACACAGGAACAGTAATATTATAGGACTAATGGTTAAATCTTGACCAACTTTGAAATGATGTAAATAAGGACGTTGTTATTCCCTTCTATGTGAAAGAAACTCCTGAGAATTCCAGTGAGAAGATTGATTTGGAGTTGTCGTGTGAACAGTAATATTGACAGATGTATAGTAAGGTTCATGTAAACGAAATTGAGTGGTGTCGTCCGATGATTTCTATGTATAAAATCCCAAATTTAAAATAAAAAAAAAAGTCTATTTAAAATAATGTTACCGGAGAACGATAAGGGTTGAAGAAGCACAATCAGATTTATAAAGAATAACCCCCAGGTTTGATTGTATCGGAACAAGATGTTTTTGTATAACCAGATGGGCTGAAACGTTCAAGTGAATTGCAGGAAGAAGCATAAATGAGTACTGTGACTTTAAATTGCATTTCATCAACACATCCCAATGCAGGACCCGTGAAGAATCCTCAGTGAATATATGGACTTTATGCCTTTTTATACTTCTGCAAAAAATTCTGTTGAATGTAGACGCGGGACTGTCCGCACCCTTCTGCCTACGTATTTTACTTCTATCATGGACTTGATCTAATCACATCCCAGGAGCCACGTAACGATTACTTGATAACATTCCACCCATCGCTTTGTATCTGACTCACCGCCTGTAAATATATATATATACACATATATATAATCCTGCTATAATTTATTCCGCTATATAATGCCGTAGAGTAGGAAGATAAATGAATACTTGTTTAACCCTGTCTGTGCTTGATGTTTGTATTGCACTGATGACCAGCAGCCGGGGTCTACCTACCTGCCGTCTGTAAGTGTTTTCTGTGCACCTCAGGCATTCCTCTTATATATTAAAGAAGATGAGATTCTAACCTGCAGCAATGCGTTTGGCTTTTTATACTTGCGGGCCTTGTCATACAAACATGGACACAGCTTGAAAGAGAATCAGGAAAAATAATGTTCTGCTTTCAACCAGAATAAATGGCAGTGCATTCAAATGAGAAATAGGGAAATGAGATAAGGAGGAGAATTCAGCGCAAAGTATTCAGTTGAAAAATATAATGATCTGATCTGCTACTGTCTTGGGGAATATAAAAATGCTCAGCACCCCAGTGGGAACAGGGTGAGGGTGCTGTATTAAGCATTGCAACGCAAAGATGTGATCTCAGGCAATAGAAGAAATGGCTATTCATTTACCAAGGGACAGAATAAAGTGTTCTTATTGCAGCCAGTGAACAACAAACTGCTCTGATTTCAGTTAGGAGACACAATAAAGTGTTCAGATTTCTGTCAGTAGACACAATAAAGTGTGCTTATTTTAGCCAGGAGACACAAAGTGCTCCAATTTCAGCCAAGAGACAGAATAAATGCTCTGATTTCAGCCAGGAGACAGAATAAAGTGCTATGATTTCAGCCAGGAGACAGAATAAAGTGTTCAGATTTCTGTCAGGAGACACAATAAAGTGTGTTTATTTTAGCCAGGAGACACAAAGTGCTCCTATTTCAGCCAGAAGACAAAATAAAGTGCTATGATTTCAGCCAGGAGACAGAATAAAGTGCTCTGATTTCAGCCAGGAGAACAAATAAAGTGCTCTGATTTCAGCCAGGAGGTACAAAGTGTGCTGATTTCAGCCAAGAGACAAAATAAATGTTCAGCTTTAAGCAAGGAGACAAATTAAAGTGGATTTCAGCCAGGAGACAGAATAAAGTGCGCAGATTACAGCCAAGGTGCACAATAAATACTCTGATTTCAGACAGGAGACAGATTAAAGTGCTCTGATTTCACACTGGCGACACAATAAAGTTTGCAGATTTCAGCCAGGAGACACAATAAATGCATTTTCAGCCAGGAGACAGATTAAAGTGCTCTGATTTCAGACAGGAGACCATAAAGTGGTATGCTTTCTGCCAGGAGACACAATAAAGTGTTCAGAATTCAGCCAGAAGTGATAAAAAAGTGTGCTGATTTCAGCCAGGAGACAAAATAAATGCTCTGATTTCAGCCAGGACACTGAAAAAATGTTCAGCTTTAAGCCAGGAGACAGAATACAGTTGTCTGATTTCAGCCAGGAGGTACAAAGTGTGCTGATTTCTACCAGGAGACACAGTAAATGCTCTTTTAGCCAGGAGACGGATTAAAGTGCTCTGATTTCATATAGGAGACAATAAAGTGCTATGCTTTCAGCCAGAAGCCATAAAAAAAAGTGTGCTGATTTCAGCCAGGAGATAGAATAAAGTTCTCTGATTTCAGCCAGGAGACACAATAAAGTTTTCTGATTTCAGCCAGGAGACAATAAAGTCGCATGCTTTCTGCTAGGAGACACAATAAAGTGTTCAGTATTCAGCCAGAAGTCATAAAAAAGTGCTCTGATTTCAGCCAGGAGACACAATAAAGTTCTCTGATTTCAGCCAGGAGACAGAATAAAGTTCTCTGATTTCAGCCAGGAGACACAATAAAGTTCTCTGATTTCAGCCAGGAGACACAATAAAGTTCTCTGATTTCAGCCAGGAGACACAATAAAGTTCTCTGATTTCAGCCAGGAGACACAATAAAGTTCTCTGATTTCAGCCAGGAGACACAATAAAGTTCTCTGATTTCAGCCAGGAGACACAATAAAGTGCTCTGATTTCAGCCAGGAGACACAATAAAGTGCTGTGCATCCATTCAGGGAACAGAATCAAGTATTTGGATTTCAGCCAAGAAAAGGAGTAAAGTGCTTCACAATTGGGAACTGAATAAAGAGATTTGCATTCAGTCACAGAACATAATTCAGTGAGATACTAGGAATACACAATTTTAGGATTTCACTTCTCCTGAATCCAATCAGAAAAGATTTGACTGTATCCAAATCCTAAATTGCATATGCAAGTTCTGGGAACATTCCCATAATAATTAGAGTTTGCTTCAGCCAGGCGCCAGGTATTTACCAAATCAGAATTTTTCAAAAATTGTCTCCTACTGGATTTTTATCTAATACTAATAATTATATAATCTGGAGTCACAATACATTTGCATCTAGCGTCACTTTCTATAACTTTCCCTTTCCATAAAACATTGCTGATCTCCTTTGAACTTCCTAACAATTCCCTAACAAATAAGAGGCATAAGGGGTCGGGGCACACAGGCAGATTCAGAGAGATTAGTCGCCCGAAGAAGAGGAGATTCTCTCCAAATCTCCCCAAATCTGCCTGTGCGCCCGACCCTAAAAGGCAAATGGGAATAAACCTGAAACCAACGTCGGAACTAATAACTGAAAACTTAGAAAAACTAAAATCACAGATAATTGACCCATAAAGAATAAATATGTCTAAAAAGAAAGTGTTCCTGCAGAGCTGAGCAGTAAGTCACATGAATAGAATAACAAGGAGCCCCAGTCCTGTCAATCATCCAGTCTTCAGTGATAAAGTAGAATTCTACTCACCTTGTATTTAGGGCAATGACACACTGTGCTATTTGTTGTCTGTGTTTTATAGTGACTATAAATGCCCTATAGACTATAGACACTACTGAAGTGCCCACATCATCTAATTCAGGGGTGCCCAGACTTTGTCACCTCCCAATCTGCTCTTGCCCAGTGGCCTGAGTGCAATAAAATCTTCAGAGAGGCCCAGCGCACCCCCATCCCCATTCCCCGTCTACCTTCCACTTCCGCCCATTTCCCACACTGACCCCGGATTTAATAAAACTCTAGTTATTGATATACATTAAAAGGAAGAATTGGAACAGCACCGTTGCTGCCTGACGAAAATTCTGGCTTCCTATCTCTTAGGGCAGAGACACACTGTCACATTTCGGGGAGATTAGTCGCCCACCGACAAATCTCCTCTTCTTCAGGGCAATTAATCTCCCCAAACTGCCTTCCCCTGCCGGGCGGGATGGCAATCAGAACGCTTCGTTTTCCAAAGTTGCCCAAAGTTTCCTCATGAGCCAACTTCAGGCAAATTTGGAAAACGATGTCACTGGGCAACTAATCTCCCCTAATCTGACCGTGTGTATCTTCCATAAATCCTAGGCATGCAGTAGAAAGTTAGTACACACATATACGTGAACCAAAATGGCACCCTCTAGTGGAAACAATTAGATACACTAATGCACGGGTGTCCTTAAAGGGACACTGTCATCAGAAAACATGTTTTTTTCAAAACATAGTGCTACTCCAGCAGAATTCTGCACTGAAATCCATTTCTCAAAAGAGCAAACAGAATTTTTTATATTCAATTTTGAAATCTGACATGGGGCTAGACATTTTGTCATTTTTCCAGCTGCCCCCAGTCATGTGACTTGTGCCTGCACTTTAGGAGAGAAATGCTTTCTGGCAGGGTGCTGTTTCTCCTTCTCAATGTAACTGAATGTGTCTCAGTGGGACCTGGATTTTACTATTGAGTGTTGTTCTTAGATCTACCAGGCAGCTGTTATCTTGTGTTAGGGAGCTGCTATCTGGTTACCTTCCCATTGTTCTTTTGTTTGGCTGCTGGGGGGGGGGAAAGGGAGGGGGGTGATATCACTCCAACTTGCAGTACAGCAGTAAAGAGTGACTGAAGTTTATCAGAGCACAAGTCACATGACTTGGGGCAGCTGGGAAATTGACAATATGTCTAGCCCCATGTCAGATTTCAAAATTGAATATAAAAAAATCAGTTTGCTCTTTTGAGAAATGGATTTCAGTGCAGAATTCTGCTGGAGCAGCACTATTAACTGATGTGTTTTGAAAAAAAATGTTTTTCCCATGACAGTGTCCCCTTAAAGCATGCAAACATATCCACTGTAATGACACAAAAGAGAAATCACCGATATTTTTAACACATAATACACAAAATCAAAGACATAATGTTATTGCTGCTATACAGTAGAAATCCAATCAGCTTCCATAGAACATTACACATTTTGGGAACTCTCTACAGAACTCCATGACAAACAATAAAGTCCTTGGCCAACTTACTGGATCCTTTTGTGTCACCCACTGACAGCCAATCACAACCTTTATCACAGGCTCTTAAACAGGTTTTCTGTACATCTATTGGACCTGTTATCCAGGGGTTTCTGGATAACAGATCTTTCCGTAATTTAAGGTGTTTAAGTCTACTAGAAAATCATATAAACATGAAATAAAGCCAATAGGCTGGTTTTGCCTCCAATAAGGATTAATTATATCTTAGTTGGGATCAAGTACAAGCGACTGTTTTAATATTACAGGTATAGGACCCGTTACCCAGAATGCTCAGGACCTGGCGTTTTCCAGATAACGGATCTTTTTGTAATGTGGATCTTGATACATTAAGTCTACTAGAAAATCATATAAACATGAAATAAAGCCAATAGGCTGGTTTTGCTTCCAATAAGGATTAATTATATCTTAGTTGGGATCAAGTACAAGCTACTGTTTTATTATTACACAGAAAAAGGAAATAATTTTGAAAAATTTGGATTATTTGGATAAAATCGAGTCTATGGGAGATGGCTTTTCTGTAATTTTTAGCTTTCTAGATAAAGGGATTCCAGATAATGGATCCCATACCTTTACTATATCTATATCATAGCATCTATTCTGCAGTTTATAATTGTAATAGTGTCTGTATTGTATAATGTCTATTGCCTGAACTTGGTTTTACAGAAAACCCTGGATGAAATGTCATCAATGAATTCATCTCTCCCAAAATCTAAATCTAAATCTAAATCTAGAAGCTGATTATCAGTGGGAGGGCATATCATTTCACTGGGGTCATTGGCACGTAAATATGCTACAAAAAATTCCAATTTAAAGGGAAGTTCATCTTCCAAACACTTTTTTCAGTTGAGTTTTTCAATTACTTTCCATTATTTATTTTTTACATTGTTTTCAAAAGTTAATGTTTGTGTCTCTGGCGTTTGAGTCTGGCAGCTCAGTAATTCAGGAGCAGATTCTGAATTGTTGCAATTAGATCCATTTAATTGATACATTTTGGAGGTTTTTTATTGAGATCCCTATTTTTCTAAGTATTTCTAAGTTAAAAATCCGACCAACTCCGATTGCCCGAATGGACCTTATTTATTTTAAAAAGTCCGAAAAAATAGGTTTGGGCAAAAATCCAATAACTTCGGGGCTTTGCTAAAAAAGTACGAATTTTTCAGACTTTTCCACAAATACTACAAATTTTTCAGAATTTTTGGTCTGAAATCCCCAAATTCATCAGATATTGGTACGGACCTTCCCTATTGACTTATACAGGACCTCGAGAGCTTTGAGATGCTGGACTTTTGGAGTCGGAATTTTAAGACCATTAGACTTTAATAAATTCGGAAAAATTCAAGTTATTGTTTTTTAATCCAAAAATTATGAATTATTCGAATTTTGGATAGTCGGAGCTTGATAAATAACCCCCTTAATTGATACATTTAGTAAATACAATTAGTTGATCCATTTCTCAGTAGGATCTATGGGGAATATCAGAGGCAACTATTGTATCAAGTCTAACAGTTGCCTTTAATGAAACTCAGGGATTCTGCTCAGCAGGGACAAAGATAAGAAATGTGTCAACTAAATGTATCAATTTAGAACAGTTTATAGGGTCGGCGACCCCCCACTCCCAGAGCTGCTTTAGAAGGGGAAAAATAAAACTTTATACATCAATATCAGAAAAACAGTCACACACAGAAAATAGAAAGTAATTAGAAAGTCTTTATTTCTGGTGATCAGTCTGAAAACAAGTGTTTGAAGTTGAACGACCCCTTTAGGGCAGGGGCACACGGGCAGATTTGGGGAGATTTAGTGGCCTGGTGACTAATCGCCTCTTCTTTGGGGCAACAGTCTTCTCGACCTGCCTTCCCCCTGCCTTTTGCCTGCTATAATGAGAAAACGCCATACACCGGGTGTTTCAGTAAATCCATTTCACGCGCGGATCATCCTACTGAGAGGTTGGAGCTCATGAGTGTCGTGTAAGGGTAAAACTGCTCTGTACATGGGACTGATCAACAGCTGCCCTGCGTGTATTGTAATAACCTTTATATCAGATTTAGCTTATTAACTATCCCATGCCGCCCAGCCGCTCTGTGGGGAGCCTGTGCTTTTGCGCCAACGTGTGGTAGTGCGGGCGGGCGCTAGGACCGCGTGGAGCGCACAGCCTAGGGGCGCCCGCCCAGCGAATCCGGCACTGTCTATCTATCTCTCTATCTATCTATCTATCTATTATCTCGATATATCTATCTATCTATCTATCTATTATCTATCTGTCTATCATCTATCTATCTATCTATCTATCATCTATCTATCTATCTATCTATCTATCTATCTATTATCTCTATCTATCTATCTATCTATCTATCTATTATTATCTGTATAACATCAGTACATACCATGGCACTAGGGTTGCCTCCTGTTTGGTTTTGACCCGAACAGTTCGGTTTTTGTAAGGTTTTCAGCTTTATGAAACCTGAAGAATAAATTGGCCAATACATGAAGAACATTTAAATACTAAGATACTCACCTAAACATGGCTTAGTAACTATCAAGTCCAGTTCATTTCTTATTATTATAGATAAAAAAAAAAGCAAATCAATCAAAAATAAGTATTTTTTTTTCTAAATTAGCATTGCAGTATTTCAGAGCTTTCTGGTTAATTGATTTCTGTATAATAGATCTCATACCTGTAATTAAAGGATTGGGTTTATTCATCAAGCAGAATATAGATAGAGATCATAGGGGTGCCATCTCTGTGGTCTTGAACTGTGGATAAACCATTGAGAATAGTGGATAGAAATCCAGCCAATTGAATCTAAGTGATGCAATAACCTTGCCCTGGTGTCATAACTCCACTTACATCATTGTGCTCATCTCTGATGTCATCATGCCTGTTCCTACATCACTGCCCCACCCCCATGTTCGGGTTTAGCCATCAGCAAAGGTGGCAACCTTCCATGGCACATAGATCCCTTTAGTTGTGTAGTAAGTCAGGCAGTGGAAGAAAAGGCCATACTATAGTTTAATATATACAATGTTATAATAATGAGAAAATACTATATTTTTGCATAGGATTGGTATGAGGGGTTTGTGCATGTTGCTTCATTTTTCCATTTATGATTTTTTATGATTTTTTTTATGATTTATGATTCCATTTATTTGCATAGATAACCATTACTAAAAGGCAAAAAGGCATGAAGGTTGGTGAGCGCGGGATCGGCCAATGTGATATTTGCAGATAAGAGAAATATAATTTCTGACAAATCTCACGTACTTGATACATCTCGTGTCGCACGCCTGCCTTTGTTTTGTGTTTTTATTCATTTTTACTTTCCCTTTTTCTTCCCCTTCTCCTCGCTCCTATTTTATCTCACGAGGCGGATAGAGGGGAGGGGAAGTTTAATCTGCCGACACTTTTCTTTTCTTTTTAATGTGTTTTTTTCTTCGGGGAGGTTGGGGCCAACAGCGGCCGGATCTGCTTCGCTTGTGTATTTTAAAGGCAGCGGAGAAAAATCAAAATATTTGAAAATGTATTTCATGGTAATTATGTGGGATTTTGTGTCTGGGTGACAGTACTGAGAGGCAGACTGAATGCCTTAATTTGTATAGAAATTGTAATCATTTGTTCATTTCAAGGTGAAAATTGCATTTTTTAATTTAAATTGTATCCTGCCTGATAGTCTATTATGCAGTGAAATTGTCTGTACGAATCAGAACGTCACGGCTGTTACTGAGCCACTTATTTGCCTCATTCGCTTTGTACACAGTCACTGCCTGGGCTTAGGGCTCGGTGGCCACATTGCCTGGCCAACGGGGGAGGGGCATTCATTTTCACTTGCTGAGAGTTTAGATATTGAAGTTTTTTTATGAGAAACGGAAAGAATTAGTGTCGTCTCTTTTCCGGACAACAGGGATATTAAAATAAAAATAACAGGTTTTTCTTATTTACGCCCCACGTGTTGCGTTGGTATCACTCTGAGCTTTACAGTAGCCACGGGTATTATATGGGTAGCCCATGCTCATTGCTCATTGATTGCTACAAGCTTCATAGAAATCAATCATTTAAATACTAATCTGCTATTTACTATTGGACCCAACGTTTCTGAGGATAAATATAGGGGCATCTGATAATCCTCTTTTAGTTTATATAACGCCAAGATAACTTCAAAATTACTCCTCAACCTGCAGCCTCCAACTTAATAACCTCACAGGTATTTCATGTGCAATATTCAACACTGTACTGTCTGTAAATATACAGAGAAGGAATGTTCTGGGCACACAATAAGCTATACCCTCATACTGTACTGTCTAAGGGAATCAATATGGCACCTCCTCCCATATGTATAAATACAAATATACAGAGAAGGAATGTTCTGGGCACACAATAAGCTATACCCTCATACTGTACTGTCTAAGGGAATCAATATGGCACCTCCTCCCATATGTATAAATACAAATATACAGAGAAGGAATGTTCTGGGCACACAATAAGCTATACCCTCATACTGTACTGTCTAAGGGAATCAATATGGCACCTCCTCCTCCCATATGTATAAATACAAATATACAGAGAAGGAATGTTCTGGACACACAATAAGCTATACCCTCATACTGTACTGTCTAAGGGAATCAATATGGCACCTCCTCCTCCCATATGTATAAATACAAATATACAGAGAAGGAATGTTCTGGGCACACAATAAGCTATACCCTCTTACTGTACTGTCTAAGGGAATCAATATGGCACCTCCTCCTCCCATATGTATAAATACAAATATACAGAGAAGGAATGTTCTGGGCACACAATAAGCTATACCCTCATACTGTACTGTCTAAGAGGAATCAATATGGCACCTCCTCCTCCCATATGTATAAATACAAATATACAGAGAAGGAATGTTCTGGGCACACAATAAGCTATACCCTCATACTGTACTGTCTAAGAGGGAATCAATATGGCACCTCCTCCTCCCATATGTATAAATACAAATATACAGAGAAGGAATGTTCTGGGCACACAATAAGCTATACCCTCATACTGTACTGTCTAAGGGAATCAATATGGCACCTCCTCCTCCCATATGTATAAATACAAATATACAGAGAAGGAATGTTCTGGGCACACAATAAGCTATACCCTCATACTGTACTGTCTAAGGGAATCAATATGGCACCTCCTCCCATATGTATAAATACAAATATACAGAGAAGGAATGTTCTGGGCACACAATAAGCTATACCCTCATACTGTACTGTCTAAGGGAATCAATATGGCACCTCCTCCTCCCATATGTATAAATACAAATATACAGAGAAGGAATGTTCTGGGCACACAATAAGCTATACCCTCTTACTGTACTGTCTAAGGGAATCAATATGGCACCTCCTCCTCCCATATGTATAAATACAAATATACAGAGAAGGAATGTTCTGGGCACACAATAAGCTATACCCTCATACTGTACTGTCTAAGAGGGAATCAATATGGCACCTCCTCCTCCCATATGTATAAATACAAATATACAGAGAAGGAATGTTCTGGGCACACAATAAGCTATACCCTCATACTGTACTGTCTAAGGGAATCAATATGGCACCTCCTCGTCCCATATGTATAAATACAAATATACAGAGAAGGAATGTTCTGGGCACACAATAAGCTATACCCTCATACTGTACTGTCTAAGGGAATCAATATGGCACCTCCCTCCTCCCATATGTATAAATACAAATATACAGAGAAGGAATGTTCTGGGCACACAATAAGCTATACCCTCATACTGTACTGTCTAAGGGAATCAATATGGCACCTCCTCCTCCCATATGTATAAATACAAATATACAGAGAAGGAATGTTCTGGGCACACAATAAGGTATTGCATTGATATATATATATATATATATATATATATATATATATATATATATATATATATATATATATATATATAGTATGGAAGGTAACCCGGGGATGTTGATTGAAGCTAAACACTGCAGGTTGCACAGTCATACATACAGTTCTTTCCCAGAGGAATGTAAATTGGTGATGCCCCATTGGGGGGGCCAGTATGTGCCCTGCTGAAGGAGACTATAATAAACATGAAAATAATAATCAGGATTCTGTTCTTTTTAGCCAATTTAGTGTTGTTATTTTTTTTAAGTGCTCTAATGTCCCATTAGCCTGTTCTGCCCAATTCCGGCACAGCTGAGCAACTGTCACTTTAAGTCTGGCCCCAGCTGTGAGACGCCACTCGGCTTTGGGAGAAGAGACCAAATGAAGTTCCGTGCGACTGTGGATGTGCAGGAAACAGGCTGCTTATGTATTCATGAGCTACGAGGCGGATAAATAAAAGGATTCATTACCGAGGGAAGTGTTACTAATGACATATACCTGTCTCCGCTCCCCTCCGAAAATCGAATGCGACACAGTCAGATGGAAAATGCGTTCTCTTTATCCAGGATCCTCCGCTCAATGGGAAATTTCCACCGCCGGCCTCCAGCTAATTCTCTATTCACTAAAGGCCACATTTATAATTCCGTCGCTATTATGTCCTACCAGGGCCTCTGTACCCTCGGCCGCGACCTTACGATTAGCTGCAAATTGCAAATGGGTCACTTCAGCGAGGGAAATGGGATCTGGATTTATATCCCCTTTACACAGACTGAGGTTTCACTGAGAGCTGGAGCAGGACACACAATGTAACAATCAATTTGCTTTGTGTTACTATAGTGTAATATTGTAGCTCAGGATGGAAAATGACACTTCCAATTGCTCAAGTGATTTCTAAACTGGAAGATCCCAACTATCACGTTTTTCCCGTGATTTTTACAGCTCCTGAACCAGCAAGTGTATTTAGTTGTAATATTGGTGTGTAGGTGCATCTCAGGTGATTTTGCCTGGTCATGTGATTTCAGAAAGAGCCAGCACTTTAGGATGGAACTGCTTTCTGGCAGCCTGTTGTTTCTCCTACTCAATGTAACTGAATGTGTCTCAGTGGGACCTGGATTTTACTATTGAGTGTTGTTCTTAGATCTACCAGGCAGCTGTTATCTTGTGTTAGGGAGCTGCTATCTGGTTACCTTCCCATTGTTCTGTTGAGGATAAAAAATAGCCACACAATATTAAAGGGAAACAAAACTAGAAATGTATTCAAAATCAGTCATCTGCCCTAGTAAGTTTGATCCGCTCAGGAGTGTTTGACATGAATAACTCGGCCTGTGAGACCAGTGCTTTGAGCAAGAGACGAGCAACCGAGCAGGAAGGTGCCAGTCTATCACAAATATGAGGTAAATGATTAGGGTTCACCAGGGCCGTTATCAGGGGGCACTGGGGGGACAATTGTCCCGGGCCCGATGGCTTCTGTATGTTAAGGGGGGCACGGCCATGCTGCATTTCCTCAATTAGCTGGGCCCCCCTTGAGCTGCCAAAGTAGGTTTTGAGTTGCAATGAAGTAGGAGCCCAGTTGCACCAAAGAATTAGCCTAGTCGTTCCAACTAGGAGTCAAGTTGCACCGAAGTAGGAGCCGGTTTGCGCCAACTAGGAGCCAAGTTGCTTTGAAGTAGGAGCCAAGTTGCACCCAAGAAGGAGCTGAGTTATGCCAAACTAGGAGCCGAGTTATTCAGTATAAGCCGAGTTGCCCCAACTAGGAGCCGAGTTGCGTCGAAGTAGGAGCAGAGTTGCACTGAAGTAGAAGCCATGATTCACCCAAGAAGGAGCTGAGTTGTGCTGAAGTAGAAACTGAGTTGAAACGAAGTAGGAGCCGAGTTGCATTGAAGAAGGAGCTGAGTTGCGCCAACCAGGAGCCCCACAAATTCTGATGGTGGCGTTGGCTTGGTGATTTTATGAACTTGCAACTAAAAAACTTCTCTGTCTGCACTAAATTTGAACCCTAAAAGTCAGGTGAACTTTTATATACGTCTTTGCCCCTCTAATGCCGGTGGAAGAGGGAAACGAGGATTCTGTCCTACCCTCGGGCACTGACACTAGTGTTTTCCTATTAGCAAAGAAGTGTCTGAAGTTACACAAACCATTAGCCATTGGCTGGACTGGTAACACTGTCTGTACAAGTACAGGTAGAATCCCCCCCCCCCCGCAACATTCACACTTGGGAATTCCCAGGGCAAATTCCATGTGAATAACAGATAGGGGAGGTGATTATTCAGGGGGTGTTCTCACTGTTCTGGTCCCTGTCTGCATATCCAGATCTCCTTGTTCAGCACCTCCATATAAACCTCTATTAACCCCCATCTCAGGTAAAGTCTATTCCATCATCCGCAATGCGAATCTTTTCCTCTGACATCACCGCGCGTCCCCTAATCCTTCTTCTCTTCCTCGTGTTCCCGTCTCTGGGATTAACTGAAACCGACATTGTATAGAAACTGTCATCCCTGTGTATCCAGTGTCACCCAACTCCCTCTGATTAATTCACACAATGTTCTCTCTCCCGTCTCACATCATCCGCTGCACATTCCCTATTCCCCCCAATACTCTGGGATTTCACATTGTATTGTCTATTTAATATGGGAGGGAAATGACCCCCCAGTTTTATTTACACAAAGTCCAATATGTCACTAATAGGATTCTGTGCCTGAAATATTCACTGGATTATACAGACAAATAACTGATTATATTTTATTATTATTATATGTAATACAGGATACTGAGTATAGTTGTGTATGGATTTAACCCCCAAATTCAACACAATGTTTCCCTGGGTACCCCTGGAACTATAGCAGGGTGACACCCCAATGTTTCTATATATCTGTAACCTTGTTATGAGCTAAGGGGGCCCAGTCTGAAGGTCAGTTAGGGGGAGATTTGGGGTGAGTGCTTATTTGTACCCTGGGTACCCCTGGAACTATAGCAGGGTGACACCCCAATGTTTCTATATATCTGTAACCTTGTTATGAGCTAAGGGGGCCCAGTCTGAAGGTCAGTTAGGGGGAGATTTGGGGTGAGTGATTATTTGTACCCTGGGTACCCCTGGAACTATAACAGGGTGACACCCCAATGTTTCTATATATCTGTAACCTTGTTATGAGCTAAGGGGGCCCAGTCTGAAGGTCAGTTAGGGGGAGATTTGGGGTGAGTGATTATTTGTACCCTGGGTACCCCTGGAACTATAGCAGGGTGACACCCCAATGTTTCTATATATCTGTAACCTTGTTATGAGCTAAGGGGGTCCAGTCTGAAGGTCAGTTAGGGGGAGATTTGGGGTGAGTGATTATTTGTACCCTGGGTACCCCTGGAACTATAGCAGGGTGACACCCCAATGTTTCTATATATCTGTAACCTTGTTATGAGCTAAGGGGGCCCAGTCTGAAGGTCAGTTAGGGGGAGATTTGGGGTGAGTGTTTATTTGTACCCTGGTACCCCTGGAACTATAGCAGGGTGACACCCCAATGTTTCTATATATCTGTAACCTTGTTATGAGCTAAGGGGGTCCAGTCTGAAGGTCAGTTAGGGGGAGATTTGGGGTGAGTGATTATTTGTACCCTGGGTACCCCTGGAACTATAGCAGAGTGACTGTTACCCCAATGTTTCTATATATCTGTAACCTTGTTATGAGCTAAGGGGGCCCAGTCTGAAGCTCAGTTAGGGGGAGATTTGGGGTGAGTGCTTATTTGTACCCTGGGTACCCCTGGAACTATAGCAGGGTGACTGTTACCCCAATGTTTCTATATATCTGTAACCTTGTTATGAGCTAGGATTCTCGGCCTGTGCCTAGTTAGTTCCATTCATCTAGATTTGGTCTCCAACATAAAGAGAACAGTTTGTATATCAGAAGTCAGACACAAATGACCCTGTAATAAGTCCTTAACCCTTTGTGCTCCTGTCTGTAACCAGTAAAAGGGAAGGAATAGGCAGAATCCTGACCTGAAACTTGGCAAGGCCCCAATATACCTTTTATATGAGCTCTGTCCCTGAATTCATCTGGGGGTATCAGTTGCCTTTTTCCCCAAAAGCCGCTGTGTTTCTCCTGGTGCTCAGCCCTCTTTGTGTTTAAACTGAACGGACAAGCCCCGAGCTCTGAATGAAATAGGAGAGAAACATAATAGTAGAAAAATCCAGAAATTTGTATATGTATATATAATAATATATTTATATATATATTTATAATATATATAAACTCCTTGATAAACATTTGTTATTCCAATCATTCCTGTTTCCCAGGGCACAAGGCTGGTGACCAGAGTGAGTTCCATACCTCCCAACTGTCCCTTTTTCAGAGGGACAGTCCCTCTTTTGACAGCTCAACCCGCAGTCCCTCATTTGTACTGGAAAGTCCCTCTTTTCTCTGCACTGAACAGCCAGAAAAAGAAACAAAGTTTTTCACTTGATTGGCTTTTAGCAGAGAGCCCAGAACAGCTAACAGGTGCAAATAAGATACTTTGTAACAATTTTGAGACACAAAAACACAGTTAAGATAAGGAGAAATATTTTCAATATTTTCATAGCGTGCCAAATTTTGTAAAACAAACATGGTAATTAGGGGGTGTGGCCACAGAAAGGGGTGTGGCCAAAAATTGTGCCTCTTTTTACTTCCAAAATGTTGGGAGGTATGGTGAATTCAAGTGAATCAGGACCTTGCGTCTGCACTTTACTCGCACACTTGGTTTTCGGGGAGATGTTTTCCAGGCAGAATTCCTTTGAAGCTTTAGGGTACATTTTGGAATTGTTCCATTGTCCTTTGATGGTCCATCGGTAACATATTCAATTTCACTGAAGTTTTAACATAGACATTCAGATATATCCCAAAATATCAATATTATTGACGAGAGAATCAATAGAGAAATAACTTATCTCTCTGCTTGGAATGAAAACAACATGCCAGAGTGTATATATATATATGGAAAGTTGAATGGATAGTAATATACTATCAAGATGTGGTCTTGTTACTAGGACACAATACAAGGAGAATCAATTAAAGGGTTGTTCACCTTTAAATTAACTGTTAGTATGACGTAGAGAGGGATATTCTGAGACAATTTGCAATTGGTTTTCATTTTTTATTATTTGTGTTTTTTGAGTTATTTAACTTTTTATTCATCAACTCTCCAGTTTGTCATTTCAGCCATCTGGTTGCTATGGTCCAAATTCCCCTAGCAACCATGTATTGATTTGAATAAAAGCCTGTGATATGGATAGGAGAGGCCTGAATAGAAAGATGAGGAATAAAAATTAGCAATAATAGAACATTTGTAGCCTTACAGAGTATTCATTTTTAGATGGGTCACTGACCCTCATTTGAAAACTGGAAAGAATCAGAAGAATAAGGCAAATAATGAAAAAAAATCAGAACAAATAAATGATAAAGACAATTGAAAAGTTGCTTAAAATTGGCCATTCTATAACATACTAAAGGTTAACTTAAAGGTGAACTACCCCCTTAAACGGGAAGTAAAGTGTAAAATAGAATAAGGCTAGAAATGCTGTATTTTGTAAACTAAACATAAACATGAACTTACTGCACCACAAGTCTAATCAAACAAATGATTTATGCTTTCAAAGTTGGCCACAGGGGGTCACCATCTTGTAACTTTGTTATACATCTTTGCAAGACCAAGACTGTGCACATGCTCAGTGTGATCTGGGCTGCTTAGGGATCGTCATAAATGATCAAAACAGCACAAGTCAAATAATATCTGCCAGAAGCCGATACAACAAGACTGATTAATAATCAGAATATACAGACTGCACTGGGTCCTGTGTTGTCATGTAATCTAATGTGGATTTTATAGTTTTTGTATTGTTTAATATAAACTTTCTCCAACTCTGCAGAACCAGTGGCTGCAGCAAAATAATCCTCCAAATAGAATCCCAGTTTATCTGTTTAAATCTGGCTCCATGATCTTTGTCCCTGCAGCTGGAGTTGGAAACAGTAAAGGGGATGTAAAGGCAAAAATAAAATCCAATACAAATCTCTACACAGTCGCTGACTGCTCTACAGGGAAACAAACAAAGCTGCTTGAGTTCTGCATGGCTGGGAAGTAAGGCGGGGGCTCCCCCTGCTGTTCATAAGTATGATTGTTTCCCTGCAGAGCAGTTAGGGACTGTCTGACAATTCCTATCCACAGCAGTAAATGAAGGGAGAATTTCACTGCATACAGTCAGGTTTCTTATAAAAACGATACACATTATTTAATTAAAGTATATTGGAGATTCTTTTTCATTAAAGAAAGTAAAAATGGGATTTGATTTGTTTGCCTTTACATGCCCTTTAATGCAGGTGTCCATCTATTTTGCACGCCCTCTTCTCATAGTGAAACTGAAGCTGTTTAGGAGTCATTTCCAGGTTGGCCGAGTCCCTGCGCTTCAGGTTATTGTCTGAATTCAATTAGTGGCTCCCAGTGACTTGGAACCTGATCCGCTCCAACCCCAGGCTCAGGCCATTCACCTTTTCACCGTTTCCAGCTCTTCTCATTGACACTTTGTTACCAGTAAGTCCCAGACATAAGACTTTACTAATGAGCGGAACCACACGCATGAAACAGCCGCCCGGCAAAGCAAACCCGACCCCTAATTCACTTTATACACAATGAGCTTCAGTCCATCTTCAAAGCCTTTAGCTACAAATTAAATGAACCTGCTGAGTCCCCCACATTCCCCATTGCACAGACTCCAGGTCGTCTAATTGCTCCATCCATTCCCACTAAATGTATTTCCAACCAAATATAAGGAAATGATTTTATCTTAATTAACCCCAATCTGCCTCCAAGACCCACAGGTTAAGTCAGTGACCCAAAAGTATTAGTTATAGGAGAACGGATTAACCTGGATGGGTAGAACAGGACTGTCTGGCACCCAGGGGGTTAAGTTAGGGCACTTGTTGATATTTTTTATTTTTACCTTAATATTTGGGCCTTTAAAATCTATAAAATACTCAGCCTCACTGAGATCTCAAAGGGGTAGTTTACTTTTATAGAAACCGTAACAGCAAAAAATTAAAGCATTTTATAGGAATGACAATATAATATAGTATTGTCCTGCACTGGTGATACTGGTGTGTTTGCTTCAGAAACACTACTATAGTTTATATAACTGGCAGCCATTCAAGCACAGGATAGACAGTAGATAACAGATAAGTACTACTATAGTTTATATAAACAAGCTGCTGTGTAGCCATGGGGGCAGCCATTCAAGCCCAGTAGATAAGAATCTCATTGTATACTACAGAGCTTATCTGTTATCTACTGTGTATCCTGTGCTTGAATGGCTGCCCCCATGGCTACACAGCAGCTTGTTTATATAAACTATAGTAGTACTTATCTGTTATCTACTGTGTATCCTGTGCTTGAATGGCTGCCCCCATGGCTACACAGCAGCTTGTTTATATAAACTATAGTAGTACTTATCTGTTATCTACTGTGTATCCTGTGCTTGAATGGCTGCCCCCATGGCTACACAGCAGCTTGTTTATATAAACTATAGTAGTACTTATCTGTTATCTACTGTGTATCCTGTGCTTGAATGGCTGCCCCCATGGCTACACAGCAGCTTGTTTATATAAACTATACTAGTACTTATCTGTTATCTACTGTGTATCCTGTGCTTGAATGGCTGCCCCCATGGCTACACAGCAGCTTGTTTATATAAACTATACTAGTACTTATCTGTTATCTACTGTGTATTCTGTGCTTGAATGGCTGCCCCCATGGCTACACAGCAGATTGTTTATATAAACTATAGTAGTACTTATCTGTTATCTACTGTGTATCCTGTGCTTGAATGGCTGCCCCCATGGCTACACAGCAGATTGTTTATATAAACTATAGTAGTACTTATCTGTTATCTACTGTGTATCCTGTGCTTGAATGGCCCTGTAGCATCAGCTTATATTACAGCCAGGGAAGGTCATTTTCTGCTGGATAATTAGTGACGAGCCCTAAGCTTAGCTTCTCAACAGCCAATCAGAGCCCACTGAGCATGTGAGTGTCACAGACACTTTCCAAGATGGTGACCCCCTGTGACAAGTTTGAAGTCCTGGATCATTGCTGCTATTGACAAGCTGAAACTTTAGCCTCGTGCAATAAGTTCACTATAGAAAATATGGCACTTTTAGCCACATTCATTTTTAGAGTTTAGTTCTCTTTTAAGGCGATACCCAAAGCTGCATTATTGATTATTGTTGGGCTCAGGAGAGAATTGTTAGTGATTCCTATGGAGGTAAAACTGACGGGGCTCAGTGCACAAGCAGTAGCCAAAGTTAGAGGATATGTTTAGTCCAAGTGTTACTGGGTTCCATCACTGTGACATTGCACTGGCCGAGCAGAGGGAGGCAGAGATTGGGCACATGAGGGGTCGCTCAGGTTTCACTAGTCCCAGGGAAAAGTTGACAGTTGCTCAGAACTAGTTGTGAGGAGGGTGGGGGCGGCAGTTTCCCAGGCTGGGAGAGAGAACGGGCAGCTGGACTTACTCTACCACCGAAACGGGAGAAAGTGTGAAGTTGTGCCAAGGGCTTATCATGTCATGAAACAACGGGGTTAAAAGGGCAGAGTGGCCCCGGCCAGACTTTAGTGCAGCTGTTTGTCCCCCGGCCCAACACTCATTGTTTGTAAAGACTCTGATGTGAACCCCAAGCTCCTGAAATGCCTCAACTCCAGCTCACGGGTCCACGTTATTTGGGCAAGTAGTGGCCGGGGCATTGCTGCACCTCTAGTGGCTCATAGATCCCTCGCTGGCCTCCAGGGGGCGCCGTTGTACCTCAAAACTGCCACTGAGCTGTGACATAAATGAATGTTCTGGAGGGGCCAGGCCTTGGTTTGGGCATTAGATGAGCAGCGATGACGTCATCATTACACACTGGGAAGAGTATGACATCATAGTACAGGGATTAGTGACTTTTCACTCGTCGTGACTGATCACTGCCGGCACCAATCAGTAAGTACCTGACAAATTCCCTTTTAGTCTCACCCAGGAGGGAGAATCCACAAAAATAAATACATTGAATTTATACGGATTTACTTTAAAATATTTTATTTGATTTTCATATTAAACAAATGACAGCAAATGTTCTGCAGATGAAGAAAATATGTTGCATAATATTGATTTACTTATCAACGATTAACTCGAGAGGGATGTGGCTCTTAAAGGGGAACTAGCGCAAAAATGAAAATTCAATAGAAGCTTCATCAGACTGAAATATGAAACTTTCTAAATACAATCAATTAAATATTCTTTAGTGTTCCTGAAATAATCAAGTTTATCTTCACTATTCCTCTCTCAGCATCTGTTTCTCTTCATTCTCTCTTCGTGCAGCAGTTGGGTGTCAGATATTCATTCGGTTCAGGATTCGTCCGAATTCTTCTGTCTGGCCGAACCGTATCCTAATTAGCATATGCAAATTAGGGGCGGAGATGGAAATTGTGTGACTTTTTGTCACAAAACAAACAAGTAAAAAAGTCAGTTCTCCTCCAGGTCTGTCCATCCGTTTGCCTCTGCTACACTACTTCAGGAGTCAGAACCAGCAGTGCAGAGAATATAAACCGCTGCTCTCAAATACATTTACACATAACCTTAAAGGCACGGAACATGTGTAATGAATCCTGATTGGACAGGACATTGATTGGGTTATTCTACTCAGTACAACAAATAACTGAGGTCTCGGGGTCAGAGACCTGTTCTAGGGATCATTTAACTGGGGATTCCAGTTCCACAATTTCCTACTGCAGAGTGGGCACAAGCAACTCCCACCCTTATATGGTGAGTCCCAGAATTATTTTGCTGGGGGGAGGGGTCCGTGTCCCTAATATTAAACCACTGTCACCCACTTATACCAGCGGCAGTGCCATTTATTCCCCCAAACCAACCCACCCTTTGTGTGCCATTTATATGTGTCTAATGTTCAGCTCTCCCAGAACACAGAGGGTTAACGTGACCCAGTGTGGGGCAAGGAATTCTGGGAAAGTTCCCAAGTTTATAGCAGGTGAGGGGGCGCAGGGAGTTGTCGGGAGCAGCTGTCTCTGTCCGTCCCCAGCAGTCTCAGGATTAATCACTTGGCAGTGGAGGTGTTGGGGGCGGAAGAAGGATTTTGGGGCAAATTCTTTGGGAACAACGTCAATGTCGGATAAATTCTCCTCTAACTCTTTTTTCCTCTTTAATGAGGAGCTGATCTGAGTCTCCCCATGTGGTCCCAGGACTCGGGCCCCTCATGACTCAGACGTATCAGTGACTCTTGTTCCTTTACCGGAGATTCCACCATATTGTGTGAGGTCACCGGAGATATTTCTAAATCTCCTCTCTCTTTGTCTGAAAGGGAACGTTTGGGACTTTCTATTTAGTGTGACTGCCAGTAAAGTGAAAATAGACCCTTTCTATGCTGATGGTGAGATCTCCTTTCCTCCCCACCGATGAATCACTCATTCCCCCTCTCTTGGTAGGGAATCCCATAACCTGACTGTCCTTACAGTAAAGAACCCCTTCCTATGCTGATGGTGAAATCTCCTTTCCTCCCCACCAATGAATCACTCATCCCCCCTCTCTTGGTAGGGAATCCCATAACCTGACTGCCCTTACAGTAAAGAACCCCTTCCTATGCTGATGGTGAAATCTCCTTTCCTCCCCACCGATGAATCACTCATTCCCCCTCTCTTGGTAGGGAATCCCATAACCTGACTGTCCTTACAGTAAAGAACCCCTTCCTATGCTGATGGTGAAATCTCCTTTCCTCCCCACCAATGAATCACTCATCCCCCCTCTCTTGGTAGGGAATCCCATAACCTGACTGTCCTTACAGTAAAGAACCCCTTCCTATGCTGATGGTGAGATCTCCTTTCCTCCCCACCAATGAATCACTCATTCCCCCTCTCTTGGTAGGGAATCCCATAACCTGACTGTCCTTACAGTAAAGAACCCCTTCCTATGCTGATGGTGAAATCTCCTTTCCTCCCCACCGATGAATCACTCATTCCCCCTCTCTTGGTAGGGAATCCCATAACCTGACTGTCCTTACAGTAAAGAACCCCTTCCTATGCTGATGGTGAAATCTCCTTTCCTCCCCACCAATGAATCACTCATCCCCCCTCTCTTGGTAGGGAATCCCATAACCTGACTGTCCTTACAGTAAAGAACCCCTTCCTATGCTGATGGTGAGATCTCCTTTCCTCCCCACCAATGAATCACTCATTCCCCCTCTCTTGGTAGGGAATCCCATAACCTGACTGCCCTTACAGTAAAGAGCCCCTTCCTATACTGATGGTGAGATCTCCTTTCCTCCCCACCAATGAATCACTCATTCCCCCTCTCTTGGTAGGGAATCCCATAACCTGACTGTCCTTACAGTAAACAACCCCTTCCTATGCTGATAGTGAGATCTCCTTTCCTCCCCACCAATGAATCACTCATTCCCCTCTCTTGGTAGGGAATCCCATAACCTGACTGTCCTTACAGTAAAGAACCCCTTCCTATGCTGATAGTGAGATCTCCTTTCCTCCCCACCAATGAATCACTCATTCCCCTCTCTTGGTAGGGAATCCCATAACCTGACTGCCCTTACAGTAAAGAACCCCTTCCTATGCTGATGGTGAGATCTCCTTTCCTCCCCACCAATGAATCACTCATCCCCCTCTCTTGGTAGGGAATCCCATAACCTGACTGTCCTTACAGTAAAGAACCCCTTCCTATGCTGACAGCATATCAATCCTTATATGTAGCCTTTCCTTATCAAGTTAGATCTCCTTTATTAATTTAATTGATCTCATCTAAACCTTTTATAATTCTACAGTAATGATTATTTGTAAAGAGTAGCAAACCTGTAGCCTGTACCAATGCAAGGCTTCCAACTGTTTCATACACAGGCAGAAAGGCTTATTAGGTAATAATTATTGCAATTTTATTTTTTATGTAACATTCAGGGGGTTTCAGGGCCCAGAGCAGGATTTACTGCCCTTTATGTGTGTGACCCCCATAAGTCTTATAAATAAATAAAACGATATTATATAAACACAACTGTTTCCCTAACCAGGTATAGTAGCAGTGCCCTCCTCTGGCAGCATTGAGGTACTGCGGGGTCTGAATACTGTCACTTCTATCTGCCCAATCAATCAGCTTTTTGTCAGGTTATGCCTGGGGCACATCTCCTTCTTTACATATTTCCATTCAGATGAACAGGAGATAAGTGTTGAGTCAGAGCTGGGGAATGAAGTGCATCTCAGGGAGAGATCTATAACTACACGGTTATCTCTCCAGCCAATGTCATTATATTAAATCATTATATGTCATTATATGAAATCATTATATGTCATTATAGCACTGACGTTCCTGAGCAATGTCCTTGGGTTCAAGGTGAAACGGGCCACATCTCAGCTTCTTTTTGCCACGTTTCTCTTGCCTTCAGGCAGCGCCACAAACCCAATCAGATTTATCTTAATGTTAAAAATACAGCGACGTCCCGGTGCATCTGATGCTATTGCTTCTCTCCTGCAGAAATTCCACCTTTTCCTATATACGTGCCGAGAAATCTCTAGCGTGAAAATAAAAATGCTACCTGGTTGATTGAAGAAATGAAGAGCAGAAATAATATTTTGTTGCCAGACCCAGACCCCCATGTGGACCCCAAATATTGTGCTTCCAGCAAGGTTATCGCTTCTATGAAACAGGTGAAAGCTGCTATAGCCAAACCCTTTCATCATCAATTTCATTTCAAAAAGTCCAACCAGTTTCCTTGATCAGATGCCAAAGATCCAGATGTAGAGAAGAGCCACAATTGCTGCCTCCCACCACTGAGGAGGAGGAGGAAGAAGAAGAAGAAGAAGAAGAAGAAGAAGACAATGACTGCAGGGTATAGGCCATAGCCAATGTGTGTGAGTTACTGGGAGACCCCACTGGCTGCAGTACGATGAGAATGAGACAGCACCTCATTGAATGCCTGGAGAGGGGAGAGATGACCCCATTCCCCAAAAAGGCTCAACGATCCTCACAGAGTGTAACAAAGAGACAGAAGAGAGACAAAAAAGAGAGAAATGCTAAATGCAGTAAGGTCCAGGCAAAGACACCAACAGATACAAGTGTGGCCCCTACACACAGTAATGTGACCTTACAGTGGCTCCTCATTGAGTGTGAGTGTGAGCTGATACTGCACCTCTCATGTTATGCGGTACTTGCATTTATGCACCTCTAGTGCAACTATTCAGCCTTTTGCTTCCTCTACTCAACTGAACTGCACCTCCCATCAGCCTGGAGGAACATGCCCAGGATCCCTGCAACCTCCCATCACTAGTTGCAATGGGTTAATGAAGATCTGGAGGAAAGAAGTGAGTGCAAATGAGACAAATACAGATGTGGGTCTGTATGGCATTAAATCCATGGCCCCCACTAGGCTAAGGCCCTGGCTATGAATTAGGGCTCTGGGGCCAGAACCTCAACCCAAATCTACTTACAGATTCCTCCTTTTCCTCTGGACACAAGATCAACTTGTGGGGTCCCAATTAGCCAAACTCCCCAGTCTGATTTTGGCATGTACAGTATGACTGGCAGTAGCCCTGCCTCTGTCCCCCAGTCACCCCTCAAACTGCAGGGCCCCCTATAGTTACACCAGTGATGTCCTGCAAAACCCGACTGAGACTTTATAGAAACCAGTTTTACATTAAGGGGCTGATCCTGCTCTAATGCCCAACAATTCTCTCCCTCCTCTTATTTTATCCCAAACTCTCAGACCTGGATTTCACTTTTTGTGCTGAAAGATCCCCCCCCCCTTCTCCTGCGCTGGAGCCTGAGATGCAGAATATGCCCGAGAGCCACTGCCGATGCAACATCTCCGCTGCACTGTGGGTTCACCCCTGCAATTTCACCTGCTTTTTTGTCTTTTGTGACGGAAGGGGCCGGCATAGAAAGAAGCAAATCCTATAACTATTGGGGTACTGATGCGGCTGCACTATGGGGAACAGGGGATCACAGGAATCTGGAATCACATCTCCAGGGCTAAAGGGCTTAAAGGAGAACTAAACCCTAAAATGAACGTGGCTAAAAATGGCCTATTTTATATAGTGAACTTATTGCACAAGGCTAAAGTTTGAGCTTGTCAATAGCAGCAATGATCCAGGACTTCAAACTTGTCACAGGGGGTCACCATCTTGGAAAGTGTCTGTGACACTCACATGCTCAGTGGGCTCTGATTGGCTGTTGGGAAGCTAAGCTTAGGGCTCGTCACTAATTATCCAGCAGAAAATGACCTTCCCTGGCTGTAATATAAGCTGATGCTACAGGTTTGCTGATTATTCAATTCTGATGCTAATTGCACTGGTTTCTGTGCTGCCATGTAGTAACTCTCCCCCATCCTCCCTCTTCTCTCCCCTTCTATATTTCTCCTCTCCCCCATTTGTCTCTCTACTCCCTAACCCCCTTTCCCTTCTCTCCTTCTGTCTCTCATCCCCTCTCCTTTCCTTTTCTCCCCCAACTGTTTGGCTTTACTCTCCCCCATCCTCCCTCTTCTCTCCCCTTCTATATTTCTCCTCTCCCCCATTTGTCTCTCTACTCCCTAACCCCCTTTCCCTTCTCTCCTTCTGTCTCTAATCCCCTCTCCTTTCCTTTTCTCCCCCAACTGTTTGGCTTTACTCTCCCCCATCCTCCCTCTTCTCTCCCCTTCTATATTTCTCCTCTCCCCCATTTGTCTCTCTACTCCCTAACCCCCTTTCCCTTCTCCCCTTCTGTCTCTCATCCCTCTCCTTTCCTTTTCTCCCCCAACTGTTTGGCCTAACTCTCCCCCATCCTCCCTCTTCTCTCCCCTTGTATATTTCTCCTCTCCCCCATTTGTCTCTCTACTCCCAAACCCCCTTTCCCTTCCCTCCTTCTGTCTCTCATCCCCTCTCCTTTCCTATTCTACTCCCAACTGTTTGGTCTTACGCTCCCCCATCCTCCCTCTTCTCTCCCCTTCTATATTTCTCCTCTCCCCCATTTGTCTCTCTACTCCCTAACCCCCTTTCCCTTCTCTCCTTCTGTCTCTCATCCCCTCTCCTTTCCTTTTCTCCCCCAACTGTTTGGCTTTACTCTCCCCCATCCTCCCTCTTCTCTCCCCTTCTATATTTCTCCTCTCCCCCATTTGTCTCTCTACTCCCTAACCCCCTTTCCCTTCTCTCCTTCTGTCTCTCATCCCCTCTCCTTTCCTTTTCTCCCCCAACTGTTTGGCTTTACTCTCCCCCATCCTCCCTGTTCTCTCCCCTTCTATATTTCTCCTCTCCCCCATTTGTCTCTCTACTCCCTAACCCCCTTTCCCTTCTCTCCTTCTGTCTCTCATCCCCTCTCCTTTTCTCCCCCAACTGTTTGGCCTTACTCTCCCCCATCCTCCCTCTTCTCTCCCCTTCTATATTTCTCCTCTCCCCCATTTGTCTCTCTACTCCCTAACCCCCTTTCCCTTCTCCCCTTCTGTCTCTCATCTCTCTCCTTTCCTTTTCTCCCCCAACTGTTTGGCCTTACTCTCCCCCATCCTCCCTCTTCTCTCCCCTTCTATATTTCTCCTCTCCCCCATTTGTCTCTCTACTCCCTAACCCCCTTTCCCTTCCCTCCTTCTGTCTCTCATCCCCTCTCCTTTCCTATTCTACTCCCAACTGTTTGGTCTTACTCTCCCCCATCCTCCCTCTTCTCTCCCCTTCTATATTTCTCCTCTCCCCCATTTGTCTCTCTACTCCCTAAACCCCTTTCCCTTCTGTCTCTCATCCCCTCTCCTTTCCTTTTCTCCCCCAACTGTTTGGCTTTACTCTCCCCCATCCTCCCTCTTCTCTCGCCTTCTATATTTCTCCTCTCCCCCATTTGTCTCTCTACTCCCTAACCCCCTTTCCCTTCTCTCCTTCTGTCTCTCATCCCCTCTCCTTTCCTTTTCTCCCCCAACTGTTTGGTCTTACTCTCCCCCATCCTCCCTCTTCTCTCCCCTTCTATATTTCTCCTCTCCCCCATTTGTCTCTCTACTCCATAACCCCCTTTCCCTTCTCTCCTTCTGTCTCTCATCCCCTCTCCTTTCCTTTTCTCCCCCAACTGTTTGGCTTTACTCTCCCCCATCCTCCCTCTTCTCTCCCCTTCTATATTTCTCCTCTCCCCCATTTGTCTCTCTACTCCCTAACCCCCTTTCCCTTCTCTCCTTCTGTCTCTCATCCCCTCTCCTTTCCTTTTCTCCCCCAACTGTTTGGCCTTACTCTCCCCCATCCTCCCTCTTCTCTCCCCTTCTATATTTCTCCTCTCCCCCATTTGTCTCTCTACTCCCTAACCCCCTTTCCCTTCTCCCCTTCTGTCTCTCATCCCTCTCCTTTCCTTTTCTCCCCCAACTGTTTGGCCTTACTCTCCCCCATCCTCCCTCTTCTCTCCCCTTCTATATTTCTCCTCTCCCCCATTTGTCTCTCTACTCCCTAACCCCCTTTCCCTTCTGTCTCTCATCCCTCTCCTTTCCTTTTCTCCCCCAACTGTTTGGTCTTACTCTCCCCCATCCTCCCTCTTCTCTCCCCTTCTATATTTCTCCTCTCCCCCATTTGTCTCTCTACTCCCTAACCCCCTTTCCCTTCTCTCCTTCTGTCTCTCACCCCCTCTCCTTTCCTTTTCTCCCCCAACTGTTTGGCCTTACTCTCCCCCATCCTCCCTCTTCTCTCCCCTTCTATATTTCTCCTCTCCCCATTTGTCTCTCTACTCCCTAACCCCCTTTCCCTTCTCTCCTTCTGTCTCTCATCCCTCTCCTTTCCTTTTCTCCCCCAACTGTTTGGCCTTACTCTCCCCCATCCTCCCTCTTCTCTCCCCTTGTATATTTCTCCTCTCCCCCATTTGTCTCTCTACTCCCTAACCCCCTTTCCCTTCTCTCCTTCTGTCTCTCATCCCCTCTCCTTTCCTTTTCTCCCCCAACTGTTTGGCCTTACTCTCCCCCATCCTCCCTCTTCTCTCCCCTTCTATATTTCTCCTCTCCCCCATTTGTCTCTCTACTCCCTAACCCCCTTTCCCTTCTGTCTCTCATCCCTCTCCTTTCCTTTTCTCCCCCAACTGTTTGGCCTTACTCTCCCCCATCCTCCCTCTTCTCTTCCCTTGTATATTTCTCCTCTCCCCCATTTGTCTCTCTACTCCCTAACCCCCTTTCCCTTCTCTCCTTCTGTCTCTCATCCCCTCTCCTTTCCTTTTCTCCCCCAACTGTTTGGCCTTACTCTCCCCCATCCTCCCTCTTCTCTCCCCTTCTATATTTCTCCTCTCCCCCATTTGTCTCTCTACTCCCTAACCCCCTTTCCCTTCTCTCCTTCTGTCTCTCATCCCTCTCCTTTCCTTTTCTCCCCCAACTGTTTGGCCTTACTCTCCCCCATCCTCCCTCTTCTCCCCCCTTGTATATTTCTCCTCTCCCCCATTTGTCTCTCTACTCCCTAACCCCCTTTCCCTTCTCTCCTTCTGTCTCTCATCCCCTCTCCTTTCCTTTTCTCCCCCAACTGTTTGGCCTTACTCTCCCCCATCCTCCCTCTTCTCTCCCCTTCTATATTTCTCCTCTCCCCCATTTGTCTCTCTACTCCCTAACCCCCTTTCCCTTCTGTCTCTCATCCCTCTCCTTTCCTTTTCTCCCCCAACTGTTTGGCCTTACTCTCCCCCATCCTCCCTCTTCTCTTCCCTTGTATATTTCTCCTCTCCCCCATTTGTCTCTCTACTCCCTAACCCCCTTTCCCTTCTCTCCTT
Organism: Xenopus laevis; assembly: GCF_017654675.1. Classification (NCBI taxonomy): domain Eukaryota; kingdom Metazoa; phylum Chordata; class Amphibia; order Anura; family Pipidae; genus Xenopus; species Xenopus laevis. The sequence goes on along the minus strand of NC_054384.1, from coordinate 110,808,718 downwards.
CTGTCTCTCATCCCCTCTCCTTTCCTTTTCTCCCCCAACTGTTTGGCCTTACTCTCCCCCATCCTCCCTCTTCTCTCCCCTTCTATATTTCTCCTCTCCCCCATTTGTCTCTCTACTCCCTAACCCCCTTTCCCTTCTCCCCTTCTGTCTCTCATCCCTCTCCTTTCCTTTTCTCCCCCAACTGTTTGGCCTTACTCTCCCCCATCCTCCCTCTTCTCTCCCCTTCTATATTTCTCCTCTCCCCCATTTGTCTCTCTACTCCCTAACCCCCTTTCCCTTCTCTCCTTCTGTCTCTCACCCCCTCTAATTTCCATGGACAAAGGTTCCAGCCATTACATTCGTTAGTTTGAGGTTGGAGATTTAAGACCAGGGTGTGAGGGAAACGTCTTCTTTACCCACTTGAGCAGGTCCAAGTCACTGGGCTTTGATTCCTCTGAGACTGGAGCAGATGAAATGGGAAATGTATTTTTCTTTCCTAGAAATAAAGTCCATAAGAATGAGAGATGGAGGAAGCTCGTTTATGTGTAACAAATGGCAGATGAGAGGCAACTCCTGAGCCGGCAGCTAATGGATTTGGGCAGAATGTATCACAGAGACCCGGACAGACATAAAGAAACTCAACTCTCTCTTTTATGCTTCAAAAATAAGAAAATTAATCTCTTAAACGTGATTCCGGGGATGAAATTCAGAGAAACGAGTCGACAGAAGAATCTGCTGAGCCGACAAAACTCTCCTATTTCAGGGCGACTGTAGATCGGGGGGCAGAGGTTACGGGAATGGGACACTGGGAGATTAATGTGTTTTATTTTGGCCCAGTAGGAAGTAAATCCATTAATGCTACAGATCTATCAGGTGAATCTAAATAGAGAAAAAGCTTTGAAATCAGAAAGTGAGAAATTGTTACCGTTTCTTCACTCCAATCTGGAATCAAACCCGGGAGATTTTCCTGGCGACTGAAGCTGAGCCAAAGTCACATCCCATTTGGGAAACAAATATCCTAAACCCTCATAAAACTGCAACTAATTCCAGTACGTGACTCAGACTAGACCTGTGGGCTGACACTCACAATATCGATCTCGTGCCATTGATACTGAGCTGGAGGAAGACTTTGCTACTGTTAATGGTCTTGATTTTTCTGGGAAGGTAAAAATGGCAGCCAACGGAGGAGGGGCCACAGTATTTGTGGGCGGGGCATATTCATTGTTGTTCCAACTTTGAGTTTGGTTTAATAGAAAGAGAAATTAATGTAGAAACTAAATGTAAATATTCCAAACTGAGTGGTCCTTTAGTGCAGAATTAGTCAGGATTTACCTACATCAGTCTCACCTGTGATGTTTCACATATTCCTAATCCCTCGTGGGCTGGACCAGAATTCAGAACAGTCTGACACCAGTTTCCAATCCCTAGTGGGATGGGCCAGGATTGGGCAGAGAGAGAATTCCGACACTTGTCCCTAGTGGGATGGGCCAGGATTGGGCAGAGAGAGAATTCCGACACTTGTCTCTAGTGGGATGGGCCAGGCAGGGCCGCCATCAGGGGGGGACAGGGGGGACAAGCGTACCGGGCCCGGGCATGAAGGGGGGCCCGGCAGCGCTGCATTTTTTTGAAGATCCGGGCCCCCCTTACGAGCGCCCGAGCCGTACGTCTTGCCTCTTCAGTGCCGAATGCGGAAGTGCCGAAAAGCCGAAGCCGATGCGACGAAAAGACCCGAAGTCACGGAAAAAGCCGAAGTCCCGAAGCGCCGAAAAGACCCGAAGTCACGAAAACAGCCGAAGTCCTGAAGCGGTGAAAAGACCCGAAGTCACGAAAGGAGGCGAAGTTGAAGTACTGAAGCCATGAGTTCAATCCTACTGAACACCAGTTTGTGTTTTTTTTTTTTTAATCCCCTGGCCACCAATGTATTATTTTAATATTCTATAGGCCCCTGCCACCAATCTTTTTTTTAAAACTTTTGTTTTTGGGGCCCCAATTTTTTTTTTAACTCGTAAGGGGCCCCTTGCCACCATTGGTTTTTTTTGGTTTTTTTTTAAAAAAAAAAAATTAATTTTCTTTTTGGTGGCCCCAAATTTTTTTAACTTGTAAGGGGGCCCCTGCCACCAGTTTTTTTTTTTTTTCAAAAAAAATTTTTTTTTTTTAAATTTTTTTTGGGGCCCCAATTTGTTTTTAACTTGTAAGGGGGCCCCTGCCACCATTTTTTTTTTTTTCAAAAAAATTTTTTTTTCTCCAAATTTTTTTTTTGGGGCCCCAATTTGTTTTTAACTTATAAGGGGGCCCCTGCCGCCAATGTTTTTTTTTTTTTTCAAAAAAAAATTCATTTTTTTTCAAATTTTTTTTTGGGGCCCCAATTTGTTTTTAACTTATAAGGGGGCCCCTGCCGCCAATGTTTTTTTTTTTTTTTCAAAAAAAAATTAATTTTTTTTCAAATTTTTTTTTGGGGCCCCAATTTGTTTTTAACTTAGAAGGGGGCCCCTGCCACCAATGTTTGTTTATTTTTTAGTTTTTTTTACATTTTTTTTTGTTGGGGCCCCAAGTTTTTTTTAACAGGGGGCCCCTGCCACCAATGTTTTTAAAAAAAAAAAAATTTTAACTTAGAAGGGGGCCCCTGCCACCAATGTTTGTTTATTTTTTAGTTTTTTTTACATTTTTTTTTTTTTGGGGCCCCAATTTTTTTGATAAGGGGGCCCTGACCATCAATAGCTTTTTACAACTTGTGTGGGGGGGGGGTTACTTTTTTAGCGCTGATGTCTGTGTGGTCTTTTAACTGCTATGTGGGCGGGATATGGGGCGGAGCTTGGTCGTCAGTGTGGGCGGGGCCCAGGGGGCCCCAAAAATTTTGTTGTACGGGGCCCCGTGATTTCTAATGGCGGCCCTGGGGCCAGGATTGGGCAGAGAGAGAATTCCGACACTTGTCTCTAGTGGGATGGGCCAGGATTGGGCAGAGAGAGAATTCCGACACTTGTCCCTAGTGGGATGGGCCAGGATTGGGCAGAGAGAGAATTCCGACACTTGTCCCTAGTGGGCGGGACTAGGATTGAGCAATCAGAATCCCAACGCTCGTTACAATGTTTCCAATCCCGGGATTGTGGAATGAGACGGGTCTGACATTAGTTACAATGTTTCTTGCGCCCACAGCCCATCCTGGATTTATTAGAGGAATGATTTTTATTACCGGTTGGGAATGAGTGACTTTGGGATCCATCCAGATCGTGTCATACGGAATCTCCCATTACTTCCCAACACGGGACATCAAATGGTTTCAATTGGCTCCAGGCGGCTCCACTAACCTGAATCAGATGGAACTTGTTTTATCCTGAGCTCCTTCTGTTTCTTATCAATGTTCTACTAAAGGGGCAATTGTTTTATTTCCTATTACTTGTTGAGTGGAGCCTCAGTAAGAACTCACCGACCCCCCTTTCCAGAAAGGATAGAAAATATGGAATTGTATCAGCTTTGGTCTAAGGTCGTCTCTGCTGAGAATATTTTGGGGATAACGCTGACATGTCATTGGCAGAACCTCCTATCAGGTACAACTTATTCCCCTTCAACATCCAGAATAACCGGCACTTCTCAGAGTATTCACCAAACATCTCTGATCCCAGTTATATAGTAGTTCTGATTCTCTGTACTTCCTGCTCCTGGGCTGTTCTCTTTCCCATGGTCAGACAGGAACCTCCCCCTGGGTAAGTGAATCTCCCCCAGTACTTACCCAGGTACAGAGCTCTGATTCTCTGTACTTCCTGCTCCTGGGCTGTTCTCTTTCCCATGGTCAGACAGGAACCTCCCCCTGGGTAAGTGAATCCAATCTCCCCCAGTACTTACCCAGGTACAGAGCTCTGATTCTCTGTACTTCCTGCTCCTGGGCTGTTCTCTTTCCCATGGTCAGACAGGAACCTCCCCCTGGGTAAGTGAATCCAATCTCCCCCCAGTACTTACCCAGGTACAGAGCTCTGATTCTCTGTACTTCCTGCTCCTGGGCTGTTCTCTTTCCCATGGTCAGACAGGAACCTCCCCCTGGGTAAGTGAATCCAATCTCCCCAGTACTTACCCAGGTACAGAGCTCTGATTCTCTGTACTTCCTGCTCCTGGGCTGTTCTCTTTCCCATGGTCAGACAGGAACCTCCCCCCTGGGTAAGTGAATCTCCCCCAGTACTTACCCAGGTACAGAGCTCTGATTCTCTGTACTTCCTGCTCCTGGGCTGTTCTCTTTCCCATGGTCAGACAGGAACCTCCCCCTGGGTAAGTGAATCTCCCCCAGTACTTACCCAGGTACAGAGCTCTGATTCTCTGTACTTCCTGCTCCTGGGCTGTTCTCTTTCCCATGGTCAGACAGGAACCTCCCCCTGGGTAAGTGAATCCAATCTCCCCCAGTACTTACCCAGGTACAGAGCTCTGATTCTCTGTACTTCCTGCTCCTGGGCTGTTCTCTTTCCCATGGTCAGACAGGAACCTCCCCCTGGGTAAGTGAATCCAATCTCCCCCCAGTACTTACCCAGGTACAGAGCTCTGATTCTCTGTACTTCCTGCTCCTGGGCTGTTCTCTTTCCCATGGTCAGACAGGAACCTCCCCCTGGGTAAGTGAATCCAATCTCCCCAGTACTTACCCAGGTACAGAGCTCTGATTCTCTGTACTTCCTGCTCCTGGGCTGTTCTCTTTCCCATGGTCAGACAGGAACCTCCCCCGGGTAAGTGAATCTCCCCCAGTACTTACCCAGGTACAGAGCTCTGATTCTCTGTACTTCCTGCTCCTGGGCTGTTCTCTTTCCCATGGTCAGACAGGAACCTCCCCCTGGGTAAGTGAATCTCCCCCAGTACTTACCCAGGTACAGAGTTCTGATTCTCTGTACTTCCTGCTCCTGGGCTGTTCTCTTTCCATGGTCAGACAGGAACCTCCCCCTGGGTAAGTGAATCCAATCTCCCCCAGTACTTACCCAGGTACAGAGCTCTGATTCTCTGTACTTCCTGCTCCTGGGCTGTTCTCTTTCCCATGGTCAGACAGGAACCTCCCCCTGGGTAAGTGAATCCAATCCCCCCAGTCACATGACCAGGGGCAGCTGGGAAATAGACAAAATGTCTAGCCCCATGTCAGATTTCAAAATTGAATATAAAAAAATCTGTTTGCTCTTTTGAGAAATGGATTTCAGTGCAGAATTCTGCTGGAGCAGCACTATTAACTGATGTGATTTGAAAAAAACAGGATCCCTTTAAGGTAACTTTGATTATGTTATAGAACGGGCAATTCTACGTAACTTTTCAATTGATCTTTATTATTTATTTGTTATAGTTATTTGTCTTTTGCTTCTGACTCTTTGCCGCTTTCAAATGGGGGGTCACTGACCCCATCTAAAAAACAAATGCTCTGTAAGGCTACAAATGTATTGTTACTTTTTATTCCTCATCTTTCTATTCAGGCCTCTCCTATTCATATTCCAGTCTCTTATTCACATCAGTGCATGGTTGCTAGGGGAATTTGGACCCTAGCAACCAGAAAATTGCAAATTGGAGAGCTGTTGAATAAAAAGTTAAATAAGTCAAAAACCACAAATAATAAAAAATGAAAACCAATTGCAAATTGTCTCAGAATATCCCTCTCTACATCATACTAACAGTTAATTTAAAGGTGCAAAAGGGCTCATTTTCAGCCAGTGGGTAAAGTGCAATTTCGGATGCAAATCACCATAGTTCAGGTCTTTTTTTACCCACAATGCATTGTTTTACATCAAAACAAACAATTTCGGGAACATTCGTTGGTCGCGGTGGTTTCTACGGAAGCGGATTTGCCTGTACACCGCCGCTGCCTGAGGAGATCTCCTCAAGGGTTAAATTTATAAGCCAGTATAACCAGAACGGGGGTGTTTCATGAGATATGGGGGTTCATTAGCAGCACATACAAAAAAATCAGAAATATATCGACAGGAGAAGCTCCAGCCCCAGATCTCTGCAGCCCCTGGATCTAATTAATTTCATGTTAAATTAACAGATAATGATGTCGGCGAGGAAACAATGCGCGTCCAATTGTGAGCGGGGGATTGTGTGTCCGACAAATAAAAGCGTCCGATACGCTGGGGGAGACAGAATACAGACACACGTCAGCCCTCGACATCGAATAGACTGACGGAATTAAAGTTAAAACTCTCCAATAAAGAAATGAGGGGAAAGTGGAGAAATTAAAGGGGAAGCTAAACCACAGCATGAGTTTCCCGATTATATCGGCTGCAATGTCAATGTATAGAGGAAACACTCCCTGTAAGTACTGGGTGTAAGTATAGAGGAAACCCTAATTCATATACAGTTTCCATAAATATTGGTAAAACAGGTGTCAACCTCTGGGCATTTTGGGAGCCTGAAAAGTAATTAAAAGGGGAGGTTCACCTTTAAATTAACTTTTAGTATATTATAGAATGGCTAATTCTAAGCAGCTTTTCAATTGGTCTTCATTATTTTATTTTATTTTTTTTGTTTTTCAATTATTAGCCTCCTCCTTCTGACTCTTTGCAGCTTTTAATGGGGGTCACTGACCCCATCTAAATACAAATGGTCTGTAAGGCTACAAATGTATTGTTATTGTTACTTTTTATTCCTCATCTTTTCAGGCCTCTCCTATTCAAATTCCAGTCTCTTATTCAAATCAGTGCGTGGTTGCTAAGGGAATTTGGGCCCTAGCAACCAGACGGCTGAAATTACAAACTGGAGAGCTGCTGAATAAAAAGCTAAATAACTCAAAACCCACAAATAATAAAAAATTAAAACCAATTGCAAATTGTCTCAGAATATCCCTCTCTACATCATACTAACAGTTAATTTAAAGGGAAACAACCCCTTTAAACGGTTTGGGGGTCCTAATGTCCCTTTGTCTGGGACGTTCCACTGATCTTACCAATCCCCTACAGCAACCAATCAGTGCTTGCTTTTAATACCACACCTACTATGGGTCACAAAACAAATAATCACTGTGCTTTTGTTATTGTCTAACACAGTAGACATTGTGTGAACTACAACTCCCAGCCAGTGCCACAGATAAACACAAACATATGAGCCTAGGAATTAGCATCTGAGGGTTTGGATTTTTTTTAAAGGGGAAGTTATCACTTATGCATTGTCGCGATTGTCCAATTAAAGGAGATGCTAGGATCAAAATGCAAATATTAATGAACTAAATTAATATTAATTAATGAATATGTGACTTGTAGTTGCACCTTTAACCTGTTGTTGGCAGCACAACTCCATAGACCAGCGCCTCCCACTTTTAAATAACAGCAAATTAAATTAAATAACTGATCAAAGTTGTTTTCACCAGCAGGGGGATCTCTGCAGCGCCATTAACTTTCATGAAGGTATTACTTCCCCTTTATCCCGATTTCCAGTTCCCAGTCGGTCACATGACAACGTGTGACATGAAGCCTTTCCCCGAGTTTCTCCAGTGAATTAGGATTGGGCATAGGGCGCCCCCTTGTGTTATTATTAAATAATGACATTCATGGATTCAGTTCAAATAAAGTTACACTATTATAATCCACTTTAAAAAAAATAAAATATTATTCTGATAAAATCTGTAAAATGAGACGTTTGGGGGATTCTTTGTGTCCATGTTCCAGAGGAACAACCGGATATTGGCTGCAGCTCCGATTTCTCCCCTGGGCACTTGGAGTTGGTACAGCCCTCCAGTGGGTACAGGCAGGACCGCCATCAGAAATCACAGGGCCCCATACGACAACATTTTCTGGGCCCCCTGGGCTGCGTCCACCGCAAGCCCCACCTACAGGTCCGCCCTCCCCACCCCACAGGTCCGCCCCCACCACACGTTAAAAAATAAAAAAAATATTGGTGGCTAGGGTTCCCACATGTTAATAAAAGATAAAAAGATATTGGTGGTCAGGGCCCCCCATAAAAAAAAACATTTGTGGCCAGGGCCCCCCCATTAAAAAATATTGGTGGCTAGGAACCCACATGAGAAAAAAAATTGGTGGCCAAGCCCCCCCCCCACATTATAAGAAAATTGGTGGCCAGGGCCCATTAAACATCCATGCCTTCACAAAATCAGCAGCTGGGGGGCCCGGCTAATCAAGTAAGTGTGACGTGGCCGGGCCCCGAGGGTCCTTACCCTCGGGGCCCCCCTACAACTCTCCCCCCTGTCCCCCCTGTCCCCCCTGTCCCCCCCCCCTGATGGCTGCCCTGGGTACAGGCACAGCTCACTGCAAATATGGGTAATTCCATTCTGTCAGGGGCACGTGGGTCTCTTTAATGACTTGTGGTGAGGTCCATCTGAGGATGAAGTGCCGCCCCCCCGGGCTTGTCATTGGTTCCTGGAATGGAATAAAACTCAGAGTGGGAGGTGCTTATCTACTGAATAAGAAGGGGAGGGGATACACAGCCACTCCCAGTGCAGGAGGTACAGTGGGTTCCTGGGTATCTGGGGTGCATGTGGGGGAGGGGTGGGGATTACATGGTCTCATTTTGGGACAATATTTGGTTTTTTATCACTTACCAGAAGCCCGAGATCCCCCAAAAGGCTGCTGAGCCACAAGTGCGCCTGTGGATTTATCATTTATATAGAAATTCCCAGCCGAGTGCCGAAGAATCTGAGTCGCCTCCATCACTACATTCCTGAGACCAGACACAGAGATTTCATTACAATCTGATACATTTATTTCCCCTATAGATACATGTGTCTTTACTCAATTCAGCAGGAACAGACCCTAAGTTTGCTCATAGTCTGTACAGAGAGATCCCATAAAACTATGGCAGCATAGGTATTCCCTGTACTAAGCACAATTCAGCAGGAACAGTCCCCTAAGTTTGCTCATAGTCTGTACAGAGAGATCCCATAAAACTATAGCAGCATAGGTATTCCCTGTACTAAGCACAATTCAGCAGGAACAGTCCCTAAGTGCTCTGTGCTGGGCAGTGACTGCAGGGAGTTCTATACAGTTTATTGGGACGGAGCAGCAGCTTTACGTTACGGGTTCTCCCCTATGTTTGGGGTCTGTTACTCTCATTTCTCATCTCTAGATTTGCTCATTAATATTTAGTCTCATTAGAGCCGAACGTCCCCCAGTATTGGGCAGGTATCAGCGCTACTCACTTGTCCTGAGCAAACACTGCCCCCGTGAGGCCGTATGGGGAGGTGGAGTCAATAAGGTGCAGGACTTCTCTGTAATTGTTTTCTGGATAAACGTAAACCGCCACCACCGGCCCAAATATTTCCTGTAAGAGAAGGAAGAAATAAATGAACAGGGGCAATGAGGCACCAGGGGGTCCAATCAGAAGCAAAAGCCCCAGGAACAGGATGTGGGGGGGTGTGTTAAAGGCAAGTGGGCAAAATAGGAGATTTTTTTTATTCTTAGTTGGCTGGTCCCATGGCCCAGTGGGTGATATCTGAGGCACCTGGAGGGCAAGGCCCTGGTAGGTCACATTCTTGCATGGGGGGAGTGTATTTCCTGGTGCACATGTGCTTTATAGCAGCGACTTCCCCTTTACAAAGGGGAATAAGGACGTGGTGAGGTCACATATTATATATACAGTGGGTGCTGCCATACTGCCAGGCGTTGCTATGGAAACAGGCGCTCGTACCTCCTGCAGGATCTTCTCCTTGGGGTTTTTGCTCTCAATGATGGTCGGTTCCACGAAATACCCCTCGCTGTCGTCACACTTCCCCCCTGCTAGAATGGTGAGGTCCGGGGAGGATTGGGCGTGTTTCATCCAACCCTGTATCCGCCTGAAAGACTGAGGAAAGGGCAAACGTCATGAATTCGGCCCCTCGACCCTTATTGGCAACTGCCATTGACCAGGTCTTGTGCCCCAACCCCCCACCAGCCAGAAACCTGCTTGATCTTCTTCAATTGTGCCCCTGTAGTTACGCTATTGCTGTTCATTTGGTTGCACTCTACCTCCCAGTGCAGTGCTTGGGCTCTGCCCCAAAATCCTCTAGAGCCACCAAAGTAGTAACAGAGATCAGAACCGACCCATAAACACTGCTGTGCTGCCCTCCTGCTCCCCATACTCAGCATCATCAGCCTGTGCAAAGATTAGGGAGTCCTGCTCCCAAGAGCTTTCAATCTAGAGGGATAGAATCATATAACAGATTCCCCTGGATAGAATAATGCAGAATATCCCCAAATCTTGTGAAACCCCTCGCTGGGGCAGAAGGAGGTCCCTTACCTTTTGGTCGATGACAGCGGAGAGGAAGGAGGTGAAGTCGTCAGGCTGAAAGAAGGAAAGAAGTGTCAGCAGTGCGGATCAAACAGCACAAGGTGGAACTCGACACAAATCCCACAGCTGAAGGGGCGCTCGGCACCTGACATCGGGGAGGGATCAGATCCGGCTCCCCCTAATCCAGTGTCAGGTTCAGAGAGAGGAGGATGAGAAGCGCTTGGCGGAATTAGCGGCGACTTTAATCTCATCAAAGAGCAGCTGAGCGGGGGGGATAAATGACAAATTCACACTCACGTTCCCCACTTTGATCCCAGCGAGTTCCTCCAGCAGCCGCTCTCTCATCCGGGGCCACAGTGAGTCGGACACGTAGAGCCGGGAATAGGCCGAGCATTTCTGCCCCCGAATTCGAACGCCGAGCGGATCGTCCCATTCACCGCACTCTCCAAGTCGGCCGAGCTGTGCACAAAATGGAAATTCTTCCCTCCGCATTCTGTCCGACCCGGGGGAGATTTATACATCAATTCCATCCCATTCCCATCAATGTGCCTGTCCCCCTATTCATTACCTGCCCCCCACCTCCCCAATAACGGGGTGCAATGCTGATGATCTAAAGCACAGAAAGGAGGATTGTGGGCAATAAACTGGGCACTTTGTGCACCCCCTGTTCCCCAGTATTGAACCCTCATATACCCGAGGGGGTAAAGTCAGTGAATCTACTAAAGGAACAAGCAGCGAATCTCTCTATTGCAAAAGCCACTGGTGTATTGGGTCCCCTCCTGTAACATCAAGTGGGACCAAGTAAATCCCTTTATTTAGGGACCTGTCTGAGTCTCTCCCCCCTGGGACTGAGCCCTCACCTCCAGCCAAGCGGGGAAAAGTCCGATACACATCCAGGTTCTGTGCCACCTGCTTCCATAGGAGCTTGAAGGTTCTGAGTACAAAGAAAATCAAAATATTAATAAGATTATAGGAACTGCAAGGGCACATAGTAACCAACAACTGTTGGGTTTGGGTTCTACCAATCTTCCCCTACTGTTTTCATTTTTGTCTCTATCTTGTCCCCCATCTTGTCCTACTGTCTCCATCTTGTCCTACTGTCTCGATCTTGTCCTACTGTCTCCATCTTGTCCTACTGTCTCCATCTTGTCCTACTGTCTCCATCTTGTCCTACTGTCTCCATCTTGTCCTACTGTCTCCATCTTGTGGAGAGTTGGGGTGAGTGCTTATTTGTACCCTGGGTACCCCTGGAACTATAGCAGGGTGACACCCCAATGTTTCTATATATGTGTAACGTTGTTATGAGCTAAGGGGGCCCAGTCTGAAGGTCAGTTAGGGGGAGATTTGGGGTGAGTGATTATTTGTACCCTGGGTACCCCTGGAACTATAGCAGGGTGACACCCCAATGTTTCTATATATCTGTAACCTTGTTATGAGCTAAGGGGGCCCAGTCTGAAGGTCAGTTAGGGGGAGATTTGGGGTGAGTGTTTATTTGTACCCTGGGTACCCCTGGAACTATAGCAGGGTGACACCCCAATGTTTCTATATATCTGTAACCTTGTTATGAGCTAAGGGGGCCCAGTCTGAAGGTCAGTTAGGGGGAGATTTGGGGTGAGTGATTATTTGTGCCCTGGGTACCCCTGGAACTATAGCAGGGTGACACCCCAATGTTTCTATATATCTGTAACCTTGTTATGAGCTAAGGGGGCCCAGTCTGAAGGTCAGTTAGGGGGAGATTTGGGGTGAGTGCTTATTTGTACCCTGGTACCCCTGGAACTATATCAGGGTGACTGTTACCCCAATGTTTCTATATATCTGTAACCTTGTTATGAGCTAAGGGGGCCCAGTCTGAAGGTCAGTTAGGGGGAGATTTGGGGTGAGTGATTATTTGTACCCTGGGTACCCCTGGAACTATAGCAGGGTGACACCCCAATGTTTCTATATATCTGTAACCTTGTTATGAGCTAAGGGGGCCCAGTCTGAAGGTCAGTTAGGGGGAGATTTGGGGTGAGTGCTTATTTGTCTCTTCCATCTCTTACCTCTAAGTCCCTATAAACGATGGAGTTGGTGCTGACGGAGATGCTGATTGGCTGCTCGTGCGTCAGGTCCATGGCGTATTTGGCGTTGAATCGGAAGAAGTCGATTAACTCGGCAGCAGCATCAATTTCTGCCTGAATCACAGTTTCCCCTAGAACAAGAGTGTGAGTTTGGGGGTCACTTTGCAAGTGGATAATGTGGTCAGTTAGATATCAGGGGGGGGGGGTGGGAATGAATAAAAGAGGAAATTACTGCACTACAAGTCACATGTTTGTGTGGGTAGAAAAGAAAGAGTTAATCAGATCCAGTACGGACAACTCCCAGCACCCACAGATGATACAAGTCCTGTGTATGTGACGCTCACCTGCCCAATCATAGTCTTGGCCAGAATCTCCGCCCTCCTGGGGCCGCTCAGAAGATCCGCAGCTTTAAAGAAGATCTGCGCCCGGTCCTGTACGGGTTTCAGGTCCCATTCCTTGCGCACGGCCAGCGCCTGCATTGATGGCTTTATTCAGCAACTCCTGGGGGGCGACACAAAGTGGGAGGAGTCAGCTGGAATAAACGGCTGTACTATAGGGGCGACACTGGGGTTGGGGGGTGCAGAGATAGGAGCATGTGGGGGAACTGGGAAAATGATTGGGCAGAAATACATTGGGCCTGGCCTCCTTCTTAATGTTTCATATGTAGGGTATTTAAAGGGGAAGTTAAACTTCACATGATGTGGCAGACATTAGCAATACAAGCACAGTTGCTCGTTACTACTCAGCACAGAAATGCGGGGGTGCAGGGACCCCTTAAACAAGCAGCCATGTTGCGGGTGTAACACAGGGCCTGTTGAGTGGGGGAGAACACATCTGAGTAAGCACTCACCTTATCCGCATAGCAGTACTTGGCCACTCAGTGAGAATGCTTGAAGGGCTGAAATACACAAGGAGCCGGGAGTTATCAGTTAAAGTGACGGCAGCAGCATTTGAAGCATTGTGGGGGGATCTACCCAGTTACTCCAACTACAGATTCATTTTTCTATGTAGTGTCAGTGACGAATTATTGGCCCCCGATTTTACCGACACTTGGTACCGCACGTCCTTAGTCCAGACCTCCTCTCCCCCCATGACACACGGGATTTCTTCTGTTTTATCTGTCAGCTCCTGTAATGCCTTATAATACAATACATCATAAACTGGGGGTGCAAATGCACGGGGCAACTCTTTTGTATGGTTTTTCCAGTCTAGGAGCCATAGCCACCAATCAGATGCTTGTGGTGCTCTGATTGGCTGCAGGTTGCTCTAGCCCTGTGAATATTCCAATGCTCCGATTGGCTGCAGGTTGCTCTAGCCCTGTGAATATTCTAATGCTCTGATTGGCTGCAGGTTGCTCTAGCACTGTGAATATTCCAATGCTCCGATTGGTTGCTCTAGCCCTGTGAATATTCTAATGCTCCGATTGGTTGCTGGCTGCTCTAGCCCTGTGAATATTCCAATGCTCCGATTGGCTGCAGGTTGCTCTAGCCCTGTGAATATTCTAATGTTCTAATTGGCTGCATGTTGCTCTAGCCCTGTGAATATTCCAATGCTCTGATTGGCTGCAGGTTGCTCTAGCCGTCTGGATATTCCAATGCTCTGATTGGCTGCAGGTTGCTCTAGCCCTGTGAATATTCCAATGCTCTGATTGGCTGCAGGTTGCTCTAGCCCTGTGAATATTCCAATGCTCTGATTGGCTGCAGGTTGCTCTAGCCCTCTGAATATTCCAATGCTCCGATTGGTTGCTGGTTGCTCTAGCCCTGTGAATATTCTAATGCTCTGATTGGCTGCAGGTTGCTCTAGCCCTGTGAATATTCCAATGCTCCGATTGGTTGCTGGTTGCTCTAGCCCTGTGAATATTCCAATGCTCTGATTGGCTGCAGGTTGCTCTAGCCGTCTGGATATTCCAATGCTCTGATTGGCTGCAGGTTGCTCTAGCCCAGTGAATATTCCAATGCTCCGATTGGCTGCTGGTTGCTCTAGCCCTGTGAATATTCTAATGCTCTGATTGGCTGCAGGTTGCTCTAGCCCTGTGAATATTCCAATGCTCTGATTGGCTGCAGGTTGCTCTAGCCCTGTGAATATTCTAATGTTCTGATTGGCTGCTGGTTGCTCTAGCCCTGTGAATATTCCAATGCTCCGATTGGCTGCTGGTTGCTCTAGCCCTGTGAATATTATAATGTTCTGATTGGCTGCAGGTTGCTCTAGCCCTGTGAATATTTTAATGCTCTGATTGGCTGCTGGTTGCTCTAGCCCTGTGAATATTATAATGTTCTGATTGGCTGCAGGTTGCTCTAGCCCTGTGAATATTTTAATGCTCTGATTGGATGCAGGCTGATCCAAGTAATAACCCACAAACAGACAGGCTTTCGGTTATCAGCTTGTTAGAAAATATTGTATGTTAATCATTAATGAACTGTCTGGGAATCTCGCCGTCTGTACAAACTAACCAATTTAACAAAAAAAAAATTTAAAAAAAAAAACTCTAAACACTCAAAAGCCTGCCCTTCCCCTGGTAACAGATTAACCTGTGTCTATTTTGGCATCTATGGCCAAAATAACATTCCAGTCAAATATCTGCAGCCCATACAGGAGGCAATTGGGACATCTGATGGGTTTAGTATCTGTTTGAGGACCTCCCAGGAGCTGTGCAATCTCTCTCTTAACATGTCATACCTGCCCCCCTATAAGTACCATCAACATTTTATTATCTGCACTGTCCCTTTAATGTTTACAAGCAAAAAGGCAAGTTACGTACCTGCTGGAGGGCCGCCCTTTCCAAGCTGCCAGGTTTAAACTCCAGGATTGGCTCGTTCTTCACTTCCACTGCTGCACAATGATGCCGGCGCCACCTACAGGAAACAAGAGACAAGATCAGGCTTTACCCATAAGAACCCCAAATACCCACTGTATCCCCCACTGATTTACACTGACATTGTCTGACACACACACTGGAGCCCCTAAATCAGCCCTCCAAGTCCTATATCTCTGCTTTATAGAACCAGATGGAGGGGGGTGGGGCACCCAGTGAGATTGGGGAAAAATAATTCTGTTTGAAAAATAATCCAGTTTTGTGAACCCTACACAGGTAAATACCCCCCCCCCCCCGGCCACCACTAACACTGTCTAAACACAATAACAAATTATCAGTCCCCCCCCTTCCACCTGTTTGTAGATTTGTCTCTGTTACAAACTGAAAACATTCTCCCCTCCCACCAGAACTGACAGTCGCTGCCTCCCAATGCAAGTGCCACATAGGAACATACTGACACCACAATTAGGATAAGGGGCAGGGGCCCCCAGTTGTAGCTGAGCAGGTTGGACATGAGATTGTGGCCCCAGTTAGTGCATTAGGGGCCCCAGTGTAGCAGCATTTTGTTCCCTGTCAGTCAGAGAAGCTGCAGAACCTCTTGGGAGCGGCAACTGTCAGTCATTAAAGGGATCCTGTCGTCGGAAAGCATGTTTTTTTCAAAACACATCAGTTAATAGTACTACTCCAGCAGAATTCTGCACTGAAATCCATTTATCAAAAGAGCAAACAGATTTTTTATATTCAATTTTGAAATCTGACATGGGGCTAGACATATTGTCAATTTCCCAGCTGCCCCTGGTCATGTGACTTGTGCCTGCACTTTAGGAGAGAAATGCTTTCTGGCAGGCTGTTATTTTTCCTTCTTAAAGGGATAGTGTCATGGGAAAAAAGCAGTAAAGAGTGATTGAAGTTTATCAGAGCACAAGTCACATGACTGGGGGCAGCTGAGAAATTGACAATATGTCTAGCCCCATGTCAGATTTCAAAATTGAATATAAAAAAATCTGTTTGCTCTTTTGAGAAATGGATTTCAGTGCAGAATTCTGCTGGAGCAGCACTATTAACTGATGTGTTTTGAAAAAAGTTTTTTTTTCCCATGACAGTATCCCTTTAACAATTAAGAGAAGCTTCAGTTCAGCTGCAGAAGACGAGGTTTCATAGATACTTAGTTCTAGTCGTGCAACCACAAGAGCTGGTGATCTAACCCCGCCCCCTGCAGGCCAGAGATCATGTGACAGTTTTGCTCTGCAGTGGGGGTGCCCCAGGGGGTGCAGGAGCAGATCTGGACACTTACCCGGCACAGGAGCGAGTGAGGAGCCCGCGGAGCTGCAACATGTTCCTGCCGGGTCAGTGACTCCCCTGGGACTGAGCTCACCTTGCGCTTCACACACAGAACAAGCTCCGCCCGCTTCGTGTTACTAGGAGGCGTTCCAGCAGGCGGCAGAGCAAAGGGTTAATGTAACGAGTATTTGACCCGCTCCGGGGGCAGGAGAATAACGCAGGAGTGTCACACACCGGGGGAGGAGTCAGCACGGTATAAAGTAAGACAAGTGAGTCATTGGAGCGCAGAAATAATTAGCGTCTACACACCAGCCAATCGGAAGCTCCGTTACGTCTCTACGTCACGCTTAGCCCTGTGTTGCAGGTTCTTGGAATCATCCATTCCCACACATATAGGGGAGGACTGCTGCCGTAAAACCACGGGAAGGGCTCAGGGCGGCCGAATCTATTCCTGGATGACATTCTAGTTAATAAACAAATCTCAGACTGATAAATTAAAGGCGCATTAGGCTGCGAGAGAGCTATAATCGCGTGCTGTATTTCTGGCGTGCGACTTTCCCTCCCTCGCCTCGTTTTGACCACACTCCGATGTAGGCGTTGAGAAACCATGAGAACCAATCAGCTGTCTCGCGGAGGAGCTGTTGTCCAATGAAATCGTGAGCAGTGACAGACGCCTCTGTGGTGAACTGGGGCAGACCATTCAGTTGCAGGGGGGCAGCTGTTATTGGGTCACATCAAGAGGCCCAGGGTAGTGGAATATCAATTCTTGTCTTGGCTTCTCTTACTGGGGCAGTACGCGCAATGCGGGGCCCCAAATGGGCAATAACGGACTTTGCTAATGCAGCACGCATGCGCACAACACATGGGATGAACTAATTTACATATTGAAAATTCACCACCAATCAGAAGCCTGTATTCTGCACATTCATCATTTAATGTTATTTATTGGATTATTTAAGGGTTTAGGTGCCGGTACATTGTATGTCGTTTCCATATATACCTGATGTGTAAGTGGGGGATCCCTTGGAGCCGAACTGGAGAATCACGTGACTGTGTCTCCCTAAGGAGCACAAGGGAGGTACTGAGTGGGATACAGTGAGTAGGGAGAGTGTAGGGAAGTGTTACAGCTCTTTTACTATTTGTCTAGCAGGTTCTTACTCTGTAGGAGCCACACACTGTGTGTAATGATAGAACTGAATAATTATATGTGAATTTAAAGGGGAAGTCAATCCTGCGTAACATAACTTTGCTCAGCTGTTGTTGGACTACAAATTCTAGGAGGTTTACAGTATATAAAATTGAAGCATGCTGGGAACTGTAGTCTTAAAGGGGCAGTAAACCCAGCTACATCTCCATCCCACAGCGCCCCCTAGTTTTACATAGAGTTTGCCAAAAACTGTCATTTTCTGAAAATTCACCAATGAGAATTCTACTGCTCAAAAATTATAAATGCAAAAGAACTGACCAATGAGAATGATTCCCAGTCCCATGTCAGACCTGTTGCTGTTATGTTACATATAGAGACAATTATGTCTGTCCTTCATTATATCAACTATTAATAATCACAGATCCGCACACACAAAGTGATCTGCAGTGAGGAAAGTGCCCCTTCTTTTTATTTCTTCAAACCACCAATATCAACGTTTCGGGGGGTACAACCTCCCTTCATCAGGATTTAAGTACAAATGTGACCAATCACCTTTATAGACGTAACCCCGCCTCTTCCCTCTTACTCACCCGATCACATGTAGTAAATGTGTTAATTGACTCTTCGTGTAAAAAGATATTTTTGATTAAAAAAATCCATTCTCAAAAGTCCAAGTCCCACATAAATAGTGAATTTTCTCCAAAAGCCCAATCCCCAAGTGTTAAACATAATTCAAAATACTTTCCAACAACCTTAATCAAAGGGGTAACAAGATACTTTAGCATTGCTCTTTAATACCTCTGATGTTCTTAGTATTATTCTCTATCCATTGACGATAGATAAGATAGGCTTTTTTTACTATTATTTTATTTATTATATATTTTTATTATTTTATTTAAATCAGTCACTGGCTGCGGAGACTGGGGGTTCATAGGAAGCAGACAGGCCTGTGATTGGTTGGCTTCTACGCATGCAATTTCAAAAAAACGAAATAAAAACGGTTTGTCTTTCCTGTCTCACTGGTGAGTTGGTTCTCCTTGTGTAAATGTGTTTTCATCAACTTCTATAGAGAAGCAGTTTGGCACGTAAAGCAAATGGAAGCTCAGGGGTAAAGCTCCGCTGACCAACTGCCACATTGACCAATAGAAATGTCTGTATGATAATAGCAAGGTGCCTGACATGGGCCTGGGATTAGCATTCTCATTGGCCAGTTCTCTTGCATCTATAATTAAGTATTTCTTTAACTTCTGCAGAGAATTAGGGGGATCTAAAAAAACCTATACTGGAAGGAATTCTATAAATGATAGAAACACAGGCACATATACCTTTATTACAGCATAGCTTGACACTAACAACATGGAAATTAAACTACTCTCACAAATAAAACCAGCAGCCCAGTATGAGGTGCAACTACAATGAATCAACACGGGGAGAGTATAAAGTCACTATGCAAATCAGTATATTACATATAGAGAAAACTTTACAATGGGGAAATTTCTTCCCAGATGGACTGTTTTGCATATGCAAAGTGACTAAACTGCTGGTCCCACTTTGTGCTCTCCCTATAATAAACAGACTGTGTATTTAACCCCATTCACTTTGCCTTTATTGCAAAAAATGAAAAAAATAAATAAATAAAAAGAAAATAAAATTGGGTCCTTATATTTTGACAGATACAATGAGAGCTCCAATTTGTATAATGAAGAATATAATGCTTTTAGCAATTGTGCAGAGTTACATTTCCAATCTTTGTGCTCATCCGCTAATTTGCATTGGTGCAAATAGGAGAGTGCAGTGTAAAGCCTGATATCCTGCTCCAAAGACAATGTATGATAGGAAACTGCAGTCTCAATTCCCAATCAGTCTTATCATAGAATTCAACTAACGTCCAGCTCTAAGTGCCAATGCAGGGCTTTAGTTTTTAAGTGAAGCAGCCAGACAGGACTGTGATTGGTTAGTGTGTATGCATGTTTAATAGTGAAGGCGGAGACTAGAGCAAGCAGCCGGAGGAAAGAATAATATTGTCAGTCCCTTAGCTCAGGTCACTATCAGCGAAGAGCAGACTGAGCATGTGCAGTAGTTTGGCAAGAGATGGAGAGATACTGTGGGAACCTTCAGAAACATGGATCTTTATTTCTATAGAGATTTAGTCACTTTGGGTTGGTACAAGAGCCCAAAACACACATTTGTTTAGGCTTTAGTGTCCCTTTAAATTTCTTCCTGTGGACTTAAAAGAAAACTAAAGTAGTCTTATCCAAACTTCCCTGTCCTTATTAATTCAGAGGCCTTAGGGTCAGGCCACACAGGGCGTTTTGGGGAGATTTGGTCACCTGGTGACTAATCGCCTCATTTTTGCGGCGACCAATCTCCCCAACCGCCTTCCCTGAATATGCGCCGGCTAAAATGAAAAAAACCCGGCGCTAATCACACGCGGGGATTCGTTTTCCAAAGTCGCCCAAAGTTGCCTAGTGAGATGACTTCGAAAAACAAACTGCCGCGTGTGATTAGCGCCGGCGTTTTTTTTGTTTTTCATTTCACCAAATCTCCCCAAAATGCCATTTGTGGATTGACTCTCAGAGTTTCAGACTTGAGGGTTTCTAATCTTGTATCTCTCACCAGAAATCTTACTGAAGGGGCAACTGGAAGTAACGGATTCATCAATTCCGACGTTGAGATTTCCCATGAGCTCCAGGCGAATATATTGGCTATTTTACATTAAAAAAATTGAAAGAGTTTCCTTTGGATTTTAAAAATTATCCTTTATTTATCCTTTATCCTTTAGTGGAAATCTATTAAATTGGCATCATTTTTTTTGAAAAAAATTAACGAGTTGAAATCTAGTGACCATTGTGTGTATATGGTTTATATTAAGAAGGTTTTCTTGGAGTTCATAATAGAAATGGATTTGCCCGACACAAGTGTTGCTTAGATGAAGCTCTCGTGGATTTCCTCATTTCATGAATATGTTGGTCTTTAGCTAAGAAACAAAATCACCCACTTAAAAAATGGGCTCATAAATGGTCAATGTTATTTGAAATCTAATACAGGTATGGGACCTATTTAATTTCAGGACTTTCCTGATAACGGATCTTTCCGTAATTGGGATCTTTAAACCTTAAGTCTACTAGAAAATCATATAAACATTAAATAAACCCAATAGGCTGGTTTCGCCTCCAATAAGGATGAATTGTAATTCAGAACTTCCTGTATAACAGGTTTCTGGATATCGGATCCAATACCTGTAATGTCAAGAAGTAAATGTAAATTTATTATTAATGGAGTTGCCTGAAACCCAGGAAGGTCTGGTCGAGTATTGAATGTTTTCTGCAGCAAAAAATAAATATTAAAATCAAATTATCTCCCTCATTTGCTTTAAAGAATTTTGGTTTTAAACTGCCAGTTCCTTGCATTGAAATTCTTCCTAAACTCAATTCCTTATTCATCGCTGCCACAAAAAAAAAATATCTTTTGCTTTTTTGGTTGAAATAAGCTACTTTCAACCAATCTTATATGTTTTGTATTTTCAGCCATCTGGTTTCTAGGGTCCATATTCCCCTAGCAACCATGCACTGATTTGAATAAGAGACTGGAATATAAATAGGAGAGACCTGAATAGAAAGATGAGGAGTAAAAAGTAGCAATAACAATACATTTGTAGCCTTACAGAGCATTTGTTTTTTAGATGGGGTCAGTGACCCCCATTTAAAAAATGGCAAGAGTCGGAAGAAGGGAAATAATTAAAGAAAAACTATAAAAAAGCAAAATGTAAGACCAATTGAAAAGTTGCTTATAATTAGCCATTCTATCGCATCCTGAAAGGGAACTTAAAGGCAAAGCACCCCCTTTAACAGTAATTTTGTATCTTTATTAAACTTCGTGCTTTATGTTATGTGTATCATTCTGCATTATTGGATTTGTATAAAACTCACGTATGTCTGAAAAATAATAAAAATTTGAAGGAAAATGAGAAAAAACATCTGGACGGCTTCATGCGATTGTTTAGAAACCCCTATGAGACCGAGTGCAGCAATGTTTGTCTGTTTGGGAATAAAATGCACAACCCCATTGTATTGTTGGGTCAGTCTCTATACACAGTCTCTTATACAAAGAGGGGGACTGGGTTCTACCCATTTCTCCTGATCATCAGAACTTCTTATCATTTTACTTTGTAACATAAGGTCCTTATATTGTGGAACTGGTGTCCCATGAGCACTGGGGCAGTATGGCGTCAACCGGGGCAGTATGGTTTCAACCGGGCAGTATGGTTTCAACCGGGCAGTATGGCGTCAACCGGGGAGTATGGCTTCAACCGGGGCAGTATGTAGTCAACTGGGGCAGTATGGCTTCAACCAGGAGAACATGGCATCAACCGGGGAGTATGGCTGCAACCAGGGGAGTATGGCGTCAACCGGGGAGTATGGCTTCAACCGGGGCAGTATTGAGTCAACCGGGAGAACATGGCTTCAACCGGGCAGCATGGCGTCAACCGGGGCAGTATGGAGTCAACTGGGGCAGTATGGCTTCAACCAGGAGAACATGGCATCAACCGGGGAGTATGGCTGCAACCAGGGGAGTATGGCTTCAACCGGGGCAGTATTGAGTCAACCGGGAGAACATGGCTTCAACCGGGCAGCATGGCATCAACCGGGGCAGTATGGAGTCAACCGGGGGAGTATGGCTGCAACCGGGCCAGTATGGTTTCAACCGGGCCAGTATGGCGTCAACCGGGGCATTATGGTTTCAACTGGGGGAGTATGGTGTCAGATGGGGCAGTATTAGGGAACACCCTACCAACTGTCATGCAAATGTATATTGGGTGCAGATTGATTCTGACTGACCCAGATCCTGTATTTGTGACGCCCATTAATTTTTTAATACATTCATATTATTTATGTAAAAAAAACCGACACACAAATCAAGTTCCTGGGATTTTTGGCATTTATTGAACGTTTTTTTTTTCTTTATTTTGTAACCAAAGACTTCCATTTTTAAACCCCCAAATTTGTAGGACAAACTTAACAAAAACAAAAAAACACAATTATGTGACTATTACAGTTAGAACCAGAAATACCCCAGGGGCAGGGGGAAATAATATACCGAAAAAAATATTCTTATAAGACTTTTTCTGTACAAAAAACGCTTTCCCACGACAGTAACACAAAGTGAGACACAGAATAAACTGCAGATATTGCGAATGAGAGAGATTTGCTTTTTGAACATAAAATCACTTCCGATTCTTTAACTTTCTCCAACTCTGCAGAACCAGTGGCTGCAGCAAAATAATCCTCCAAATAGAATCCCAGTTTATCTGTTTAAATCTGGCTCCATGATCTTTGTCCCTGCAGCTGGAGTTGGAAACAGTAAAGGGGATGTAAAGGCAAAAATAAAATCCAATACAAATCTCTACACAGTCGCCGACTGCTCTACAGGGAAACAAACAAAGCTGCTTGAGTTCTGCATGGCTGGGAAGTAAGGCGGGGGCTCCCCCTGCTGTACATAAGTATGATTGTTTCCCTGCAGAGCAGTTAGGGACCGTCTGACAATTCCTATCCACAGCAGTAAATGAAGGGAGAATTTCACTGCATACAGTCAGGTTTCTTATAAAAACGGTACATATTTTTTAATTAAAGTATATTGGAGATAGGTTTCTTTTTCATGAAATAAAGTAAAAATTTAATTATTTCGCCTTTACATGCCCTTTAAACCTAAAATATTTCCTATTTATGGGGTTTTAGCGAATGGCGACGTCTGACTGTTACCTATGGCTTGACTTCATCCCAAGAAACAAGAACGACAGAGGTCAAGGATTTATAGATGAAAATCCCATATTTCTGTAGTTTTTGAATTATTTTCCAGAAATTTGAAAAGGTTAAAAAAAAAGATCTAAAAATAAGGATCCAGCAAATCCAGGATTCCAATATTTTTTTGGAGGATTTGGATGCTGCCCAATCCTTAGATTTGAATGTAAAAAATACTCAGCATTCCTGTACCCACCCATCCTCTACAGAAGCTCCTAAAGGTTCAAATGACAATTTTTTTTTTCGAATTTTTGAAAACTGTAATACAAATTTAAACTGGGCAATGTCTCAAATTGTGAAAAGAAAATGACCTCAATATTTAAGGGCAGATTTATCAAAGGTTGAATTTCAAAGTTATGTGAACTCAACTTAAATGGGAGGTTATTTATGAAAAAACCGTGAACGTCTAATATTCGTTCGAATACGAACCACCCGAAAATTTGAGTCAAAGTTTTCCTCCGAAAAACAAAAGCATGGATGTCAGGAAGGCAATTAACATCTGCAAAAGGTTCAATTGACCCCTGCCCTTGACTTGTTCATGAACTCGGCAGGTTATAGGTGGCGAATATTTGAATTAAAACAAAGGTCGAAAAATCTCACTTTCAAATTCAAATTCGCGTTGGTGATTGAAAATTAAAATTTGAGTTTTGACCAAAAAAAAAAAAAAAGAGAATTCTAATTTACCATTCGAACCTTAATAAATCTGCCCCTTAATAAACTCTGTCTTAAAAAAGAAAGAACTGAAACAAACACATTTTGTCTCACAGATCAAAAATTTATGACAAATGTTTAAAAAGGAGCTTCGGACAGTTGTTTCGGCAATTTCTGTGGGAAGGGGTCAGTATTTCATGGAATTCTGGATTTGGGAGGTTCCTACTGATTTCTGAAGTGAACAATTGGTTTAGCATTTTCGATGTTTCGGGAAAGAGAAATAACAGATAAATACGGAAATCTCTAAAAGACGATAAAGAAGGAAATCTCTTGGATTTATGAATTCAAAAAGCAAATCTGGAGATTTCAGATTTTAGACTGGGAATAATCGCAAATGAGAGGAAACAGATTCACATTTTTTTCTACTATTGCTTTTTCTGAAAATTTCGAATTCTTTTTCAATAAACTCGCCGGCCACACGAGGTACTAGCGCAGCGAATATTCAACATTTGCTTCAATTGCCCCGAAAACAAGTAGGGATGCACCAAATCCAGGATTCATTTCTGGATTTTCAGCAGGATTCGGCTGAAGCTTTTTGCCCGGCTGAACCTGATCCTAATTTGCATATGCAAATTAGGGGCGGGAAATTTCATGACTTTTTGTTACAAAACAAGGAAATAAAAAATGTTTTTCCCTTTCCTACTTGTATTCGGATTCGGTATTCGCCAGAATCTTTCGCAAAGGATTCGGGGGTTCGGCCGAATCCAAAATAGTGGATTCGGTGCATCCCTAAAAACAAGGATTTTAAACAAATGAAAACAAATGAAATTTTTAATGAAATTTTTAATGAACAAAAACACTCATCGGATAGGGATTTTTTTTTTTGTAATATTTGTAAAAATTTCTATTGCCTTTATTGTTGCCTATTAACCCCAGTCTATATTTTAACCCTATAAAACCACCGTAAAAAAACTCCAGTTAACAACGGTCTCTGTGAAACGATTCCTGATTGGCTCCTTGGAGCGAGCGGCACCCGCTAACAATCTCGTGCAATAGAAATCTGCCGCTAACTATAATAACAATGGGGTCTGAATACTGAGAGAATACGGAGAGAGAGAATTTTTTTAATATTTTTTTTATCTTTTCAAAAAGTTTTATTCATAAAAATAGAATATTCACAATTTTTTGCTTTATAAATAGATTACAGTGAGTTTATGGTTATAGGTCAATTTTCCCAGGAATTCAATATTTTTATTTTTCTGTTTGAAATACATTCCACCCCAACATGTAAATACAATTTCCCAATAACACTCGTCCGCGATTCTAACGTTAAATTCCAACTCCTTAAAATCTTTGGACTTTCTATACCTGCACCGACATAAAGCAATACTTATATAATCACCACCACCCCTTCCTTATGTGCACACTCGGCTTTAGTTAGGGCCAAAAGGGGCCCCAATTTAAGACATCAGTTCTATGGCTTCTGCCTTTGGTTACATTTTTTGGCTGGTAGCTTTAGGGTTGTTGTCGGCATCTGGAATATCCCCCAAAATTCAAGAAAAACCAAAATTCTAAAACAGCCCCGGGAAGACGTATCCGGACTAACAAATTCAGAATTCCTGCCAGGAACGGCGCAAAGCCGACCCAAATTTCAACTTCTCCGTCACCGACGGCCGGTCTCTTCCAAGCATCGGATCTAAGAAATAAACATCTGTTCCCCTACAAAAAAAAAAAAAAACCTTGTACGAGGCCAAAAAAATTCTACAAAAAAGGTGTCAATGTGACACAAAATCGCGTAGAAAATACGAAATCTATTTACAACTCTGCTGATACAGAAAAGGAATGATTGGCTGCGCATGAGGAATTTCTGACCCGGGAGGAATTCATCATTATTTTTAAAACATTGCAAAATTTTTACAAAAATCAAAAAAATTAAAGATTTTTTAAAAAAAAAAAATTCGCAAATTCTGATTTGGGGAAAAATTAAAGGGGGATTCTTCCCCACTCCCTTCGATATTCAGGGCATGGCTTAAAGCTTTGGCTACAATACAGGGAGGGAAGTCTGTTCCGCGGGGGCGGAGTTCTAGCGGAATTCATTATAATCACAAGGCCACCGAGGTTTAATTAATAACAAACAAACAAACATATCTTATATACAGAAATGGCTTTAAAGGCAAAGTTATGCATTAAAGAAGAAATAATGTTTATCTCCTATTTGTATTACGGGATTGCAGGAGTCGCTGCCTCAGGCAGGTCGTGGGCTCCGCTTTATCCCGTCCTGATACTTTAAGGATTCGCCATCACCCGCTCCGGGAGCCAGGAGGGGCGTTTTCATAGAAGTAGAGGTGCAAAGTGGGGTGCAAATATCCTGCCCTGCCACCGGCATCAATATATATCATCTCTTCTTAATCAAAGGGAAAGTAAACCCAAATATTGTAAAAAAAAAAAAAAAAAATCGAATTAAAATTGTTTAACTTTAACTCCTTGTTACGAGCTCCACCCATTCTGTTTGTATGTGTCACATGACAGAAGGTAGAACCCACCTGGATAGGAAGAACGAACTTCTTTCCAATAATATTTGGTTTAACTTCCCCTTTAATGAGTCACTATGCCTGAGCGCAGGGCAGGAAAAAAATAAATCTGCTTTTTGTCATCATTGTCAAAATATAATTTCCCCCATTCGTGGAACGGGTTAACCCTATAAGTGCTACAGTCCGAGCCCCAGCTCCGGAACACAGTCTTTTACTCCTGGAACTGGATCTCGTGGTACCAAAGAAGCCCAACGTGTAGAACCGTAGGCCGTAACTCCAATAAAAGACAGAGGCAGCCCCTCCTGGGGCAAATAAGGCAAGCGTTTTGCATAGTATTCCTACACAGCGCAACTGTCATCTGCCTTTTCAACTGCAGCGCCACCCGGGGGCCTTAAAGGGGAACTGCCCCTGAGAATCCATAAAAACCTTTCCTTGTTATATCTGGGAGCCAACAGCTTTGTATTGATAATGGGAGGTGAGAAGACTTTAACACCCTATACCCATTGGGGAGGAGGCCTCAGGGTGGCGCTACAGGGGGGAAGGCACATTTAAACAGCGCGATTGTGTTTTCTTTAGAACAAAAATCAAATGAATTATTTACACCTTTTGTTTCCATAGAAGAATAGACATTTACAGCACCAGCATCAGGGGAGGGAGAGTCTGTCGGGTGACTGGAACCCTCTACAGTCCCCTCTTGCGGGAATCAGGGTCTGTGATTGGTTCATGGTCTGCTGCCACTCCCACAAGGCGGTGCTTATCAGCTAATGGCGCTGTCCGATTCTACCTCCTTCTCAAACTCGTCCTGAATCTCGTCTGAGTTCCCGGAGTCGCTGCTCGACACGGAGCTGACGGACGGAGAATTTCTGCATCAGACAAAAGGAAAAAGAGAGAAGAATAAGTCGGTCACCAGTGGAAAAGGGTTTGGCAGCTGCCACCCACTCACCCACTAAATGGCAATATAAGGGGCTGAGTTCAATGAAGCAAGTGCAGAACAAAAGGCTAAAAGCTTGAGACAGGGGTCTTCTTCCAGTGGCTACAAGGCTAGAGATCCAGAGCATTGGCTGCTGGTGCATGCTGGGAGCTGTAGTCCAGCTACAGGCTAAAAACTAATGATGCACCGAATCCACTATTTTGGATTCGGCTGAACCACTGAATCCTTTACAAAAGATTTGGCCGAATACAGAACCGAATCTTAATTTGCATATGCAAATTAGGGATGGGAAGGGGAGAAAATTTATGCTTCCTTGTTTTGTGACAAAAAGTCACTCGATTTTCAGCTGGACAGAAGGATACGGCCGAAAAAGGCCGAATCCCAAACCCACGGTGCATCCCTACTAAAAACCCTTGAAGTAGAAGGCCAAGCTCTATATAATATAGTCAAGGGATCTAAGTCAGTGTAGGATTCCCCTATACAGGCAACAGAAAAGCTTGAAATGCCCCATATGGCATCACCCACCTGCCCGCCGACCCCTTTATGAGCCTCCGGCAGGTTTCCATCTGTACGTCGAGCCCTCGTTTCATGCTGCACATTTCCATGTATTCGTGTAGGTGTCTGTTCATGTCGCTTTTTGCCGTGGCCAATTCCATCTGTCGGAAACGGGAGAGAGATAAAGACAAGACAGGAGTCAGCTAAGGGTTAAACCAACTCCTTGTTATCCTGCACGTTCCTTTCCCACCACTAGATGTCACTATAGTCACACACTTGGGACTTCTGCGTCGGCTGCTGCTCCCCTAGTTCCTTTCACCAAAATTAATATTTAATAGGGGGATTATTACATGAAGCTTCAAGGATTAGCAGTGACACAATACAGGGGTTAAAGCTGCATTTGTGCATATGATTATATATACAGGTATATAATATACACTTTAACTCAGTTTGTTGGACTCTCAGGCTCAGCTCATTTATTATGGTCAGAATATAATTGTAGTGAGAGTAATTTACAATGGAACCATTAATATTGATTTTATTCCTCCCCTCCCCCCATACAATCTGTAAGACTTGTGGGGTCCCTGTCTCACCTCTATCTGCCCAATCGTTTCCTGATATTCTTTGTCCCGGGTTGTTAGGAAAGTCTCTGCTTCTTCGATCAGATCCCCCAGGGTTTCCTCTTGCTAAACGGCAGGGGACAAACAAAGGCACATTAAGGATGTGATCAGCTGAGGATTCTGGGAACTTGAGGCAAAGGCAGATGGTGAACCAAAAATTTTGCACCTCTGACAAATGTATCAGTAATGACTGCTGAGTATCAATAACAATCTGGGCACAGGGGCATCACTTGGGCACTTACCTCTCCCTGTGCCTCGACTGTCGGGTTGCAGTTGGTGAAATCCTCCCAGAGAAGCAGAGTGTCTTCATTCTCCTCCCACGTCAAACTATCACAGTCGTCATCAAAATCGTACGTCTCACGTCTGTCAGGGGCCGGAGAGGAAAATTGGGAAAATACATCAATTTTACATTTCTTAAAGCAAAACCCTCTGTATTATTACTATTTGTGAGACAACAGCTCGTCTATTGTATACAGTAAGGAGAAATAAATTGTTATAATTTAATTAATTGTTATTGTGTGACTGTGAGATAGCAGGTATAGTAGGGAGAGATGTGTCTATGTAACAGTGGATATAAGTCTCTGGGAAGGGAGGTGAACTGTGGGATAGCAAGGTATAAGTAGGGAAGAGATGGTGTCTATAGTAACAGTGGATTAATAGTCCTCTGGGAAAGGGAGTGTGACTGGGGGATACAGGTATAGTAAGGTGAGAGATGGTGGTCCTATAGTAACAGTGGATAATAGTCTCTGGGAAGGGAGTGTGACTGTGGGATAGCAGGTATAGTAGGGAGAGATGGTGTCTATACGGTAACAGTGGATAATAGTCTCTTGGCAAGGGAGTGTGACTGTGGGATAAGCAGGTATAGGTAGGGAGAGATGGTGGTGCTATAGTAACAGTGGATAATAGTCTTCTGGAAGGGAGTGTGACTGTGGGATACAGGTATAGGTAGGGAGAGATGGTGTCTATAGTACAGTGGATAATAGTCTCTTGAAGGGAGTGTGACTGTGGATAGCAGGTATAGTAGGGAGAGCTGGTACCTATAGTAACAGTGGATAATAGTCTCTGGTAAGGGAGTGTGACTGTGGGATAGCAGGTATAGTAGGGAGAGATGGTGTCTATAGTAACAGTGGATAATAGTCTCTGGAAGGGAGTGTGACTGTGGGATAGCAGGTATAGTAGGGAGAGATGGTGTCTATAGTAACAGTGGATAATAGTCTCTTGGAAGGGAGTGTGACTGTGGGATAGCAGGTATAGTAGGGAGAGCTGGTACCTATAGTAACAGTGGATAATAGTCTCTGGTAAGGGAGTGTGACTGTGGGATAGCAGGTATAGTAGGGAGAGATGGTGTCTATAGTAACAGTGGATAATAGTCTCTGGGAAGGGAGTGTGACTGTGGGATAGCAGGTATAGTAGGGAGAGATGGTGTCTATAGTAACAGTGGATAATAGTCTCTTGGAAGGGAGTGTGACTGTGGGATAGCAGGTATAGTAGGGAGAGCTGGTACCTATAGTAACAGTGGATAATAGTCTCTGGTAAGGGAGTGTGACTGTGGGATAGCAGGTATAGTAGGGAGAGATGGTGTCTATAGTAACAGTGGATAATAGTCTCTGGGAAGGGAGTGTGACTGTGGGATAGCAGGTATAGTAGGGAGAGATGGTGCCTATAGTAACAGTGGATAATAGTCTCTGGGAAGGGAGTGTGACTGTGGGATAGCAGGTATAGTAGGGAGAGATGGTGTCTATAGTAACAGTGGATAATAGTCTCTGGGAAGGGAGTGTGACTGTGGGATAGCAGGTATAGTAGGGAGAGATGGTGTCTATAGTAACAGTGGATAATAGTCTCTTGGAAGGGAGTGTGACTGTGGGATAGCAGGTATAGTAGGGAGAGCTGGTACCTATAGTAACAGTGGATAATAGTCTCTGGTAAGGGAGTGTGACTGTGGGATAGCAGGTATAGTAGGGAGAGATGGTGTCTATAGTAACAGTGGATAATAGTCTCTGGGAAGGGAGTGTGACTGTGGGATAGCAGGTATAGTAGGGAGAGATGGTGCCTATAGTAACAGTGGATAATAGTCTCTGGGAAGGGAGTGTGACTGTGGGATAGCAGGTATAGTAGGGAGAGATGGTGTCTATAGTAACAGTGGATAATAGTCTCTGGGAAGGGAGTGTGACTGTGGGATAGCAGGTATAGTAGGGAGAGATGGTGTCTATAGTAACAGTGGGATAATAGTCTCTGGGAAGGGAGTGTGACTGTGGGATAGCAGGTATAGTAGGGAGAGATGGTGTCTATAGTAACAGTGGGATAATAGTCTCTGGGAAGGGAGTGTGACTGTGGGATAGCAGGTATAGTACGAAGAGATGGTGTCTATAGTAACAGTGGATAATAGTCTCTGGGAAGGGAGTGTGACTGTGGGATAGCAGGTATAGTAGGGAGAGATGGTGCCTATAGTAACAGTGGATAATAGTCTCTGGGAAGGGAGTGTGACTGTGGGATAGCAGGTATAGTAGGGAGAGCTGGTACCTATAGTAACAGTGGATAATAGTCTCTGGTAAGGGAGTGTGACTGTGGGATAGCAGGTATAGTAGGGAGAGATGGTGTCTATAGTAACAGTGGATAATAGTCTCTGGGAAGGGAGTGTGACTGTGGGATAGCAGGTATAGTAGGGAGAGATGGTGTCTATAGTAACAGTGGATAATAGTCTCTGGTAAGGGAGTGTGACTGTGGGATAGCAGGTATAGTAGGGAGAGATGGTGCCTATAGTAACAGTGGATAATAGTCTCTGGGAAGGGAGTGTGACTGTGGGATAGCAGGTATAGTAGGGAGAGATGGTGTCTATAGTAACAGTGGATAATAGTCTCTGGGAAGGGAGTGTGACTGTGGGATAGCAGGTATAGTAGGGAGAGATGGTGTCTATAGTAACAGTGGGATAATAGTCTCTGGGAAGGGAGTGTGACTGTGGGATAGCAGGTATAGTAGGGAGAGATGGTGTCTATAGTAACAGTGGGATAATAGTCTCTGGGAAGGGAGTGTGACTGTGGGATAGCAGGTATAGTACGAAGAGATGGTGTCTATAGTAACAGTGGATAATAGTCTCTGGGAAGGGAGTGTGACTGTGGGATAGCAGGTATAGTAGGGAGAGATGGTGCCTATAGTAACAGTGGATAATAGTCTCTGGGAAGGGAGTGTGACTGTGGGATAGCAGGTATAGTAGGGAGAGATGGTGCCTATAGTAACAGTGGATAATAGTCTCTGGGAAGGGAGTGTGACTGTGGGACAGCAGGTATAGTAGGGAGAGATGGTGTCTATAGTAACAGTGGATAATAGTCTCTGGGAAGGGAGTGTGACTGTGGGATACCAGGTATAGTAGGGAGAGATGGTGTCTATAGTAACAGTGGATAATAGTCTCTGGGAAGGGAATGTGACTGTGGGATAGCAGGTATAGTAGGGAGAGATGGTGTCTATAGTAACAGTGGATAATATACTCTGGGAAGGGAGTGTGACTGTGGGATAGCAGGTATAGTAGGGAGAGATGGTGTCTATAGTAACAGTGGATAATAGTCTCTGGGAAGGGAGTGTGACTGTGGGATAGCAGGTATAGTAGGGAGAGATGGTGCCTATAGTAACAGTGGATAATAGTCTCTGGGAAGGGAGTATGACTGTGGGATAGCAGGTATAGTAGGGAGAGATGGTGTCTATAGTAACAGTGGATAATAGTCTCTGGGAAGGGAGTGTGACTGTGGGATAGCAGGTATAGTAGGGAGAGATGGTGCCTATAGTAACAGTGGATAATAGTCTCTGGGAAGGGAGTGTGACTGTGGGATAGCAGGTATAGTAGGGAGAGATGTGTCTATAGTAACAGTGGATAATAGTCTCTGGGAAGGGCGTGTGACTGTGGGATAGCAGGTATAGTAGGGAGAGATGGTGTCTATAGTAACAGTGGATAATAGTCTCTGGGAAGGGAGTGTGACTGTGGGATAGCAGGTATAGTAGGGAGAGATGTGTCTATAGTAACAGTGGATAATAGTCTCTGGGAAGGGAGTGTGACTGTGGGATAGCAGGTATAGTAGGGAGAGATGGTGTCTATAGTAACAGTGGATAATAGTCACTGGGAAGGGAGTGTGAGACTGTGGGATAGCAGGTATAGTAGGGAGAGATGTGTCTATAGTAACAGTGGATAATAGTCTCTGGGAAGGGAGTGTGACTGTGGGATAGCAGGTATAGTAGGGAGAGATGGTGCCTATAGTAACAGTGGATAATAGTCTCTGGGAAGGGAGTGTGACTGTGGGATAGCAGGTATAGTAGGGAGAGATGTGTCTATAGTAACAGTGGGATAATAGTCTCTGGGAAGGGAGTGTGACTGTGGGATAGCAGGTATAGTAGGGAGAGATGGTGCCTATAGTAACAGTGGATAATAGTCACTGGGAAGGGAGTGTGACTGTGGGATAGCAGGTATAGTAGGGAGAGATGTGTCTATAGTAACAGTGGGATAATAGTCTCTGGGAAGGGAGTGTGACTGTGGGATAGCAGGTATAGTAGGGAGAGATGGTGCCTATAGTAACAGTGGATAATAGTCTCTGGGAAGGGAGTGTGACTGTGGGATAGCAGGTATAGTAGGGAGAGATGGTGTCTATAGTAACAGTGGATAATAGTCTCTGGGAAGGGAGTGTGACTGTGGGATAGCAGGTATAGTAGGGAGAGATGGTGCCTATAGTAACAGTGGATAATAGTCTCTGGGAAGGGAGTGTGACTGTGGGATAGCAGGTATAGTAGGGAGAGATGTGTCTATAGTAACAGTGGGATAATAGTCTCTGGGAAGGGAGTGTGACTGTGGGATAGCAGGTATAGTAGGGAGAGATGGTGCCTATAGTAACAGTGGATAATAGTCTCTGGGAAGGGAGTGTGACTGTGGGATAGCAGGTATAGTAGGGAGAGATGGTGTCTATAGTAACAGTGGATAATAGTCTCTGGGAAGGGAGTGTGACTGTGGGATAGCAGGTATAGTAGGGAGAGATGGTGCCTATAGTAACAGTGGATAATAGTCTCTGGGAAGGGAGTGTGACTGTGGGATAGCAGGTATAGTAGGGAGAGATGTGTCTATAGTAACAGTGGGATAATAGTCTCTGGGAAGGGAATGTGACTGTGGGATAGCAGGTATAGTAGGGAGAGATGTGTCTATAGTAACAGTGGATAATAGTCACTGGGAAGGGAGTGTGACTGTGGGATAGCAGGTATAATAGAGAGAGATGGTGCCTATAGTAACAGTGGATAATAGTCTCTGGGAAGGGAATGTGACTGTGGGATAGCAGGTATAGTAGGGAGAGATGGTGTCTATAGTAACAGTGGAAGGGAGTGTAACTGTGGGATAGCAGGTATAGTAGGGAGAGATGTGTCTATAGTAACAGTGGATAATAGTCTCTGGGAAGGGAGTGTGACTGTGGGATAGCAGGTATAGTAGGGAGAGATGGTGTCTATAGTAACAGTGGGATAATAGTCTCTGGGAAGGGAGTGTGACTGTGGGATAGCAGGTATAGTAGGGAGAGATGGTGCCTATAGTAACAGTGGATAATAGTCTCTGGGAAGGGAGTGTGACTGTGGGATAGCAGGTATAGTAGGGAGAGATGGTGCCTATAGTAACAGTGGATAATAGTCTCTGGGAAGGGAGTGTGACTGTGGGATAGCAGGTATAGTAGGGAGAGATGTGTCTATAGTAACAGTGGGATAATAGTCTCTGGGAAGGGAATGTGACTGTGGGATAGCAGGTATAGTAGGGAGAGATGTGTCTATAGTAACAGTGGATAATAGTCACTGGGAAGGGAGTGTGACTGTGGGATAGCAGGTATAATAGAGAGAGATGGTGCCTATAGTAACAGTGGATAATAGTCTCTGGGAAGGGAATGTGACTGTGGGATAGCAGGTATAGTAGGGAGAGATGTGTCTATAGTAACAGTGGATAATAGTCTCTGGGAAGGGAGTGTGACTGTGGGATAGCAGGTATAGTAGGGAGAGATGTGTCTATAGTAACAGTGGATAATAGTCTCTGGGAAGGGAATGTGACTGTGGGATAGCAGGTATAGTAGGGAGAGATGGTGTCTATAGTAACAGTGGAAGGGAGTGTAACTGTGGGATAGCAGGTATAGTAGGGAGAGATGTGTCTATAGTAACAGTGGATAATAGTCTCTGGGAAGGGAGTGTGACTGTGGGATAGCAGGTATAGTAGGGAGAGATGGTGTCTATAGTAACAGTGGGATAATAGTCTCTGGGAAGGGAGTGTGACTGTGGGATAGCAGGTATAGTAGGGAGAGATGGTGCCTATAGTAACAGTGGATAATAGTCTCTGGGAAGGGAGTGTGACTGTGGGATAGCAGGTATAGTAGGGAGAGATGGTGCCTATAGTAGCAGTGGATAATAGTCTCTGGGAAGGGAGTGTGACTGTGGGATAGCAGGTATAGTAGGGAGAGATGGTGTCTATAGTAACAGTGGAAGGGAGTGTGACTGTGGCATAGCAGGTATAGTAGGGAGAGATGGTGTCTATAGTAACAGTGGAAGGGAGTGTGACTGTGGGATAGCAGGTATAGTAGGGAGAGATGTGTCTATAGTAACAGTGGATAATAGTCTCTGGGAAGGGAGTGTGACTGTGGGATAGCAGGTATAGTAGGGAGAGATGGTGTCTATAGTAACAGTGGATAATAGTCTCTGGGAAGGGAGTGTGACTGTGGGATAGCAGGTATAGTAGGAAGAGATGGTGCCTATAGTAAGTGGTACTTACCCAGGTACAGAGCTCTGATTCTCTGTACTTCCTGCTCCTGGGCTGTTCTCTTTCCCATGGTCAGACAGGAACCTTCCACTGGGTAAGTGAATCCAATCTCCCACAGTACTTACCTCTGATTGTTCTTGTCTGACCATGGAAAGTAGAGCAGCAAGAACTGCCCCCTGGGAAAGAAATTTTAATCTCTTCCCAGCACAAAGTATGGCACAGAGCTCTACTTCTATGTACTTCCTACTCTAGGGCTGCTCTCTTTCCCATGATCAGATGTGATGGCCCCGCCCCTGGCCACGGGAAAGAGAGCGGCCAAGCAACAGAAATAAGATCTCTGTACCTGGGCAGATGCTTAAGAGAAATTACAGTCACTGGGTATTGCTAATGGGACCATATTTTAACCCCTTAACCCTATTTAATAATGAAAGACGATGACACTTACAGTTGGTTAAACATCCGTTTCATCTCGTCGGTGATGTTGAGGGAACAACTGACTTCATCGTCCGAGAACCTCCCAGTGTCGCCGTCCTGT
The DNA here is from genome assembly GCF_017654675.1 of Xenopus laevis. Lineage (NCBI taxonomy): Eukaryota > Metazoa > Chordata > Amphibia > Anura > Pipidae > Xenopus > Xenopus laevis. The sequence goes on along the minus strand of NC_054384.1, from coordinate 110,772,960 downwards.
TCCGACATGTCGTCCTCCGACGTCAACTTACGCTCTCGCTTTTTGCTCACCGCCCCCACCTTAAGGAGAGACAGAGCCAGCGGCTGGCAGTTAATAGACAGTCCAGGACAGGGGGGAGAAAGGGTTAAAGATCAGATGATGGAGACAAAGACAAAGTACTAGCAAGTAGCCAATCAGCAGCCGGGGGAAGAGATACAGCCGGGGCAGCATGCAGTGAGTATTTAAGGGCAGAATACAGAGGGGTGCAGTTCAGCAGTGAAAAGGAGAAGGCGATGAAACGGGTTTACTTCCCCTTTAACAGACAGGAGTAAGATCTGAGCTCAGGTGCTGTGGAATTATGACTCCCTGCAACCCCAGACAGACGAGGGGACTGGGAGTTACAGTTCACTAACATTTGCCCCCCTTGTCTCTATTTTTCCCATGTAGCAAATGGGGGAGGGGCCATAGGGAACTGCAGAGTTTCAACTCCTGAATTTTCCCCTAATCCCAAGAAACTGAAAAAGGGGGCGGAGCCCAGTTCACCTGGAACATGGTGGACACATCCTCAGAGTTGCGCTGCTGAGCCACATCACACAGTTTGGCGGTGATATCAATCCGCCTGCAGATGTCCATATCCACCTTCATTGCCTTCTCTTGGATCTTTGAGTCCAGATCGGTCATCGGCTGCAGGGGGGACATTTGTGGATTATATTCCCTCCCAATAATACTCTGGCAAAAATGTTTACATTTAAAGGTGTCGCACTAACTTGCCCTTTAGTTCCGGGATCTTATATCACAGGGGCCACACAGGAACCAAGACCAATGTAGGCAGGTAATTACAGCAATATCACAAGTGCCAGCAGAGACGCTACAACTGCCAACAGAGACGTCACAATTGCCCGAGACGTCACAATTGCCCGAGACGTCACAATTGCCCGAGACGTCACAATTGCTGGCATTTCTAAACTTTACAATAATTTATGCAAATCTATAACGTTTTTTTGTTTTTTTAAACAAAGCAGTGACATAAATCCTAGAAAAGTGAGTCTTCTCAAATAGTTCCTGAGTATTGCCCAGGGCTTGTCAGAATCAGCTCTGAATAAAACTTAAAAGATTCTTCAAAATAAAGTTAGAAACCCTCTAAATAAATGTGAGTTTGCTCAGATAAAGCGGCCGCTCAAAGTGAATTCCGTAGAAAGATCTGAGCATGCCCTAATCCTGTAGAATAAAGTGAGCCTGCTCAAGTAACATGGTATAAATTCACATAAATACATTCCATGATAGACACGGAGAAAGCTCATATAAGCCCCTAAAATAAATCTGACCCGCTCGTATTAAACCCCACCGAATAAAGTGAGCATGCTCAAATCCAATAAAATAAAGTGAGCATGCTTAAATGCAATGAAATAAAGGGAGCATGCTCAAATCCAATGGAATAAAGGGAGCATGCTCAAAACCAATGAAATAAAGTGAGCATGCTTAAATCCAATGAAATAAAGTGAGCATGCTCAAAACCAATGAAATAAAGTGAGCATGCTCGAATCCAATGAAATAAAGGGAGCATGCTTAAATCCAATGAAATAAAGGGAGCATGCTCAAAACCAATGAAATAAAGGGAGCATGCTGAAATCAAATGAAATAAAGGGAGCATGCTCAAATCTAATGAAATAAAGGGAGCATGCTCAAATCCAATGGAATAAAGGGAGCATGCTCAAATCCAATGGAATAAAGTGAGCATGCTCAAAACCAATGAAATAAAGTGAGCATGCTCGAATCGAATGAAATAAAGGGAGCATGCTTAAATCCAATGAAATAAAGGGAGCATGCTCAAATCCAATGGAATAAAGGGAGCATGCTCAAATCTAATGAAATAAAGGGAGTATGCTTAAATCCAATGAAATAAAGTGAGCATGCTCAAATCCAATGGAATAAAGGGAGCATGCTCAAATCCAATGGAATAAAGGGAGCATTCTCTGGGAAGCTCCATGAACAAAACAGAGCAGGTTCAGTTAAATTCCATGGCATTTGAAGATCCTGAAAAACCATGATCTTACCCTGCCCATAACAAATCCCATGGAATAAACGGAGCATGCTCAAATGAAATGAACAAATGGAGCCTGCTCAAATGAAAACAAAACTGATCGTACTTGAAATAAGTCAAATGAATGGATTTGGTTCAGGGCAGGTTGCTGAGAAACAAAGGGCCCAGTGATTACACTCAGGACAATACAGCAGTGATGGTTCACCTGGACTACAACTCCCAGCAGCCTTAAAGAGCCAGCTCCCTATAGAAGAGTTGTGAAAGGATCCAATTGCTAGCACAGTGCCCCAGCCTATGGCCCAGTTCATCCAGGCCCAGGGTATCTGCTATACATTAGTGGATTCCACTCATATAGTCATGTGACATCCCATATAACCCAGAGCATGGATTCCAGATGGAGCAGGGCAGGGACTGCGTGTGTGAGGTGGAGTCAGAGAAATGTCTCTCAGCAGAGCTGGTAAGCGCCAATAAATACATTTCCATATGCGCTGGAACGAGGCCAGGAGCGAGACACGGCCGGGGTATGTGCTGAGCTCATCTGTGCGCTAGGAATGCGGTTGCCTAACAATTGTATGACATGAGCAGCTCTTCGACACAAAGCATCTGCCGCTCCCCCTGTTTTATAGATAATGGTTCTGACTTGTCCCGACCTGTCTCATAAAACCAATCACCTGGGCAACAGGCACGCATGGTATAACCCAGTCGTGCAACTGACCAATCTCTGCTCTGGAAAGAACTCAAGGGGTCTCATGGGAGTTGTAGTCCAACAGCTGGAGGGAAAATAAATCGTGGAGGTCCCACAGCCTCGACTGACAAACAAAAACGGGATAAAAATAGCAAAAGCAATAAACATTGCAAAGGATCCTGGGATGGAAAGCACGAAATGTTAACCTTTACAATGCCTGCACTATAGGGGTCCGACTGCAGGGAGTCTCTGTTAGACTTATACAGACTAAAGCGAGTTCAGGGGGTACAGCCTTATACTGGGTCTGCTTCTCTCTATGAATGATGGGAATTGTAGTACAGTAAACCCTAACGACTGGTAACCCTTGCTTTGCAACACAGTTCACTCTCGGCACTGCTGCTTCTGACTACATGCACCAGATTAGCAGTAGTCGGCTCTCTTCCAGCAAAGACTCCATTTCCCACAATGCCGTGTGCTCATTCTCCTTCTTCAACCCAAATTGAATCCAAATCCGAATACAATTAGGAAACAATAATGACTAGAGCTTATAGCATTTTATCCAACAGATACACAAAGGTTAACTTTCCCTTTAACAGTGAATCTGCCCCAAAGCACCAGCCTGAATTGCCTATACATCCCCCCAGCCAGACACACGGACCCCATGCAAAGAGCAGTGTTAGGGACCTGCCCAAGAGGAGCCACAACTGCAGAATGGGCGGAGCTGGGACAGAACTGGCAGTCGGAAAAGACACAAGCTGTCGGGATTTAGCCTTAAAGAGACAAGCGGCCCATTAATGTGTCACATGAGCTGGTGATGAAGCGAGTGAGTTGGCATCTGCCGTGGGAGCCATTGTGGCCCCTCCCATACAAACATGGAGTGAACAGTGTGATGCGCTGGGGGAACTTACATCACTCATCAGACCCTTGAACACCACCAGTTCCGACTTCAGCCTCTTGATCTTCTCATTGAGCTCATCATGGACATTGTAAGACTCCTGCGCCTCCTGGGGAGACAAATCACTGATTTAGTGTATTTCCCAACTGCCACCTCCACGGAACCCTCCATCACTGCACATAAGGGGGGGGGGACGATAACTTTCATATTTCATTTTATTCCCCGATATGACTTAACCGGACAAATTCAAACCTGCAACAGTTACATGGGGAATTATTCCTGCCTGTGTCTTGTCTACAATCCCTGCCATAAAGCAAGAGACGACTGCTGCTGGGTCTCCAGAAAGGAAGTAAAGACAGAGGGGAGAACCATTAATACTACAATGAATTAAAGCCACTTACCTCTTGTAGGGTCTCCACCATAGACTCCAAATTCATCCTCTTAGCAAGTTCCTCCTCCCACCTGCAACCGACACAATAGGGAACAATGAATATGATTTACTCTAATGCACAGCACCTCCCTCCTCCCATATGTATAAATACAAATATACAGAGAAGGAATGTTCTGGGCACACAATAAGCTATACCCTCATACTGTACTGTCTAAGGGAATCAATATGGCACCTCCTCCCATATGTATAAATACAAATATACAGAGAAGGAATGTTCTGGGCACACAATAAGCTATACCCTCATACTGTACTGTCTAAGGGAATCAATATGGCACCTCCCTCCTCCCATATGTATAAATACAAATATACAGAGAAGGAATGTTCTGGGCACACAATAAGCTATACCCTCATACTGTACTGTCTAAGGGAATCAATATGGCACCTCCTCCCATATGTATAAATACAAATATACAGAGAAGGAATGTTCTGGGCACACAATAAGCTATACCCTCATACTGTACTGTCTAAGGGAATCAATATGGCACCTCCCTCCTCCCATATGTATAAATACAAATATACAGAGAAGGAATGTTCTGGGCACACAATAAACTATACCCTCATACTGTACTGTCTAAGGGAATCAATATGGCACCTCCCTCCTCCCATATGTATAAATACAAATATACAGAGAAGGAATGTTCTGGGCACACAATAAGCTATACCCTCATACTGTACTGTCTAAGGGAATCAATATGGCACCTCCTCCTCCCATATGTATAAATACAAATATACAGGAATGTTCTGGGCACACAATAAGCTATACCCTCATACTGTACTGTCTAAGGGAATCAATATGGCACCTCCCTCCTCCCATATGTATAAATACAAATATACAGAGAAGGAATGTTCTGGGCACACAATAAGCTATACCCTCATACTGTACTGTCTAAGGGAATCAATATGGCACCTCCTCCTCCCATATGTATAAATACAAATATACAGGAATGTTCTGGGCACACAATAAGCTATACTCTCATACTGTACTGTCTAAGGGAATCAATATGGCACCTCCCTCCTCCCATATGTATAAATACAAATATACAGAGAAGGAATGTTCTGGGCACACAATAAGCTATACCCTCATACTGTACTGTCTAAGGGAATCAATATGGCACCTCCTCCTCCCATATGTATAAATACAAATATACAGAGAAGGAATGTTCTGGGCACACAATAAGCTATACCCTCATACTGTACTGTCTAAGGGAATCAATATGGCACCTCCTCCTCCCATATGTATAAATACAAATATACAGGAATGTTCTGGGCACACAATAAGCTATACCCTCATACTGTACTGTCTAAGGGAATCAATATGGCACCTCCCTCCTCCCATATGTATAAATACAAATATACAGAGAAGGAATGTTCTGGGCACACAATAAGCTATACCCTCATACTGTACTGTCTAAGGGAATCAATATGGCACCTCCTCCTCCCATATGTATAAATACAAATATACAGGAATGTTCTGGGCACACAATAAGCTATACTCTCATACTGTACTGTCTAAGGGAATCAATATGGCACCTCCCTCCTCCCATATGTATAAATACAAATATACAGAGAAGGAATGTTCTGGGCACACAATAAGCTATACCCTCATACTGTACTGTCTAAGGGAATCAATATGGCACCTCCTCCTCCCATATGTATAAATACAAATATACAGAGAAGGAATGTTCTGGGCACACAATAAGCTATACCCTCATACTGTACTGTCTAAGGCAGGGGTCCCCAACCTTTTTTTACCCGTGAGCCACATTCAAATGTAAAAAGAGATGGAGAGCAACACAAGCATAAAATAGTCCCATGGTGTGCCAAATAAGGGCTGTGATTGGCCATTTGGTTGCCCCTATGTGGACTGGAAGCCTACAAGAGGCTCTACTTGGTACTATACTTAGTTTTTATGCAATTAAAACTTGCTTCCAAGCCTGGAATTCAAAAATAAGCATCTGCTCTGAGGACACAGAGAGCAACATTCAAGGGGTTGGAGAGCAACATGTTGCTCGCGAGCTACTGGTTGGGGATCACTGGTCTAAGGGAATCAATATGGCACCTCCCTCCTCCCATATGTATAAATACAAATATACAGAGAAGGAATGTTCTGGGCACACAATAAGCTATACCCTCATACTGTACTGTCTAAGGGAATCAATATGGCACCTCCTCCTCCCATATGTATAAATACAAATATACAGGAATGTTCTGGGCACACAATAAGCTATACCCTCATACTGTACTGTCTAAGGGAATCAATATGGCACCTCCCTCCTCCCATATGTATAAATACAAATATACAGAGAAGGAATGTTCTGGGCACACAATAAGCTATACCCTCATACTGTACTGTCTAAGGGAATCAATATGGCACCTCCTCCTCCCATATGTATAAATACAAATATACAGGAATGTTCTGGGCACACAATAAGCTATACCCTCATACTGTACTGTCTAAGGGAATCAATATGGCACCTCCCTCCTCCCATATGTATAAATACAAATATACAGAGAAGGAATGTTCTGGGCACACAATAAGCTATACCCTCATACTGTACTGTCTAAGGGAATCAATATGGCACCTCCTCCTCCCATATGTATAAATACAAATATACAGAGAAGGAATGTTCTGGGCACACAATAAGCTATACCCTCATACTGTACTGTCTAAGGGAATCAATATGGCACCTCCTCCTCCCATATGTATAAATACATATATACAGAGAAGGAATGTTCTGGGCACACAATAAGCTATACCCTCATACTGTACTGTCTAAGGGAATCAATATGGCACCTCCTCCTCCCATATGTATAAATACAAATATACAGAGAAGGAATGTTCTGGGCACACAATAAGCTATACCCTCATACTGTACTGTCTAAGGGAATCAATATGGCACCTCCTCCTCCCATATGTATAAATACATATATACAGAGAAGGAATGTTCTGGGCACACAATAAGCTATACCCTCATACTGTACTGTCTAAGGGAATCAATATGGCACCTCCTCCTCCCATATGTATAAATACATATATACAGAGAAGGAATGTTCTGGGCACACAATAAGCTATACCCTCATACTGTACTGTCTAAGGGAATCAATATGGCACCTCCTCCTCCTCCCATATGTATAAATACAAATATACAGAGAAGGAATGTTCTGGGCACACAATAAGCTATACCCTCATACTGTACTGTCTAAGGGAATCAATATGGCACCTCCTCCTCCCATATGTATAAATACAAATATACAGAGAAGGAATGTTCTGGGCACATAATAATCTATACCCTCATACTGTACTGTTTAAGGGAATCAATATGGCACCTCCTCCTCCCATATGTATAAATACAAATATACAGAGAAGGAATGTTCTGGGCACACAATAAGCTATACCCTCATACTGTACTGTCTAAGGTAAATGTTCAATATAAATGGAGTCCAGAATAAAATCCTATTATCCAGCAGAATAATTAATGTCACCCTGAGATTCTCAGACACAGGCACTTAAATCTGTAGGTTCATGACTGATATATGGGCACGTTGGCCAGTTATTTGGGCTCCTTTCCCAGTTATTTGGCTGCCCTCCAGCTTCTCCCTGCGCCTCCAGCCAAGGGCCACAATGTAACTGCACTAAAGGCATAAATCTAGTTTTAGGTTAATGAAGATTTCTCCTTTACAGTCACCCATGGGAGAGAGGGCGGAATAAATCAGGAAAACTGTTGCTCTGCAGCCGTTGCAGAACTACAACTCCCTAAATCCCACAACAGCCAAGTAGAATTACATTTTTAAAGGGAAAGTTATTTTTTGATGTAATTTCCAGCAGACTCTCTCTCTGTTTAAAGCCAAGCTCAGGTTCAGATCACTATATTTAGGCAAGTTGAACATGCAATAAAAGAAAGAGGGTTTCCAGAAAAGCCTTCTCAGCGGCATCCAAAATATGTTCCTCCTTCATGCATTCCCTCTCCGGCCTGTGAGACCTGCAGAGCTGCAGTTGGGAAGGGAAGCAGAGCAGCATGGCAGCCCCCTCCTGGCATTAAGGGGGAGGAGCTTATGGAATAACTGGATATTGAATTAGTTTTAGGCAAAACCAGTGTTTGGGTGGAGTTCCCCTTTAACATCAGGGTTTCTCAACCAATCAGATGATTCTAAAAGTCTTTACTGTCCTTGCCCAAAGAGTAATGTTCCAATAGTATCAACTGGTTAATTATTGGTTTGTTATTACGATCATGAAATAAAGGGAATTCAGGATTTTAATTGAAATTATGCAGATTCCGTTGATTTGTTGAGTCGGTTTATCTGAGGGACTGCCCCCAATATTAGAAACTGGTTGTAACTATTTCCCTTCTTTAAGTGAATCATTCCCTAATGCCCCGCGGCAACAATTTCACCCACGGGTGCAGGAGAACAGTCACATCTGAGTCGGCTAAACATGCTGGGACTGGTCTGTGATTGGTTACTTCGAGATTTGTGCAAAACAGCAGCACTAATTCAAATTGCACTTTATATTTCTGCTCGGAAATAGTCTGTAATGAAGCAGCAGTCCTGTCCTGCTTTATGGCAGCTGAGATTCTAGCTATCTGTATAACAGAACATTCTGTCCCAGTGGCTGCACAGATCCTATCTGATCCCCATTGTAAGCAGCAGTCCTGTCCTGCTTTATGGCAGCTGAGATTCTAGCTCTCTGTATAACAGAGCATTCTGTCCCAGTGGCTGCACAGATCCTATCTGATCCCCATTGTAAGCAGCAGTCCTGTCCTGCTTTATGGCAGCTGAGATTCTAGCTGTCTGTATAACAGAACATTCTGTCCCAGTGGCTGCACAGATCCTATCTGATCCCCATTGTAAGCAGCAGTCCTGTCCTGCTTTATGGCAGCTGAGATTCTAGCTATCTGTATAACAGAACATTCTGTCCCAGTGGCTGCACAGATCCTATCTGATCCCCATTGTAAGCAGCAGTCCTGTCCTGCTTTATGGCAGCTGAGATTCTAGCTATCTGTATAACAGAACATTCTGTCCCAGTGGCTGCACAGATCCTATCTGATCCCCATTGTAAGCAGCAGTCCTGTCCTGCTTTATGGCAGCTGAGATTCTAGCTATCTGTATAACAGAACATTCTGTCCCAGTGGCTGCACAGATCCTATCTGATCCCCATTGTAAGCAGCAGTCCTGTCCTGCTTTATGGCAGCTGAGATTCTAGCTATCTGTATAACAGAACATTCTGTCCCAGTGGCTGCACAGAAGTAGAAATGATTAGGGTGTGAGAGATGAAAGTGATTCTCTCCTCGCACGGATCACTTGGAGGCTTTTTTATGCTTTTGTCTGCGGTGGAGAGAGAAGCCACAAAGAAAGGGAGAGATTGTCTGGACAATATTTGTTCTGATTGGTGCAATGACTGAGCTGCTCTGTGTCTTTAACACATGTTGCTCTAATAACATTCCCTTTCTTTCTTTTGAAATTCTTTTTATTGAGATTTTCAATAAAATACAAGTATATGACAATATGATAAACATACAGTGTTTCAATAAGGAGCAAAAGAAGTATTCATGAGCATTACAGTAAACATTTGACATGAAAGACAACAAAATAAATAAACAAACAAAGAAAAAGGGGAAATACAAATAACATAAAATAATGAAATATCAGAATAATAATAATAAAGTAAAATAAAATTAATTTAGATAATTTAGAAAAATAGACCTGGTATTCTCTCCTACCAATTAAAGTCTGACAATGCCAAAAAATACATGAAGAACCATTTTTGTGAATGAAGGCATTAAATATCTCTTTTAGCATTTTATTAGCATAGATCTTGTCCCATAAGACCAAGGATAAATGACCTCTTATCAGCCTCTAAAGATGAGATATAAAGAGACCATCTATTCCTTATTCTATTTCTCTGGAGAAGATCATCCATTCTAAATCTAATTTAATAACATTCCCATGTCCAGAACATTCCAGACCAATAGGTCAGAGATTTGGGGGGTTCCTAACAAACCGACACCACCAGTCATTTTTGGCTTAGTTGCCCTTTAAACATAGTCACAGGCTGTTTTTACATTTTGCACATTGTTGCTTTTTCTGTGCCTATCCCTTTAGGGAGTGATCTGTGTCACGTTATTTACTTGTACTTGAAATATCTTGTGGGGTGAGGAGGGGCCGCACCCTGGTGACTTTGTACCGAACCCCCAACAGCCAAATTCCTCCCTCCTAATGACTAACCCTTAGCAACTTGCACCTCGCACGAATAAATGCAACAAATCTCTGTCGGGCAGGTGAGGCTGGATTATTGGAAACACACACCTTTCCCATGGCTCCGCTTCAAGGGCAAGTTAACCACTAGAGTGAAGTGGATAATGGAAGTGGTAGTGGTTCTTGCTCAAGAGATCGGAATATTATAATATTGCTAATGTGCAAATGGCAGAAAACTGCAATTAAAACGAGACGTTTAACGGCTTGTCAATCACTTTTGTGGTTGCAAACCTGATCCTGGCTCACCTTTCAGTTAACTTGTAGTATGTTATAGAATGGCTAATTTTAAGCAACTTTTTAATTGATTGTCATTATTTATGTTTTAAAGTTTTTGAATTGTTTTCCTTCTTCTTCTCACTCTTTTCAACTTTCAAATGGGGGTCGCTAACACCAGAAAATAGGCAAATGCTCTGTGAGGCTACACATTTATTGTTATTGCTACTTTTTATTGCTCATCTTTCTTTTAATGTCTCTCCTATTCATATTCCAGTCTCTTATTCAAATCAATGCATGGTTGCTAAGGTAATTTGGACCCTAGCAACTGGATGGCTGAAATCACAAACTGGAGAGCTGCTGAGTAAAAAGCTAAATAAGTCAAAAACCACAAATAATAAAAAATAAAAACCAACTGGAAATTGTCTCAGAATACCCATTTCTACATCATTTTAACGGTTCATTTAAAGGTGAACAACCCCTTTCATTAATTTTGTCCCCAGTAGCCAATCACAGCATTAGAATCTTCAAGGCTAGAATAACCATTAGCCAATCGCAGCATTAGAATTTTCAAGGCTAGAATAACCAGTAGCCAATCACAGCATTGCAATTTAAAACGGCTAGAATAACCAGTAGCGAATCACAGCATTAGAATATTCAAGGCTAGAATAACATGTAGCCAATCAGAGCATTAGAATATTCAGGCTAGAATATCCTGTAGCCAATCAGAGCATTAGAACATTCAAGGCTAGAAAAAACAGTAGCCAATCACAGCTTTAGAATATTGAAGGCAAGAATAACCTGTGTAGCCAATCTGAGCATTAGAAAGTAAAGATCCCATATATTTAGTCTCTCTCTTAGAATCAAGTGATTTTAATTGAATAGGGGATATTTTCTAACTTTCTACATCTCATGAGTCTGAATCCTATGCTCAGAGAATAGATTTCTTACAGAGTTGAGCTCTAAACAAAGTATTTACGTAAAGGAGGACATCGGGGAGCCAGCAGTTTAAATTTCCATTATTTTCAGCATATTTCTATTTTTACATAGGATAAGCTTGGCTGTCGACCATTGTATTTAATTGCAGCAAATCCTGTCCGTGAGGAGCACTGGCCAAGGTCCAGCCCTTTAATTACAGTGTGTTTTAGCACCGAGCGCCAGATGCTGCTTCTTAATCTGCACCAGTTCTGCCAGATGATCCTCCAAGTATTGAACTGATAAAGTCTTTCCCTCTCCCCTACAACTGGCGGCTGCGCCTCTGTACCAGGATCCAAAATCAGGGGCCCCCCGGGATCTGGAATAACACACAGAGCAGTAAGTGGAGGAAGCAGAAAGGAAATGTTACTTCCCCTTTGTTGTAATGGGACCGAGGGGAAGGTGCCAGGATCTGTGCCAGACGCAGTGACGCGGGGGCAGGAGGAATGTGGGGGAAATGGGTTTTATTTGGACAACCAATCGCATTCCTGATACTCAGCAACTGCCGTCTCACTTACAGTCGGAAGCACAGACATCAGCCGGGGCCCAATCCTGTCCTGGGAATACCGGAGGCGGCTGGAAGATGCTGTATGTACAGATCACACGGATCCCCAAATATTCCTGTGGGCCACACATTGGGTGTTATTGGGGCACCAGAAGTATAATTTGCCCAGGGATCCTGCATTGCACCTCAATATAAGTAAATATAATTACCCCCTAATTCATTACAATAAGTCGGCTGGTTTTGCTTGGTGCCCCCAGGAACATCCCATTCATGCTGTACCCATCCCCCACTGCCCCTGTATATAGTCATTTTAGTGGGCACTACAAGGTATTATATAATAATAGGGATATATAATAATCTGCATTCCTCGCCGGGTAGGAGGGGACACACATACCATAAAACCCTGTTTGAGCCAATTCTGATGCACAATTACCAGCAGATCACACCAGGCACAACTTGTTATTCCAATGAAAAGTCCAATTCTGCAAATGCAAATGACTCCGCACTTATTGCCAACAGTCATGCCGAGCAGTGCACTTTTATTGCCAGAGGCAGACCACCGAACGCACCAGCATTGCTGATTATTATGCCAAATGCTCCAATTCTGCCCTCCATCCCAATGAGAAAAACGCTAGAAAATAAAGTTTTTCCCTACAATGATTACAATGTGTACCTTCACTTTCCTGGGCTCTCGCTGCAAAAAAAAAAAAATTGGGGGCCCTTCACATCCTTTTGACCTCCTCTTCAAAGACGGATGAGCTGATAGGTAGTTAAGCCACTGCATGTTTATATTCTCTGCAATGCTGGTTCTGACTCCTGAAACAATGTAGATGAAGGCAGCTGATAAAACTGGAGGAAAAGTGACATTTGCTCCATTAATTATTCCTTTAAGGGCAGAGCCACACGGTCAGATTCAGGGAGATTAGTCGCCCCGCCACAAATCTCCTCTTCTTCAGGGCGACTAATCTCCCCGAACTGCCTTCCCGCCAGCTAGAATGATAATCGCCAACGGGATGGCACTCTGAGCAATTCATTTTCCGAAGTCGTCCGAAGTTTCCTCGTGAGGCAACTTCAGAAAATGAAGCCGTCAGGAGGCAGTTTGGGGAGATTAGTCGCCCCAAAGAAGAGGAGGTTTGTCGCGGGCCGAGTAATCTCCCCGAATCTGACCATGTGGCTTTGCTCTTAGGGCTTTAGCACACGGGCAGATTCTGGAATATGGCCTCTTCTACGGGGCGACTATCTCCCCGAACTGCCTTCCGCCTGCTAAAATGAAAAGACGCCTGCGGCAATGCAATCGCGGCGATTTGATTTCCGAAGACGCCCCCAAAGTTTCCTCGTGAGGCAACTTCGGACGACTTCAGAAATCGAAACGCCGCAAGTGCATTGCCGCAGACATTTTTTTTCATTTTAGCAGGGGGAAGGCAGTTCGGGGAGATTGTCGCCCCGAAGAAGAGGCCATTAGTCGCCAGGCGACTAAATCTCCCCGAACCGAAAGTCGGCACTTGTGATTCTCTCTATTTCCATTTGGCTTCATGGAGGTGATTCATTGCTGATCAGAGAGTTATAGTCATACAAGGCACATGGGGAGGATGAATTAGACTTAACCCGTCCATAGACGCAAAGATCCGATCGTAGGAATCATCGTACAATCGGACGTCCCCATCTCCAGACCTGCCACTAACCATTCAGATGAAATAAAGTAGTAAAAGAAGAGATGAGCCGATGTTCTGCCCCTGACAGTAATCGTATGAAAGTTATGTCTGAAAATCGTACAATCGGCAATACACGCAGAGATATTATCAGTAGGGATGGGCGAATTTTTTTCGCCTTGTTTCGACGAAAACATGACGCCCATAGACTTGTATGGCTTTGTGCGTCAAAATAGAAAGTCGCGCGTCAAAAAAATTTTCGCCGGCGGCTAATTTTTGGCAAAGTGAAACGGGTAAAATTCACCCCTAATTATCGGCAGCCAACAGAAATCTTTTAACCTGACCAAACGACCGATCTCCGCCGGATGAAAAATCTCGGGACTCTCCACACGGCCCGAAAATCGTAGGAAGCCTCGATCTTTGCGTCTACGGCCATCTTACGTTGGTTGTCATTGCTATGGTCTGTCACTATCACTATCGCCTGCCTGGCTCTTCTCTGCGTCTGACTCTTGAAATAATGTAGCAGATTAAACGACCCGGAGGACTGACTTCTGCTACATTGTTTCAAGAGTCAGAACCAGAGAACAGAGAGGGAGGGACTCAGTAGCGACACGGTGTTGTTTAAAGGTGAAAGGGTAAAAGTGCGACAGGACTGCAGACAAGAGGTTAATCCCGCTGAGCTACAAGTTCAATCAGTTTTAATCTTTTGGGATCAACTAAGTAAATAGACTAAACAATAAAATTTTTGTAGTGAGAACCCCCAGTGCAGACGAGAGAAATGCAACAAGAAAAGCCACTTCCTTAGCAAAAAACAAAACAGAATTCTGTTTCCTCTCCAGAAATGAAACACGAAAACCCAAATTGATACATTTTACACCTATGAATTCATTTGCGCTTCGGTGAGAAGAGTTTAGGGATCCGAGTCCATTATCAGCCCCGTAAGCAACATTTTCCAGCATCTTCCCTGCGATTGGTCTGACCCAGATACAGGTCTAGTTCTGCACCGTCAGTTGTGGTTTGGACACGTTTCCTGCTCTCAGGTCTATGGTTTCCCGTGTTTCCCTTTGTAACCATGGTAACCAAGGCGCCTTTTCTCTATTTAGGGGATGTGATGCAATTTACTTTACTAAAGTTACCTTTAATCTCAAAATCTGAAATCCTTTTCAGAAATCAGTGATTTATTCTGTGCAGCCACTGGGACAGAATGTTCTGTTATACAGATAGCTAGAATCTCAGCTGCCATAAAGCAGGACAGGACCGCTGCTTACAATGGGGATCAGATAGGATCTGTGCAGCCACTGGGACAGAATGTTCTGTTATACAGATAGCTAGAATCTCAGCTGCCATAAAGCAGGACAGGACTGCTGCTTCCAATGGGGATCAGATAGGATCTGTGCAGCCACTGCGACAGAATGTTCTGTTATACAGATAGCTAGAATCTCAGCTGCCATAAAGCAGGACAGGACCGCTGTTTACAATGGGGATCAGATAGGATCTGTGCAGCCACTGGGACAGAATGTTCTGTTATACAGATAGCTAGAATCTCAGCTGCCATAAAGCAGGACGGGACTGCTGCTTACAATGGGGATCAGATAGGATCTGTGCAGCCACTGGGACAGAATGTTCTGTTATACAGATAGCTAGAATCTCAGCTGCCATAAAGCAGGACAGGACTGCTGCTTACAATGGGGATCAGATAGGATCTGTGCAGCCACTGGGACAGAATGTTCTGTTATACAGATAGCTAGAATCTCAGCTGCCATAAAGCAGGACAGGACTGCTGCTTACAATGGGGATCAGATTGGATCTGTGCAGCCACTGGGACAGAATGTTCTGTTATACAGATAGCTAGAATCTCAGCTGCCATAAAGCAGGACAGGACTGCTGCTTACAATGGGGATCAGATAGGATCTGTGCAGCCACTGGGACAGAATGTTCTGTTATACAGATAGCTAGAATCTCAGCTGCCATAAAGCAGGACAGGACCGCTGTTTACAATGGGGATCAGATAGGATCTGTGCAGCCACTGGGACAGAATGTTCTGTTATACAGATAGCTAGAATCTCAGCTGCCATAAAGCAGGACAGGACCGCTGTTTACAATGGGGATCAGATAGGATCTGTGCAGCCACTGGGACAGAATGTTCTGTTATACAGATAGCTAGAATCTCAGCTGCCATAAAGCAGGACAGGACTGCTGCTTACAATGGGGATCAGAATGAGATTGAAAAACTTCAGAATTTGTTATAAATTTCAAATATTTAGAGAGAAAAATGACTTTCAGTAACAGTTGCTATGAATGGAGTCCAGTTACAAAGGAAAACAAGAAAATGACACCACATTGTTCCTAAAATATCCTCGGATCAGTATCACACCAGTAAATGGGATTTGGGCCGAAGATGAATTTCAACGCTGGGTAATCAATCAGGTTCCAGTGTCCCACGTCGGCTATAGGATCTCTCAGTCTGAATCAATAGTCGATGCTCCCGACATTGGACGTCAATATAGGACGGGGGAATCTGCCGGAATTATATCCCTCATGGGATCCGCCCACGATTATAAAACTGTAACACTCAGGAATTGAAAGCATTGTGGGAAGAAACTCTAGAGTAGAGTCAATGTGAAGAAGGTCCGACTGTTGCATTGTGGGAAGCAGCCCTAGAGTAGAGTCAATGTGAAGAAGGCCTGACTGTTGCATTGTGGGAAGCAGCCCTAGAGTAGAGTCAATGTGAAGAAGGCCTGACTGTTGCATTGTGGGAAGCAACCCTAGAGTAGAGTCAATGTGAAGAAGGCCTGACTGTTGCATTGTGGGAAGCAACCCTAGAGTAGAGTCAATGTGAAGAAGGCCTGACTGTTGCATTGTGGGAAGCAACCCTAGAGTAGAGTCAATGTGAAGAAGGCCTGACTGTTGCATTGTGGGAAGCAACCCTAGAGTAGAGTCAATGTGAAGAAGGCCTGACTGTTGCATTGTGGGAAGCAACCCTAGAGTAGAGTCAATGTGAAGAAGGCCTGACTGTTGCATTGTGGGTGAGCCATAGTAAAATAAATGTGAAGAGGTTGGAAGACTTGGCCCTTCCAGGGATTAAGCTCCTCGTCTCGCTTCCCATGACATCATTCGTGACTTTATGAGAACGCGTCGCTAATCTCCTCCTAATGTACCGGATAACACCCAGTCTACCTCTCCGAGGCACAGTCGCGATGTCTCTTAATGCCCTGGCCCGGGGCCAATCTGCCCAAATCCCCTGACTCTACTGGTTTTAGGCTGAGAGTCAAGAATCTGATCCAGATTCCAACCACTTCCCTGGGCGCGTCTGACAGAATAAAGGCAAAGTGTTGCGGTTCTACCTCACTCTGCCTTTATATATTAGGAGAACAGATCATAAGTCTCCCCAATTGATACATGGTCAAGGGCTGACCTCCATCTCATTCCTGTTGACACTTAATATGAGTTTTGGAGACAGCACATCTTGATCATTCACTTTGAACTTCTCCAAGAAGCCTCCTTTCTCTCTTGAACCTCCACCTGTTCAGCAGCCTTAGTTACTCCCCTTTCTCCCAAGCTCCACCCCTCTCAAAGCCCTACATAGATCCCCCCTTTTTGCCCCTTATCCATCTCATCATCCATAAAGTTCTTCCTCTTATCTTCAAAGAGCTTTAGTCAACGGCTCCTCCAAACATCTCTGCCCTTATCTCTTTATGTTAGGGGTGTCTTCAGAAAGCTCTCCTGGTTTTCAGGGTCTTCTAAACATGGGACACCCTCCAATCAAACAGCTAGAGGGTCAAATAGAGGTTGAAGGAAGGTCTGGGGGTTCAGCTACTATTTGCCATTGGGGCAATGACTTCCCTGCATGTAACCAGATGTCAACAGTAACTAGAACTTGTCCTTGGAGCAACTCATGGAGCAATTGTGGACATTGCTGCTTCTTGTTTGTATGGGGGAGGGTATTTGCGGATACTCACATGACCAACCACCTCCTTTCTGGAAAAAACTACAGTCCTGCCTTGGTTTATGGCAGACAGATAAACACTGGTACCTGAACTTGTAAGTAAGAACATACTCACTGATTTTGCCCGGACCATTCATCATGGCAGCACCAGGTGTCCCTAATAAATACTGTATCCTAGTGACGGAGCCATGGTGAAATGCCCAATGTCCATACACAGAGCACTAGAGATAAGGCAGCGGAGTATCTACAAGCAAAGGACATGTTATGATTGGCTGCGGCTCAGCATGATTTTGGCCAAGGGAACGTGTGAAACTCCAGGAATTCAGACATGGCTCCCGGCCCAGGGAAACGCTGCTTCCTGCACCCCAATTCACTAGGGACCCCAACAATGAATCCCGGAGTCATTACAGAGAAATTCAGGCTCTAATATTGAAACCGTTTTAGTACCGACTAGCACCATGGGCCCAAGTAAGGGCCACCAGGGCCCCCAAACCAGAAGTAAGGGCCCCTTATAAAAATGGCACTGCCTAGAAATGAACAGAATTATCCTGACAGGGGACTGGATCAGTTTCCCCATAAGAATAATATATATCCCGTCGGGAGGTTGGAGACGTTTAATGGATTTAATCCGGTGGATCCAACAGTCCCGGGAGCACAAGATCCGACCTGTTCCTTTAATTACTGAGGAATGAAAGAGACGGAGCTGAATGTGAGCCCCAGTGACACCTTCTCTCACCCACATGTGATGTAACGACTCCCGCGGGCAATTGTGACGCATCCGGGAAAATTTTTACAAGCAAAAAAAAAAGGGAAGATCCGGCAGGAACTTGAATGTGCCCCGGGGAAAAGGGACACCTTTATAGGTTATTTTATAAGTGCAGAATACCACATATTAACCGCTGATTTATTGAATTATTTGGCACGATTTAAGTATCTGCACCGGGCGTTCAATGTGTCATTAATACTTCTGTGATCTTCTGTTCCTAAACTCCTCATCCCAAATATACAGCCCCACCTTGACTTACTGTACTCATTCCCCCTCTAGAACAGAAGCATCACCCTCCTACTGTTTCCACAATCCAAACCGTGTACTGCCCCTTTAAAAGACGCTAAAAAACCACTGAACCCTGGGAAGTTCTGGCAGGTCCGTAAGTGCCAAGGCTAATACAGTGGGGCCCCTGTCAGGACAATGAATGGGCCCTGTGTGCCGAGGGATCGCTGACTACTCATTCCTTTCTCTGCACAAAGCCACCAGTTTCCAGGACAAACAGTCTCAAGAATGAGTGGAACCCAAAACCTCAAGTATCTGATCCTGGTCACAGACGTAACCCTTTCATTGCCAGAACCTTGTGTGAGGAGCTAGTACAGAACCAACCCAAAGATCCATATCCTCTGCTCACTATTGTGACGTCATCCCTGTGATCTGTCTATTCAAGCCATTTCTTTGGTAGGATTCAGCACATACATTTGTCTATAGAGATGGGTAACAGTCACCCTGCTATAGTTCCAGGGGTACCCAGGGCACAAATAAACACTCACCCCAAATCTCCCCCTAACTGACCTTTAGACTGGGCCCCCTTAGTTCATAACAAGGTTACAGATATATAGAAACATTGGGGTGTCACCCTGCTATAGTTCCAGGGGTACCCAGGGTACAAACAAGCACTCACCCCAAATCTCCCCCTAACTGACCTTCAGACTGGGCCCCCTTAGCTCATAACAAGGTTACAGATATATAGAAACATTGGGGTGTCACCCTGCTATAGTTCCAGGGGTACCCAGGGTAAAAATAAACACTCACCCCAAATCTCTCCCTAACTGGTCTTCAGACTGGGCCCCCTTAGCTCATAACAAGGTTACAGATATATAGAAACATTGGGGTGTCACCCTGCTATAGTTCCAGGGGTACCCAGGGTACAAATAAGCACTCACCCCAAATCTCCCGCTAACTGACCTTCAGACTGGGCCCCCTTAGCTCATAACAAGGTTACAGATATATAGAAACATTGGGGTGTCACCCTGCTATAGTTCCAGAGGTACCCAGGGCACAAATAAGAACTCACCCCAAATCTCCCCCTAACTGACCTTCAGACTGGGCCCCCTTAGCTCATAACAAGGTTACAGATATATAGAAACATTGGGGTGTCACCCTGCTACAGGGGTACCCAAAGAGTATTGTGCCATTTAGTGGGCCCCTGTATATCAGACTGTCCCTGTGCATTGTGGGAAGTATATAAGTCGTCTCCCTGTCGCTAGGGAATTAACCCATCATTCTCATTCTCGTTCTCATTCTCTTTCCGATCCATAAATAGGAGCCGCAGGGGGATGAGCTCAGGGCACAGAAGCTTCAGACTGAGAGAAAACAGGGAGTGATTGGGAAAACATGTGCCTCTTGGACAGGGAGGTGCTGGAGCTCTGGGAGCAGCGCAGTTATTTGGCTTCACTCATTGTGACGT
This sequence comes from Xenopus laevis, assembly GCF_017654675.1. Taxonomy (NCBI): domain Eukaryota; kingdom Metazoa; phylum Chordata; class Amphibia; order Anura; family Pipidae; genus Xenopus; species Xenopus laevis. Next base: position 110,752,913 of record NC_054384.1, on the reverse strand, counting down.
CACTCAGTTTACACCACAAATCATTCATGAATTCAGGCTCAAAACAATTAGCCGGTTCCTAAGTGGCTCGTCCCTGGCACTCTAATGTGTAACGAGCTGCGGGACCCTTGTCAGGAGCCACAGATAATGCCCAGATGGCTCGGCCCTCCAATGCTTTTCCTGAAAAAGTGCCGACCTCCGATATGACTTGTAATTCCCTTTCTTGAAACCGTCTATTGTATCCACCATTATTTCTATTGCATGATGGGAACTGCACCACTCCCTGCCTGGGGACAGTGTATTTAAATGCATTGTTTCTGCAATTGGTTTTCTTTTTTAATTACATTTGTGGCTTTTAAGTTATTTAGCTTTTTATTCAGCAGCTCTCCAGTTTGCAATTTCAGCCATCTGGTTGCTAGGGTCCAAATTACCCTAGCAACCATGCACTGATTTGAATAGAAATATGAATAATAAAAAGTAGCAATAACAATACATTTGTAGCATTACAGAGCATTTGTTTTTTAGATGGGGTCAGCGACCCCCATTTTACTGCTGGAAAGAGTCAGAAAAAAGGCAAATAATTAAAACACTATGAAAAATAGATAATGAAGACCAATTAAAAGGTTTCTGAAAATTAGCCGTTCTATAACATAATGTACGTTAAAGGGGTGGTTCACATTAGATAACTTTTAGTATGTTATAGAATGGCCAGTTTGAAGAAACCTTTCAATTCGTCTTCATTATTTATTTATTTTTTAATTATTTACCTTTTTCTTCTGACTCTTTTCAGCTTTCAAATAGGGGGTCACTGACCCCATCTAAAAAACAAATGCTCGGTAAGGCTACAAATGTATTGTGATTGCTACTTTTTATTAATCATCTTTCTATTCAGGCCTCTCCTATTCATATTCCAGTCTCTTATTCAAATCAGTGCATGGTTGCTAGGGTAATTTGGGCCCTAGCAACCAGACGGCTGAAACTGCAAACTGGAGAGCTGCTGAATAAAAAGCTCAAATAACTCAAAAAACGCAAATAAAAAAAAATGAAAACCAATTGCAAATTGTCACCGAATATCACTATCTACATCATACTAACAGTTAACTTAAAGGTGTACAAGCCCTATAAATAAGGCCTATAGATAGTGACTGCCTGTGGCTCTGGATTACAAATTGTCTCTGAATATCCCTCTCTACATTATATTTGATGTTCATTTAAAGGTGATCCACACCTTTATAACGCAGTGATACATTGTTTCATGTTTCAGACAGGTCACCTGTTCTGCAGGTTGTACATATGGTCCAACTACAACTCTCTGCACTTTCCTGTAGACGTCACAGTTGCCAGCGTCTCACGCACGTTAGCAACAGCGGCTGCAGGTGAACAAGGACAGAGGTTTGTTACATAAAAGCTTTCTATGGACGACACCTGATCAGTGGGGGAAACTGGATCCAACTGGGAATTGCTGGGGAATAAAGAGAGTGGGAGGCCGGACATTCCACAGGACAAAGGCAGAAAACACCACAGATAATAAATACCTAAATCCACCCATTGTGACATCAATCGTTTCCCTTTTAGACTAGAATTTGTCTCTTTCTTTTCTCTCCTCTTTCTGATTGAGTTACGAGACTGGGAGAGATAAGAAAGCTCGGCTGCAGCAGAGGAAAGAAAACCTGGAGGCATTTAAGTGGCCCCGTGAGTGTGGCCCCTGCACAGAGCTTCCCACGTGGCCAACGATTAGACAAAGAGCAAATGCGACCGCAGGGAATGTGAGAAATGCGACCGAGACTCATGAATAATCAGCAGCTTTGAATGCACATGTGGGACGAGGGTCGGCATAAAGAGGGATATTGATTTCTGTCCTGGAAGGGTCAAGAGCCAAAGATACGGGGTGGCTTCTCTGTGAGCCATTAACCCCATCAATGCCAGATAAGGGTTAATTCCTCCTACCACTAAATGACAGGTCCCCCGTGCAGTCTGTCCAATTTAAATTGTTTTCTATTTTCTGCCCTGCTGGTTCCGACTCCTGCAACAATGTAGCAGACCTGGAGGAGAAGGGACTTTGCTGCACTGATTCAGGAGTCAGACACAGAGATCAGAAAGGGATAAAACACAAGAAATCCGCTCAGTTCTGCATTTCTCTCAAACAGCCACAAAGACTCCCAGATCTGATTGTTAATTCCCGACACTCACAGGAAAATCCACAGACTCCTGAGGAAAACCAATCACTGTCCTGTAACTGTATAATGATGCACGAGACCCCGCCCCCAGCTGCCATACTGGAGGGTTAAGGGTAAGGACACACGAGGAGATTCAGGGAGATTTTGTCGCCTGGCTACTAATCTCCTTGTCTTTTGAGCAACTATCTCCCTGAACTGCCTCAGCGTTTTTCCCCATAGGCTACAATGAAAAGTTGCCTGCGTTAATGCACACAGGGCGATGCGTTTTCAATAGTTGCCTGAAATTGCCTCACTGAGGCAACTTTGGGCAACTATTGAAAACGCATCACCGTGTGTGCATTAACGCAGGCAACTTTTCATTGTAGCCTATGGGGAAAAACGCTGAGGCAGTTCAGGGAGATAGTTGCTCAAAAGACAAGGAGATTAGTAGCCAGGCGACAAAATCTCCCTGAATCTCCTCGTGTGTCCTTACCCTTAAAGGGGAAGTATTTCCTCATCACTCAATTCCCTCAAAGAGGGTTCTGATATTTTGAACAGCACAAACTTCTGCTCAAAATGCAACAAATCACAGTGCCCTGTGCAGTGCTGTGTTTTACTAGAGGCAAATGTATTTAACCCCTCTCTTGGGAATCCCATAACTTGACTGTCCTTACAGTAAAGAACCCCTTCCTATGCTGATGGTGAGATCTCCTTTCCTCCCCACCAATGAATCACTCATTCCCCCTCTCTTGGTAGGGAATCCCATAACCTGACTGTCCTTACAGTAAAGAACTCCTTCCGATGCTGACAGTGAAATATACTTTCCTCCCTGCCAATTAATACAATTAATAACACCCCCCCTCCCATAACCTGACTGCCCTTACAGTAAAGAACCCCTTCCTATGCCTATGTGAGATCTCCTTTCCTCCCCTGCAATGAATCACTCATTCCCCCTCTCTTGGTAGGGAATCCCATAACCTGACTGTCCTTACAGTAAAGAACCCCTTCCTATGCTGATGGTGAGATCTCCTTTCCTCCCCACCAATGAATCACTCATTCCCCCCTCTCTTGGTAGGGAATCCCATAACCTGACTGCCCTTACAGTAAAGAACCCCTTCCTATGCTGATGGTGAGATCTCCTTTCCTCGCCACCAATGAATCACTCATTCCCCTTCTCTTGGTAGGGAATCCCATAACCTGACTGCCCTTACAGTAAAGAACCCCTTCCTATGCTGATGGTGAGATCTCCTTTCCTCCCCACCAATGAATCACTCATTCCCCCTCTCTTGGTAGGGAATCCCATAACCTGACTGCCCTTACAGTAAAGAGCCCCTTCCAATGCTGATGGTGAGATCTCCTTTCCTCCCCACCAATGAATCACTCATTCCCCCCTCTCTTGGTAGGGAATCCCATAACCTGACTGCCCTTACAGTAAAGAACCCCTTCCTATGCTGATGGTGAAATCTCCTTTCCTCCCCACCAATGAATCACTCATTCCCCCCTCTCTTGGTAGGGAATCCCATAACCTGACTGCCCTTACAGTAAAGAACCCCTTCCTATGCTGATGGTGAAATCTCCTTTCCTCCCCACCAATGAATCACTCATTCCCCTCTCTTGGTAGGGAATCCCATAACCTGACTGTCCTTACAGTAAAGAACCCCCTTCCTATGCTGATGGTGAGATCTCCTTTCCTCCCCACCAATGAATCACTCATTCCCTCTCTCTTGGTAGGGAATCCCATAACCTGACTGTCCTTACAGTAAAGAACCCCTTCCTATGCTGATGGTGAGATCTCCTTTCCTCCCTACCAATGAATCACTCATTCCCCCTCTCTTGGTAGGGAATCCCATAACCTGACTGCCCTTACAGTAAAGAACCCCTTCCTATGCTGATGGTGAGATCTCCTTTCCTCCCCACCAATGAATCACTCATTCCCCCTCTCTTGGTAGGGAATCCCAATCAGCAAAGCAGGGGTTACAGGCTGACCATTATATTGATTGTGTGTAAATACCAGATCCTTCGACACAGAATATCATATTGAAACACTGAACTTTCCTTTTTGTGCTTCACTCACTGCCCCAAGACACCACAGACAGAAAAGAAAGTGTCAGAACAGGTAATAAATGTAATAAACAATTACTGAACCTACAATTAGTGGCACAAATATTCATTATAGTCTGTAAACTCATTTCAACTTCAGTTCCCACAATGACACATTAGACATTCTGAGACAGTGGTTTAAACCATATATACAGACTTATACAGGGAACTCTGAGTATCACTCATGTATTATAAGGGATAATGTACCCCCTACTGTAAATGATAAGGATATTAGAAGTCACTGAGGGGTTGTTCTGTGACCATATAAAGGCACAAGGCTGCAGGCTGAGTTATACAGGGAACTCTGAGTATCACTCATGTATTATAAGGGATAATGTACCCCCTACTGTAAATGATAAGGATATAAGTCACTGAGGGGTTGTTCTGTGACCATATAAAGGCACAAGGCTGCAGGCTGAGTTATACAGGGAACTCTGAGTATCACTCATGTATTATAAGGGATAATGTACCCCCTACTGTAAATGATAAGGATATTAGAAGTCACTGAGGGGTTGTTCTGTGGCCATATAAAGGCACAAGGCTGCAGGCTGAGTTATACAGGGAACTCTGAGTATCACTCATGTATTATAAGGGATAATGTACCCCCTACTGTAAATGATAAGGATATTAGAAGTCACTGAGGGGTTGTTCTGTGACCATATAAAGACACAAGGCTGCAGGTTGAGTTATACAGGGAACTCTGAGTATCACTCATGTATTATAAGGGATAATGTACCCCCTACTGTAAATGATAAGGATATTAGAAGTCACTGAGGGGTTGTTCTGTGACCATATAAAGGCACAAGGCTGCAGGCTGAGTTATACAGGGAACTCTGAGTATCACTCATGTATTATAAGGGATAATGTACCCCCTACTGTAAATGATAAGGATATTAGAAGTCACTGAGGGGTTGTTCTGTGACCATATAAAGGCACAAGGCTGCAGGCTGAGTTATACAGGGAACTCTGAGTATCACTCATGTATTATAAGGGATAATGTACCCCCTACTTTAAATGATAAGGATATTAGAAGTCACTGAGGGGTTGTTCTGTGACCATATAAAGGCACAAGCTAATTAATTAGGGTGGGATATTAACCCTTAATCCCATCATGATTTTCACACAGGACCCTCCCATGCACCCAGTGAGACCCCTTGTAGAGATTCAGACACAATGGGAGGGAGAGACAGATTTCCTTTCACTCTGTCTCCTGATCACAAACCACAATAGTCTATGGCACATCCCCCCCTCCCCCTCCAGCTTGTGAATATCACAATGGTGTCAGGCGTGGAATAGTGACGTCCTATTTCCTGCTCCCCCCCAATCATAATCAAACTCTTCCACTGCTCCATAACCTCATTGGCAAGGACTGGGGGATTTGCCTTCACACGAATATATTTATGTATTTGCTACAGGTCTTGTAACCCATAGCAACCAACTGGTCAGTATCATGTACCAGACAGCTGTTTGGTTGCTAAGGCGTAGGGAAACATTGCCCTTTTCATTACATTACATCTTCCATGTTATAACTGGTACCAGAAGGTATTTTTAGGGTGCTCTCCGGCTGTGCCCAGTCTGTAAGGGAAGAGTCTCTGTTGGATTTAGAAATCTAAAAATGGAGAATGAGCTGAAAGGAAGGTTAATGATCAGCCCCGGGCCCCGTGCCATGTGCACTAATAGACTTATAGTTCCGGCTGATTTCGGCTTCCTCAGCAGAACTTGGGTCGGTGCCGGTTCCCTCCAGCTCACACCAGGGGTAGAAATAAAATCAGCAGAAACCTCTATAAAAGGAAACCGCAGAAATAGGAGCAGACGCAGCAGGACGTAGAGAATAGCACTGACTCCGCCCACGTGCTGGAGGGCTGCCAGTCGTACCAAGTAGGAAACAGATGGACAGGGTGAATGGGAGTTGTAACTTGTTTTTTTTCTGCTGTTCCTGTTCTCTCTCTAAATAATGCACCTGCTGCTGAACTGCAACTCCCAGCAGCCACGCTGCAGCTATAGAATCAAAGGGCAAGTAAAGGAGCGATAAAAAAACGTAATGTAGATACTTGTTACAGCCGATAAAGTGCCCGAGACTCTGGAAAGCAGAATTCCTGGATGAAAAGAAATCACTAGGAGACCTCACTTTCCATTACCTGGCGCTGAAAAATCGTCTGCCGCTCATTGGCTCCAGTTACAGATCCTTTCAGAGGAGGGGAAAGAAAGTGGGTTCAGAGGAATCCTGAGAGTCACATGTTATAACACAAGTACCAGGCCCAGAGAATCCAGAGCCACAGGCAGTCACTATCTATAGGCCTTATTTATAGGGGTTGTACACCTTTAAATTAACTGTTAGTATGCTGTAGAGAGGGATATGAGGAGACAATTTGCAATTGGTTTTAATTTTTTATTATTTGCGGTTTGAGTTATTTAGCTTTTTATTCAGCAGCTCTCCAGTTTGCAATTTCAGCAGTCTGGTTGCTAAGGTCCCAATACCCCTAGCAACCATGCACTGATTTGAATAAGAAAGCTGGAAAGCATTAAGACGAAAGAAAATAATTCAGAAAACCATTAAAAAAAATAAATATAAATTAAGACCAATTGATAGATTAGAGGTGAACTAGTCCTTTAAGCCTTATCCTGTATATTCACTGGTTAACGTCCCCTTTATGTAACACAATGTTACAATCACCTAAAGATACAAATGTGTCACTTCTCACTCAAGTCTTTACCACTTGACCCTCATCATATTCTCATTATTTGACCCAAATTGGGCTTCGACAGACTCCACTCATTAACCTTCAGACTGGAACTGGGCCCAAACATTTTCTGCTTGGACACTCACGTCTGCTCGATTTAACTGATTACTGAAGCATAACGACTTCTACATGTGCAACACAATGCGACAAATGACTCGTTAGGCCAACACACGTACTAACGACCAATTATTTCATCTCTTAGATTTCTCTGTACATCATTAGGTTAATGAACAAGAATGCAACCAGAGAGCTGCCATATTGATTCCCTCTTAGACAGTACAGTATGAGGGTATAGCTTATTGTGTGCCCAGAACATTCCTTCTCTGTATATTTGTATTTATACATATGGGAGGAGGTGCCATATTGATTCCCTTAGACAGTACAGTATGAGGGTATAGCTTATTGTGTGCCCAGAACATTCCTTCTCTGTATATTTGTATTTATACATATGGGAGGAGGTGCCATATTGATTCCCTTAGACAGTACAGTATGAGGGTATAGCTTATTGTGTGCCCAGAACATTCCTTCTCTGTATATTTGTATTTATACATATGGGAGGAGGAGGTGCCATATTGATTCCCTTAGACAGTACAGTATGAGGGTATAGCTTATTGTGTGCCCAGAACATTCCTTCTCTGTATATTTGTATTAATACATATGGGAGGAGGAGGTGCTCAGTGTACAGTAGATTAGACAGGAGTAATTAATCAAGTAGTGATTACAGTTAAAATCAGGGAGTTTCAGCAGGAGAATGTTCTGCCCCACGTCCCACAGTAATTGCCCCTTTAGGGGGTCAGAATAACCCTGTGCCTATAAATCAGCGGCCAATAAAAGCAAATAAACCAATGTCGTTCCTCAGCACTGGGCAAATCTGCACCCAGGCAGTAACCAATAACAACCAATCAGTGCAGCCGGCTTCAGGCTGAACAATAAAAGCAAAAACGTGATTGGTTAGTGAGCTATGAGGACTCACAGGATTTCCATCATTTGAAAAACCCCAACTTGTTTAGAAGAGGGGATGCTGGGAGTAGTAGTTCTGCTATAGTGTTAGACGCTGCTCTCACCTCCTATAGACCCGGAGCAGAGGAAGGTGCCAGAGCTGAGACTATGGGTGCGCTGGTTTGTGCCATTTGTATTTGGGGCGGAGGCTGATAATGTTTATTGGGAGACACCCAGGGTGGGGGCAGGAGGGCCACATAACTCACATTGTTCTGTCTCTTCTGGAATGTGTGAGACACCTGCGAGAGCGCCCGGCTGTCCCATAATAAGCCCGTCATTATCCCTAAATACCAGCGACCCCTGACTGGGAATGTCTGGCCTGTGCCAACACCAGCACTTATTCTTTCCAGCCTTCTGAGGGTCGCTGACCCGATGGCTGAAATTTCAAATTGAAGAGCTGCTGAATAGTGATGGGCGAATAAATTCGCCTTGCACGAATTTCACCACCAGCGAATAAATTCACTAATCTCCCGCAAAAATTCGCCGGTGAAAATTTGTCGGCGTCAATTTCCGATTTTCACGATTTTTTATTGAAGACCTTCAAATTTGACTATTTTTTTGTGAAATCATTCAAATTTCACTTTTTTGAGTGAAAATGTCCGAATGTCGTGATTTTTTTGTTAAAACGTTAAAATTTCACGATTTTTTGCGAATTTTTCACAGATTCGCGAATTTTGCGTGAAATTGGCAAATTTTTTGGCAAAGCGAAATGGGACAAATTCGCTCATCACTACTGCTGAATAAAAAGCTAAATAAGTCAAAAACCACAAATAATAAAAAAAGAAAACCAATTGCAAATTGTCTCAGAATATCCCTCTCTACATCATACTAACAGTTAATTTAAAGGTGAACAACCCCTTTTAACAGTCGCACAGCAGGCTCTTAATCCCATGAAACGCCCAGAAGAAATATTTGTGTTCTGGTTCAGCCTCTTATTATCTCACCCCTCCTGGGGGGTAAATATGTACTGAGCAAACTGGGCCACACAGCTGACAGTCTATCAGCAGATAAGGAGCAGATAACAGGAATGTGGATACATTTGGTTTCTTAAAGGGAAAATCACACCACAATTAGCACATTTTATAATGGCACTGGGACCCTAAATACTTTGCAGTTGGTCTTTATTTTTATACAATAGGCTTCTGTGCAACGAACCCCCAAAACCAGCCAATGTGTCGCTCATTCACACGCCGCTGTTTGTCTTGTTGCCTGGCAGAAGGGGTTTCTGGGTAATGGAATGTCACAGGCGCAGCTGCTGATTGGCTGCCGGAATTCCACTGCAGAATCCCTGTCCCTTTGCCATAGTGATAAATATTCCCCCATTGTTAGAGATTCCCAAATCACTGTGTCGCGACCCCTCCGACATCCCAACCATAAAACTGTGTTGTAAACCGCGTGGGAAAGGGACGCATGATTTACGTAAAAATCCCATAAGTCTTTACTCTTTATGGGGGATAAAATAACATTTATAGGCTGTAATAAAGCAGCAGGGGGCACATCCAACCCTATGAGCCTCCGTGTCTCCAATGAAACGGTTAATTTAGATACAGGAGTCACTGCATTATATGTTTGTTTCCTCGGCCAATAGCATTAAAGCTCCGCCAATCCCCAAAATAGTTTCCCTTTAACTGGAATCCCACCCAAGATCAAAGCAGGTTTAACCCCCGTGCACTTTATATAGTGAGGCTTCTCCTTATACAGAGTCATCAGTGTAGCCAATAGAAACCACTGGGCTCATTAAATGGGGGTCGCTGACCCCCAACTAAAAAACAAATACTCTGTAAGGCCACAAATGTATTGTTACGATTTGTCTTTCTATTCTGGCCTCTCCTATTCATATTCCAGTCTCTTATTCAAATCAGTGCATGGTTGCTAGGGGAATTTGGACCCTAGCAACCAGATGGCTGAACTTGCCAACTGGAGAGCTGCTGAATAAAAAGCTAAATAACCCAAAAACCACAAATAATAAAAAATGAAAACCAATTGCAAATTGTCTCAGAATATCCCTCTCTACATCATACTAACAGTTAATTTAAAGGTGAACAATCCCTTTTAATAAACACTGGGCAAATTTGCACTTGGGCAGTAACCAATAGCAACCGACCAGTAATTGGCTCTTTTTTTTTTTTTTTGCTGCAGGTTGAACCTTACGAGCAAACATTTGGATTGGTTGCCATGAGTTACTGCCCAAGTGCAAATGTGCCCAGTGTTTGTTAATGAGCCCCTATGAGTCTTTCTGTGAATCAGGCTTCATTATGGAGAAGTTGCTTTACTGCAGAGCTGCAAATACACTTCCATGGCATGGATACAGATATAGGTACCTACAGGCAGAGCAGCGCTATGTGATTGGTCAGGAAAGAGTAGAGGGACGGTCATGTGATTAGCGGGATGACTTCAGACACCACTTGGGGTGTAAAACAACGTTCTTAGCAGGTGAGTCTGGGGCCCCCACAACAAACAATGAGTTAACTGGTAGGGATCCAATGAGATTGAGTCAGGCTGCTCTAGAACTCTCCCTATCTGCTGCAATGGGGAATAAAGGGAAACTTTGCCTAAAGAAAGAACAATTTCAGCAGCTTCCCAATCATTAAGGGGTCACTAAACGCAGGAACAGCCGGAGGATCGGCCACTGCAGGGCGTTCAAAGGGGAAGTGAGAGTTTGTCCAACTCAAGGTTTATTTGCTTTGGAACAATATCTGAAGGCCGAGCGGCATTTAGTTGATCTGGGCCAGGATCTCCCCCAAGGACAACTGGAAGAGGGAGGTCAATGAACCAGCAGCCGGGGAGAGGGATATGGGACTCAATACTGATGTTTATAAGAGACCAATGAGGGAGGAGCAGCTGGTGTATCAGTCTGAGAGCAGCAATAGTAGTAGATCACTAGAAGGGCCGCCCTGCACAGGTGGATAATGCCGAGAATTCTAGAGATTCTGACTCTAAAGGAAGGAATGTCCCGTATAAATAACGAGCACATGAGCCAGTGGATCCCACATTCCTCATCCCTGTATGAGCCGCTGGTTTCCACATAATGACACTTTCATTCATTGAAGGGTGGAGTTGCCCTTTAACTCTGCTGCCTGAGGCTCCGGCCTTGGGGTGTGAGACAGAGACAGGGGGCTGGAATGAGTTAAATCCCATAATCCCTCGGGAGGGGGAGCAGCGGGGGAATGAGAAAGACAAATATGTTTCCCTTGATCCAGACACAGACCCCCCCTTCCTAAGTCCCCCGCTGCCCCCAATAATAACAATCCACTGCCTGGTACCCCTGTATCCCCCCCAACAGGAACCCACCAGTGCCCGCTTAAAGGGGTGGCTCACCTTTAATATAACTTTTAGTATGTTATTATAGAATGGCTAATTCTAAGCAACTTTTCAATTGGTCTTCATTTTTCTTGTGTGTCATTTTTTAATTATTTGCCTTCTCCTTCTTCTGACTCTTTTCTGCTTTCAAATGAGGGTCACTGACCCTATCTACAAAAACAAACGCTCTGTAAGGCTACAAATATAGTTACTTTTTATTCCTCATCTTTCTATTCAGGCCTTTCCTATTCATATTCCAGTCTCTTATTCAAATCAGTGCATGGTTGCTAGGGGGATTGGACCATAGCAACCAGATGTCTGAAATTACAAACTGGAGAGCTGCTGAATAAAAAGCTAAATAAGTCAAAAACCACAAATTATAAAAAACAATTGCTATGGTCCAAATTCCCCTAGCAACCATACACTGATTTAAATAGGAGACAGGAATATGAATAGGAGAGGCCTGAATAGAAAGAGGAATAAAAAGTAACAATAACAATACATTTGTAGCCTTACAGAGTATTTGTTTTTTATGGGGGGGTTAGTGACCCCCCCATTTGAAAGCTGGAAAGAGTCAGAAGAAAAAGGCAAATAACTATAAAAAATAAATACTGAAGACCAATTGAAAAGTTGCTTAGCATTGGCCATTATATAACAAAGTAAAAGTTACCTTAAAGGTGAACCATCCCTTTAATATAACTTTTAGTATATTATAGAACAACCAATTCAAGCAACTTTTCAATTGGTCTTCATTGTTTATTTTTTAATTTTTTCCCATCTTCTCCTGACTCTTTCAAATTTTCAAAGGGGGTTAACTGACCCCATCTGAAAAACAAATACTCTGTAAGGCTACAAACATATTGTTACTTTTTATTCCTCCTCTTTCTATTCAGGCCTCTCCTATTCAGATTCCAGTCTCTTATTAAAATCAATACACGGTTGCTAGGGGAATTTGGACCCTAGCAACCAGATGGTTGAATTTACAAACTGGAGAGCTGCTGAATAAAAAGCTAAATAAATCAAAAACCACAAATAAAAACCAATTGCTAAAGTCCAAATTCCCTAGCAACCATTTATTGATTTTAATAAGAGACTGGAATATGAATAGGAGAGGCCTGAATAGAAAGAGGAGGAATAAAAAGTAACAATAACAATACATTTGTAGCCTTACAGAGTATTTGGTTTATTAGATGGGGTCACTGACCCCTGTTTGAAAGCTGGAAAGAGTCAGAAGAAAAAGGCAAATAATTCAAAAACTATAAAAAAAATAAATAATGAAGACCAATTGAAAAGATGTTTAGAATTAGCCAGTCTAGAACATATTAAAAGGTTTACTTGAAAGTGAACCACCCCAGCCCCCCAGAATCTCTACTTTCTGTACAAATCCAGGTTGGGGGTCCGGCAGATCATTAACCAGGGGCCACATTGTCCTACATTTCTCATGAATAATATATAAAAATACCAGGAAAGTCAGATTTATTAGACAAGTGAGTGGAATCCCTCCCCCCGGGTGCCCTAGGGGTATAACACTGCTTGTACCCCTCCACAGATCTTCTGTATAAAAGGTTCCTGTAACTGCAGAGACTTACAGTTCTGCCCACGAGCCACACACAGACTCACAGATACTGTAAATCAATATACAGAGACACTTGCTACAATGTATCAGACTTATTTCAAGGAATTCAGTTGTGGGATTTATAATGAAGAAAAACAAAGTTTTCTTTTTTACCCTAAAATGGGCCAGAGTTGAGATTAAAGGGAAACTACACCCATACACAGATTTGTGGCATAATGATATCCATATTGGGATACAGAACAGTCACTGCTATTAACTGTCTGGCATTTTATATTCTCTGCACTGCTGATTCTGAATCCTGAAACAATCAAAAATCCTAAAGTTCCCCATAATGAATGTGGCTCGGCGACAGTGTCGCTTCCAAACTCTAATCAGAGTCAGGATAAAAATAAAAGGATTCGATTGGCTAAAATGAATGCACTTTTTGGGGTATTTTTCCCCTCTCTGTGTGTTAGTCCCTTGATTAAAGTCCAGGTCCCAGCAATGCCCGACAGGCCGAGGATGAGGAGAGTTTGACTTGGCCAAAGACTGGAAACCCCTGCACTAAAATAATCTCAGGTCGGGCCCTCAGCACTGGGGCCACAATTAGAAATGTCTCCCTGCTGCTCACACTCTTCTCCTGCCCCCAAACTCCATGGGACTGAGACATAATTAGGATCAGGCAGCAGTTCTACATGAGACACAACAGGAGACTTATGGGCTCAGACACTCGCCTGCTCCCCCTCACTATTCCTGGAAACCCTTCTGCTCCTGATCATGGGGCCCCTCACTCATACGTCCCAGCACCCCCGAAACACTCACTGCTGGGAACTGGGGGGATCACAGGTCTCTGGGGGGCTGTTCCACCTCGACACCCCCGTGGGTCTCCCATGAATTTCTATGGAAGGAGCAGAGGCTGCAGTGCAGATCCCTCGCAGCAGCATTACAACATCTTGCAGATACTCCGCAGGACCTGCCCTGGTTACTCGCTCCGAAATGTCTCACCCAGGCCCCCCATTAGGGACGTCTCCCCCATCTGATCTCAGTATAAAGACGGGTACCCCCAAAATAACGAGAAATATGAGAGAGCAGCAGAAATGAGCCGAGGGGAGGGTGCGATGGGCCTTAAACTTGTGTTACTGTAGTGTCAGCAGAATCAGCTCCCAATAATAGAATATCTGCCTATAATAATTATCTGCCTATAATATAATTATCTGCCTATAATATAATTATCTGCCTATAATATAATTATCTTCCTATAATAATTATCTGCCTATAATATAATTATCTGCCTATAATATAATTATCTGCCTATAATAATCTGCCTATAATAATTATCTGCCTATAATAATTATCTGCCTATAATAATTATCTGCCTATAATAATTATCTGCCTATAATAATTATCTGCCTATAATAATTATCTGCCTATAATATAATATCTGCCTATAATATAATATCTGCCTATAATATAATATCTGCCTATAATAGAATATCTGCCTATAATAAATATATTGGGCAGAGGGTCACAGGCACCCCTCCCCCCAACCAGTGTTGAGCTAAAGCTGCACATAGAGACACCCCCACATTAGAGCAGAACCCCCACCAGCCCCACTCTGACAACTGATGCCCAGGGATAGGGGGGAGATAGTGAGGGGGGGGTTCCCAGGAGTCACAGTAAAGTAACAAAGTGACAGTTAGAGAATCACCTGCAGGGGGGGGAGTGGCAGTTGGGGGACACTGGGGGTTCCCTGATTGTTGGAGGGACTGGGAAGTTTTGGGGGGCAGGTGTGAGAAATATTGGGGGGCAGAGAGAGGGGAGGATTGTGGGGGCAGAGTCAGGGGGTTCAGTTGGGGGAGGGGGTGAATATTGGGGGGGGGGGGTCACTTACTTGATTCTGTACTCGTCCCTCTCCCTCTTGACTTTGGCCAACACATTGTACAGGGCCCTGATCTCGGGGGTGATCGTGTCGATCTGAACCCCAACTCCATCAGGGTGAGACCAGGACACCCCGGGGCCCCTCACAGTCTCCAGGGAGCCCCCGCCGGTGCGTCTGACGTGGGAATAAGTCCAGATGGTCCCGGGGAGGCGGCTGTTGTTATTGGGGGTCGGGGGGTCGGTCTGGACTCCCTGTTCCCGGCGGAAGATGCGGCTGTGTCGCTGCTGCAGTTGCTGCTGATACTGATTGTGCAGTTGCTTCTCCAGCAGTCGGTTCCGCCGCTCCAGTTCGTGAACCTTCGCCAGGAAACATCGGAAACGAACGTTCAGAGTCTTCAGCGCGTGGATATTGGAGCCCAGGTCGTTGCGCAGAGCCGAGGTCGCGGCTGTTCCCGGAGGAGGAGGAGACTCCCTGGCCCGAGCCAATTCCCCGAATAAGAACGAGTTCATCCTCCGGCCGTGTCCGCTCAGTGTCCCGGGGACAGAGGAGAATCCGATGCGGCTCAGACTCTTCTCACTACTTCCATCCCCGCCAACTGCTCCTGCGCTTTCTACTCGCTCCGCCCTCTACTGGCCGACATGTGCGCGGCACCCCGCCCACTGACACTGGCCCCGCCCACTGGCACTGACTGCCCCTCCCACTGGCACTGACTGTCCCTCCCACCCACTGGCACTGCCCCACCCACTGGTTCTGATTGCCCCTCCCACTGGCACTGACCCCTCCCACTCACTGGCACTGACTGCCCCACCCACTGGCACTGCCCCTCCCACTCACTGGTACTGCCCCGCCCACTGGCACTGACTGGCCCAGGTACAGGAATGGCCCATGACAAATACAGACAACTGTCCCTTTCTGTTCTCCCCTCTAGGTCTGTTCAGGAGTCAGAACCAGCAGTGCCAGGCTCAGGGTGACAGTGGGGTAACAAGACATTTCTGGGCCCCACAGCAAATTATTTTTCAGGCCCCCAATATTTCTATGAGTTGACCTGTTTGACCAATATTTATTGAAATTCTATATGAATTAGGGTCTCCTGGGCCCCTGCATTTGCCCCTCTGGGAGGTGGGAAGGGATTTGTGGGTAATTTGGGGGCAATAAGGAGCGCACTGCTGGTTCTCAACATTGAGATCAATTGTGGGTTCAGGGCACTTTATACAGTAAAGTTTTTTGCAACTATAGAAGGAATTGGGTTGGGGGTTACAAATAACTCACTGTATTATTGGCCCGGGCTAATGTAGCCCCCCAAATCTGCAATGGGGGGGTTGGGGCAAAGGCACCCTGGGAAAATATTGGATTGACAGCAGAAATAGCAGTTCATGGGTTAAAGGATGGTTCACCTTTACAGTAATTTAGTACGTTATAGACTGACTAATTCTAAGCAACTTTTCAATTGGTCTTCATTAATTATTTTTTATCGTTTCTGAATTATTTGCCGCCTTCTTACTCTTTCCAGCTGCTAAATGGGGGTCACTGACCCCATCTAAAAAACAAATGCTCTGTAAGGCTACAAATGTATTGTTATTGTTACTTTTTATTACTCATCTTTCTATTCAGGCCTCTCCTATTCATATTCCAGTCTCTTATACAAATCAATGCATGGTTGCTAGGGGAATTTGGACCCTAGCAACCAGGTGGCTGAAATTACAAACTGGAGAGCTGCTGAATAAAAAGCTAAATAAGTCAAAATGAAAAATGAAAACCAATTGCAAATTGTCTCAGAATATCCCTCTCTACATCATACTAACAGTTAATTTAAAGGTGAACAAGCCCATTTTAATGACCAATCTATACATGAAGGTTGTTCTCTCATGGCCAAATATGTGGTGCAACGGTGAGATCAAGGATAGGGAATCTTTTGTCTGGTTTTAAATAGAGAATCACGTTTGGCTCTTATTTAGACACTTGGGGGCCCATTCACTAAGTTCGAGTGAAGGAATAGAGGAAAAATAGTTTGAATTTCGAATGGTCTAATATGGCTACTTCGACCTTTGACTACGACCTTCGACTTCGAATCGAACGATTCGAACTAAAAATCGTTCGACTATTCGGTAGTCGAAGTACTGTCTCTTTAAAAATTTCTTCGACCCCCTAGTTCGCCAACTAAAACCTACCGAGGCCAATGTTAGTCTATGGGGAAGGTCCCCATAGGCTTCCTAACAATTTCCTGATGGAAGGATATTCCTTTGAGCGATGGATTAAAATCCTTTGAATCGTTCGATTCGAAGAATTTAATCGTTTGATTGAACGATTATTCCTTCGATCATTCGATCGAACGAATTGCGCAAAATCCTTCGACTTCGATATTCGAAGTCGAAGGATTTTAATTCGGCAGTCGAATATCGAGGGTTAATTAACCCTCGAAATTCGACCCTTGATACATTTGCCCCAAATAGGGGTGTTATAATATATAGAAGCGGGCGGCATTTGTCTGTAACTGGTGCTAATCGGGTTTTTAGAAGACGTGATCTTGCCACAAATGACTATATGTGTAAATACAATATTGTGTTCTCTGGTTCTGACTGCTGAAACAATGTAGCAGAAATCTATTCCCCTCCAGGTCTGTTCATCAGCTGTTTCAGGAGTCACAAGCAGCAGTGCAAAGAATGATAACAGATGCGGCTTTAAAAAGTTTCATTTGTCTTGGTGTTTATTTTTCTTTGTATACTAATGAGTTTTTTTTAAAAAATTTTTGATGTTACTGGTCCTTTAACGGCGCCCCAGTCGGCACTTTCAGGCGCTTCACCTCATTGGCCGGAGGCAGTTTTGGGCACGTTGGCATCAGGCTGACGGGACAAAACTCCCGAATTCCACCCGGTGTGACAGTGTCCTGGTTCTGTTGTGGTTAATGTGCAGGGGAGTTTTTCTGTAATTGCGGCGCAGTAACGAGCAGATAAAAGGGATTAGGCAATGATTTACTCACAAAATACAAACAGAAAGGGAAAGTTAAAGGGATCCTGTCATGGAAAACATGTTTTTTTCAAAACCCATCAGTTAATAGTGCTGCTCCAGCAGAATTCTGCACTGAAATCCATTTCTCAAAAGAGCAAACTGATTTTTTTATATTTAATTCTGAAATCTGACATGGGGCTAGTCATATTGTCAGTTTCCCAGCTGCCCCTGGTCATGTGACTTGTGCCTGCACTTTAGGAGAGAACTGCTTTCTGGCAGGCTGCTGTTTTTCCTTCTCAATGTAACTGAATGTGTCTCAGTGGGACCTGGATTTTACTATTGAGTGCTGTTCTTAGATCTACCAGGCAGCTGTTATCTTGTGTTAGGGAGCTGCTATCTGGTTACCTTCCCATTGTTCTGTTGTTTGGCTGCTGGGGGGGAAGGGAGGGGGTGATATCACTCCAACTTGCAGTACAGCAGTAAAGAGTGATTGAAGTTTATCAGAGCATAAGTCACATGACTTGGGGCAGCTGGGAAATTAACAAAATGTCTAGCCCCATGTCAGATTTCAAAATTGAATATAAAAAAATCTGTTTGCTCTTTTGAGAAATGGATTTCAGTGCAGAATTCTGCTGGAGCAGCACAATTAACTGATGTGTTTTGAAAAAATGTTTTTTTCCAATCACAGTAACCCTTTAAACATGAAAGTTATTAATCAGTTTCCTGACTCTGCTCTTCTGCCAAATCTCACGTATCAGTCGCCCCCCCCTGCCTCAATCTTTACAATTTCACCTTCAAATCCCAACAGGAGCCCAAGTAGAAGCGCTGACAGGCAAGGGTTAAGTTGTGTCGCTGGTAATTGGGCTAAATATGTTGCACAATAATAATAATAATAATAATAATTCCCCTTTCACTTTTGCAGCCAATCAGCGGTGACCCTGCAGGAAATAAATTCTGTTTATTTGCAATTTGGCCTTTTGCCTCCAGCGATGAATATTTCCTAATCTGCCCCCAAAGGTCGACTCTGAGAATAAACACGCGGCACAGACATTTCATTGTCACTAAATTCAGCCCAATTTCACTGTTTTTTGGGGGTTTTCTTTGGTAACTTTTATTGTTCCTTTCACAGGGCCCCGGAATAAGAAAAGTGGGGGCCCCATGGTAAGAGTAAAAACATGGAATAATTCAGGGGTGTCCTCTAAATAAGGAATAAATAAATCATTACCAAACAATAATGACAATTATCAGCATTTATACCACTAAGTGGCCCCTGTGATGCTGATATTGGCCCAATACTAGAAACAGGCCCAGGCCTTACACTTCCCCTTTAGTTACAAAAAAAGAACATTAGATCTGTTAATCCAATGTGAGCTTTCTACACTCTGATTGGCTGCTCATTTGCCTAGTCCTGTGAGGGTCTAACACTCTGATTGGCTGCTCATATGCCTAGTCTTGTGAGGGTCTAACACTCTGATTGGCTGTTCATATGCCTAGTCCTGTGAGGGTCTAACATTCTGATTGGCTGTTCATATGCCTAGTCCTGTGAGGGTCTAACACTCTGATTGGCTGTTCATATGCCTAGTCCTCTGAGGGTCTAACACTCTGATTGGCTGCTCATTTGCCTAGTCCTGTGAGGGTCTAACACTCTGATTGGCTGTTCATATGCCTAGTCCTGTGAGGTCTAACATTCTGATTGGCTGTTCATATGCCTAGTCCTGTGAGGGTCTAACATTCTGATTGGCTGTTCATATGCCTAGTCCTGTGAGGGTCTAACATTCTGATTGGCTGTTCATATGCCTAGTCCTGTGAGGGTCTAACATTCTGATTGGCTGTTCATATGCCTAGTCCTGTGAGGGTCTTGTGCTGCTCCCTGTCTCTTACACCTGAAAATGAGGGGCGGGACAGGTTACCTGTGTTCAGGTAGAAATAACGTTTGTATTCAGGGGACAGGCAAACAGGTGCCGGGGCAGTTACACAGGGAAACACCTTGATTTGCTCTGCAGCTAAATGGGCACAATCTCATATATTTCATATATAGTAACAATATCTTAATTATCTGCAATAACGACATCACTTTAATGAAGCAGAATAATTGCACTTGTGTCTGGAGCAGATAAAGTCTCTGGCTCCTCGTGGTTTTGCCCCGTGGCACCCGGGTGACTCTGTAACCTCATCCCAAAAACACCCCCTCCATCCTGGGCCCAGCGGATTGAAAGTGTTAAGGGGGGCCCGGCCGTGCTGCATCTCTTGGATTAGCCGGGCCCCTCTTGATTCAATCAAGTAAGAGCCAAACAGCAGAAATGGGAGCCAAACCACAGATTCCTTAGCCACCAATGGTTATTTTTTTTTTGTCATATGGAGCCTCACAAATTCTGATGGTGGCCCTGGGCATAATTAATAAATGAAGAGACATTTGGATCAACTGGGGCAAGACAGGAGCCCATAGCCCCTTCATTGGAGACAAATGATGTTGGATCCAGTGATACATTATATATAATTACTGGCCTCAACAGTGCAACATACATAATAATAGGTGTAAACTGGTCTGGGATTATACACAACTAGGCACCTCCATTGCTCATATCATCTGACTGACACATTACGACTCGGCCACCATTGCTTTACATAACAAATACACAGAGATGCTGTATAACAGGGCAACCATAGGGCAAACACTGTGTGATGGAAACCCAAATAGATGTCCTTGTCCTCAAAGCCAAACAGGCACATTTGCATCTGATGGGACTATATTGGGGACTATATTGGGACTCTATTCGGGACTATATTGTGGACTCTATTGGGGACTCTATTGGGGACTCTATTGGGAACTCTATTGGGCGATATATTTGGGGACTATATTGGCAGTGTCGGACTGGGACACCAGGGGCCCACCAAAAATCCTTAGAACAGGGGCCCACCCAAAAACCTCTACACCAGGGGCCCACTCTAAGTATTCATTTCTTCCTTACTCAACATCTATTCTCCTATTGTCTTTTCTTTACATACTATTACTTATTATTCTGTCTACGTAGCCTCTTTATTCTCATAGAAATAGGGAAATGGCCATGAAATAAGCCAAATATTTAGAAGCGGGAGGGGCCACTGACACCTGGGCCCACCGTGAGTTTTCCTGGTATCCCGGTGGGCCAGTCCGACACTGTATATTGGGGACTCTATTGGGGACTATATTTGGGACTATATTTGGGCACTATATTGGAACGCTATTAGGGACTCTATTGGGGACTCTATTGGAGCTCATGGTCGTGCCCTTTGGTTGAAGATAAAATTCCTCTTGAAAAGAATTATAGAAAAGTAGAAATGACAAAAATCCCATCAAGAACCCATTTCGTTGTCCCTCTACATACAGGTATAAATATAATGTAAACGTGTTGTGGTCTCCATTGTGGGAGTATAGAGACACCCAGACTAATTGCACCTCATCACTCAACTGATCAATAGCTTTCAGCTCAGTCATTGGTGCCTTTAACATCAGCTCTTGTTTTACATAACAACGGGTTAAGGACCCCATCAAACAAGGTCACCCTCAATTTGTGCTTGACAACAGCCTGGAAATTGTAAGGAACTAATGTATGTGGCAGCGCCCTATTGGTCACCAGCGGAGGCAAAGATGCCACTCAATGTCACTTTAAGAGCCAAATTTTCCTCTCTCTCTGCTTTATCTCCCTGGACCCCCGGACAACCTCCGGCACCAAAACAAGTGAGTATGAGGGGGAGAGGGTGGGCGACCTCAGGAGATAAAGGGCCAAGGATCTCCACTGATCTTGGGGAAGATAAAGAAGAGTTGGAGGCAAACGTTTGTCAATAATATTATTAGTAGGGACCAGGGGTGATCGAGACAAGACGGCTTCTTGCTGCTGCCCCCCCTCACTCACTCACCTTTATGGCACTGGAGGGGGGCAAGACACTAGCACAGAGAAGCAATATTGTGCTCACTACTCTAGAAGAACTGAATTTCCAGTTTGAAAACCAGAAGTTTGGCTTTAAAGTTACCAATAATGGCATTTCTGGTGCCCCAAGTCACCAGTGAGGTTCTGTGATGCCAGTTCCTCAACTCACCTGATTGGTGCAGCTCCACGAATACTTCTCTGAATATCTACTATTCTTCTCTCTTCATTTATCATTATAGCTATAGGGGGCTCTCCATAGGGTCAACTCATTTGATAGTAATTGTTCCTCAACCTAAACACATCTCACTTCTCTTCTGTGCCACATTGAATTTCACATGGGAATGAACCATTAGAAATAGATTCCAACGTGTGTCTGTTTATCCTCAAGAACAAAGTCTCACTAAATGCCTAGGCAGCTATTATATACTGTATATATATATATTTAACTGCACTCCTGGGTCAGTGACTAAAGGCAATATTTTCTGTTAATATCAGAGACTTCTCCCCTCTCTGAGCTGTGATACATATAGAGAAGCAACATGTCCCATTTACATTTGCAGTACTGCTGCCTGGAGCTGCCTGTGATACATTGAGCTACAAGAGACATTATTGGGCTGAGGCAGATTAAATATAAAGTCAAGGGCTGGTTATTATATAAGGGAGCAGTGCAAGGTCATATAATAGAAACCCTGAGCACCTCAGCTTCAATTCTGCCCAAATGTACAAGTGGAGCCCATTGTGCCCATATACTCAAGTCTCCGCTAATTACTGCCCGGATCATTAAGTTACATCACTTTCTTCTTTATAATTAAGGCCGTGTTTCATAGGAACAATATCAAAGTCTGGGGAACAGCAGCCCCACATCTGTCATTATCTTCCTATTTAGGTTATTACACTTCTCTCAGGTGTAAATTAGTGGGTAGTAATGTAACCAAAGGGGAAAGAGATGGTGCAGGACACAAAGAAAACAGATGTTTATATGGGGCTGAAATAGGAACCTGAACGTGGGAAATAGTAAAGTAGGAGACAGAGAGAGGTCTGGCAGGTAGATAATGGCAAGATACAGTAAAAGTGAGAGGAGATGAGGGCAGAAGTGAAAGATAATGAGGCTTGGGAAAGCTGCTGACAGTAGGAGATGTGGCCAGAAAACCAAGAAAGAGTCAATAGAAGAGAAGGGCAGTAGTGCAAAATGGACACAGTAGGGTAAAATAGTGAGAGTTGGACGATACAGTATACAAGACAAAGACAGGAGGACAACATGGAGACAACATGACAAGATGGAGACAGTAGGACAAGATGGAGACAGTAGGACAAGATGGAGACAGTAGGGCAAGATGGAGACAGTAGGACAAGATGGAAACAGTAAAATAAGATGGAGACAGCAGGACAAGATGGAGACAGTAGAATAAGATGGAAACAGTAGGGCAAGATGGAGACAGTAGGGCAAGATGGAGACAGTATGACAAGTGGAGACAGTAGGACAAGATGGAGACAGTAAGGCAAGATGGAGACAGTAGGGCAAGATGGAGACAGTAGGGCAAAATGGAGATGTGACAAGATAGAGACAGTAAGACAAAATGGAGACAGTAGGACAAGATGTAAACAGAAGAGAAAAATGAAGACTGTAGGACATGTGGAGACAGCAGGGCAAAATGAAGACAACAGTGAAAAGCGGAGACAGCAGTAGATTGGGGTTCCTATGATTGATAAAATTGAATCTATAATATACATTGGAAAGGGATTTGTCAGTGGAATTAAAGGAGAAGGAAAATCTATTTAACTTTGGGGTGCCAGAAGTTGGTTACTATCAGCAGAAAACTGCAAGAATACAGAGGGCCCTAGTGGGGTGAAGACCAACTCAAAGTCTCAATATGCATCTCCTAAACCAATCATCTGCAGAGTATGAGATAGTGAGGGTATTTGTGCCCTTATAGTAAAACATGGTTTGTATAAAGATGGCCCTTGATCTGAATGGACAGTTTCGGATCTGTAGTATCTACAGGATCATGTATAATATTGGGAAGGCTTTTGACAGATTCGAGGAAAATTCTGGAGCCACATTCCAATTCACCTTCTGAGAACCTCTGAAGAACATAATAAATCTGTCAACAATATTTCATTAACAACCTTCCATGAGCGAAGTGTCTGCCAACCCTAGTCTATGGGCAGGAGCTTGATAACTTACTGTAGCGTGACTTGATTGGGGCAGCCATCCAACCAATCAGCTTAGTGTATTAATCAGTGGTACGGACACTTGACCATGGGAACTCCACCCAAAGTGGATTTCTGATAAGTTCCCTTTAGGATACATAGTTAGTGGTATGGGACAGGCAGCTCGTTGCATTATACTGAGTGTGTGCAAGAGGGGCACAATTGGCCCCATTCAGTGGCCCCAGCACCGTATCCTCCCTGACTCTGAGTTCTTTATGGGAACTCAATTTAGAAGAGTTGGGGGTGCAGCCGTCGGGGCAGGAACATCAGCCTCTTCTTTCTCAGTCAATGAAGGTCTTTGTTGCTAAAGTATCTCTCAAACCCAAGCACAGACGGGCTCTTGTCCTACACAAATGTCCAATATGGACGACAAAAGGACTTCAGTGCAAATGAAGAAAAAACAGGACGTTTTGTCACCGCAAACATTTTTAAAATGAGAGACTTTGTGTTATTCCAGAAATAGTTCTTCTCCAGTAATTCAGCTTCCACCAGACTCAGAAATGAGTTTGTTTTCTGACTTGCCAAGAAATATGGAGTTAAAGGGGCTGCATCCCCTCAGGCAAACAATATTTTAAACAACATGTGCAATAATGATGTTCTGAGGAACCCACCTGAGATACTTCCAGTGATGTCTCTTCTTCTTCATTTCAAACAAGCCCAGTGGTAAATTGAAGGAGCTTCTTACTGAGAACCTTGTTCTAGATTGGCCAAGCCAAGCCTCAGTGGTTTGCAGTGATGTCCTGTAGGTTCTGTTTCTATTTTAGCTTTTCTTTTTGGGTCAAATATTGCCCATTGCCATTAAACCCAATGCCAAGCATCACAATCATTGAACCCGCCATGTGGGACATCTTGAGACATCAGTCAGTTGTGCTCCAGTTTGTTTATCCGCTTCAGCTACATTGTTTAAGGCCATAGAAAGGGAAAGACAGACTCTGCTTTCAATAATAGACATTTACACAGAACTATATATTCCCCCCTCAAATGTTTCCCAAGTACATAGGAAGGAGGGAGAGCCCAGTTCAGCCCAGAAGTGATTAAAGTGGACCTGTCACCTACACATAAAAAACTGCATAATGAAAGTCCTTTCCAAATTAAATATGAAACCCCAAAAATTTTTTTCATTAAAACATCCATACCTGTTATTAAGGTGTTTAAATATCTAAACTGTCAATCAAATATTACCTGCCCCGCCTCCATGCCCGTGGCATAGAGGCGGGGCAGTCAATTACTTTCACTTTCCATTCAGCACTTCCTACATGTCACTGCTCTCCTCACATTCCCCCTTCCCTCCTCAGGCTCTATAATTGTGTAGGGCCCTGCACATGGACATTAGGTCCCCCATTCTGGTTCATACACAAGATTTTGGGGTGATACACAATATCCCTTAATAACCGTGTCCACAAAATGGCAGCTGCCTGCTTGCTGTGATTGTATAATTCCAAAACAGAAGGAAACAAAATTTAAATAATAAATACAGTGTAAGTAAAGTTTATTTTGCTCAACTAACATGATAGAAAAGAATTTGAAATTATTTCTTAGGTTGACAGGTCCCCTTTAATCCCCAGAAGAATTCAGTCTGTGACAGCACAAGTCATGGTTCCGTGTCTGGGCACCGGGGATTCATTATTGGAGGGAAGCTGAAGACATAAAGCAGATTGATCATGAGGTTGGTAAATCATTACCTTAAAAGGGTCAGTGTATGGGGGCTGCAGCGCTAAATGTGTCAGGCAACTCACAACTAAAACTGTCTGGCACTGCTCCCAAGCGACGTCACAATCTCATTAGCAGGAGAGACAATGTGCCAGCATCTATTTTCTGCCCAGTTCCTGCCGAACCATTAGCCAATCAGCTGACATGTTAATTTGGGGGAGCATCCTGGGCAACAATTAGAGAGGGGCCCCTAGCAACACAAGGGCCCACATTAGAACATGTGTTAGAGCACGGATAGCTCATGTCATAGCCCATGATTAAGTGTCCTGGTGGGTACGAAACGCGTAGGGCGGATGGAGATGCAAGTGTACATTTTTAACTTTGTAAAATAAAGATATATTTTTTAACTTAAAACTTTTCTGGTCCCGTGGATCCGTTTGAGTGCCGGGCAGCCCTGTTCTTTCTTTGATTTTTTTTTAGAGCATAGAGCTCAATCTCAGTGGATCTTCCACCTGGCACAGGTACCAAGCTTCTATCCGAATGCAGAGTCAGACATAATGGTGCAGTTGCACTGCAGAGCATGGTGGGAAATGTATAATGGTGGTTACAGATACTTAAAGGGATACTGTCATGGGAAATTTTTTTTTTTCAAAATGAATCAGTTAATAGTGCTGCTCCAGCAGAATTCTGCACTGAAATCCATTTCTCAAAAGAGCAAACAGATTTTTTTATATTTAATTTGGAAATCTGACATAGAGCTAGACATATTGTCAATTTCCCAGCTGCCCCCAGTCATGTGACTTGTGCTCTGATAAACTTCAATCACTCTTTACTGCTGTACTGCAAGTTGGAGTGATATCACCCCCCTCCCTTCCCCCCCCCCCAGCAGCCTAATAACAGAACAATGGGAAGGTAACCAGATAGCAGCTCCCTAACACAAGATAACAGCTGCCTGGTAGATCTAAGAACAACACTCAATAGTAAAATCCAGGTCCCACTGAGACACATTCAGTTACATTGAGAAGGAAAAACAGCAGCCTGCCAGAAAGCATTTCTCTCCTAAAGTGCAGGCACAAGTCACATGACTGGGGGCAGCTGGGAAATTGACAAAATGTCTAGCCCCATGTCAGATTTCAAAATTGAATATAAAAAATCTGTTTGCTCTTTTGAGAAATGGATTTCAGTGCAGAATTCTGCTGGAACAGCACTATTAACTGATGTGTTTTGGAATTTTTTTTTTTCCCCATGTATCACTTTAAAGGTAATTTTGAGACGTTTTTGGCCACAACATGTCCATGGCCAGTAAGCTCCACCCAGGCCCAGAACACAAGTCTGGGAAATTGTGGATAAAAAGAAACGGATTCATCTTGGGGGCTGTTGCTATAATCCAAAATAAATATTTATATTTGAGTGTTTTGAAGCCAAAATCTGTACCCATGTTGCAGTTCACTCAATTACAAGTGACAGTGACATAATTCTGCCAGTGGAGAAAATGCTACATGCACCATAATCCTTACCTGCCCTGGAACCAGGGTCAGACTGGGTCTTCCAGACCAAAAAGAAGCTTCATTGGAAGGGCTGCTGCTGCTGTTGAGACCCCCACCACATGTAAAGTATGTGAGGAAGCCATAGTAGTTGCCCTGCAGGTTCCTTCTGAGGTAGTGCCAAGCTCATTGGCCCAAGAAGTGGCAATGCTTTTGGTCTAGTGGCACACCTTGGAAGACTGGCATCTCTGTAAATGTTCCTCGAGATGCTGAAATGGAGTCACGGAGTGTTTCAGTTTTAGGAGGACTAATTCTTTATGCTGCAATAAAGGAGTATTCTATTAATGTATCTAGGACAAGACCTTAGCCAACAGTATGGTACTTTGAGCTGAAAATGCTCTAGAAAGTTCATCCTTGTTGAGGTCCTCCTAAATATCCAAGAAGTAGATTAATTACCGGGACCTTAGTTCCTCACCAAAATTCCCAGCATGGGGTGTGTGAGATAAAGTTCTATAAGATCTTTCTATGCTGGCATAGCGGCAGCCATGACAGTTCTGAGAGTATAGTTTGAGAATAGCCAAACACGAGGCATTGTGGCATGGTTCCAACATCTCCTTCCACTGGTTGAACAATCTGGTCTGGTGAAAACAAAAACGATATTCTGTGGCCAAAAAGATCCATGGGATTGTCCCAACATCTCATGCCTAAACCAAGGGAGTTATAATGAAGCCCATTTTAATTCTGCTGCTATAACTGCCCCATCTCTTCTGGGAAGGTTCCCACTAGATGTTGGAACATTGTTGCAGGGAGTTGCTTCCATTCAGCAGCAAGAGCGTTGGGTGAGGTTGGGCACGGATTCTGGGGATCAGGCTCATTGTTGTTGTTCCTATTCATCACATAGAGGTTCAGTTGGGTTGTGGTCATGGCTCTATGCAGTCCGGGTCTTCCCAAACCATAGAAAAATTCTAGAGTTCTGACTACTCAGAAGCTGGTGCACCACTGTGAATGTTCTTACAATCCAGTCGGCTAGAGGTAGCTACTATCATTGTATGGTCCAATTGGTCGATCCCCCTGAAGGCTAATTTGCACTAACCAGCTGCTGGTTGGTCAAGCCCTAAGAATATTTCAATGCTCTGACTGGTCCATAGTTATTTCTAAAATAACCAGAAAACACCAGTGGAGAATAAACTGCTTATTCAACTCAATATTAGTTCCTTCGTTTAAAGGAACAGCTTTCACTTAATACAGTCGATGAGTTGGGAAAGAACAATGAAGGACTAATATTCCCTTCACTTTCTCTAAAGGAATAAGACAATTTTCATACATTTTTCTTCAGGCTTTGATTTGGAATAGAATGTGCAGTGTTCCCAATGCATTTGCCTGGATGGAATTAAAACTTATTATAAGGATTTTAAGCTTTATTCATTTTTTACCACACTGCTATTATCCTGAACACAATTATAATGGCATATTTGCCCTTATATCAAACCTCTACTCTAGTTATTAAACATTAATGATATTTGGGAAGTCACATTTATCAATCGTTGAATTTCAAATTTGTGCGAGTTTTTTTAAACCCCCCCTACTTAAATTTGAACAATCTAAATTTATTATTAAAAACATTTTTTTTTTTTTTTTTAAAGTCGGACGAATTGAAAAGACCCGAAAATTCTATCAAATTCTGAAAAAAAACTTGAATGTCAGGAAGGCTGCAAACATCTCCAAATTGATCCCTGGACCTCTCCCATTGACAATTTAGCAGGTTTTAGGTAGCGAAAAATCCAATTAGAATTCTTAAAAAAAACTCAAATTGAATCTGGATAACTCTCTAGTTGAATTTGAGAATTTTGACCATAAATTTTTTTTTTTTGAAAATTCGAATTTTCAATTCAACCTTTGATAATCTGCCCCTTAGTGATTTCACTAAAGGATAACTGTACCTCAACCCTAGAATATTTGGAGTAGGATGTGGGTTGTCTCCAAAGCCCATTAGATATTTCTCCAGGAATTTCTAGTAATGTGTATAACTCAAATCATAGCCCAGAAGACCACTGAGCTGGCCATATAGGAGACCACATAAACATTCTCTCTAAACCTCCGCACAGTCAGTGCTCTGGCCACCCTAGGTCCACCTGAATTAAGGATGAATCCAGGAAGCCACATGAAGTTGCTCCTCACAGAAAACCTTGGGAGCAACATACCTGTTGTAGAATGCATGTGACAAGTTCTTCTTAGGGCTCATGACAATTAGATAGAGAGCTAAAATGTAGAGATGTTATATTGTGGAAATATGAATAGAGTAATGGGAATTTTCCCAACCTGGACCCACTGGTAGATCATCTGGTGAAGCATTTCCCTTCCAATTAGGGCAGCAGGAACGTGAAGCTCAGGGTGCTGGTTTCACCATTTCAACTCCATTAGGAAACAATTAATTAATTTATGGCTTGGCATGCCAGGGCATGTGCTGGCTGCTAAATTATACTGTGCAGGTATCAGTCGTCAGATAATTTTGGAATGGAATCCAGACATTATTACTCCACCCTACTCTATAAGTAGCACTCACCACCTTGTAAATAAGTGCTCAGCCATTCCTGAACCATAAATCCCACCATCCAGTAATCACTGAATGACATTGTACAGTCTGTTGACTGAAATCGTAATCCCTTTTTAAATATTGGAATAACCTCAGCTTTTCTCCAATCCATAGGCACCATACCAGATGAAAGTGAATCTGAGAAAATCAGAAATAGGGGCTGGTCTAAAACTGAACTAAGCTCTCTTAGAACCCGGGGGTGTATGCCATCAGGCCCTGGAGCCTTGTTTACATTAATTTGTATTAAAGCTTTATGAATCATATCCTGAGTCAGCCACTGACTAGATTGAGCTGAGCCATCAGTGCAGCTATAAAGTGAGCCTGGGAACTCACACTCCTCTATTGGATATTGAATAGAAAGACGAGGAATAAAAAGTAACAATAACAATACATTTGTAGCCTTATAGAGCATTTGTTTTAAGATGGGGTCAGTGACCCCCACTTGAAAGCTGAAAAGAGTCAGAAGAAGGCAAATAATTCAAAAACTATATAAAAAAAAATATAATAAAGACCAATTGAAAAATTGCTTAGAATCTGCCAGTCTACAACATACTAAACGTTAACTGAACCAGTCCTTTAGGGGCATGCAGTAATGGAACCTCGGGATGGTGGAAATTCTATGGCCGGTCCAGTCCCCACTCACATTACACAAAACCAATTAGCACTGCAGATCTTTTATTGAATCAGATTCTTGCACAGTGAAACCCACACACAAAAAAGCCAACACCAGTGACATCTCAGGGTCTCGGGGTGTAAATGACAATAACTAAGGTAAAACAAGGTGCCGCGGTTCTGCTGCTAGAGGGGTCTGGGCCCATTACCTCTCACACACACACAGCAGAGCTGATAAAGGGGGGACACGTTACTGCAGCAGTCGGAGGGAAGCAACACAGACAGGCAGAGGCTTAAATGCAAATTCTGCAGGAGCTCAAGGGACTGAGTTGAGAAGATCTCGGAGGAAGCCGTCAGGGTCTTCGATTTCAGATAAAAGCCCTACAGAGAGAAAATGGATATTAGTCAGGTACAACACTGTAAAGCAGATATGGGTAACCTAATCCAGGATTTGGTTCAGGATTCAGCCAGGTTTTGGCCTTTTTCAGCAGGATTCAGATTCGGCCGAATCCTTCTGCCCGGCTGAACCGAATCTGAATACTAATTTGTTTATGAAAATTAGGGACAGGGAGGGAAACTGCGTGACTTTTTGTCACAAGACAAGTAACAAAATGTTTTCCCCTTCCCATCCCTAATTTGCATGTGCAAATTAGGATTTGGATTCAATTTGGTATTAGGCTGAATCTTTCGCGAAGGATTCGGTGAATCCCTAGTTACCCACAACCTTGGACTGCAACTCCCAGCTGAATAATATTGGGTTATGCTGGGAGTTGCCCGTGTGTGGGGCAAAAGCTCAGTTCTACTACCTGAATAGATGAAGAAGGATGAGCCACTGGGACAGTCTACAGACTATAAAATACAGTAATATCAGCCCCAAATGACAAAGGAATTCATTCGGGAATATATTTAACTACCAATAAGTGCAACCAAGTACAAACCAACCTATTTGTTACTATACGGGGCAATTAAAGGGAAACTATTATTACTCCTCTTTATTGTTTTACCTTTGCCACACTGGTGCTGTAAAGTCTAACGGGTGAGGTTCACTTACTGTCAGTCTGTGACATCCCCATAGCGGGCCAGGAACGGCAGCCATATTGCAAGTCACCCTCCCAAGCTGCTGCTAAGGGGAAGCTTTTTTATGTGTAGCCGTTTCAATTGACAAGTTAGAAAAGGTGTACTGTCACTTTTAATCAAACCCCAATACAAAAAGAAGAAAGATACGAACCGGCCACATCTATGAACTCGGAAAAGGATTCGACCGGCATGAACTCGTCCTGGAAGGTTTTTAAAGCTTTGTCTGCAGCCTCGTAGATGGGCATGTCGCTGAGTCGGATGTAATCTGCCAGGGAGTAAGACCAGCCCCCCTCTGTGTTACTTGATGGGACCTTCTGCAACAGACAGGAAGAGAAGGAAGGGTTAAAATCAAAGGTCTTAAAGGGATTCTGTCGTGATTTTTATGATGTAGTTTTTATTTCTAAATTACACTGCAAATAATTCACTGTACAATATAAAATGTCATTCCTGAAGCAGCAAGTGTATTTAGTTGTAATATTGGTGTGTAGGTGCATCTCAGCTCATTTTGCCTGGTCATGTGATTTCAGAAAGAGCCAGCACTTTAGGATGGAACTGCTTTCTGGCAGGCTGTTGTTTCTCCTACTCAATGTAACTGAATGTGTCTCAGTGGGACCTGGATTTTACTATTGAGTGTTGTTCTTAGATCTACCAGGCAGCTGTTATCTTGTGTAAGGGAGCTGCTTTCTGGTTACCTTCCCATTGTTCTGTTGTTAGGCTGCTGGGAGGGAAAGAGTGACTGAAGTTTATCAGAGCACAAGTCACATGACTGGGGTTGCTGGGAAACTGACAATATGTCTAGCCCCATGTCAATTAAATATTAAAAAAATCAGTTTGCTCTTTAAAGAAACAGTGAAGAAGTCTATTAACTGATGTGTTTTGAAAAAAAAAAACTTTTCCCATGACGTTATCCCTTTAACAATATGATGACAACAAAAGCGTGCTCCCTCGTGCCAGTATGGAAATGGCTGATGGGGTCACCGTTTTGGGCACCAGAGAGTCATTACTTGTTCAGAGATAACACACATGGAGACGTGCCCTTGTTACTTGGCTGCATATGAGCTGGATCACAGTGTAGGACAATGTCTGTTGTGCCAAGGGAAGAACTTGGAACCACAACAGTTTGGCACACAGTGTCGGTGCTCAGCTTGACAGGAGATTTTTTGGATCTGGTGAAACAAGTTGATGTTTGGATGTACAGAAAAGCAACAAGTCATAGGAACAGACTATGCAGCCGTTTCCTAGAGAAAGGACAGTGGGATATTTACCTTATACATGTTGTAAATGAGGTCAACCAGGGCCCAGAAGAGCAGACTGGAACGATACGCTGAGTAGTCCTTTATGGTCTTATCTGTCAGCCTTAGAAAGAAAAGAGGAAAGGGTTAAAGGGATCTTGTCATCGGAAAACATGTTTTTTTCAAAACACATCAGTTAATAGTGCTGCTCCAGCAGAATTCTGCACTGAAATCCATTTCTCAAACGAGCAAACTGATTTTTTTATATTCAATTTTGAAATCTGACATGGGGCTAGACATATTGTCAATTTCCCAGCTGCCCCCAGTCATGTGACTTGTGCCTGCACTTTAGGAGAGAAATGCTTTCTGGCAGGCTGCTGTTTTTCCTTCTCAATGTAACTGAAGGAGTCTCAGTGGGACCTGGATTTTACAATTGAGTGCTGTTCTTAGATCTACCAGGCAGCTGTTATCTTGTGTTAGGGAGCTGCTATCTGGTTACCTTCCTATTGATCTTTTGTTTGGCTGGTGGGGGGGGGGTGATATCACTCCAACTTGCAGCACAGCAGTAAAGAGTGATTGAAGTTTATCAGAGCACAAGTCACATGACTGGGGGCAGCTGGGAAATTGACAATATGTCTAGCCCCATGTCAGATTTCAAAATTGAATATAAAAAAATCAGTTTGCTCTTTTGATAAATGGATTTCAGTGCAGAATTCTGCTGGAGTAGCACTATTAACTGATGTGTTTTGAATTTTTTTTTCCCATGACAGTGTCCCTTTAATGTTTGACTGATATATCAGCATGGATCTTATTGGGGCAGGAGCAACAGAGCGAGTTTCATTTCATTGTCAAAATATTGCACCATATTCATGTACCTGTCCCAAATATCCTCGGCCCCTCTATGTCCATGTATTAAGGAAGCGGGAGTCTTGTTGTACTGCAGTTTATACAAATGTGCTGGGGCAAATATTATGGAATAAAGATTCCCCTAATTGCATGGGGAGAGGCCGGGGTTCAGTCCTGAAGTTGTACTCTATGTACACAAAGTGTTATTTCATCTTTAATAAGGCTATCCAGCCCAGAGAGGTGCACTCTACAAGCCTCCCCATCCATCTTGCACCGACAGGCAGGGCCGTGGGAGTCTCACACTCACCATTCCTCTAATTAAAGGTCTGATAAAGTCTCCGGGAGCTTTGCACATTTCCTTGGAATGTTATCACATCAATGAGCCAAGCCTGTTTAGTCTGGGACAGGACACACCTCTAGTGAAATCACTGTATTAGGACAGGACCTACCCAGCATTGGAATGTCAATCACTGGGCTCCAGACTGGCCAAACACAGTCACTTCCGCACAGACTCAGGTATCTTCCCTAATATGCGTCAATGACTGGGCTTAAAGGAATTGTTCAGTATAAAAATAAAAACTGGTAAATAGACAGGCTGTGCAAAATAAATAATGTTTTCAATATAGTTAATCAGTCAAAAATGTAATGTATAAAGGCTGGAGTGACTGGATATGTAACATAATAGCCAGAACACTACTTCCTGCTTTGCAGCTCTCTTGCTCTCCACTGATTGGTTACCAGGCAGTAACCAATCAGAGACTTGAGAGGGTGTGGCACATGAGTCATAACAGTTGCTTTTGAATCCGAGCTGAATGCTGAGGATCAATTACAAACTCACTGAACAGTTACAGTCGTATGAAAAAGTTTGGGAACCCCTCTCAGGCTGCATAATAATTTACTCCGCTTTAAACAAAAAAGATAACAGTGGTATGTGTTTAATTTCCCAGGAACATCTGAGTACTGGGCTGTTTTCTGAACAAAGATTTTTAGTGAAGCAGTATTCAGTTGTATGGAATTAAATCAAATGTGAAAAAGTGGCTGTGCAAAAATGTGGGTACCCTTGTAATTTTGCTAATTTGAATGCATGTAATTGCTCAATACTGATTACTGGCAACACCAAATTGGTTGGATTAGCTGGTTAAGCCTTGAACTTCATAGGCAGGTGTGTCCAATCATGAGAAAAGGTATTTAAGGTGACCAATTGCAAGTTGTGCTTCTGTTTGACTCTCCTCTGAAGAGTGACAGCATGGGATCCTCAAAGCAACTCTCTAAAGATCTGAAAACAAAGATTGTTCAGTATCATGGTTTAGGGGAAGGCTACAAAAAGCATCTCAGAGGTTTATTAAACTGTCAGTTCCAACTGTAAGGAATGGAATGAGGAAATGGAAGGCCACAGGCACAGTTGCTGTAAAACCCAGGTCTGACAGGCCAAGAGAAATCCAGGAGCGAGATATGCGGAGGATTGTGAGAATGTTACAGACAAGCCAAAGATCATCTCCAAAGACCTACAAGAAGATCTTGCTGCAGATGCAGGTGTATCTGTACATCGTTCTACAATTCAACACAATTTGCACAAAGAACATGTGTATGGCAGGGGGATGAGAAGCCCTTTCTGCACTCACACAAACACACTCGCTTGTTCTATGGAAAAGATCATTTACACAAGACACAGGCATTTGGGAACAAAGAGCTTTGGACTGAGGAGACAAAATTTAGTTATTTGCTCATAACAAAAAGTGATTAACATGGCGGAAGAAGAACACGGCATTCCAAGAAAAACATCTGCTACCGACTGTCACATTTGGTGGAGGTCCCATCATGCTGTGGGGCTGTGTGGCTAGTTCAGGGGCTGTGGGGCTAGTTCAGGGGCTGTGTGACTAGTTCAGGGGCTGTGTGGCTAGTTCAGGGGCTGTGTGGCTAGTTCAGGGGCTGTGTGGCTAGTTCAGGGGCTGTGTGGCTAGTTCAGGGGCTGTGTGGCTAGTTCAGGGGCTGCGGGGCTAGTTCAGGGACTACTGGGGCCCTTGTTAAAGTCCAGGGTGGGATGAATTCAACCCAATATCAACAAATTGTTCAGGATAATGTTCAAGCATCAGTCACAAAGTTGAAGTTCCGCTGCAGGGGTCGGATATTCCAACAAGACAATGACCCTAAACTCACTTGGAAATCTACAAAGACATTTATGCAGAGGGACAAGTACAATATTCTGGAGTCCCCCGACTTGAATATGATGGAAAATCTATGGGATGATTTGAAGCAGACTGTCCATGCTCGGCAGCCATCACATTTAACTGAACTGGAGAGATTTCGTATGGACCAATGGTCACAAATAGCCACATCCAGAATCCAGACACTCATCAAAGTCTATAGGAGGCGTCTAGAGGCTGTTACATTTGTAACTAAGTATTGATGTCATATCTCTGTTGGGTGCCCACATTTATGCACCGGTCTCATTTTGTTATGATGTATATTGTATATTTTCTGTTAATCCAATAAACTTGATGTCACTGCTGAAATACTACGGTTTCCATAAGGCAAGTTACATATTAAAAGGATATTGCTCAGCCAATGATGAACAAAACTCCAAAGAATTAAGAGGGGTTCCCAAACTTTTTCATGTGACTGTATGTCATCAGATGGGGACGCCTCCCGGTGTGATTTTGAGCATAATAAAACATGCAGCACAAAGAATGGTTTGTAGAACGTTTCCGCTATGATCTTTCGTGTCCAAAGTGTTATCAGATCACACACAATCTGCCCACAATCCAGGACAGATAAATTGCACTGATCCGATTGGCAGACTTGTGACTACAGAATCTGATCACATGGGTAGTGGGAGGTGCTGTACCTGTCTCAGGTGAGAGATCATAGGATTTCCTGTCCAGGGATCACAGAACAATATTACCTAAGGGTGACACAAGCTGCCTGGTCACATAGCTGTGTCGGCCAATGCAAGTGAGAGGGGTACAATACCTGTTAGCTCCGCCGGGTGACACTGCTCGTGTGTGACTGATGACAATTAGCCGGCGTAACACGTCGATTCGGATGGCTTTCCACCTCTCAGTGGGCAGAAGGTGAAGTGCTAGCACTGTGTAATAATGGGGTCCATCTACATCAAAGGCACTTTCCACCCATTTCTCTTTGGGCTGCTCTAGAAATGTCTGTACGTTTTTCTCTTCTCTGGATATGGCCCGGGTTCTGCAGTAACAAAGTTTGTGCATAGAATTATCTTTTGTTAACTAACAAAGCAACTGCCAATTTCCTACCACCCCTTCACAGTCTGTGTCCTCTATACCCCACTATACACCAGCCCTCAGCAGAACCCCAAGGGGGGAATTCACAAAGGTGGAGAGAGCCCATTTCTGGAGTAAAAGTGGTGGAAAACTGGATTCAAATACTTTCTCCATATTCACAACCAGAAATCTGACTTAAAGGGATCCTGTCATCTGAAAACATGTTTTTTTCAAAACACATCAGTTAATAGTGCTGCTCCAGCAGAATTCTGCACTGAAATCCATTTCTCAAAAGAGCAAACAGATTTTTTTATATTCAATTTTGAAATCTGACATGGGGCTAGACATATTGTCAATTTCCCAGCTGCCCCTGGTCATGTGCCTGCACTTTAGGAGAGAAATGCTTTCTGGCAGGCTGTTGTTTCTCCTACTCAATGTAACTGAATGTGTCTCAGTGGGACCTGGATTTTACTATTGAGTGTTGTTCTTAGATCTACCAGGCAGCTGTTATCTTGTGTTAGGGAGCTGTTATCTGGTTACCTTCCCATTGTTCTGTTGTTTGGCTGCTGGGGGGGAAGGGAGGGGGGTGATATCGCTCCAACTTGCAGTACAGCAGTAAAGAGTGACTGCAGTTTATCAGAGCACAAGTCACATGACCAGGGGCAGCTGGGAAATTAACAAAATGTCTAGCTCCATGTCAGATTTCAAAATTGAATATAAAAAAAATCAGTTTGCTCTTTTGAGAAATGGATTTCAGTGCAGAATTCTGCTGGAGCAGCACTATTAACTGATTCATTTTTTCCCATGACAGTATCCCTTTAACAGACACTTTTCTTATTTTAGTGAAAGAAAACAGTTTTATGAATTTGTCTTTCAAACGACATAAAATGGAGCAAATACAAAATGGAGCAAATACAAAATTTTAAACGACATTTTCTCCCGACAAAGTGTAACTCATCTGCATCTGTCAGATCAATTCTAAACTAATCTGCTCTGCTTTGGTTCAGTCAATCTTCATTTCACCCCTCTTGTAGGTGCCCCATTGGGGAATTATTATCGTATTAATAGGGATCAGCATTTTATAGTCAGGGCACAAGTTTGTGTCTAACCCTATAGGTGTAAAAGCCTCATTAACAAAACAAGTAAAACACTGATTCAACAAAAAAAGTGTATTTTATGCAATTTTATATGTAAACATTTTTTAACTCAGATTTGCATTATTTTACTAGTTTTAGCTTAATGAATGAGGCAATATTAGCAATTAGTGTGAAAATATCTAAAGGAAAAGTAAAGCCTTTCCAGGCATTTTTTTAGTTTTAGCAGCAATTAGACACTTGATCTAAGTTTATAAAACCCATTTCTGATACAAATCTCTATATTATGCAAAAAAGTATTCCTTGTATTCTTATATCTTGTTACAGAATTGGAATTACACAAACACGTAGGCAGATTTAGAAAGCCCCGGTTATGCTGAAACAAATGATGTCTAATTTTCCTAGTTAAATAAACCCCCTCACCAAAAAATTCCATTTCAATGGCTGACTGACAGGCGTAGTAAGAGCTAAAGACAAATTCGGAAAAAATGTCTATACAATGTCGTGCAAAAGACGAAATCTGAAATCTGTTTAAAACACTAATTCACAAAAGTGGAGATAGAGGTGTGTGAATTTGGTGGGACATTTTTATCTCCACTTTTATTTTGTCTCAGTATTACCACTTTTGTGAACTCCCACCCAAGTGTCAACATACAAACCAACAAGATGGATAACAAACCTCACTCATCTCATTTTTGGGGGTCCATTTAGGCCCACGGATGGTCTAAACATATTTGAGTTACCAAAAAGAAAGTGCAAAAGCCACTTCCACCAATGAAAACATCTTTAGCTGGGGGCTCTCAACCAGATGTTATTTCTGGATTCTATTTTTGCAACAGAGCCGTTAGTAACGAGTGGAAGACTTACGTGTTGAGGACATAAAGCACGGTGTGAATGATGTACGGGATGAGATGTACGTTGCTTTCCCTCCCTCCTCCTCCTGTGTCGGCGCTGAAGGATTGCTCCATGGCGAATCGGAGGAACAAGAGCTTGAGATCGTGTATGTTGAGCTGGTAGGTGGGTTCTCGCTGACCTGTGCACTCCTGTAGGTAAGTGTTGTGCCTTAGGGGAAAGCACATAAACATATTCAATATCTGCAACACATTTGTCTCATTTAGATGATCAACAAAACCAAACTATCATTGTACCGTATATACTCGAGTATAAGCCGTCCCGAGTATAAGCCGAGGTACCTGATTTTACCTCCAAAAACTGGGAAAGCTTATTGACTCGAGTATAAGCCTAGGGTGAGAAATGCAGCAGCTTCTGGTAAGTTTCAATCAAAGATTGAGGGTTTCTGCTCCCATTGGAGGTGCCGGCATCTCGTTTTTGAATGCCGGCAACCATTCTTGGAAGCCGGCGAATATTCTTGGAGACTATTCTTGGACGCCGGCGACTATTCTTGGACGCCGGCGGCTATTCTTAGACGCCGGTGACCGTTTTTGCGCTTCACCCGAGTATAAGCCGAGGTAGAGTTTTTCAGCATATTTTGGGGGCTGAAAAACTCGGCTTATACTCGAGTATATACGGTACATGACCTTTATTTTGCAGCACATTCCTGTACTTTCAGGCCTGACAGTTTCCTTTCCTCTTGGGGAAACACAGGAACACGTCGCCTTTATTCATTTTGCAAAACGTTCCGTGATTAAGCACCAATAAAGGCTGCAGACTAAAGCGCTGCCTATGTCCTAGTCTGTTTAAATTTTATATATTTGTGAATAATCTTTTTCTCTCATATGACTTATCAGGGAGTTTCAGCCCGTGGCTCTCCAGCTACACTGCCTCCTCCAACAAGAAAGCCACAGACTCTAATGGGTTGCTGGGAGTTGTAGTACACAAATACCCAGTGCTCTACTGCTACCAGATTCCTGGCCTGTTACAAATGCTTTCAGCCAATCACAGTATCCCTATCCACTGCAGCTTCTATACCAAACCCTTAGATAATAAGATCCGGGTTACAGAAGTCAGGATACAGTAATGGGCCAATGATATGTTACCTGGCTAAGCAGGTGGCAAACGCAGACTCAGGTACGTGGGGACCCCAAACTGGCAGCAAGCCGTTGCATTTAGTGTTGGCGTTCTGCAGCGCTGCGCTGTCCCATTCTTCCCGACCACGGGCCAACCTGCAATGCAACATGTAGTATTAGTAAATATAAAGAGACGTGGAGGTAGGACCGAGAATTTTGGCTGGAGTGGAGGCAAATGTGACTACATTACTGTACCTGACAGCTGCCAAGTGACAGTCGTAGTGCACAATGTTGAAGTGAGACACGGTGCTGTATCCCTGCTGCTTGCGGGGCTTGTTCTCCAATTCCTCCAGGTTCATGCGCTTGGTAAAGGTGTAAATGCCGAGCACTTTGGTGGGCTGCAAGATAGAAAGTGTGTAAGACCCCCTGCACAATTTTCGTATCACGTCTGCATTCTCTATAGGCAGGGACTGAGCTACTGCCCTGACTGCACTCAAATGAGCAGCGTTTGGCTTTACATCCTCAGAAGCCCTCAAACAAAAAATCCCTTTCTGCTCCACTGAGCACTTTTGCAGTTTACATTAGAGCTTCCTGAGATATGAGCAGTTTTAGCATCCAATGACATGAAATAGGTTCCCCAGGGCTCCTCCCTTCTAATGTCTGTCCTTTTGGTACGATCGAGTTCTTAAAATACATCATATTTTTTAATTTATAATTTGTATTACTATATTTTTTATTATTATTGCCTATTTGTATTACTTTATTTTTTATTCAAGGTCCATGGCGGTGTCCGCTATTAAAGGGATACTGTCATGGGAAAAATGTTTGTTTCAAAACGCATCAGTTAATAGAGCTGCTCCAGTAGAAATCCATTTCTCAAAAAAGAAAACAGATTTTGTTATATTTAATTTTGAAATCTGACATGGGGCTAGACATATTGTCAGTTTCCCAGGTGCCCCCAGTCATGTGACTTGTGCTCTGATAAACTTCAGTCACTCTTTACTGCTGTACTGCAAGTTGGAGTGATATCACCCCCCCCAGCAGCCTAACAACAGAACAATGGGAAGGTAACCAGATAGCAGCTCCCTAACACAAGATAACAGCTGCCTGGTAGATCTAAGAACAACACTCAATAGTAAAATCCAGGTCCCACTGAGACACATTCAGTTACATTGAGTAGGAGAAACAACAGCCTGCCAGAAAGCAGTTCCATCCTAAAGTGCTGGCTCTTTCTGAAATCACATGACCAGGCAAAATGACCTGAGATGCACCTACACACCAATGTTACAACTAAATACACTTGCTGGTTCAGGAATGACATTTTATATTGTACAGTGAATTATTTGCAGTGTAAACAGTGTTATTTAAAAATAAAAACTACTTTAAAAAAAATCATAACAGAATCCCTTTAAGTACTTGTCATAAATGATCCATGTGCCTTTTGGTTTTAGGTTCCCTTGAATACAAAGATGGTTGACTCATTATTGAGCGTTTATGTTTCTATAAAGGCATGTATGAAAACAGGGGATAGCTTTGTGTGTCATTATATTTGAGATCTTGGCGATGATTGGCAAAGGTTTTTAAGGCTGTGTCATACGTTCCACCCAAGCATTGAATACTTATCCACTTTGGTCATTAATTAAACTGTTTATTCTGAAGGGTGTCACTTCAATGGAGCTGTTGGGAATATCATTCTTGTTTGCAATATCAGTAGGAAAATAAGTCTGTAATGCATCAGAGTCTCCCTCTAATGGGCACAAAATGCACTGCACCCCAAGACTACAGGCAATATGATGAGTCAAGAGAGAAGGAAGGCTCTGTGGGTAATTATGGACACATTTTAGGACGTCATCAGAAGAACAAACGTTCCTGCATGCGCTCTTATAAAGAAGAAGTATACAGACTTGTCTCTTATTATACTCACTTATCCAAAGAAACTGCAGTCACACCTCCGTGCTGCCCATATTTGCTGTTCACAATCTCCCCCTCGTGGCTCATTCCTGGTTTACGAGCTGAGGTCTGAGCACGGAGGGCTGAGGAGGGAGGGCTGAGGAAGGAGAGATGAGGAAGGAGGGTTTTTGTAATGAGGGCTGAGGGCCAAGGAGGGAGGGCTGAGGGCCAAGGAGGGAGGGCTGAGGAATGAGCAATGAGGGGGGAGATTGCAACAGCAAATGTGGGCAGCATGGAGGTGTGACTGCAGTTTCTAGGAGTATAATAAGAGACAAGTCTGCTACTTCTTCTATACGAGAGCGTATGCAGGAGTGTTTGTTCTCCTGATGACGTCCTAAAACGCGTTCCGTAGGTAATATCATGCTTCTATATACACCATCATACTCAACGGCTATTTTAGAAATGTTTAGTATTTAAGTCAAGTCTGCTTCCAGGTGAAAGGCTCAACTGCAGCAAAATGCTCTGTATGAATGAGCCAAGCACAAAGTATCACTGCCGGGATTGTACCTGGAATTTGTAGCCTTCTCTGCAGATGCAGCAGGTCAGACCAGGTTCCTCAATGAGTTCCTCCATCTGCTTCAGGAGAGTGGTCTTAGTCACCACCTGGCCCTTCTCGTTTGTCTAGGGAAGAGAACAGGTAATTGTTACCGACCAGTAGGATTTTGTTCCACAAAGAAGCGAGACGTGTGTTAGGGGCCCACTTTATGGATACGGATGGAGTAAGTTGTTCCTATTTAGCCTTGTGGGTAATAGAGTTCTTATAAGTCCAATCATGTCCTGTGGCCATAGCCTGTACAGAGAAATACCAATTTAGGGATTCACCTACACTAAGAAATATTCAGCAACAATTCCTTAAAGGAGAAGTAAACCCTTGCTACTAAAACTCCCTACTCTACCTAGACCCCCTCCCTGCTCCTGCCCTGCCTAAGCAGTTCCCTTGCTTAATGCCCCTGACCCTTTACTTACCCCTCGGTGCAGATTCAGGGCCTCGGAATTTATGGCAGCCATCTTCTTCTCTTCGGGAATCTTCTAGAAGTACGTGCCGTATGGGCGCATGCGCAGTTAGAGCAAATGTGCATGCGCTGAAACTCACAGAAATTGCCAAAGCGCTGGAAGAAGATTACCGAAGCGGCTGAAGATGGCTGCCGTGAATTCCGCTGGACAGAATCTGCACCGAGTGTTAATTAAAGAGTTAGGGGAATTTAGCAAAGGTATCACCTAGGCTGGGGGGGGGGCAGGGAGGGGGGTCTATGTACGGTAGGGGATTTTAGTAGCAAGGGTTTGTTTCTCCTTTAAGTTTGCTCATAGTCTGTACAGAGAGATCCCATAAAACTATGGCAGCATAGGTATTCCCCTGTACTAAGCACAATTCAGCAGGAACAGCCCCCTAAGTTTGCTCATAGTCTGTACAGAGAGATCCCATAAAACTATGGCAGCATAGGTATTCCCTGTACTAAGCACAATTCAGCAGGAACAGTCCCTAAGTTTGCTCATAGTCTGTACAGAGAGATCCCATAAAACTATGGCAGCATAGGTATTCCCTGTACTAAGCACAATTCAGCAGGAACAGCCCTAAGTTTGCTCATAGTCTGTACAGAGAGATCCCATAAAACTATGGCAGCATAGGTATTCCTCTGTACTAAGCACAATTCAGCAGGATAAGGGATCTT
This sequence comes from Xenopus laevis, assembly GCF_017654675.1. Lineage (NCBI taxonomy): Eukaryota > Metazoa > Chordata > Amphibia > Anura > Pipidae > Xenopus > Xenopus laevis. Next base: position 110,709,734 of record NC_054384.1, on the reverse strand, counting down.
TCCTTAAGTTGGCTCTGCATACTTTAAATCTACTAGAAAATCATATAAACATTAAATAAATCCAATAGGCTGGTTTTGCTTCCAATAAGCATCAATAATATCTTAGTATGGATAAAGTACAAGGTTCTATTGCATTATTATAGAGAAAAGGGAAATTATCTTTAAAAATTTGGATTATTTGGATAAAATGGAGCCTATAGGAGACGGCCATTCAGTAATTTCGAGCTTTCTAGATAAAGAGTTTCCGGATAAAGGATCCCATACCTGTACTAAGCATTAATGTTCTATTAGAGCATAATGTTCTATAGGCAGAGGCTATTAGTAGACTTTGTTATAAATGACTAAATTAAAGACTTTGCATAGAGAACCATGGCCTGTCCTGAAAGGGGAATCTTTTTTTGGGGAGTGATCAGCAGGTAGGTACTGAATTAATCAGCAGGTAGGTACTGAATTAATCAGCAGGTAGGTACTGAATTGATCACCAGGTAGGTACTGAATTGATCAGCAGGTAGGTACTGAATTGACCACCAGGTAGGTACAGAATTGATCACCAGGTAGGTACTGAATTGATCAGCAGGTAGGTACTGAATTGATCAGCAGGTAGGTACTCACAGTCATTCCCAAAGTGCCCAATGCTTTCTGCCTCATTGCCATTGCCATTCGCTTCTTCTCCGAACGAGTCTCTTTCCGCGCAGCATCGATCTTTTTATTGACATCTGGGTGTTCCCGCAGAGCCTCCAGGAGATTCTCAGCCAGGGTCCCGATTCCTTCATCACTAGAGACCTGCTCCAGTTTGTGCAAATTAGAGATGGAGTCCGTACCGATTAGGGCCTGAGAACAACAAGAGGCAAGAAAAAGCATAAGATTTATACGATTCTCATCAGAGTGCCGGGAGCCTGGGGCGTAAGGGAGAGGAGATGGGGTGCCAGGAGCACACGATACGGAGCAGATTAGGGTGACTGACAACCCCCTGGACACATAGCACCCTCAGAATTATGATCATTATCTATTTATTTAACACAGGTGGCTTGGGTTAATTGTGCACAGTCTCAATCTTATGGAAGAAATGTGGGCAGAGAACAAAATAATTATGTGTTTGCCACAAACTGATTTCTAGGACACATTAAAGGGGTTTGCTCCCCTTTAAATTAACTGTTAGTATGATGTAGAGAGGGATATTCTGAGACAATTTGCAATTGGTTTTCATTTTTTATTATTTGTGGTTTTTGAGTTATTTAGCTTTTTATTCAGCAGCTCTCCAGTCTGTAATTTCAGCCATCTGGTTGCTAGGGTCCAAATTCCCCTAGCAACCAAGCAATGATTTGAATAAGAGACTGGAATATGAATAGGAGAGGCCTGAATAGAAAGATGAGGAATAAAAAGAAGCAATAACAGTAAATGTGTAGCCTTACACAGCATTTCTTTTTTAGATGGGGTCAGTGACCCCCATTTGAAAGCTGGAAGGGATCAGAAGAAAAAAGCAAATAACTCAAACAGTATAACATATAAATAATGAAGACCAATTGCAAAGTAGCTAGGCATTGGACATTCTATAACATATTAAAGTTACCTCAAAGGTGAGCCACCCCTTTAATAAAGGATTAGGGATGCACCAAATCCACTATTTGGAATTCAGCCGAATCCCTGAATCCTTGGTGAAAGATTTGGCTGAATATGGAACTGAATCCTAATTTGCATATGCAAATTAGGGCAGGAGAGGAAACAGTGGAAAAAAAATCTTCATGTGATTTCCCTACCAGCCTCTAATTTACATATGCAGATTAGGATTCGGTTCAGCACAAGGATTCGGCCGAATCCGAATCCTGCTGAAAAAGGCCAAACCCCAGATTCAGTGTGTCCTTAGTACTTGTGGCAACAAATTAATTTGGAAAATCGAATGAAGAACTGCAGCCAGCACATGCCAAGGCAACATGAGGAGCCAATACAAAACATACCTGGGAGGGAGGGTGCTGTGTGGCCAATCCTCGCAGCAAGCGCAAGATAAAGGGAAGAGCAGGCCGGGACAGGAACTTCTTCCATATATCAGCATCCAGGCTGCAAATAAAGACTCACTTTAGAGGAATAACAGAAGCAAACAAATAGTGCGCCCATGCTCTGTGCCAACATAAATCCTTCCACCCCCTGTGGCACGTTCTGTCATTTGTCTCTCCCGTAAAGCAAACTTATATATCCATATAGAGGCATTGAGAAAAGTAACACCCCGATATGATTGGTTGTTAGAAACCTAAGGTGATGCCCGGGGCTTGTTACATAAAGCAGGGGCCTGTAAATGCCACTTTACTTACTTCTTGGCACTAGGAATGTGCTTCTTCATATAGTCCAAAGCATTCTGGGTAATGCCTTTCTGAAGGATCAGGTCCTTTAGCTGGTGCCCATTGCTGTTGTTTTTGATGCCGGCAGTGATCTTGCAGAAACAGTCGAGGAAGACTTTGTCGTCAGCACTGTGCTCATCGTCGTACCTGCCCGGGGAAAACAATTAGTTCAACATTTTACCAAGACAAGGTCAAAACCAAGAATTTACAGGGACTACTAGTGAGCACACTCAAGTAATAGGCCATTTCCAGGCCATTAAAAATAAGCAATTAAAGGATAAGTAAGCCTAAAAAAATAAGGGAATGTAAAATTGATGAGTGCTATTCCAAGCACTTTTATAAAGTACATTTTTTTCTATTCCAAGATATTAAGGGATACATGTGCTGTTAATATGAATGGATTTTGTTACAACAGCGCCACCTGCTGGTCAGTTTCCCACCAGTCTGACCAGCAAGTAGTCAAGGAAGTTGTCAGGAGAAAGAAAGAGGCTGATGTTCTTCTGCTTAGGAAAGATGTGAGAAAGGTTTCTAATTTTATTCCTAAGCAGAACATCAGCCTCTTTCTCCTGACAACTTCCTTGACGACGTGTAACAAAATGAATTCATATTGACAGCAGATTTATTCATATCTGTTTTTTCCTTGAAGACGTTTCATCCAACCGGCTTTCTCAATTCAGAATGACTTGTACATAGGATCTTTCTTCGGTATCTCTCCTCTGCAATGTTGCTCCAATCAGCATAATCTGTTTATCATAATCCACAATGATGTCATTAAATTAGGTGTTGATTGTTAAAACATTTTAAATATCGGCCTAACGCCTTTCGTGCCTGTTGGGGCACTTACTCATAGGCTTATGAGCCTATGAGTAAGTGCCCCAACAGGCACGAAACGCATTAGGTTGATATTTAGCATGTCTTAATCAACTTTTGTACTTTTTACCATATTGAATGGTTTTCATAGGGACTCACATCTATTTTTGTTTATCCTATGTATTTGCACCTTCACTTAATAATCGCCATGCTTTATTGTGATTTAATTATCTTTTGGTAGTGCCTAAATTGGCTTTTGGCAACTATTTTACTTTGTTTTGGATTAGGTGTTGATTGTATTGGAGCTTTAATGTGTTATTAAACCTTCCAGGTACCTTCCAGGTAGAGGAGCCAAAACAGCATTGTATGTGGCAGACAATAGATGTCGTACCCCACCCCGCCTCTATTCAAACTTGGTTTTTCAGTTTTTACATATATGCATTTACATGAAAAATCCTATGTACAAGTTATTCTGAATTGAGAAAGCCAGTTGGATGACTGGTGAAACGTCTTCAAGGAAAAAAAACACAGCAAGTCCAGTTGATTTGACTTATTTCTACAGATATACCATGACCTGGGTGAATGAGAATCTTCACAAGCAGCAGATTTATTCCTTAATGTATTGGAATTAAAATAAATAAAAAATGAATGTACATGTTTAAAATAGCACTCTCGTCATTTTTACATTCACTTATTTTTAGGTTTTACTTATCCTTTAATTCTACAAAATAAAGCGAGAGATTATTGGCCAGGACGTACTTCTCAAAAGTGCAATATGGTTTAAACTGATCCACCAGAATCTGCATCTTCTCCATCTCTCCAAAGGACAAGTAGGGGATGATGCGCAGCAGACCCTGCAGGACACTGGGATTGGAGCGCACAAAGGTGCTGTTGATCTGGTCCAGTAACATGACTAGTTGATCCTTGTCTCCCGTCAGCAGCAGGTTGCCCTGGGGAAAGAATGAGGACATGGGACACATTGAGAAGTCTGAATTAAGAGTATTGTAGTTTCCCTACAGCAGGAACACTTACCTGTGGCCCTTTTAATACAAATACCTACAATCTGAGCAGTTCTATTACCTCCTCTGATGTTATATGTTATACAACTTCTGAATTATTAAAAAAAGAAGCTGGATGGATTTTTCATTTAGGGACCAGACAACCATTGGGGTTGAACTTTGAATTTGATGTCTCTTGTTTTACTCAATGAAACCTTTCCTTGTATGTTTTGCATTGTGTTTATAACATTTACCTTATATATTTACATAGTATTTAACTAGCATGTATTTCAAATAGTGAGCCAATAGAGGTTAAGATATACAGAAGGCTATTGGTTGACTGTACAAACTCCGCCCATCTAACGCCTTAAGGTGGCCATAGACTCAAAGATCTGCTCGTTTGGGGACATCGCCAAACGAGCGGATCTTTCCCCGATATGCCACTAACGGCATGGCTATATCGGGGGTGATTCGAACGTTCGGCCTTATGGCCGAACGATCGAATTACGATGCGCCAAGGGGCTCCGACGGGTCGATCGGTTAAAAATCAAACCTTCCTGATCGATATCGTGGTCAGATATCGATCGGGAAGACCCGTCGGAAGCCCCCATACACGGGCAGATAAGCTGTCAAATTGGTCCAAACGACTGATATCGGCAGCTTTATCTGCCCGTGTGTGGCCACCTTAACTGGCTCCTTTTCCGTTAACTATTTTTGGTCTGTCTACAAGAGTTTAGCCTATGATAAAGTGCCCCTTGGTGACACGAAACGCGTAAGGCTTCCTGTTTTTATACATAATGTAAAATAAAAGTTTTTGTATTATTTGAATTTCAGGCTCCTGAATTCTACTCCTTGGTGTTCCGGATTGATACCTGCCTGCCTGCAATTACGAATTCCTACTTAACCGTAAAACCTTACTTTTTGTGTAATGCCACCATAGGCTACATTTTCCTTTAGTGTCAGTAAATACATATACATCATCTCATTTAGTCTTTAGGGGTTACTAAGCAGTTGTAGCTTTCTATATGCACTTCGTGGAACAGTACCGAGTCATCTGATCAGACTGTAAGTTCTTGTATTAAAAGGGCCACGGGTGATGAGCCCTCAACCCCCCACAGTAAAGCAGTGGGTAAAACTGGTTAATAACAGGCTACCGATGATAAAATTAACATATATAGCCAGACAATGCCCCAAAAAATTTGAAAAAATCTGGGAACCCTGGTTAGAGGTCTGTCCTGAAGTAGACCCAGAGACTCAGTAAATGCAAATGTATGAGATAATATATGTAATATACCTATTTCCTTCTCAGTACACTCAATCTCATATATGCACGTTCTGTGAGAACAGAAGTACAACGTACTACGCACATTAACCTAATATGTACCATACTCTATGCTCCAAATGTATAACTAAATGATTTAATTCACTCGGTTGTGGTCCTGCGTGACCAATTGCATCCTTCATTAACAATGCTTACATTTTGTTTGTTTCAAACGCAAAATAAAAACCTTTTAAAAAAATAAATAAATTAAAAAAAAGGGCTACGGGTAAGTGTTCTGGATTGACGCCCGTCTGCAATTATTATTATGAATTCCTAGTGAACTGCTCCCTATGCTGAATGTCTGGGGCATGAGCACCAGGACGTACCGTAAAAAGCGGTAAACTTATACATTCATAAATCCAAGGACTGTTCAGCTTCTAGCATTTCTATTAATATATATTGATCTAAGGTTAAGAATTTTAATTGGACTGGTGTTTGGGCACAATTTGCCAGATAACCATAACACTAACCTTGTCCTCACTCAATGGCTCTGCATTGGACTCATCCAAGATAATCTCCATGATACTCAGCACCTGCTCGGCTACGGCTGCTCCTCCGCTGTCCTTGCTCTCCTGCTCAGCAACCAAGGCCTAAGGGAGGGAACATGGGAGTCAGTTGGAGGTAAGAGATGCCAAAACATGTTAACGGTGGCCTTTGGCTATTCTTACCAAGTTCAACGTGCCCAACATAACATTCAGCGTGTTCATCTCCAGCTTCACTAGCTGCTGTCTGTTGACTTTCACCTTCACGCAGTAACTGAACAGTTTCAGGAGGACCTGAAGGAGGAGATGTTGGAGGTTAAATTGATAAATCAGACTCTCTCCAAAAGAAAAGGAACCCCTATCCATATTGCAGTCTCTAATTCAAATCAATGCATGGTTGCTAGGGTGATTTGGACCCCAGCAACCAGTTTGCTTAAATTACAAACCGGGGAGCTACTAATTAAAAGCTAAATACTGTAACTCAAAAACCACAAATAATAAAAAACGAAATCCAAGTGCAGATTGTCTCAGAATATCCCTCTCTACATCAGTGATCCCCAACCAGTAGCTCGTGAGTAACATGTTGCTCTGCAACCCCTTGGATGTTGCTCCCAGTGGCCTCAAAGCAGGAGATTATTTTTTAATTCCAGACTTGGAGGCAAGTTTTGGTTGTATAAAAACCAGGTGCACTGCCAAACAGAGTCTCCTATAGGCTGCCAGTCCACATGGGGGCTACCAAATAGCCAAACACAGCCCTTATTTGGCACCTGCAGGAAATTTTTGCAAGCCTGTGTTGCTCCCCAACTCTTTTTATTTTTGAATGTGGCTCATAGGTAAAAGAGGTTGGGACCCCTGCTCTACATCATACTTAAAGTCAATCTAATGGTGACCAGACCCTTTTAAAGGATAAGTAAACCTTTAATATAAGTGAATGTATAAACGATAAGGGTGCTATTATAAGCACTTCTGTAATTTACAGTCATTATTTATTTTGTTTTTATTCCAAGATATTAAGGGATAAATGTGCGGTTAATATGAATGAATTGTGTTACAACAGCGCCATCTGCTGGTCAGTTTCCCACCAGTCTGACCAGCAAGTAGTCAAGGAAGTTGTCAGGAGAAAGAAAGAGGCTGATGTTCTTCTGCTTAGGAAAGATGTGAGAAAGGTTTCTAATTTTATTCCTAAGCAGAAGAACATCAGCCTCTTTCTTTCTCCTGACAACTTCCTTGACTACTTGCTGGTCAGACTGGTGGAAAACTGACCAGCAGGTGGCGCTGTTGTAACACAATTCATTCATATTAACAGTACATATTTTCAGAATCTGTTCCTGGATCACTTTGCTGCCAGACAAACACCAGAGACAGGAACATTAAACTTTAATTTTGGAAAAACAGCAAAAAAATAAAAGATGGAAAGCAATTGAAAAAAAGTCTTTATTTCTGGAAGGTGAACAACCCCTTAAAGACTTACAGTCAGAAGGTGACGTCCTTGTTTAAAATCCTTGATTCCTGTGAGACGATTGAGCATGCACTCCAGACCACCACACTGTGCCATGACTCCTGCCATCTTGTACACTTCTTCCTCGTCCTCCTCTTCATCTGTAAGTAACCAACACCACCAAAAGGTTATGTAGTGATACGGGCAGATAGTTATATTGTATATTATAGGTTGATGGGTCTAAATTTACTGTATGTACTGTGACAAAGAGCTCTGTCCCAGTAGGCTGCCTGTATAAGATGGGAGGTATATAGCACCCAGCCTGAGGTATTGGCTCCTTTAAATCTCCAGGGTAAGACAGGCTGGGACCCTGCAGCAAGGCGAAACCAGTACACTGTCCAATTAATCTGCAGGTGAGGCTGTTTAAGGGAGTCTGGCTGTGCAGTGTATTAGTATTAGTATAGAGAGAAGCTCTGAACACACACTGCGATTTATTGTGAACAAACTGTGTATTCTACGGGATCTCCAAAGCAGCGGATAGCAGTAAGGAGAGGTTTCTGCTTTCTATAAAACTGCAAATCGGTGAGGTTTTCACTTGTTTAATGTTATTGCACAGAACTTGTGACTATTTAAGTTTGTTTGGTTTGAACAATAAACTCCAGGCAGGAGCCTGTCCATTATGTTGCAAACCTAAGCCCCCTGTCTCCTCTGTAAGAACTGTTTTACCTGAGCCCAACCCGCCGTTATGAGCAATTCCCCACAGGATGCATAAGGAAGAAGGTCAGTCAGGCTGTAGGTTCATCAGTACCTGTGGTGGAATCCAAGGATTCAATGAATTCCTCTGTTGCATCTCCCAACAGACCTCGCATTCGATAGATGATTCGCATTGGCTCTCCCTGCACAGAACACACATTAAAGGAGACTTTTTGTGTAAAAAATAAGAATGTGCCAGTGTGTTATATTCATTTAGATATAGAAGAATTGTGCTTAAATTTTTTTTGATTTATTGAATATTTCTGCAAAAACCCTAATAATCCCTCTCTTCTCTTCCACTTGCTTCTCCCTGAATTCCCAGGCTGTGCACTCAGCTCACTGCACTGTAGGACAGGACCAATCAGCAGCTAGCAGGACCTGATAGGGAACTGAAGCCTGTCTGTGCTTGTGTGACTGCAGGGCTGTGATTGGCTGTCCCCTCCTACTGTGCTTCTGGCAGGGACACGCCCACCCCTCATTTGAAAAACAGACAGGGACCAAAGCTCCAATAAAGGGGCTATTTTTAAAGATAATATTCATTTTTAGCACCATGTAAAAGCAACACCATATATACTCATGATTGCCTACAAAATTATGTTTTTTTTCATTTATCATATATGTCTCCTTTAAAACATTTCATTATTCATTTTTTTTTTTTTTTTTATTTGCTAGGTAAACAGACCAAAGAAAAAAACTGCAGCAACACACCTCATTGGTTGGGCACCAAACCCTCTTGTAAACTTCAGCAACAGGCAGGTCCAGGCTAATGATCTTGTTATTCACCAGTAGCTGTGAAAGAACAGAATAAATAAATCATTGTGAGTAACACACACAATTAACCATAGATAAAAAAGTTTTTTTGCAATACAATGCAACACAGGGTTTAAAGGCCACCAAAAATAACCGACGTACAGTAAATGACACTCACAATTTTATACAGGACAGAAGCTGTATAGACAAATGGCCGCACATTTCTGGCCCTGAAGTTCTTTCTACCCACCTCCATGCCACTGTCATCTTCCAACAGGGCCACAAGGTCACAATCCTGGCAGATTTTATTCTTAATATCCCTCATGAGAGGCCCAATACCGGGTTCATTGCTGCTGTACGGGTTCCCCGGCATGCGGCCCTGTAGGAAATCCTCCTGTTGGGGGTCTTTCTCAAGAGTAACAAAGAATTCCGTCACTTCATTCTCTTCCTGTTTGTGAAAGACAGCGGATAAATATGGAGTCAGTAAAAGATATTTATAACAAGGACAAGGTCAAGAAACAAATAGATGGACTATGAGGCATTGCCCTAGGTTTTGGGTAGAAAATAAACACAAAAAGCTCTTAAAGAGGTGGTTCACCTTTAAGGTAGTATGTTATAGAACGGCTCATTTTAAGCAACTTTGCAATTGGTCTTCCTTAGTTTTATAGTTTATTAATTATTTGCTTTCTTCTTCTGACTCTTTCCAAGCTTTCAAACGGGGGTCGCTGACCCCCATCTAAAAACAAATGCTCTGTAAGGCTACAAATATATTGTTATTGCTACTTTTTATTTGTCATCTTTCTTTTCAAGCCTCTTCAGTCTCTTATTTAAATGAACGCATGGTTGCTAGGGGAATTTGGACTCTAGCAACTAGATTGCTGAAATTGCAAACTGGAGAGCTGCTGAATAAAAAGCTAAATAACTCAAATAATAAAAAGAGAAAACCAATTACAAATTGTCTACATCATGCTAACAGTTAATTTAAAGGTGAACAACCCCTATAATTAACTACTGCCTACCACAAGGAAATTAAGTCCATTCTTGCTCCAGAACTTGTCCAGGTAGAGAGTTCTGATTCTCAGTATTTTCTGATTATGGGCTGCTTTACTTTCCAAGGTCAGGAAAAATAATTCTACTCTCTAGGTAAGTAAATCCAATCACAATTACATGTACAGTAAGTTCTGTACTTTTTGTTTCTGGGTTGTTCTCATTTTGATGGTCAGAAAGAAAGCACCACCTGAACCCAACTAGGTTTTTCCCCTGCATTTATCTGTATGGACAAATGAAGGGTGTTTCAATTGTAGGCCCAGAGGCCATATGTTGTCCTCCAAGAGATTTTAATGGCACCTACCACCACCAAGGGCTCTGCAGGCCTCTACACATAACATCAGCGTCAGACTGGGGGGGACCCAGGGTCGACTGGGCCTCAGGGCCCCCCAGCCACGGTCTTCTCTCCCCTAGCCCCTCCCCCCATGCGCGTACCTTTATCAGTCAAGTTAGAGACGTGACGGGTTCAGAAGGAGAAGGAGTCCAGGGAATGGGTCTGGGCCGGCAGGCCAAAAGACCCGGGGCCCACCAGGTTTTTTTTTTTTATTGTAACCAAGCCCCCGAAACATCTCGCAAAATGAACAACTGCTTGACTACATTGGAGACAACGGCCTGATTTTGGATATGATTGCAAGATATTGCAACGTGGCTTCAGGTTGGGGTAGGACTTGGAGAGCATGAGGCACCGTGAATGGCTCTTTGGCTCCTTTTAACCCTTCTTACCCTAACCAGGTTTCACTAAATTGAAGTATTTAAACAGCATTGATTTATGACGAAACAAGTGTTAACAGCAGTCTGACAGAGCAAGAACTCCCTCTAGTGGCCGAAGCTGCATCTGCGCATGACCAGTACAATGTTGAAACGGCCAAGAGAATAATCTTATGTAGTCAATGCAAATAGGCATAACATTATGACATTCTTATTAAAAGGTAAGAACATTTTAGTCAGAATTTTATCTCTTACTCACAGGGTATATGATACTGCAGAGCCTTTCAAATATAAATACAGGGGTCCGATAATCATCTAGGCTGTAGCGCTTGGCTGTCTCAATGCACACTGCCATGAAGGCTTTGGTCTCCGATTCGGTTCCTAAAGGGAAGGGCAGAATATGTCAATGTAAAATGCACCTTTTTGCTCCACATTGCTGCATTGTGTTTCCATGCATCAAATATTAATAAAATGAATGCACAAGGGAATTCCTGATCAAATGTAAAGCAGAAAAAAAGCAACCAAAATGTTCAGCCTTCTGTTCCATCGCAAGTGTATGTATGAATACCTGTTGTCATATCCTCCAGCATTTCCAGTAACATATCCTGGGTCTCATCGATCAGCTTCGTTCTCTGCACCACCAGCTTCCGGAGGCACAGGTATCCGTTTAACACTGTGCCAACCAGGCGGCTTTTGAAGTGCCGTTTGATTGATTCAACCTCCACAAATGAGGAGAGAAGGCCTAAAAGAACAAGATGTAGAAATAAAATATGTAAAGGTACATGAAAAAGAAACACAATGTGGCTGCACTTCCAAGTCCAAGTTACCTGTGAGGCTCTTCAAGGCGAAACCCTGCTGCAAATCTGTACTCAGAGTCGCTTCTTCCAGTGCAAGCAAACGTGCAATTTCCTGGAGGTGAAACATACACACTAGTAACTACTAGCATCTACATGAATATGCTTATAAACATTAGACTAACTGGAATATGACAAATAATTTCTGGAGAGACATTCATTGTGGAGTGTGGTAAGAGATGGGGTTAACTTACCAAAAATGATGGGGGGTGCAGGTGCTCACGCCCCAGACCTTCAGCTCGGGGAGGCAAATGATATGCTAATATATAGTAATAGGCAGGCACAGACCGGACAACACTCAATTAATTATGCAGTTAAAAAAAGGATTTATTTTAGCAAAATAAATCTGAGAAGAGCCTTAAGCGTTTCGTGCCATGCGGGTAGTTAGTCATAGGCTTTGACTAAGTGCCCGCAAGGCACGAAACGCATATGGAACTTGAGATTTTTTTTGCTAAAATAAATACTTTTCTTAAAGGGACCCTGTCATCGGGAAAACATGTTTTTTTCAAAACACATCAGTTAATAGTGCTACTCTAGCAGAATTCTACACTGTAATCAATTTCTCAAAAGAGCAAACAATTTTTTATATTCAATTTTGAAATCTGACATGGGGCTAGATATTTTGTCAATTTCCCAGCTGCCCCTGGTCATGTGACTTGTGCCTGCACTTTAGGAGAGAAATGCTTTCTGGCAGGCTGCTGTTTTTCCTTCTCAATGTAACTGAAGGTGTCTCAGTGAGACCTGGATTTTACTATTGAGTGTTGTTCTTAGATCTACCAGGCAGCTGTTATCTTGTGTTAGGGAGCTGCTATCTGGTTACCTTCCCATTGTTCTTTTGTTTGGCTGCTGGGGTGGGGGAAAGGGAGGGGGTGATATCACTCCAACTTGCAGTACAGCAGTAAAGAGTGACTGAAGTTTATCAGAGCACAAGTCACATGACGGGGGCAGCTGGGAAACTGACATTATGTCTAGCCCCATGTCAGATTTCAAAATTGAATATAAAAAAATCTGTTTGCTCTTTTGAGAAATGGATTTCAGTGCAGAATTCTGCTGGAGTAGCACTATTAACTGATTCATTTTGAAGAAATGTTTTTTTCCCATGACAGTATCCCTTTAACTGCATCAATTAATGGAATGTGGTCCTGTCTGTGCCAGCCTATTACTATAGATTAGCATAACTGGAATATGTGCCCTGTGCTGAGACTGAAGAGTGTGCAGCCAATCAGAATATATTGATGCTATCCTGTTGCCACCTAACAAAGAGTTCTATTTCAGTCCCCCCAACACTGATGGGATACCCTTGATAGATAAATACCTTTGTGATGAGATTGCCTACATAAGGCAGGACCCCTCTGGCTGCAAGATACCCCTTCCAGTGAGCTGGTTTGATCAATTTCTGATAAAGGGCCAGATACTCAGCAGCACACTCCCCTGCGATGCTCAGCTCATCTAAATAGCTGAAAGAGGAAGGTGGAGAGAGTAGAGGATGAACACAAGAATAAGGAGGCCCATACACATTCATATGTTGTTATCTTTACGTACAATATCTGTGCAATGCATGACCTATTTATATTGCTCATTCCATAGCAGATACCAAAGCAGAGCAAAATGTTATATATGTTAATGGTTACGGTTGGGTTTCACTGATCCCAGCTGACCTGGTGAGAAGATCCAGGACTTGTTGCCTGCGGCTAGGAATGGTAGCCAATGCCTCCACGATGGTGCACGCAGCCTGGCGAGCGGCTTGGGTGGCAGGTGTGAATAAAACCTGTGCAAAAGATCACGGTTTACTATTTCTGTATTCAAAAAGGGAGAAGAGCAGAGGAAGGCACAATTACAATTCATTCACCTGTCTCAGCCAGTTGTTGTGCCCCAGTTTGAGATCCAGAGGGGATGTCCTTTTGCCCTTCCTGCTCATGAACTGTTTCCATTTCCAGACATATTTCTCCTGCAGGTACATCTGCCTCCTCTCACCTTTACTGGGAGACTTGCCACTGGGATCAGCACCTGCCAGGAAAAGAAGTTGTGATTCATTTCTGTTGATGGATACAGACCCTACCACTTCCACAGGGACTTTGCCCTTTAATATGGGGCCACTCTATGGTTAAACCACTTTCAATTATTGTTCCATCTCCTTGTGGAGTTGGACAAGAGTCGTTACACCTGTAGTCGATGTATTACGTTGCAAGTTTCTCAGGAATTTAAATCTACAGTTACCAATAAAACATATAATATTTTATTAATTGTATAAGCATAGGAGTAATTTATTTGATTATTTGTAGAAAGTGTAATAGACAATACGTGGGATGCATTATACGGTCTCTTAAGAACAGATTAGGGAGCATATAAATCAGATTAGAAATATTAAATATTGTAATAAAACCAATGTGACTAGACACTTTATGGAATGTAATAATAGGGACTTAAAATATTTTTTTTCGGTACAAGTGACTGAGCAAGTCAAAATGGGTATAAAAGGAGGAGATACTCTAACCAGGTTACATAAACTTGAGGTTTATTGGATTTTTTACTTACAGACGCGACTACCACTACTATGAATTTTACATTTGATGTGATATGTTTTGTATAATTCGCAAGGTCATAGTGAGTACAATTTGTGTAATTTACATTTAACTTGTACTGTTGATATTAACTTAGTAGGGATGCACTGAATCCTGGATTCGGCACTTCATGCTCAGCACTATTGTTCCCTCCCCCTCACTAATTTGCATATGCAAATTAGGGTTCGGATTTGGTTCGGTATTCGCCGAATCTTTCACGAAGGATTCGGGGGGTTGGTCGAATCCAAAAAAGTGGATTTGGTGCATAACTTAGTCTTTTATACTATTTTTACCCCTGAACATGGATTTCTGTAATACCCGATATGCATGTTTTTAGTGGAGTGGGTCAGTTTGGAATATCTTTGATGAGGTATTTATGCAACAGTGGTTCTACTTAACTATGATTGGTTTTAGTTGATGCGAGTGTTTATTTGTATATGTGTCCTAATTGGGATTGCCGATGATTTACTAAGCATGAAACGCTTTGGGCTATATGTGGGTTTTTTGTTGTGTTTTAATATGATATAATAAACAGTTTTTATCAATAGCATGATTATAGAGATATTTTTGTGTTTGATCATTAAACCTGTAGCCCCAATGTTTGAACAGGCATTTATTTGCCACCGGTCACAATAGAATCCACCTTACCCCGGGCAGAGAGGCATTTCTTCCAAGCTTCATATGAGGCCTTTGGGTCTCTCTTCAGCCACTGCGGGGCCTGAGCATGAATCTCATTGCTGTAGGGTTTGACTGTTGTCAGGGTGTCCACGGGTACCTCCTAGCCAACACAATATAATATTATTAGCAGCTCAGTATCAGTTTTTACACACTACTGTTAAACAGATCTGTTTTATTACATAACAGTAAGACCAGTGTGTTTATTATGTGTGAAGATGGGTACCTTGTTCTTCTTGCTGGTTGGAGATGGGGGTCTAATTAGCTTCTGAAGGATCCGTAGGCACATTAGAGTGATGTTCTCCACTACTACTGGGGTTTTTATATTTACAGCCATCAGGAAAAGGCTCAGAGCTACAGGTAAAATACATAAACATAAAAGGTTTACTTTTTAATGCAGAGAATATGTTAAGGAGACAACAGGTGGGGTTTGGGGATGTCCTAAGGAAACAACCCCATACAGATCCACCTTATCACTTGAAAGTCCGTAAACATTCAACAGCAAATAGTAATAGTTTCCCTTTATTAAAATGTGGGTGATGGTGGCATAAACCCATTGTTGTTTCTGCAGAGCTGGTAAACTCACCACAGCGCAGGCGAAGCTCCCAGCAGTTGTCCTCTTTGGATATAGAGTCTGTGAGAAGCAGCATCTCATACTGAAGGCTGCTGGCCTAAATGACACAAAATAGAATGGAGTGTTATATCACTTATTTTCTCACACTTTCTAAGCAGCCAATAAGATACACAGAGTGAAATATTAATGCAATTACCAAGTCTGGGTTGGCCCAGTGGCCTTTGAGAGCGGTGGAAACCTTCCCTATGATTAGATCATTCATCTGCTGTGTGGCTTCTGGATTGTCCCTGTGGATGGAACCATTAAAGGAGAAGGAAAGGTTAAAACTAAGCAAGCATCATCAGTAGGGACTATATAAATAGACCAGTAAACCCTCAAAGTAATGCTGCTCTGATTCCTCTGCAGGCCCTGATTTGTGGAAAGGCAACCTAGGCCCGGGCATAAGGTGGCAGGATTTTAGGGGGGCGGCGTACTGCCCAACCACACCCACATTGGTTCAAAAACAAACACAGGGGATGCGCTGGAGATACAATCATTTTTTAAATTTCCCATGCGCCAATTCCCATTGCTCCAGTCCAGATGATGAAAATTGGCACGAATAAAGGGGAGGGGACAGGGGCGTTGAAGAGGTCCTATCATACCTGGTGAGAAGGCACATGACCTGCCGCACTTCATCCCGCATGGTGGCAGGCCCACGTCGCAGGTTATAGTCAAACAGCTCCCGGATCAGCCCTTGTGATACCAAGATGTGTCTGATTGTACTGTTGGTGGCCAGGGCACGGAGCAATGTAATACAGTGTTCAGTCACAGCCGCGGCACATCCGTAGCACTTAGTAGAGGAGGTGTGACCACAACCCAAAACTGAGAGGGATCTGTACTGGCTGGCGGTGAAGGTGGGCTGCTCTGTGGTGCGGGAAGATTTAGTGGCGGCTTCTCTTTGCTGAAGGTCGTACTCCAGCAGCTCCTTCCGAGAGGCAAACACTTTCTGGAATGGCATAAACAATGGGATGTAAATAAGCAAATCTTCCTCAGGCTTCAGAATAACTCAGGCAGTAACAGATACCTGAATGATCTTGGAGAGCTCATCGAAAGAATTCTTGCAGTCTCCACAGTATTCCTGGGCCAGCTGTAAGATGTATCTGTTCACACTGGCAGATGTAGAACTTATGCTTCCGGCATTTGCAGAGTCATCCTGTAAGGCACAAATCATAGAGTTTTATTAGTTCAGAAAAGGGCCACATAGAACGGGCACAAGAGGGACGTGGAAGGGTAAAGTTACCTGTGGTTTCTCTGGCGCAGCCTCGTTTACTTTGCAGAGCAAATTCTCCAGCTGGGGTCTGTGGCCCATCAACTGGTGGTACACACGGTCAGCTTTGTCCAGCAGAGTGTTGATATTGGTCACAGCCTGAAGGGGAGTATTTGAATAAGAAAGGACTGTGAAATCTGCATTTGATAAGTTGTTAGGTAGAGGGCAGAGAGTCAGGACAGAGGTAGAGCGGACGCTTCAATCAATATAGATAAAACCTACTTTCTTACGATCTTCTTCATTTTCAATGGGATCCACAGCACAGCAGGGCCTGGCGTACAGCATGAAATCAAACCGGGCGTACTTGCAGAACCCGCAGGCGTTGCACAGGAAAGGATCCTTCTCGTCGTAGTTAATGGATCTATGAGAGGATCGTTACTCAAAGTAGATACTATTGAAAATAGACATCCATCCATCAATTGCAACCTATCAACCCTTTTCTATCTATCTATCTATCTATCTATCTGTATCTATCTATCTATCTATCTATCTGTATCTATCTGTATCTATCTGTATCTATCTATCTATCTATATCTATCTGTATCTATCTGTATCTATCTATCTATCTATCTATCTATATCTATCTGTATCTATCTATCTGTATCTATCTGTATCTATCTATCTGTATCTATCTATCTGTATCTATCTATCTGTATCTATCTGTATCTATCTATCTGTATCTATCTGTATCTATCTGTATCTATCTGTATCTATCTATCTGTATCTATCTGTATCTATCTATCTGTATCTATCTATCTGTATCTATCTGTATCTATCTATCTATCTATCTGTATCTATCTATCTATCTGTATCTATCTGTATCTATCTATCTATCTGTATCTATCTGTATCTATTTATCTTTCTGTATCTATCTATCTTTCTGTATCTATCTATCTTTCTGTATCTATCTATCTTTCTGTATCTATCTGTATCTATCTGTATCTATCTGTATCTATCTGTATCTATCTGTATCTATCTATCTATCTATCTATCTGTATCTATCTATCTATCTATCTATCTATCTATCTATCTATCTATCTATCTACTGTATCTATCTATCTACTGTATCTATCTATCTATCCATCCATCTCTCCACCCCTCTATCTATCTATCGATCTATCTATCCATCCATCCAAGTGAAATTTGTTTTTAAAGTATTTTAACTAAAACAATGGTGTTACACTATTCTAGATTTGTATTTCTCTCCATTGGAGCACAAGAGCTGACCCGGAAAGAGAGTGGATCTGCTAATACTACAAGCAATTTTAGCCAAATGGTGGTGGTTACGGATTGGATGTAAAGAATTAAACGTGTACATCACTGCTGGAAGTGGAAAGTTTAAAGGGGAAAATGCACCTAAATTAGCAAATTTTGACACCGGGTGCCCTCACAATATTTAAACCTACTACACTATTTTGGTTTTTCTATTGCCATAGGCGCTGATCTATATGCATTTTTTTGAAAACTTTTGGATACAGTGGAGAGACTGTTTGACGATTGGCAAGAGAGACTAAACTTAAAAGACAGACTTTTTTCCCTAAATTTTTCTTAATTTTCGTTTTCTATCTAGTCCGCTGGGGGCACACTAAGTCTGAACCCGAGCAATTTAAACCCTCTGTCGCCAACAGAGACTGAGAGCAACAAAGGGCTGAATTTACTTTTACAGCCAAGACTCCATTTCCCACAATGTCTTGCGCGTTTCTAGGACAGTTCAAAACAGAACCTGCACTGTGAAAAGCTTGTGGTTTTCATTCTTACCTGCATTTGTGACACTGGTACACATTCTCCCCACAGTTGCCACAGACTCCGGGATTTGCGGGTACAGAGGCGCTGCAACGAGGACACTGAAGGGTCTCCGAGGAGGCCTGATAATTCTCATAGAAGTCGGCAAACTCGATCATCAAGTTAGATGCCACAATAGGCAGCGGAAGGTCGATTTTTACTTCTGTTTGTCCAGGGGTCAGTTGCACTTTCTTAGCCTTGTGCCAGCGGGCAGGCCTACGAGGAACGGGAGATTTTTATTAGGAAAACAAGAGACCTGAGAGTTCCCATGGAATGCTTTACAAAGGAACGTGACACATACTTGTTTTTAAGTTCAACAATAGCCTGTACGGTGCGATTGTTATAGTACAGGTTGATGGTTCGCACCATCTTGGTCCGTTTAAGGTCTCCAATCTTAACAGTCACTTTGCTGATAGTGTGGCTACCAATGAGTTTAACCACCTGTTGGGTTGTAGTGTAGCGGGTGTCCACCTTTATAGAGGATAGCTTGATGTTCTGCCATACAAGAAACAAACGTTGATTTTGATGCCAATAGTTCTCGATAGGGAATTTGCTGGCTTTCCAGGCTCATACAATTAGAGAAATAAGGATACTTACACACAGAGGAACCTCTGGGTTATTACACACCAGACACGGGTCACTCTCCAAATAATACCCATCAAATTCTACCAGGCCAGAAAGGGTGCTGCAAAGAAAATGAATCTGTGATTAACTCTGAAAACTGAAATGTAATACAAATGGTTGAAAATAAGACTTACTTGTAAATGTTGGAGTTAGGATGGTTGGTCAGGATGTAGTTTTGTGCTCGCAAGATTTCCACAGCCTTCTGGGAGTATTCCTTGAACTGAAAGAAGAACGAGCATTTTGACTTAAGTATACACATATTATTTTCTGTACATCATTGATATAAGTCACTAGAAGCCATCATATTTTTGCCCCCAAGTATGAAATTATAATAGTGTTCAAATCATGATTTCATTCTTAATGCTTATTTCTCACGCAATAGCTTGAGAGACCCGAGGGTATAGGGTATAGCTTTCACCTGTAGGAGGCAGGAAAAAACAAATACTCCTCCCTCTCCAGCAATGCCCCTGTACGCAGGCTCTTTTTTTCCCCCCAGTGTCAGGAGGGGAGGACGTGGCCTTGCACCTAGACGGTTTTATCGGTCCAGAATTAGCCTGGAATATCAGTCATATCCTAATTGTATATACTGGGTATGCACTGTACAAGCACCCCCACCCTTTGAATTACTCCTTAGTCACCTAGCAGCTCCTGCTCTCAAATGCAATTCAGACGGCTAGAGGAATGCAGCATTGCTGGCACTGACTGCCCCAATAATGCCTATTTACATGGGACGGCACAGATGTTACGGTCACAGGCACTTACCTTCTTCTCACTTTGAGGGGTCTTCAGTGAAAAGTATCCAAGCAGATCTACAAACTGGGCAGCTTTGCGTCCATAAGCTGGAAGTTCAGGCCAAATGGACCACATTAGATCTAGTAAGAGTTCTTGCTGGGACTTGTTAGAGTTTCTGGGTAAGAGGAAAAATAGCAGTCAGAACTCAGTATCAAAATCAATATGAAAAGACTAAGCAGCGGGCCTGCCAGCACACAGAGGAGGCAGGAACTTGCTCACCTGTATATATGGAGAGCTAAGCACTAGACGTTGTTAAAACTCAGAGGAGGCAGTAATTTGCTCAACTGTAGATATGGAGAGCTAAGCACTAGACGTTGCTAAAACTCAGAGGAGGCAGTAATTTGCTCAACTGTAGATATGGAGAGCTAAGCACTAGGCCTGTTAGAACACATAGGAGGCAGTAACTTGCTCAACTGTAGATATGGAGAGCTAAGCACTAGGCCTGTTAGAACACATAGGAGGCAGTAACTTGCTCACCTGTAGATATGTAGAGCTAAGCAATGGGCCTGCCAGCGCACAGCAGAAGCATTTGATTCTAGTAGGAAGCAGCGTAGGAACTGGATAAGAGTCTCCTTGTCTGCATATTTATTAAGCTGATTGACCAGGGCAGTGCAGAGCTGTTCCTCTTGACTGTTTGAACTTTCTCCTGCCATGAGAGAGACAAAATATTTGGAATGTTGGCTTTGCTCTAGGATCGAAATCAACTGCAACCAACTTTCTATTCCATAGCCTTTACCTTCTTTCTCTTTCTCCTTATCCTCCTTCTTGCTCTTCTTAGTGGATGACTTGGTCTGGGAAGCAGTCTGGCCGGAGGAAGGCTGAGCATTAGAACTGGAGAATGACGATGTAGAGAGAACTTTACTGCCGCACAGAGCACAGGAGAGAAGCTGCAGCAGTACCGGAGAAACCCCTTCATCCACCAGGAAACTGACTTGGAGCAGGAAGTACAGGACGGCTGAAGGGAAACAACATGGTTTAGTCATAATTCTTTGACCACAAGGCATCTAGGGACAGAGATAGCTTAATAAATGCGGTCTTAATATCACATGCAGGAAAGCGCTTACAGTCATCTTTGATGCAAAATTTTTGCCAGTTAACAGTTCTCTGGGATGCGATCTCTGCACAGGCTTTGAGATGTTCCATCTGAAACACAAACAGCTCTCAGAACGTATAACATAAATGTCTGGTTGCTTTAAAATACTTACATTTTTGAGCTGTTTCTCCAGAATAGGGGTAATTTTTTATTCCCTGGGGCACAAGTGCACCAATGATAGCAAGTGTTTGTGTTAGCTCTTAGGGTAAGGCGACACGAGGAGATTCGGGGAGATTTTGTCGCCTGGCGACTAATCACCTTGTCTTTTGAGCGACTATTTCCCCAAACTGCCTCAGCATTTTTCCCCATATGTTGCAATGAAAAGTAGCCTGCGCTAATGCACACGCGGCAATGCATTTTCTATAGTCGCAAAATTTGCCTCGCCAGGCGACAAAATCTCCCCGAATCTCCTCGTGTGGACTAGCCCTTAGAGTAGGAAAACAATCTTTTGTATTCTAATGGGCAGTGTGCATTTTAGGGTAGAACACACTAGTCTGCAGAAACAGTCTGGATAAGCACACAGGGTGTTGTCCTCTCTAATGTCCAGACAAACAAACTTGCAGAAGTACTGGTAGGAGAACCCATTATTCTGGGATGATTAAAGGGAGAATAGGTAATACTAAAAGACTTACCAAGTTAATGAGTGTGTCGTACTGCAATGCGGATCCTGAACTGGCAGTGACTACCCCAGCACGCAGAAAAATACCATGTTCCTCCAATAGTTTTTTTATGCTTTTGACATGGGAATCAAGAGTGTGCAAGTCCCTCAGCTGCCGATATTTCTCTTTGGAGCCGCAGATGAAGAGGAGGAGTTTGCGCACTTGTCGGCGAACAAATGGAGTCTGTTGAATCATAAGGTACTGTGCAAGAAAAGAGTTAGATGAGCACAGGACTTGGAAGAATTATCCCAAATCACCAACTTTTGACATTAGACAGGAGCACTGGCATGAATATTATCAAGAACTGGGCATGTTAGAGCTACTTACCTCTGACAGGAAGTAAAACCAAGAGTGATCAAACACAGGAGGGGGGATCCTGGAGCTGGTATCAGCAATTTTTTTAATTTGGTAGGGAAGGCGTAGAACCATCTCTGTCAGCAGCTGGGTGTATGCCTGGAAAACATCAGCAGCGTGGCCCTGCAAAGGAAAAGCCAACAGGTCAAGAGAAAATAGCCCCCAAAAACAGCCAGACAAACCTATCACAATTGTCAGCTCACACACCTTAACATACTGGCGCAGGAAAAAAGGGCTCATGTCCGGAGGGGAGGAAGTGGTGTGGGGTTTCAGGAGCTGGCTGGTAGCCACGGGCTCCTCATCACTCTGTTGGCTCTTCCAGTAATCAAGGAGAGACTTGAGCACATGCAAGCAGTAATCCACAGCTCCCGAGCTCAGCAGGGCAGTTGCGGTTGCACTAGAGATCAGCGATGAGGACTTTAGAGAAAGAAAGAAAGAAAGATGAACGAGTGATTGTCCATCGTGTGCCATGAGTTCTCATTATAATTATACTTTGTTAAAGGAGAAGGAAAGGCTAAAATTAAGTTGCTTTATCAGAAAGGTCTATATAAATACACCAGTAATCCCTCAAAATAATGCTGCTCTGAGTCCTCTGTCAAACAGCACATTTCTTTCCTTCTATTGTGTACTCATGGGCTTCTGTATCAGACTAACTGTTTTCAGCTTAAACCTCCAGGGCTAGGGCTTGAGCATGCTCAGTTTGCTCCTCTCTCCACCTCCCTGCTGTAATCTGAGCCCAGAGCTATGAGTGAGCAGGGAGAGACTCAGGCAGGAAGTGATGTCATACCAGGTTTATATGGCAGCTGATATCCTTAAAGAGTTTCTAGAGCCGTTTACTCAGGTATGGTAATACATTCAGCAGAATAAATATAGTGTTATAGCGTGCACTACTGTGGTTATTCTATTGGCAATAAACTGCTTTGGTAGCTTTCCTTCTCCTTTAAAGGATTATAAACGGGTCATGTATCCCCGCCCTCTGCACACAGAAATGGAGATGGCAATCAGGTGACCCTGTACCTGCTAAGAGGAAGTGACTAGGTAACCCAACTACCAGCAAAGAGCAATGAAAGTGGCCAAGTAACCCCACACTTTGCATACAGAAGCGGGAAGTAGTGACTGTGTAACCCCAATCTCTGGGAGGACATAGTCATATGATCCCACCTGCTTTATGCAGCCAAATAATTTACCTCACAGATGGAGGATTTGGACCCAGATTTTGTTCTGGACATGAAGACGCTGAGCAGCCTCATGATGACCAAGTGAATTTCGTTTAGCGTTGTGCGTTCATTCTTCTTAGACACATCCTGGGACAGAGGATTAAACACATTGCAGACGTATTAGGCTCTGTAGCGGGTAAGAATTGAGCATCACAGTGAGATATTGATGTATGGCAGTCAGACGGATTGTTACCTTTTTATCCAGGCCAAGCTCTGCAATCAGCTGGGACAACAGGTAATCCAATGCACCTTTATCCTTCTCATCCTCCCCATCAAGATCTGCCGTCAGCATCAGTAGCACCTGAGTAATAAAACACAGACAGCGTCAGCCCTTTCCTCTCTCCAGCCCACCCACACTACTTGGCTTGAGATTATGGGGCAAATTCACTAAGGCGCGAAGCGACGAACGCTAGCGTTAATTCGCTAGCGTTTGGCATTTTCGCTACTGCGAACGCTGGCGTAGTTTCGCTAGTGTTACTTCGCAACCTTACGCCAGGCGAATCTTCGCTAGCGACGAAACTACGCAAATTCACTAACTTGCGCAGTGTACTGAACGCTACCTTTTACGCTAGACTTCCTTCGCCACCTCAGACCTGGCGAAGCGCAATAGAGTAGATAGGGATTGTTTCAAAAAAAGTCAAAATTTTTTCTAAGTCCCAAAAAACGCTGGCGTGTTTTCTACATGATGGCTGATAGGCTGAAAAAGATCGAAATTTTTTTGTGGCTCCCCATCCTCCCCCCTACATTTCCTGACTCATGGCAACTTACCTAGACAGTGGGCACATGTGTAGGGCAAAATAAAATTTTTATTTGCAGATTTGAAGGTTTTCTAGGCATTTGTAGTGCTGATACGTGTTCCTCCATTGAAATTTGAATTTCACGCCGTATGCAAATTAGCCTTCGCTAGTGCAACTTCGCTTTATATAGCGAAACAACGCTAGCGCAACTCCGCAACCTTACGCTACCCCTGTGCGCAACTTCGGATTTTAGTGAATTTGCGAAGCGCTGGCGAAACTACGCCTGGCGAAGTGCGGCGAAGTTGCGCCTGGCGCAACTTCGTATCTTAGTGAATTTGCCCCTATGTCTTTCCATTGCCCCTTAGTCTTGTCTATGCTGCTCCTCTTCATCCTCCCACTTTATATGAGCAACGTGTCCCTCTCGTACAACCCCAAACTTCAAAACCACTATAGGCCCACCCTATACATGTCACCATTTTAAGATATTCCAAATGCAACTAGTCCATGCCCAGTTACTCCCAGACACCTCTCTAATCAGCCCATAACCCACCCACTAAGACATGTCCCC
Source organism: Xenopus laevis (assembly GCF_017654675.1). Taxonomy (NCBI): domain Eukaryota; kingdom Metazoa; phylum Chordata; class Amphibia; order Anura; family Pipidae; genus Xenopus; species Xenopus laevis. The sequence goes on along the minus strand of NC_054384.1, from coordinate 110,685,298 downwards.
TTTCCGGACTATTATCTGGCACACCTGCAGCTCCAACTTTCTAACCAGCTATATGTTGTTCCCTTAAAGGAGAACTAAACTCTAAAAATGAATGTGGCTACAAATGTCCTATTTTATATAGTGAACTTATTGCACGAGGCTAAGGTTTGAGCTTGTCAATAGCAGCAATGATCCAGGACTTCAAACTTGTCACAGGGGGTCACCATCTTGGAAAGTGTCTGTGACACTCACATGCTCAGTGGGCTCTGATTGGCTGTTGAGAAGCTAAGCTTAGGGCTCGTCACTAATTATCCAGCAGCAGAAAATGAGCTTCCCTGGCTGTAATATAAGCTGATGCTACAGGTTTGCTGATTATTCAATTCTGATGCTAATTGCACTGGTTTCTGTGCTGCCATGTAGTAATTATGTGTATTAATTACTAATCAGCCTTATATTGTGACATTTCTATTCTATGTGTACTGTATATTGTGAGTGGCTCCCTAAGCTCAGTAAGTGACAGCAGCACAGAGCATGTGAATCAGTGAATCAGCAGAAAAGAAGATGGGGAGCTACTGGGGCATCTTTGGAGACACAGATCTTTACTGTGTTACCTGCATGTATGGGATGGCACGGACCCCTCCAACCCCTCGTAGACTAGGCAGGGACTGAAGCAGGCGTTCCAACAGCATAAGACGCACCATGTGGAGTCTGGAAATAGCAAAACAAAAAAGGGGTGAATGAAAAAAAGTGAACTGAGAATCATGTCAGGTGCCATAGTTGTATTAAAACTAATGCTGACCTGTTGCTGGTATGAGTGTCGCCCTCTGTCTCCCCTTCGCCTTCAGAGCCATCGCCTTCATGTTGGCCTGTAGTAGTGCTGATTGCTCCAGTGCTGGAACTAATGCTTCCCAGTCCTGTAGGGTGCCCTTCAACTGTAGTGTCACCATAAGCGCTGCTTCGTCCTGAAACTAGAACAAAAACGAGAAGGTGGCAAAATCAAGAGTGGACACAGCTTCCAATTTATTAAAAAACACTGCTAGGATTTTCAAAAGCCAACAGCCACAGGCTCACAAACATCCAGGCTGCAGTCACTCTACAGTGGTTTTTAAGCGGACCTGTCACCTACACAGAAAAAGCTGTATAGTGAAAGTCCTTTGCAAATTAAACATGAAAAAAAAGTTATTTTTGTCATTAAAACATCCATCCATGCTATAAAGGTGTTTAAATATCTGAACTGTCAATCAAGTATTATCTGCCCCAACTCTATACCTGAGGCATAGAGGTGGGGCAGTCTATTACTTTCACTTTCCATTCAGAACTGTCTGCATTTCACTGCACTTCTCACATTGCCCCTTTCCTCCTCAGGCTCTATAATTATTTAGGGCATTAGTTTCCCCACACAAGATTTTGGGGTGACACACAATTAATAACACTGGGGCTCATTTATCAAGACTTGGAAAATGTGCCCATGGGCAGTTACCTATAGCAACCAATCAGTGATTAGCTTTTTAAAGCCAACTGCAAGTAGAACAATGAAAGCAGCAATCTGATTGGTTGCCATGGGTTACTGCCCATGGGCAAATTTGCCCAATGTTGATAAATGACCCTCAGTGTCTATAAAATGGCTCCTGCCAGCTTGCTGTGACTTTGTAATTCCAAGACTGAAGAAAACAAAATTTAAATAATAAATATAATGTAAGTAAAGTTTATTTTGCTCATGATAGTAAAAAATTGGTTAAAGCACAAGAAGTCATTACTGTCTTCTACAAGAGCACGTAGCAACTGAACTGCTCACAGCCATCCCTTGGGGATTCAAATAAGTATATTGGCGCTGCTGTACTGTAGATAACATTGGACAATTTTCAAAATGCTTTCAGTTTCCCTTTAACCAAAGCATAGAAACATGGATTTCGAGACAACAACTCGTACCTTTGTAATAGTCACATTGTCTGTAGATCTCTCAAGTAACTTCAGTCTAATTCCCAGTGACCTCTCATTCAAGCCTGACACTATAATGGCTGTGGCGCTTTTCATGACGGACACAAGACAGACGTACCACTATGCTCACCAGCCACCGAGTCCACTGCACTCCCACCACTTTCTGAGCCCACGCTGCCTCCATGATCCGCTGGGGAAGTGCGTAGAGTGGAGCCGTCTGTTGCTGCGGTGCTTCCTTCATCGTCTGAGGCTGGAGCTACAAGCATGAGGAGAGCTGTTACAGGTAAAAACACCGTCTCTAACAAACACGTCAGCGGGATGCAGACCACTAACCAGCAGGACACGTAACCCCCGGCTACAAAATATATTCTTTATTTTCCAGGAGCAGGAGGGACCTTCCAGTCATAGGTCCAGCTGAAAAAATGTTCAACCAACAGAAGCTTTGTGGAAAGTATGCAAGTTAAAGGGGTTGTACGTCTTTAAATTAATTGCAAGTTTGCTGTAGAGAGGGATATTCTGAGACAATTTGCAATTGGTTTTCATTTTTTATTATCAGTGGTTTTTGACTTATTTTGGTTTTTATTCAGCAGCTCTCCAGTTTGTAATTTCCAGTTTGTAGGGTCCAAATTACCCTAGCAACCATGCACTGATGTGAATAAGATACTGGAATATGAATAGGAGAGGCCTTAATAGAAAGATGAGGCATAAAAAAGTAGCCATAACAATAAAGATGTAGCCTTACAGAGCATTTGTTTTTTAGATGGGGTCAGTGACCCCTGTTTGAAAGCTGGAAAGAGTCAGAAGAAAAAGGCAAATAATTAAAAAAAAAACTATAAAAAATAAATAATGAAGACCAATTGTAAAGTTTCTTATAATTAGTCATTCTATACATACTAAAAGTTAAAGGGTGGTTCACATTTAAATTAACTTTTTGTATGTTATAGAATGGCCAGTTTTATGTAACTTTTCAATTGGTCTTTATTATTTTTTTGTATGTATGTATAACTTTATTTGTAAAGTGCTGTTAAGGAGCCTTTGTGCTGTACAGTTCATAAAAGTACAATATATATATATATATATATATATATATATATATATATATATATATATATATATATATATATATATATATATATATATATATATATATATATATATATATATATATAACACACAGGGAAGACTAATAACATAATAAATATACAGAATAAATTTATACAGAATCATATCAAGACAAAGAGCTATGTGGTAGGAGACATAGTGGGAAGGAGGTCCCTGCCCCGTAGAGCTTACAGTCTAAGTGGATGGAAGGCTAACATACAGGTACAAATTGGAGATGAAAAAGTGCACTAGATAAGGCAGGGACAGGACTAGGCTAATGTTCTATTGCTCCAAAACGTAGACTCTTGTTTTTTCTTGAAGAGATTGAGAGAGGATTCCTTACGGTGGAATTCAGGGATGGAATTCCAGAGGTAAGGAGCAGCAAGAGGGTTTTCTTTTAATTATTTGCCTTTTTCTTCTGACTATTTCCAGCTTTCAACTCAAAGGTGACCCACCCCTTTAATAATCAGTCTGAGCCCATACCTCAAACTGCTGGACAATGGCACCGGGCTTAGAGAGAGGGGGATTCACCTGCAGTTACCCCACAAGGAGGTACGATGTGGGCTAAACAAGTGCCACAACAACAGCTTTGTTTGTAAGTTCAGGGAAAATAACCCTTTTATGGGGAGATACAGTAGAGCAGGGGTGGCCAAAAGGTATATCAGGATCTATCAGTAGAACTTTAGCTGGGGATCAGTAGATCTCAAGACACTGTCAACAAACAGCTTGTCTACATCACCCTCCTGTTTAATGGTTTTTATTCTGATTACTTTAAGGTCACACAAGAAATAGTTGTTTGCTTAATAGAACAATATACATTTTTCCATAAATCAGTATTTAAGTAATATTTTCTAAGGAATAGAATGCTAACAATGCTTTTATGGATGCATTGAATTTGGATTAATTCTATGCTTTTCATACACACACGAGCAGATGTACAGTATATACATGGAAGTAGATGCAGACACGATGCACAAGTCTGTGTAGAGCTAGACCAAAACAACATGGAGTAACCAGAAACAAGTACCCACAGAAATGCAATTGTATTTGATCTGTTTATGAACACGTCTTTAGGACTGAGCTGCAGATACCTGATGCGGTGGTGTCTGATAAGGTTCCTGCGTCCAAGGAAGAGGAGCTTGGAGCCTGCCCAGAGAGCCCTAAACTCTGTAGCCCTAGGGCACTGCTGCTGCTCCCTGTGAAGAGAACAGAGAATGCTACAAAGGCTGCATTTAAAATCTGCTCCCCGCATCACACAGCTGGTACTTAGAACTGGAAAAAGGAACTCAGCACAGCCAATCAGATGTTAGGGTTCACTTTACTAACTTGTTAAAAAATAGAAGTTGCTATTGGTTAGAAATCTTGGGCAAGTACACGTGTGCATGAGGGAGGAAAGCTCAGAGTTTGCCTCTTGTATCCATTGCTGGATTGGAAGGGACCCAGATAAATATACAGAGATAAAGGTAAAACGTACCCTGCTGATCCTGCTGCAGGCTGAGAGCAATTGCTAATTCCACCATGGTCTCGTCATCAGCATCAGGAGGAATATCCAGCATTGGTGGGAAACCTTCTGCTCCGGCAAGGAGAGCCTCCAGAGGTGATGGGTTCCCATTGTTTACACGGTCTGCACTCTCTAGCACCATAGACTCAGACTGTAAAAACACAAAGCCATTCTCACAAAACTGGTGTTCCCTGCATCGCTACAGTTACAGTTTAACAACATCAAGAGCGGGTCTTAGACGTTAAAGGGATTCTGTCATCATTTTTATGGTGTTGTTTTTATGACTAAATGACACTGTTTACACTGCAAATAATTCACTCTACAATATAAAATGTCATTCCTGAACCAGCAAGTGTATTTAGTTGTAATATTGGTGTGTAGGTGCATCTCAGGTCATTTTGCCTGGTCATGTGATTTCAGAAAGAGCCAGCACTTTAGGATGGAACTGCTTTCTGGCAGGCTGTTGTTTCTCCTACTCAATGTAACTGAATGTGTCTCAGGGGGACCTGGATTTTAGTATTGAGTGTTGTTCTTAGATCTACCAGGCAGCTGTTATCTTGTGTTAGGGAGCTGTTATCTGGTTACCTTCCCATTGTTCTGTTGTTAGGCTGCTGGGGGGGAGGGGTGGTGATACTCTAACTTGCAGTACAGCAGTAAAGAGTGACTGAAGTTTATCAGAGCACAAGTCACATGACTGGGGCAGCTGGGAAATGGACAATATGTCTAGCCCCATGTCATGTGACTTGTGCCTGCACTTTAGGAGAGAAATGCTTTCTGGCAGGCTGTTGTTTCTCCTACTCAATATAACTGAATGTGTCTCAGTGGGACCTGGATCTTACTATTGAGTGTTGTTCTTAGATCTACCAGGCAGCTGTTATCTTGTGTTAGGGAGCTGCTATCTGGTTACCTTCCATTGTTCTGTTAGGCTGCTGGGGGGGGGGGGGTGATATCACTCCAACTTGCAGTACAGCAGTAAAGAGTGACTGAAGTTTATCGGAGCACAAGTCACATGACTGGGGGCACCTGGGAAACTGACAATATGTCAGTTTGCTCTTTTGAGAAATGGATTTCAGTGCAGAATTCTGCTGGAACAGCACTATTAACTGATTCATTTTGAAATAAACATGGCTTTTTACCATTGAGTGCTGTTCTTATATCTATCTTGTGTTAGGGAGCGGTTATCTGGTTATCTTCCCATTGTTCTGCTGATGGGGGGGGACAGGGGCGATATCACTCCAACTTGCAGTACAGCAGTAAAGAGTGACTGAAGTTTATCAGAGCACAAGTCACATGACTGGGGGCACCTGGGAAACTGACATGTCTAGCCCCAATTTCAAAATTAAATCTTTAAAATTTAAAAAATGTAAAATTAAATTAAAGAAAATCAGTTTGCTCTTTTGATAAATGTATTTCAGTGCAGAATTCTGCTGGAGCAGCACTATTAACTGATGCGTTTTTTTTAAGCCACTCACCACCATCTCAAAGTCGCCATGATCCGTTTCATTCTGTTCTTGGCTCTGCTGCCGAAGATGCTCCCCATGAGGGATACCTGAAGTCTGCATCTTGTCTTCAGCTTCGTCGTCGTCATCATCGTCCTTGTCTCCTGGGCCAAAAATAATGATTGCTATTGAAAACAGTATCTGTCTGTGCCTTTCAGTTCCCTGGTCCCGACTCTTGAAACATTGTAGCAGATGGCTTCTGTTAGATTGTTGCAGGAGTCAGAGCCAGCAGTGCACAGAATATATGCTGAAATACATAGCAGTGTCTGCCTTGCTATTACATTTACATTTAGGTCACAGAAAGGCAACCTAGTCAGGCAATGTGTAGAGAAGGAGAAGAGCCGTACCAATGGGTGTGTTACTGCGTGGAGAAGATTGCAGGGTCACGTGGCGGCGCTTATTGCGAGGTCGCAGCACACGAATAAGAGCTTGCTTGCAAGAGAAACTCACAGCAGGGTCCTACAATGAAAATCATCATTATACAGTTTAGTCAAATGTGGTTTCATCCAATGATAGCCAATCACCTTGGACTACGACTATAAACCATGGGGTTGGTATGAGAAATAAAGCAACCACTTACCGGGCACAGCAGCATCTGCATATAGATCTTGGATGCCAGGTTGATACAGTCCAATTCACACGTACAGTATCCGTGTATGATGTCCACCAGGGCATTGACTGTGGCTTCCACGTGAGCGAGCCCTAACGTGGTTATAAACAAAAATCTCTTTATATAGTGAATAAAGTAGCCCCTATTGTAAAATATAAGGATATTATAAGTCACAGAGGAGTTACATGACCATATAAAAGCACAAGGCCAAAGGTCATGAAACTCCAAGTTGACTTCTAATTAGGGATGCACCAAATCCAGGATTCGGTTCGGGATTTGGCCAGGATTCGGCCATTTTCAGCAGGTTTCGGATTCAGCCGAATCCTTGTGCCTGGCCGAACCAAATCTGAATCCTTAAAATCATGTGACTTTTCATCACGAAACAAGGAAGTAAAAAATATTTTGCCGCGCACGATGCAAATTAGGTTTCAGATTCGGTTCAGTATTTGCCCGAATCTTTCACAAAGGATTCAGGGGTTCTGCCGAATCCAAAAAAGTTGATACGGTGCATCCCTACTTCCAATATCTTCATATTTTCCAACATGGGGAACTTTATTATAATACAGAAGTTTTAGTGAGTCATGTGACAACAATGACATCACTGCTCACCGTTTATATCTGATGACATCACCAGTCACCGTTTATAAGGCAATAATTTACAAGATATTCATGGATTTTGTGTATTATAGTTTTATATAAAATAACAGCAGGCAGAGATAGATCTTTAGGACAACTCTCAGAACTCACCGGGCAAGCAGGCAGGAGCAAGGAAAGCATTTTTTGGTTTGGATGCGTGAAGTTTCCAGAACTGGCTGACTAGCTGGGTGATGAAAACATAAGCCTCGTCTCCATCTGCAGCTCTCGGCGTCTCTTTCGCTTCGTCAGGAATCTCTAAAGAGAAAGAATATAGACATGTGTGTGCACCGGGTTGATGCGAAGAAATTTCACATGTGCAAAGATCTGCCTGAATCTCACCTGCTTCTCCCACTGGCAGTTTGGAATCTGTGAAATGGACCAGGTTGTTGGGACGCATGATAGCGATAGACCGAGCGGTGATGACCAACCTCTGGAATACATCTGGATCAAGGTCCTTGGCTTCGTGAACGCAGGAGGACAAACATTGCACGGCATTGCTTAATAGCGCCTGGTCCTGGGGGGAAAACCAGAACATAAAGATAATAAATAAGCAGCAATAGCTGTGCTATAAAGTAGGGATGCACCGAATCCAGTATTTTGGATTCAGCCGAACCCCCGAATCCTTGGCGAATGATTCGAATACCGAAACGAATCCTAATTTGCAAATGAAAATTAGGGGAAAAAATTTTGTTTTGTGACAAAAAGTCACGTCATTTCCCTCCCCGCTCCTAATTTGCATAAGCATGTGCAAATTAGGATTCGGTTCTGCCAGCAGAAGAATTCGAATCTGAATCCTACTGAAAAAGGCCGAATCCCTGAACCAAATCCTGAATTCGGTGCATCCCTAATATAAAGGCAGAGGGTGGCTGGCCACGGACTGTACCACTCCCTGCAGGTTTGTGGAGCTTGTCTCTGAACAGATGCACTGATATAAAGCAGGTAAGCTGTTGAGAACACACCTGTGTAATAAAAATACCTGTGCGGCGGGGACGCCCGCCGCATGGTCCAGTCCCGGCGCCATCTTGCTCCTCTAAGGGCGCACGCGCGCCTCCGTGTTTCTTAAAGGCGCAGGTTCGCTGGGTCGACGCAGGCGGATTCAAAAAGTATAAATAGTGTGAAAGGGCTTCCAGAGTTTGCCCGTGATAGAACTTGTTCTTTTGGTTTCCTGAGCCTTGTGCGTCTGTCTTTGAATTCTGAGCTGATTATCCGTGTTTGACCCAGCCTGCTTCCCGACAATCCGACAATCTGTATCCTGACCTTTGCCTGCCTACGACAACTCTTCTGCTTAACCCTTTGTTTGATCACCCGGTATGACCCTTTGCTTGTTTGACAATTCTGATATCCGCCTGCCTCGACCCAGCCTGTCAACCTTTGGCCTAACTGACTAACAACGGTCGTGCCCCTTTGCCTGCCAGAACTCCTCGCCTTGCTCCTCTCGAAAAGTCCAGGTGGCATCTGAGTACGCTGAGGGCTCCTCCCGAAGCCAAAGGCGGTCACACTACTGGTGAAGCCAAGAAGAGACCAGGGCACTAGTTCTGGTTTAGGGTGCCGACCGTGACAACCTGTTCCCATGAGCTCAATAGAAAATGATCTACATTTTTACCTTGTGATTGTGATAAGCAGAGCGGCTGGTATGCAGACTGGCCAGAAGATTCTTGGTCTGTAGCTGAACACTGGATGGGGTGGGCATGGACAGCAGGACAGTGGCCAGTTCAAGAGCAGAGGCTTTGCTATTTTCCTGAATCAAGATAAAGGAGTATTTGAATTTACAACGTTTCAGTACCATCTGGGAGGCTGCACATTGCTTCTCCTCTAGTATACTCCTGTACTACTCATGACCTACCTTCTCCGGCACTGGTCCATAGGCAAAGCAGCTTTCTAGGGCTTCCAAAGAGCTTCCAACAAGTCTATAGAGGAGAAAAATATTTTGTCCAGATGAGAACTTACATAATCGACAATATCCAAAGTCAAGGCCTAGGGTTGTTATTGATCTTAAAGGGGAAGGAAAGACTAAAAGTAAGTAACCTTCTATTGTGTACTCATGGGCTTCTGTATCAGACTTCCTGTTTTCAGCTTAAACCTCCAGGGCTAGGGCTTGAGCATGCTCAGTTTGCCTCTCTCTCCCTCCCCTCCCTGCTGTAATCTGAGCCTAGAGCTATGAGTGAGCAGGGAGAGATTCAGACAGGAAGTGATGTTACACCAAGCTAATATGGCAGCTGCTATCCTAAACAAATAGAGAGAGTTCTAGAGCTGTTTACTCAGGTATGGTAAAGCATTATGCAGAATAAATATAGTGTTCTAGCTTGCACTATTGTGGCTAATCTATTGGCAATAAACTGCTTTCCTTCTCCTTTGACATCTTAAACAAACAAGGCAAGTTTGATTCTGGGTCAGCACACTGGGCATATTTAAAAGGGTGGGAAATGAATGCCAGAGACCACTGCAAGCCACAGATCTGTGGCAGTTTGTTGAGATGCACGTGCTGGATTTACTGCGATTCCTTTGCTGGAGCTTATTAAATGGCGAATGCTAAATTGATAATAAAGGGACACTTGGTTTTAAAGGTTTAGGATTATAACACACACACAATTTGCTTCTACAAAAGCTCACTAAGGCCCACAGCACATTATGAGCTCTGTGATATCAGGGAGTTAAAGGGGTGGGTCACTTTTTTCAGTTCAATTGTTCTCAGAAAGTTCCCCAGAAATAAAGACTATTTCAAATTACTTTCCTATTTGTGACCATTTTTCTAATATTGAAGTATAAAGTTTCATCTTTCTCCTTCTTAATTGTTTGTGAAGCAGCTCTGGGAGGGGGGTCAGTGACCCTGTAAGTAAGTTGATCCATGTGTAGGCTGAGCAGAATCCCTGAGTTTCATTTAGGGATGCACTGAATCCAGGATTCCGTTCGGGATTCAGCCTTTTTCAGCAGGATTCGGATTCAGCCGAATCCTTGTGCCTGGCTGAACCGAATCCTCATTTGCATAAGTAAATCAGGGGCAGGTAGGGAAATCATATGACTTTTGGTCACAAAAGAAGATTTTTTCCACTTTTTCCTTTCCTGCCCCTAATTTGCATATTCAAATTAGGATTTGGTTTGGTATTTGGCTGAATTTCACCAAGGAATTGACCGAATCCCAAATAGTGGATTTGGTGCATCCCTAGTTTCATTAAAGGCAGCTGTTAGAATTGATACAATAGTTACACTTATATTCACTATAGATCCTACTGAGAAATGGATCAACTAATTGTATCAACTAAATCCAGTGTCGGACTGGCCCAGTGGGACACCGGGAAAAAACCTGGTGGCCAAGACCCCCTCTACCAATATAAAAATTTAGAAAAAAAAAAAAGTTTTTGGGCATGCGCATCGCCGCTCGTGCATGCGCACCGAGAAGCCCCGTTTGCGCATGCACATGGTGCCGTTCGATCTGCGCATATGCACAGTCGCGCAGAGTTCAGCGCATCGCAGTAGGGGGGCGGGGGGCCCTGGACCAGCAGTCCCGATGGGCCCTGGGCCCCCCAGTCCGACCCTGACTAAATCTAGCAAATTGTGACAGTTCAGAATCTGCACCAGGATCACTGAGCTACCAGACTGAAATACCGGAGAAAGGGACTTTCAATTTTAAATTTTATGGAAAATTATTTTGGAAAAACGGTCAAAAATAAAACATGGGAAGCAACGTGAAAAAAGTCTTTACACGGATACCAAAAAAAGCTGGAATCCTCCATCTCCCTCTATATCCCCTCTTGCTTAACTCCCCCACATCAGTTTCGATAACAAGCCCATAACAAGGAACTATATGTATATACAAAAACTAGAAGAACTAGAAGAACAAAAGAATCAGGGGAAGTTTCCATGTAAACCCTACAACGGGGGTACGAGGGTGTTCCTGTGTCCCCCAAGAGCCTAGAGAGAAAGAGAATTAACGGTAAATTCTACTAATAATCTCCTTTTCTCTTATGACCTTGGGGGACACAGGAACTTAACAAAGCAGTCCCATAACCCCATATTTGAAGGAGAAGAAACGGAGACCAGCTCGCTTCAGCAGAAGAGTATGTATCATTTCGGTAAAACATTGTTAGGGCTCCGACTCACGAGTGGTTGTAGCTGCGCTCCCCTGCGTTCCGTTTTTCTGCGTTCAGCCACAGGGGAGCGCAGGAATAGACGCATTACATTTTTTCCAATGGGGCTGTACTCACACAGGTGCGTGTAGGCGCCGAACGCAGATTGAGACGCAACATGCTGCATTTTTCCTGCGTTCAGTGCCTACACGCGCCTGTGTGAGTACACACCTTGATAAAGAGCCATAGATGGCTTGAAACGTTGCTACTATTGGTCTGTGCCATGTTTGAATAAAGGCCTTTTTATCATATCAAGAAGGTGCTGTTCTCGTTTATATACAATTATTAGCACACCAATACCCACACTTTCATTCTGTGCCAAGACTTAGTAATTACAACTGCAGGTTTGGGATTTGTTATCCAAAATGCTTAGTAGCAGTGGGTATAAGGGATATTTCCTTTATTTGGAGTATTGTGTTTTAAGGACAACATAATTGTTGGCCATTAATAAAGATTCATGCTGGTTTTGTTTTATCAGGAAGTAATTGTTTGTTTTTTTTTAAAAAAGTGTTGATTGCTTTATATGCACTGCCATACTGCATAGTTTTTTGGATAACAGGTTCCAAGATAATAAATCCCATACCTGTATAAATATGACAGTTGTTAGCCTTTCATTGTAGCACAGGAACCCATTCGAATGTAGTGAATGGAAAGATTACCAGCATTGAGGGTAGAACCTATAAAGTTTATCCAGTTGCCGCCATGCAAAAAGGGGCCGAGATGTTTATAAAGCAAAAGAGGCACACTAGCAGGGGTGGGTCGGGGGAGGATTGTGCGCACACTCACTCGTGCATAGAAATGAGAACTTACTAACCGGTCAAAGATCGATAGGGGTTCAGGGTCAGGACTTTGATGGAGCGAAGAAAAAAAAAAAAAAAAAGGGGAAATGTGAAGTCAAAAGAGCCAGAGGGGTTTAGAGTTTGGGGACTACCTAACACAAGGGATCCCTTCCACCACACCAAGATGATTTGTGACTGGCAAAGCAGCTACTCTCATACCTTTCAATGACAGTGCCATTGCTCGAGGGCGGAGCCGCTGTCTCCACATCTGTTGAGCCGTTCCCTTGGTTCAGGTTGGGGGGGCACACGCTGCTCACAGACGCAGATGGGAACTCATCTGGGGGTTCATCAGGCCAACCAAATTGTTCCTTGGTCTTCCCATAAATTTTAATGGCGTCGATCATGGTGACTCCAGCTGGATCCACAGAAGCACCGACTGCAAATAGTATAATTTTTTAAAGGGATTCTGCAAATAATTCACTGTACAATATAAAATGTCATTCCTGAAACCAGCAATTGTATTTAGTTGTAATATTGGTGTGTAGGTGCATCTCAGGTCATTTTGCCTGGTCATGTGATTTCAGAACTTCCAGCACTTTAGGATGGAACTGCTTTCTGGCAGGCTGTTGTTTCTCCTACTCAATGTAACTGAATGTGTCTCAGTGGGACCTGGATTTTACTATTGAGTGTTGTTCTTAGATCTACCAGGCAGCTATTATCTTGTGTTAGGGAGCTGCTATCTGTTTTCCTACCCATTGTTTTTAGGTTGCTGGGGAGAAAGGGAGGGAGGTGATATCACTCCACAATATGTCTAGCCCCATGTCAGATTTATAAAAGAATTTAATATAAAAAAAATCTGTTTGCTCTTTTGAGAAACAGATTTCAGTGCAGAATTCTGCTGGAGCAGCACTATTAACTGATGTGTTTTGGAAAAAAAAAAACTTTTTTAATTAAGTGTAATCATCCTAGCATTTCTATGCAGGCGCACAAAATGTTAAAGGAAAGTCAGCTGGGGATAAGAGGTGAAAATTGGAGATAACAGATTGGGAAATAAGTTCTAGAAGTGTCCCTTTAATAAGTAAACGAGCATCCAAAACTTACTGAATAAGGTTAGCTTTTTGTCTGCTTGCAGAGCTTCTTCACGGGTAAAGGGGAAGTCAAACCATCGAGCGCGGCTCAGATTTAACTGCATAGTGCGGCCAAACATCTCAATGTAAGACGGGGCCCTTTCAACGGCCTGGGTGCCAATCTGAAGGCGCATTCCAGTCATAACCATGGTGCTGTTGTTGTTTGTTACTTCAACTGTAAATCCACCAGGCTGGAAAAGGGGAACATAATGTTTAGAGTCAAGTAGCAACAAACCTACGTCCGGTGCTGACCACCAACTGGACTTGAGTTGTACTTACCTTAGTGTTTGCAACGTACATCCCAGTAGAATTGAGTCGGTGCTTTATCTGCTGTGCATTGTACAACTGCAAAAGGTCGTTGCCTCCAAACTCCACGTCCGTGAGCTGCTGATTGTGCTCGAAGAAATCAATAGGAAAGGTCACCTGGCTGGATGCACGGGTCACTAGAAGTAGGTAAGACTAAGATTAGACACGGAAATGCAACCAGTAAAGAAGCACGAGAGTCCTAGGGGTGAAGTCGGCTACTCACTGACAGCGGCAGGCTTGCGTTTACGCACTGGTTTCAGGATACTAATGCTGCTGCTGGGCTGCAGAGAAGGCTGAAGCCAATAGGATGTGTTCTCTACATTGGCCATGTAGATGCGCAGACTTCCATCCTCACACAGAAGGATCATGGTGGTCCTCTGCTGGTCATTGCTGGCCGTGTGCCGAATGGCAACCATGTCCTGAATCTACAAGTAACAAAAAGCAACAGGAGTCAAATACATGGAACAAACCAAGACTGTCATCAAACCCGCATTCTCTCTCTCTGATTACCTTGGCTTTAGCCGGCAACGTCTTAATCTCCTGAATGAGGAAACTGTCAGGCTTTACCATGACTACAAGAGGAATTCCTGTCGTCTGCTGGACACAACACACCAGACCAGGATGGTTCATTACTTCTGACCACTGGCAAAGGGCCGGAGAGGTCTTAGTTCCTCCATTAGAACTGCAGAAAAGGCAAGGAAGCTTCATTATAGATCTTCCTTTAGTCTGTTAAAGGAGAACTAACCCCTAATAACTAATATGGCTAAAAATGCTGTATTGTATATAATGAACTTAAAGTTTCAGCTTGTCAATAGCAGCAATGATCCAGGACTTCAAACTTGTCACATGGGGTCACCATCTTGGAAAGTGTCTGTGACACTCACATGCTCAGTGGGCTCTGATTGGCTGTTGAGAAGCTAAGCTTAGGGCTCGTCACTAATTATCCAGCAGAAAATGAGCTTCCCTGGCTGTAATATAAGCTGATGCTACAGGTTTGCTGATTATTCAATTCTGATGCTAATTGCACTGGTTTCTGTGCTGCCATGTAGTAATTATGTGTATTAATTACTAATCAGCCTTATATTGTGACATTTCTATTCTATGTGTACTGTATATTGTGAGTGGCTCCCTAAGCTCAGTAAGTGACAGCAGCACAGAGCATGTGAATCAGTGAATCAGCAGAAAAGAAGATGGGGAGCTACTGGGGCATCTTTGGAGACACAGATCTTTACTGCTAAAGGGCTGTGGTTGCCTTGGGCTGGTACAGAAGCACAAAACACCATGTACAACATTTCTACCGACTTCTTTAGTTAAGCTTTAGTTCTCCTGTAACGACTAGTAAAAGGCAGCCCTACCTCTTTATGTTAATGGAGAAAAGGCGCAATATCTCCAAAGTCACTCGGTTTATGGTGGCAGCGAAGGATTTGCCTTGACTGTAACTGAAGAAGAGCATCTGAAGGACGTGAGAGTAATAGACGGACACTCCTCCACCTGCAACTTGCCCGTTACTGTCCTGTATGAGATTCAAACAAGGTAATCAAGGAGAAGTTAGTTAGGTTCAACAACTAACAAAAGCTAGCACTTTACTAATGGCCCATACAGGCCATATAAAAGGGGATTGCATTGATCACCCAACACAGGGAGCGACAGTCAAACTTAATGATTATGCTACCTGTGACTCTAGTCTAAAGGAGTCATTTATTTGCTTAAAGTTCGTATATATAGGGCAACAGCAAGGTGTATCAAAACAAGAATAAAGGAGCACAAGAGTGATATATGGAATTTCAGGCATGACACTCATACAGACACAGCAGTTTCCCATCATTTTAATGCAGCTAAACATACACATGGGCAATTAAAATGGGTAGTCTTGGAGGTAGTTCAACCATTGATTAGAGGAGGTAAGTTTAAATAAACAATGCTTCAGAGAGGCTAATTGGATTTGGAAATTAAATGTGTCAGCCCCTAAAGGTCTAAATGAAGCATGAAGTGTTAAATGCTTTTTATGATTAATCATAGTCTGCAATTTCACCCTTTTTTCAGACTCCTTTTTTTTTTAAATTCAGGTAGCATTTATTGAGCAAATTCTGAATTATACATTGACACATATGACATTATGTGCAGCACATTTGTCTTGTATGTAGAAGAAAAACCATTTGGTAACTTACAAGAGGATGACCAAAATGACATCTTTAGCATAATCATATCAGGAGCATACATGTGATACTTGACTTTCACATAACATATATTCTTTTATTGGTGACATTTCAAGTGTATTTGGCTATCACACCTACAGTCATGCAAGGTACCTACACTAGTGAGGTAAGTATTGCTTTTTAAACATTATTCAGCTGAACCTGAGGGTTTTGGTCAAGCCATTTAGCCCATATTTTGTGAAATTTAGCAATTGAGCCTCTTTTGAGGTAAATTATACGTTCCAGGTTACACGTTTCATTTACAGTGTTTATCCATATTTGGGTCTCAGGGGGACTTCTACTTTCCAGTTTTGTGTTATTGGCTTTTTAGCCAAGAAGAGTGATTCTTGGACAAATATTCTGATTGATTGGGAACTGCAAGGCCCAGTTTATTGAGTAAACAGACTTTAGGTTAGGCCTGTTTTTTCAGACTCCTTTGATAACGACTCTCATATGTTACATTGTTAATGATCTAAAGTTGGGGTACAGTAAGGTTTATTTATTTACTTACCTGCTTATGCGATAAAGATATAATTACTGTAAATAATAAGTTAAATATGTTAAGTTGATTTTGTTTGAATGACAGACGTAAGGGATATTTTCTTCTTCGGAGAGATGTTTTTGGATCTGAATTGGTAGGTAGACTCCAGTGTGAGTAGTACCGGTAACTAGTTTCAAGTATGGTATTTTTTATATCAGGTTATTGAAACTGTGTTTATTTACTGCAACAACTGTTGCAAGGATATAACAAAGGTTACATTTTAATGTTGCAGTGTCTAAAGTGTGGGGAAATGATACCGTCTATTTAAATCAGAAAACGACATGTTATCGTTGTGCAGCAAAACACCCCTTTGGACTTGGCTGCACTTTAATTGTGGTCATGAAAGAACGAAAGAAGGAGTTGGCAGCACTTTTGGACTAATTCAAGATAATTTGATGTCACATAGGGAGGAGAAACTTTGTGGGTTTGGTGTTAAAAGGTGGATTGTCAACATTTGTATTTTACACTTAAAGGATAAGAAAACCTTAAAAATAAGTGAATGTAAAAATGTTGGGGGGGGGGGGCTATTCTAAGCTCTTTTGTAATTTACATTCATTATGTATTTTCTTTTTATTCCAAAATATTAAGGGATACATGTAGTGTTAATATGAATGAATTGTGTTACAACAGCGCCACCTGCTGGTCAGTTTCCCACCAGTCTGACCAGCAAGTAGTCAAGGAAGTTGTCAGGAGAAAGAAAGAGGCTGATGTTCTTCTGCTTAGGAAAGATGTGAGAAAACAGGATTTTTGATACTCACCGTTAAATCTGTTTCTCTGTGGTCGATAGGGGGACACAGGGACTATGGGGTTAAGCTCCACCCTCCAGGAGGCAGGACACTTATTCAAATGAAAAAAGGGGGCGTGCCAGTACTGTGGCTTAACCCCAGGCTAGAGCCAATGTATTCAGTTGGTACCAAAGACCTGCTAACCAAAGAACATAAGGAATGCTCATAAAAATATATTAACGGCAGAACAGATAACTCAGGAAGAAATTCCACACAGACCAACATGGTCAAACTCGCATAGGGCGGGAAGCCCTGTGTCCCCCTATCGACCACAGAGAAACAGATTTAACGGTGAGTATCAAAAATCCTGTTTTCTCTGTTGTCTCAAGGGGGACACAGGGACTATGGGGACCTAACAAAGCAGTCCCAGAACAGCAGGGTGGGAGCGAGAGAAAAGACACATTATTGCACCACAGAGTGCAACACCTTGCGGCCAAAAGCGGCTTCCGCAGAGGAAAACGTGTCAATTTTGTAAAATTTTGTGAAGGTGTGAACGGAGGACCAGGTAGCCGCTCTGCAGATCTGGTCCAAAGAAGCCGAGTTGCGCCAAGCCCAGGAGGCTCCCACCGACCTCGTGGAATGGGCTCGGACGCCCTCCGGCGGAGATTTACCTTTGGCTAGGTAAGCCTGACGAATGGTCTCCCGTAACCATCGAGCAATGGAGGTCCTGATGGGGGGCCCGATAGTTCTGTGTGAGGGAGGTGAGAGCCCCCTGAACCAGGTACAACAGAAGCTCCCTTGGAGCAAGATCTGCAAAGGGGTTCCCCCTGACCCCCTGGGATTTTGGATTGGCAATTCTTGCAGGCAAAATAGGTGATTTGTCCTGCTGTTGCTGGTGCTCTGCCCCCCCCGCCCTGGGGAATAGTCCCCCAGACTTACCTTCTGCCATGAGCAGTGTCTGTGGTACCTGCTGAATAACTGGCTGTGTGCACTGGAGTAAAGTAGCTTTGTCCCCAAAAGTATAGGCTGCTGCAAGGGCAATGCGCTGCAAAAACGGACTCTGTAGAGGCGCTAGAGAGAAGGATGCGCTCAATAGTTACTAAAGGGAAGGAGAGAAGCGTGTTGAGGAGCGCAAAATGGCCGCCGCAATGGAAAGGGCGCGAGATGCGGCATGAGAGAGAGGCTTGGAACGCGGTTCCGCCCCCTCCTCACCCATGCGTTCCAGGGGAAGCGCGCTGAAGCGCTAATGGCGCCAACAGTAAGGAGACGCCTAAACAGTACCCCTGGAGCAGCGTGTTCCTAGAAGATAAACCTTCCCCACATGCAGCAACAGCCAGAGCAGTAATAGATTGGGTAGGGGGGAGAGCAACCACAGCGTGAGGTAAAAGTAGCCTTTATACTCACATGCAGCCACACTGTAAGGCCCTCTGCTCCCCCTCAAGGAGTGCAGGCATGCCTAACCGAGTCTGTTATAGCCTATGGGCCAGGGAATGACTCCAGTGGGCCTCCCACGGAGGGGGTGTACACAACAGATACAGGTAACCCTGATTGTGGTAGCACCCCTGTCTACTTGAAGCTTGAAAACTTGGAGCTTGCAGGTTGTCCATCCTCCTAGTAAGCAGGACACTTAAAAACTGAATACATTGGCTCTAGACTGGGGTTAAGCCACAGTACTGGCACGCCCCCTTTTTTCATTTGAATAAGTGTCCTGCCTCCTGGAGGGTGGAGCTTAACCCCATAGTCCCTGTGTCCCCCTTGAGACAACAGAGAAAGGTTTCTAATTTTATTCCTAAGCAGAAGAACATCAGCCTCTTTCTTTCTCCTGACAACTTCCTTGACTACTTGCTGGTCAGACTGGTGGGAAACTGACCAGCAGGTGGCGCTGTTGTAACAAAATTCATTCATATTAACTGCACATGTATCCCTTAATATCTTGGAATATAAAGAAAATACAGAGCTTAGAATAGCCCCCCATTAACTTATTTTCAAGGTTTACTTATCCTTTAAAAAAGATACATGTGATCCGAAACATGTTGTGATCAAATAACGTATTTTGCAGCAGAGTCATCCCAATCTTTGTTGTTTCAAGCATATACCGGCCATGCTCTCCTTACAAACCTTAAGGTCCTCATGGTTCACTTCCAGAACGTTGGTGACATAAAATGGCCCGTGTCTGGCACTGCTGGCCTCCTCCATTAACTGAGTGTACACATAACCCGCAGAGGACATAATGACAATGATGTTTTTCCCTTCCTCGTTGAAAAGGAAAGTGACGTCCCGTATTTTGGAGCTCGGCAGCAGGAAGTAAAATGTTGGACTGAGAGCATCCGAAGACAAGTCGTAAACCTTTAACAAACAGAGAAAGTTGCATTATCTAGCAACACACTGCAGAATACTCCCATTGAAGATACCTAGGTCACACAAGTTCCTCACAGACATTCTAAATCAACAGCAATTATTGTGGGAGATGTACTTGCTAAGATGCTTGCTTAAAGGGGTACTGTCATGGGAAAACAATTGTTTAACACGTCAGTTAATAGTGCTGCTCCAGCACTGAAATCCATCTCAAAAGAGCAAACTGATTTTTTTATATTTAATTTTGAAATCTGACATGGGGCTAGACATATTGTCAGTTTCCCAGCTGCCCCCAGTCATGTGACCTGTGCTCTGATAAACTTCAGTCATTCTTTACTGCAATTTGGAGTGATATCACCCCCTCCCTTCTCCCCCCAGCAGCCTAACAACAGAACAATGGGAAGGTAACCAGATAACAGCTCCCTAACACAAGATAACAGCTGCCTGGTAGATCTAAGAACAACACTCAATAGTAAAATCCAGGTCCCACTGAGACACATTCAGTTACATTGAGTAGGAGAAACAACAGCCTGCCAGAAAGCAGTTCCATCCTAAAGTGCTGGCTCTTTCTGAAATCACATGACCAGGCAAAATGAGCTGAGATGCACCTACACACCAATATTACAACTAAATACACTTGCTGGTTCAGGAATGACATTTTATATTGTACAGTGAATTATTTGCAGAGTAAACAATGTCATTTAGAAATAAAAACTATATCATAAAAATCATGACAGAATCCCTTAATATAAATTATAGTTCCAGTTTGGGATTTGGCAGAATCCCCAAATCCTTTGTGAAAGATTCAGCCGAATACCAAACCAAATCTGCATATGCAAATTAGTGGCGGGAAAGGAAAAAGAGGGAAACGTTTTTTTTACTGCCTTGTTTTGTGATGAAGTCAAGTGCTTTCCCTGCCCCCCCCCCCTAATTAACATATGGTAATTAGGATTTTGGAACAGCCAGGCACAAGGATTCTGCCGAATCTGAATCCTGCTGAAAAAGACCAAATCCTGGACTCAGTCTTAGATTCTGTGCATCCCTAGTTCCAGTTACCTAAGCCGTTCTAATATACAGATATTCTCATCCTATTTACCTTTACAAAGTCTGCGGTTACAATGGCCAGTTCAGTCTGAGAGCCTGGCAACCACACAGCTTTAATGATAAAATTTCCAGTTGCCAACTGAGGATGAAGCACCAAGTGATCAGAGACTGATCCAGAGCTGCTGAATGTCAGAACGTGACAGTCCTAGGGAAGAATATAGAAAGCTTTAGAGCACTCGAATCAATCTGGGAAATAAAATACCTATTAAACACAACTCCGGGTACCCACCTTAAGACCACACACAGCCAGGTAATCCTCTTTGCAGGGGTTCCCAGTCAAGCTGAGAACAGTGAAGGGAACAGGGGCAGAGGCCAGGCGAGTCAAGGTGAGTTTTCTCTTGCTGGAATCGGCTTGTTTCAGGAGAGCAGAGAGTTGTAACACTGTAATCTGCAAAAATGTGGAATTATGCTACTATGGTTTAATCTGGATTATGTTCTTCTTGTTACCTTAAAGGGGAAAATGCCACTTGCAATCTTTTTTTTTTTTTTAAGATATTTGTTTTTAATTTCAGCTATTTAAAGGGATTCTGTCATCAGAAAACATGTTTTTTTTCAAAACACATCAGTTAATAGTGCTACTCCAGCAGAATTCTGCACTGAAATCCATTTCTCAAAAGAGCAAACACATTTTTTTATTTTCAATTTTGAAATCTGACATGGGGCTAGACATATTGTCAATTTCCCAGCTGCCCCTGGTCATGTGACTTGTGCCTGCACTTTAGGAGAGAAATGCTTTCTGGCAGGCTGCTGTTTTTCCTTCTCAATGTAACTGAAGGAGTCTCAGTGGGACCTGGATTTTACTATTGAGTGCTGTTCTTAGATCTACCAGGCAGCTGTTATCTTGTGTTAGGGAGCTGCTATCTGGTTACCTTCCCATTGTTCTGTTGTTAGGCTGCTGGGGGGGGGGGGAATACTGCAGTACAGCAGTAAAGAGTGATTGAAGTTTATCAGAGCACAAGTCACATGACTTGGGGCAGCTGGGAAATTGACAATATGTCTAGCCCCATGTCAGATTTCAAAATTAAATATAAAAAAATCTGTTTGCTCTTTTGAGAAATGAATTTCAGTGCAGAATTCTGCTGGAGCAGCACTATTAACGGATTCATTTTGAAAAATGTATTTTTTTCCCATGACAGTATCCCTTTAATGTTTCAATAATGATCAATAAGCAGTAAAACTCATGTTACAAGCCCTGGTTGTACCAGAGGAAAATTAGGCTAAGGAAGCGTGTGTCAAAAATACAACCCATCCCCTCCAATAAGCATTCACGTGACCCAGGGACCTATAAGCATGTCACTGCCTCCAGAAGTACCTCCCTCTACGCTTAGCTGCATCTCCTGTTTATTCATTCCTAAACCCACCCACTGCCCAACAACCAATGACCCCAAAGAAAACAGAAGAAATATGTACACACTCACTTTTCCCTTTTCATGGCTAACAGCAAGATGCTGCCTCCGGCCGTGGGGGGAGGACAGAACACACATTGCAACTCTGCGCAACACATGAGCGCTAATCAACTGCCGGATCGTCTGTCCCTGATCTCCACTGTAATTCATTCTCACGTTCTCGAAAGCTCCTTCCTGAGAGCCAAGTGTGGGAACCTAGAGGGGGGGAAGAAAAAAATCACACAGAAATGTACCTGTATTCAGTGACAATAATATTATAATGGTTCATATAATGGTATAGATTATACAGTGCTTTACAGAGATTGTTCTCATGGCGTTCAAAATCGAAGGTCCCCATCACTCGCACAGTAAGATCATATGTGGCTACATGAAGTCAGACTCTAGACCCTAATACTACACAGCAGCAATGATAACTGCTGCACAAGTGTCTTAAGATACTTCAGTCTCCCCGGCACTTACCATCAGCTGATCGGTCATTTCCACATTCTTGTCCATAGAGTGTAGCTGATCCAAAGCCTGCTGGGCTCGGCTGCTACTCCCAACTGCAGAAGCCTGCTGAAAGTTATTTTGTATGGCACCCATCAAGAAGTTCAACATATCCAGGACTATGGGTGCAAAGGAGACATTAGTCTGGAAAAGAAGGAGGAACACACATTTGTTACATGTACCTCACAGTCGCACAAAATCCTGCATTTAAAATGAATTTATTGCTTCTTGTGTTGTTTATACTTAATGCTGTTCCACTTTCTACAAACACCAGTTATGTGCGGCTCCTTACTGCTATTTGCTGGATGTATGCTCATCAAGTAACCAGTAGCCAACTAGTGAAATGGTGAGGGCAAATTTTAACCAGTGCAGATAACAGGCAGCTTTCTCTCCACTCACCTGACATGCAAGATCCTCTCTGCAACCTTCGATGTTACGGCACAAGTTGCTCCTCTTTGGTTTGTCGTCGTCTCCCTTTCCATCACTGATGGTGACCTTGCCCTTATCAGTCAGGGCAGAGCCTATGTGGCGAATTGCGCTGTCTGGAAGGCGGGGCTCGTTCTGGAAAGCAGATTCTTTCATGGTGGAACCTATTCCACTGCTGGGGGTTCTCTTAACCAACGCCTATGAGAGGGTAAGAGAATGAGGAGATGTTACCTTAAAGGGGACCTGTCATCTTAAAGGGATCCTGTCATCGGAAAACATGTTTTTTTCAAAACACATCAGTTAATAGTGCTGCTCCAGCAGAATTCTGCACTGAAATCCATTTCTCAAAAGAGCAAACTGATTTTTTTATATTTAATTTTGAAATCTGACATGGGGCTAGACATTTTGTCAATTTCCCAGCTGCCCCTGGTCATGTGACTTGTGCCTGCACTTTAGGAGAGAAATGCTTTCTGGCAGGCTGCTGTTTTTCCTTCTCAATGTAACTGAATGTGTCTCAGTGGGACCTGGATTTTACCATTGAGTGTTGTTCTTAGATCTACCAGGCAGTTGTTATCTTGTGTTAGGGAGCTGTTATCTGGTTACCTTCCCATTGTTCTGTTGTTAGGCTGCTGGGGGGGGGGGGAAGGGAGGGGGTGATATCACTCCAACTTGCAGTACAGCAGTAAAGAGTGATTGAAGTTTATCAGAGCACAAGTCACATGACTTGGGGCAGCTGGGAAATTAACAATATGTCTAGCCCCATGTCAGGTTTCAAAATTGAATATAAAAAAATCTGTTTGCTCTTTTGAGAAATGGATTTCAGTGCAGAATTCTGCTGGAACAGCACTATTAACTGATTCATTTTGAAAAAATGTTTTTTTCCCATGACAGTATAATTCAAAATTCTTTTATCATGCAAGTTCAGTAAAATAAAATGTACGAACAATATATTTATTAGTTACATTTTGTTTCCCCCAGTCTTGGAGGAAACAAAATCACAGCACAAGCAGACACAATCACAGCAAGCAGAATATTGTTTATTTTGGTATCAAAAAATGCTCATGTACAGTGCCGTACACAAGTAGAGGAGGGAAGGGGGAATGTGAGAAGTGCAGTTAAATTCAGGAATTACTGAATTGAAAGTGAAAGTAATTAATAAATGCCTCAGGCATCGAGGCAGGGCAGGTAAAATTTGATTGACAGCTCAGATATTTAAACACCTTTATAACAGGTATTGATGTATAAATTAAAAAAAAAAAAAAGAATTGGGGTTCCATGTTTAATTTGCAAAGGACTTTCATTATACAGCATTTTATGTGTAGGTGGCAAGTCCACTTTTATTTATCTAAAGGTTAGCATTAGTAGAAAGAATTTTCAGTCTGGACAGACATTCTATGGGATTCCAGAGCAAGAGTTAACAATAGAATCAACCCTGGTCATCTTTCATTAGAGCAAGGAGATGAGCAGAATATTTGACAGCTCTCAAAGGAAGACGATGCTGTTCATTTAAACTTACCAGACAGCTGCCTTCTTCCTTTGCTCCACAGTCACAGAAAAAGGAGCCATATTTGGCATAGGAAATCTCGTGATCCTTGTGGCAGACTTTAGCACACACCGTACACACACCCACTCCATCAACCATTCTGCATGTGTGGCAGTGATACCTAAAGAATGAGGAAGAAGTAAATCATCATCACAAGCCCCGGATTATATACTATACTATACGTTCAGCATAGATGTATTCAGGGTGATGTGTTAATTCAGACAGAGCAAATAATGTCATAAAGGATAAATGGCCAAGTTCTCACCAGTGTTGATTCATGAACTCTTTCTGGGTGATTGTAAATGTGCAAAGTTTATTGCACAGGGAATCTTCATCCTATAATTAAAGAAAAAATAAAAAATAAACCAGAATAAAAGGGGTACACAAACAATGCATATGCATTCATGCCTCACAGAGGGTTTAATGGATTTCCTGCAACTTGCCACAATTTGTGGGGTGTGCCTGCAAATTTGGCAAGGCTGGACTCTTTTGTCCCAACTGAGGTTACCCCTAAAGTGCAGATGCAGATGTTGGAAATCTGACTTTTTAATCACAAACAAATAAGAAAACATGTGACATATTGGAAATGAGCTTCTATAGAGGGGAATTCTACACTGGAATTACACGAGTATGCATATTTCTTCTTTGAGAATTTTGATGCAGCCTGATGTATCTGCGTTAGGATGCAGGGGATCGTGTACTTACAGAGTCCTCAGCCTGAGAGTCATCTTCTTCAACTGCCAGTTCCTCCACCCAATCAGAATCCACCTCTATTGCTCTCTCCTCTCCATCAACAGGAGGATGGCTGTGTCCATGTCCCGAACTGTGACTCAGAGCATTGGTGACGTCAGAGAGATAAGCCACAATGTGACACGTGCACTCCAAGATGGTGACATGCTGAAAGGAACATCAACTTAGTGATGGCAGATGCATAAAAGGAGCAGCCATTCATTCTGGAGACACACTGTATGCTTACCTTCCCCTGCATCACGTTGTTGTTTATTTTCTCCACAACATTTTTCTGCGAAAGGTACTTCTTACTGCAAGAGAAGACTTACATTCAGGAGCTAAAGAAAACGTTTCCACGGATAAGGCCACTAGCATAGATAAATACTGGATACAAGTGTTCCACAGAAAAAACTCAGTAGCTTTACTTCCATAGAAGAAAGCCGAATTCTCCCAAACCTAACAATCCCTTTCAAATTGGTCCACAAAAACCCACAGCAGACTTTGTAATGGTCAGATTCCTTGCTCACCATCTTGACAACCAATCCATGGCAGCTCTGTGCAGCTGTAGATGTCCAGCCCCTTGTCCAGCACTAGCCAAGGTAGCCATGACCACCATCAGCTCTGGGAAGCCTGTTCCATCGCCGTTAGCAAGAAGGTCTGTGGCCATGGGTATGAGGGTGCTCAGAAGCACTGTACAAACTCCTTCTCCAACTTGGCTGCAGGTAAACAAGAAGCAAGAGGTTACAATAATTTATACTCCCAAATAAAGATGAGATGGCAGAACTATATTCTCAGCAATAATCCCATAAGGATGGGAGTTTCACTTCACCTGTTCTCTCGCACAATGTAAGCGGTCAGCAGTTGTAGTAACTGGCGGTTCTCTTGCACAATCTCTGATTGGTCCGAGTCTTTGGGCGGCGCTGCTGTCATACGGATGAGCCAAGACTGTAAGCGGGGTTGCTCCACACAAGCAAGCTGAGCCAGTGTTCCACAGAGACGCAGAAGGCTGGGATTGGGGCTCTTCTCGGCTGCCGAGAAACAAAGCACAGCTTACAAAGAAGCTTTAGAAAATATTCTTTTCTGACCGGTATCATAGCTACTATTTTTCTAGATGTTATAAGCTTGTAGTGTTACATGTTCAAGAATATAAATATGGTACACTCACTTAATTGGAAGAGTTTGGTGAAGAACTTCAGGACTTTGTTACAGAATTTGGCTGAAAGAGCCTCATTTGCAGTGGCCATCATGATCTGCACCAGTTCCCCCCTGCAAGAAACCAGAGACATAAAGAGTAAGCAAAAGATGGATTTGGGGTCTCATAGCAGAAATGCATGCAGACAGGGCTCCAAACAAAACATACTCTTGGGTTAACAGGAATGTTATAGAAGAGCAAGATAAGTAATGAAAGTGGGTCAATGGAGGTGGGACACACACCACTGGTTGGCTGCAGCACCACTCAAGGCCACGGTAGAGATACTGAGGTCATTAACTGAATTAGCACTTTAGGGATTCTTTCACCATGACAGTATTTTTTAATATTGTATCTAACAGGCACATGGAACTACAATTCTGAGCAAACCAGTTTAATTTAATAACATCAGGTTGTTCATCCTCGTGTTATAGTCTGATTACATCCTCCAAACAACGGCTACCTGTCAGTGAAGAATTCCTCCATTGCTTTGCGGGCTTGGCTGCTTTCTAGTTGCTTCTCCAAGTGTTGCAGACACTCCTCTAAAATGGATTCGTCGAGACCACTGGGAAGTCCAAATGAGAAGGATCAGTATCAATCTCCTATTGTGTGGTCCCAGGCCCCATTAACAAATCTAAAAAAAACTCACCTTGCTGGGTCCGAGTAGTTGGCCAGGATATTGTAACAGCCGGTGATGAGTTTGTCGTACACCCGGGCGAGGAAGTCATCGGACTCTGCAGGGCCCAGGACTCGCTCCAGGGAGGTACTGCATAACTCAGCCACACTCTCTGTGCTGCTCTCCAGGAGAAGGGGCAGCAGGGATTGTATGAGTTGGTGTGAATTCAGATCCTCAGGGCACCATCTGAAACAGTCATTAAGACATGGTACTCAACGAGGGGTGATGTTATCTGTGGTAGCACTTATGTTACTGGCTCAGTAGTAACAGTTGCTTACAGTCATGCTCTCAAACTTACACCTGCTCATACCCAATGTTCTTTTTTAAAACAAAGGTCTATGCACAAAACAGTCAAAGGCTACCCCAGCTTTCTTACTCTCACTTGCCTGTGTTAGAGCAGAAACTAAACTACATATACAATTCACTGGTATGGCAGATGGATATGGAAAACTCTGAAATTAGATATTGAAGATGACCAGTTATAGCTCTTCAAGGAGAAGTTAAACCTAACTAAAGAAGTAGCTAGAAATGTTGTACATGTTTTGTGCTTCTGTACCAGCCCAAGGCAACCACAGCCCTTTAGCAGTAAAGATCTGTGTCTCTGAAGATGCCCCAGTAGCTCCCCATCTTCTTTTCTGCTGATTCACTGATTCACATGCTCTGTGCTGCTGTCACTTACTGAGCTTAGGGAGCCACTCACAATATACAGTACACATAGACTAGAAATGTCACAATATAAGGCTGATTAGTAATTAATACACATAATTACTACATGGCAGCACAGAAACCAGTGCAATTAGCATCAGAATTGAATAATCAGCAAACCTGTAGCATCAGCTTATATTACAGCCAGGGAAGCTCATTTTCTGCTGGATAATTAGTGACGACCCCTAAGCTTAGCTTCTCAACAGCCAATCAGAGCCCACTGATGTCCAAGATGTCAGTGTGTTTGCAAAGTCTTAAAGGGATCCTGTCATCGGAAAACATGTTTTTTCCAAAACGTATCAGTTAATAGTGCTGCTCCAGCAGAATTCTGCACTGAAATCCATTTCTCAAAAGAGCAAACAGATTTTTTTATATTCAATTTTGAAATCTGACATGGGGCTAGACATTTTGTCAATTTCCCAGCTGCCGCTGGTCATGTGACTTGTGCCTGCACTTTAGGAGAGAAATGCTTTCTGGCAGGCTGCTGTTTTTCCTTCTCAATGTAATTGAATGTGTCTCAGTGGGACCTGGATTTTACTATTGAGTGCTGCTCTTAGATCTACCAGACAGCTGTTATCTTGTGTTAGGGAGCTGCTATCTGGTTACCTTCCCATTGTTCTTTTGTTTGGCTGCTGGGGGGGAAGGGAGGGGGGTGATATCACTCCAACTGCAGTACAGCAGTAAAGAGTGATTGAAGTTTATCAGAGCACAAGTCACATGACTTGGGGCAGCTGGGAAATTGACAATATGTCTAGCCCCATGTCAGATTTCAAAATTGAATATAAAAAAATCTGTTTGCTCTTTTGAGAAATGGATTTCAGTTTAGAATTCTGCTGGAGCAACACTATTAACCGATTCATTTTGAAAACATTTTTTTTTCCCATGACAGTATCCCTTTATGTATAAAATTCAATGCTGGAAACATACACAATGAGTACATAAATCCCTCCCCATCCATCAGTCCAACTTGCCATACACTGATCTCGAACAGAACTCACACAATCAGATCCCCAGTGAGCCTGACCAGCGACAGGAGAACGTGCTTAAGAGAGGCAGCGAGAGACAGAGTCGGACTACACAGAGTCCCCAGGTGAGCTGCTTGTACAGCGCCGATATAACTCTCTGAGGGGATTGTGTCATTGGCAAAGGCATTGCGCTGGAAGACAAACAAATCTGCTGTTAATATCAGAAAATGTAAAAAGTCTGAATGACAAACAATCTTCAAAAAAAAAAAAAAAATCATCTAAAAAAGCCAAAACTCCTATAAATAATAAGCTCTTCAGAGCAAGGGCCTCATCCCAATGGAGTAGAGGATCTCCTAGCACCTAAGTAGTTATACTCACTGTTTAATCAATAATAACTGTACCTGCATTGTGTTTACGCCTTGAAAAGAACAACGTAAATTTGTGGTGCTATAAATAATGAATACATAAATACAACTCTCAGCAAATCAAGCTTTAAAAGATGCTGACAAAATTTGGATTTTACAGGTTGCTGTGAGGGACACTGATCCCAGAAAGTTGCTACAAAATGTAAAAAAAGTTCAACACTTACCCATGAGCCAATGCTGGGAAACTCATTAGTGTAGATGGTATTCCAAGAATCACACAGAGACTGCACGGCAGTCGGAAGATTTTGCACCAAGACTGGGCCTGGTATGGAGAAAACATATTCTAGTAAGAGGATATAAATAAAGATTCACTTTTAGCTCTACAGTATATTTAACTGGAAATGGGGACATTTTAAGATGTGAAAATAGGTATTTATGGGCACAAAAATATGAAACAAAAGACCACTTATCTGTTGTTCTGGAGAGGATAATTCTACAGCTCTTTAAGTTATAGGGATTCTTTAACTTAGTTTTTATTCCTAAATGACACTGTTTACACTGCAAATAATTCACTGTACAATATAAAATGTCATTCCTGAACCAGCAAGTGTATTTAGTTGTAACATTGGTGTGTAGGTGCATCTCAGCTCATTTTGCCTGGTCATGTGATTTCAGAAAGAGCCTGCACTTTAGGATGGAACTGCTTTCTGGCAGGCTGTTGTTTCTCCTACTCAATGTAACTGAATGTGTCTCAGTGGGACATGGATTTTACTATTGAGTGCTGTTCTTATGTCTAACAGGGAACCGTTATCTGGTTACCTTCCCATTGTTCTGATGATGGGCTTGTGGGGGGGGGGGTGATATCACTTCTTGCAGTACAGCAGTAAAGAGTGACTGAAGTTTATCAGAGCACAAGTCACATGACTGGGGGCACCTGGGAAACTGACAATATGTCTAGCCTCATGCCTCATTTCAAAATTAGATATAAAAAATCTGTTTGCTCTGTTGAAAACACAGAATTCAGTGCAGAATATTGCTGGAGCAGCACTATTAACCAAGATGTTTGGAAAAAAAAAAAAACATGACAGTGTCCCATTAACCTACTGGATATAACATTTCTAGTGGATTCATTTTCTTGCTTATTACCCAGGGTATTAGACTTGCACTTGGCAGAGCCAACTGCCAGCACAGCAGCATATCCCAGAAGCTTCTGCTCGTCTGATCCTTCCTCGGGGAGGTTCTGCAGCAGGTAGCAGCGTGTGAGAGATGCATACATATCCAGAAGCTGTAAGGCAGCAGGCAGAAGGTTCTTGGCTACTTGAGAGGATTTTTGTGGGTCGGTCTCGGTTGAGAGCCTAGAGAAATGCTCGTCCAGAGACACCTGCACCTTGCAGATAACAGCGTCCAGTGTATAAATGCATTGCAAGTTGGGCCCCTGTCGCAGCTGCTCAAATGTGTATGCACCGGTGCTACAGTATGTAGAAATCTGTTAGAGAACAAATCATATTTCAGTACTGGGAACTTAAACACAAACAGGACAGACCCCCAGTTTCAATTTGTTCTGATGCTACAGCTACTGTAAGACTTAACTCTCTGCATCCTCAAGCCCAAAAGCTGTATCCTGCTCCATATATTCTGTCTTTAAAAAGACAACAAATGCAACTGAATGTCATGTTCTATTCATTACAATGCTAGCCTTGGCCAGTGCTTGAAGTGTGGACCCACCATACCAGTAACTCTCCCACCATGCCAGTAACTCTCACCTGTTTGGCTATGTATTCCTCTGCCATCTCCACGTCGTACTTGTTGGAGTCGCATTTGGCAGACGTTTGCTCAATTGTAGTGGCAGCCAACTCAGGCTTCATGCCTTGTTTTACAAGGTGATCCTGTACGAAGCACAAAAATATCAATATTGAAACGGAATTGAATAAACCATAATAACCAGAGACTGGATCCTCTCTGCTGTTCAGTCTCAGAAATTGAACAGTCCTATAAGAATATAATATATCCTTTGCAATTTTACCTACCCCTTCTGGGACACCTCTGATTCCAAGGGACCCCTGTCGTAAGTCTTGGGTGCAATTGATTTATGCAGATAGTAATACAACAAACATTCCTCACCTTTATCCACTGCTGGTATGATGACACTCGAAGGCGGGAGGCCCAGCGCAGGGTGTGTAGGATTTCACATTCAGTAGAAGTGGCCCCATTTAGGGACAGCTGTTTGATGTAGGCCTTGGATGGAGGCAAAATTCCCAGAATTCTCCACAGTATCAGAAAATGATATTGCAGTGCACAAGCCTCCTGGACAAAGTCAAAACATACAGTGTTACAGTCATACAGCCATAACAGCTATTAGTTCTATGCACGGACCACTCCAGATAGCTGCACCTGCCCCCCTACCTCAAACAGTTTGAATCTGCCCATAATGATGGTTCTTGGCCTGAAAATATGCACAGAGAACCTCCATTAGGGTTGCTTTCAGTTCCCATTAGAGTCACTGGGAAGTGACAGGGGCAGTTTCAGCAGCTTCTCTGCAAGTTAAAATACTCCCTGCAAGCCTTTAGCCTAGGACTGGGGAAACAAGACTTTGTAGGTTTGAGGATCCAGCAGCTGCTTGTTCCTGTGTGCAAATGATAATACACAAGCATGTAGTATACCTGGAGGAGTGAGGGATAAGCTGAACCTGCACCTCAAAAGTGTAGGGGGGAGATGGGGGATGACATTACTGCTATGAATGAATTCCAGTAACTGGCTGAAATCTTAAAGGAATTGTCCAGTATAAAAATAAAAACTGGTAAATAGATAGGCTGTGCAAAATAAATAATGTTTTCAAAATAGTTAATCAGTCAAAAATGTAACATATAAAGGCTGGAGTGACTGGATGTGTAACATAATAGCCAGAACACTACTTCCTGCTTTTCAGCTCTCTTGGTTTCCACTGATTGGCTACCAGGCAGTAACCAATCAGAGACTTGAGGAAGAAACACATGGGTCATAACTGTTGCTTTTGAATCTGAGCTGCATGTAAGGATCAATTGCAAACTCACTGAACAGTTATGTCTCATGTGGGACCCCTTATAGACGACTAGCTGACTAAAGATGGCCATACACTGAGAGATCCGCTCGTTTGGCGATGTCACCAAACGAGCGGATCTCTCTCCGACATGCCCACCTTGAGGTGGGCAATATCGGGCTGATCGGATCGTGGGCTCTAGGGCCCAACGATCGGATCCTAGCGAACGGGAACGGCAGTCGGATCGCGGGACCGCATCAACGAACAGATGTGGCCGCGATCCGAAGGGATTTTTAGTCCCATGCGATCGAGATCTGGCCAACTTTCGGCCAGATCTCGATCGGGGAAGCCCGTCGGGGGCCCCCATACACGGGCCAATAAGCTGCCGACTCAGTCTGTGTATGGCCACCTTAACTTAGAGTTAGAGAGCTGAAAAGCAGGAAGTAGTGTTCTGGCTATTATGTTACACATCCAGTCACTCCAGCCTTTATATATTACATTTTTGGCTAACTAACTATATTAGAAACATGTTTTATATTTTGTACAGCCTATCTATTTACCCAGTTATTATATTTACACTGAACTGTTAAAAGAATAACCTAAATGCAGCTACATACATCACATCCTTACATGCCCCCCCCCCCCCACAAACCCAAAAGGCTGCAGAACACAAAGCCCATACCAGGGGTGTAATGTTTTTGTTTTCATTTCGTCGCACTGTATCAAACTGAGATCCAGCAGCAAGCAACCGAATTAGGGATGAGTACAAATCGTCGTACTTTATGACTCGAGAGAACAAGACTTCGCACACCTTAGAGGGGGAGAGAAATAAAACGGGAGTCAGCTGGTTGTCACAGAAGATGAATATTTGTATAGAGATATATATGTATAAGGCAGTGTTCACTTACAGTACTGTCCAGCCGATGGAGGTCATCCTCTGAAGCTTCCTGAGACAGAATGCTATAGAAGCGCGGCTGTGGGGCAGCATCTTGAGACCAAAGAGATGCAATTAGAATACTGACAAGGACTTCTGCTTGGCTTACTTACACTCACCCACTAGGGTGCACACAAAAACAAGCTAGAATTACTAGTATATCATCATTTCCACACCTGCTGAACAATGTTTGGTCCAGTTTTCTTCAACTTCTTTAAATCCATGGTATAATGGAGAGCTGCGAGCAGAACTGTCCTGAGATGTTCCAGACACAAATGGCGGAGTAAGAAGGTTATGTTGCACCTAGAAAGCAACAGGAGTGGTTATTTCTTATAGTTTCTGCTGTGCACTTGAAACTACGCGTATACAATACAGAATGCTGATGTGTATGTGTATATATATATATATATATATATATATATATATATTACCTGCTCAAACAGATAGAGAGGGGGCTTTGAGTACTGGTGCAGCAGGTAATCAAACACAAGTAGCAGTCGGCCGAGTAGCAGAGGTACAGTACAGAGCTGGGACTCCAGGCTGATTGACAGCTCCTGCAGAGTCTGGACACACAGTAAGAGGATCGTGCCACGTCCTCTCTCTGACAAGTTGTGGAAGATCAGTAGAAGCAGCTGAAGATGATCCACATTCACATCTTCTGTGTCACCAGGAAATACTCCCTGTAGCGCATTCTGTTTCAGAGTCCCAACAAACCTGCAAGACAGCAGTTACATATAAGAGGGGAAGCTGGACAATCTACACCCGTCTGTTAAAGGTTTTGCACCTTTCTTTAAAATAAAAGCTGGACATTGTTATAGCATGCATATCATGTATTCTTACCTCTCCCAAACTCGTAGACATTCAGGCACGTCTGGCTCTCCCTGAGCGCTTGCCTTGTGCTGCCAGAGCAGGAGCAGTCGTGACAGCACAGAGAGGCTTTGAGCGTGAATATAAAGGGGCCATGGACCCTCACTTAAAGGAGCAACTCCCAGTTGCTGTAGGAGAGCATTCTGCCAGTAGAAAAGACACAAACAACAGCAGATAAGAAAGGAGAAATACCATCAAACCAAGAATCCTAATAAATGTATACTTTAAAGAAGAACTAAAGCCTAACTAAAGAAGTAGCTAGAAATGTTGTTCATTATGTTTTGTGCTTCTGTACCAGCCCAAGGCAACCACAGCCCTTTAGCAGTAAAGATCTGTGTCTCCAAAGATGCCCCAGTAGCTCCCCATCTTCTTTTCTGCTGATTCACTGATTCACATGCTCTGTGCTGCTGTCACTTACTGAGCTTAGGGAGCCACTCACAATATACAGTACACATAGAATAGAAATGTCACAATATAAGGCTAATTAGTAATTAATACACATAATTACTACATGGCAGCACAGAAACCAGTGCAATTAGCATCAGAATTGAATAATCAGCAAACCTGTAGCATCAGCTTATATTACAGCCAGGGAAGCTCATTTTCTGCTGGATAACTAGTGACGAGCCCTAAGCTTAGCTTCTCAACAGCCAATCAGAGCCCACTGAGCATGTGAGTGTCACAGACACTTTCCAAGATGGTGACCCCCTGTGACAAGTTTGAAGTCCTGGATCATTGCTGCTATTGACAAGCTCAAACTTTAGCCTCGTGCAATAAGTTCACTATAGAAAATAAGACATTTGTAGCCACATTCATTTTTAAGGATTAGTTCTCCTTGATGGCATCCTGGAACTGGTTCATAATTATGGAGACAACAAGTGGTCCTGGCACTCAGCCTTTTCACAGTTGAGGGCCTGAGCAGACAGGCCAGTGTAAGTGACACAGTAAGGGACAAATCTTGGCTGTGTTCTATTTAGAAAAATACAAGGGGGGTTGTGGGAGCACTCCAACGAGTAGAAAAAATGTTTACTCAAACGAGGAGTAAAAATGTGTTTAAATGGAAGTGCTACTGATTTGGCCAATTGATCAATTCACATTCCCTGGTCCATTGTCTCATAAGGGATTCAGTATAAATGCAAGTGCATGTGTTTACAGAAACAGGGTTTTTTAGTTACAAAGTTATAATCATAAAATTGGTAGCAATTCCATTGTAGTTAAAGGTATTCCGACATGATTTTTATGTATTTTTTATTTCTAAATGACACTGTTTAAACTGCAAATAATTCACTGTACAATATAAAATGTCCTTCCTGAAGCAGCAAGTGTATTTAGTTGTAATATTGGTGTGTAGGTGCATCTCAGCTCATTTTGCCTGGTCATGTGATTTCAGAAAGAGCCAGCACTTTAGGATGGAACTGCTTTCTGGCAGCCTGTTGTTTCTCCTACTCAATGTAACTGAATGTGTCGCAGTGGGACCTGGATTTTACTATTGAGTGTTGTTCTTATATCTACCAGGCGGCTGTTATCTTGTGTTAGGGAGCTGCTATCTGGTTACCTTCCCATTTCTCTGTCTGCTTGGGGGACACAGGGACAGTGGGGTATAGCTGGTACCAGTAGGAGGAGGACGCAACAATATGAATAATTTACTAGCTCCTCCTCTGCTGGCTATACCCCCTCAGCAGGCGGAGCCCAGTCAGTTATTTGTTGTGTCCTCAGGAGGACGACGTTTCCTATTCAATCAGCTAGTCTGACACCTGGAGAGATTCGGCAGCCCTACACTAAGTATGTGGTATGGACCGATATCTTCCTACGTGGGATGGTCTCCGGGGTAACAGAGTGTACTGAACACCTACCATCCAGTCTTACTTGGCAGGGCAAGAGCGCTGACAAATCCACTTCAGCATGACTATCCATTGCCGCGGCCCGAAAAGGGGGCCATAGGGGGAGGCTACGCCATTTCAGCAAATCATGGCATTCACTCACCCGGAACACCTGGGTTCACAAAATCGTAACCCTAGGTTACCACATAGAGTTCACTGCTCCTCCTCCTCGTCACTTCTTTAGGTCCAGAATCCCTCAGGAGCCAGCGAAACGCAAGGCATTCCAAGACGTCATTCAAGGATTACTTCAGAAAGAAGTAATCATTGCAGTACCGTCCACAGAACAGTTCCAGGGTTACTACTCAAACCTTTTTATAGTACCCAAGAAAGACGATTCATTTTGACCAGTCTTAGACCTCAAGGAGCTGAACAAGTTCATCCTCTCAAGCAGGTTCAAGATGGAGTCGCTCCGCTCTGTCATCACAGCAATGTCTCCAGGCGAATTCCTGACCTCTCTCGGCATGAAGGATGCGTATCTGCATATTCCCATTTTCCCTCCTCATCAGAAATACTTACTCTTTGCCTTTCAAAACCTTAATTTTCAATTCACAGCACTCCCGTTTGGTCCAACATCAGCACCTTGGGTATTCACAAAGAGCATGGCAGTAGCTACGGGCATCTCAATTACTCCGTATTTGGATGATCTGCTAATCAAGGCACCTTCAGGTCCAGAAGCACAACAGGTGCTCTGCCTCACCATGACAATTCTTCAGGACCTGGGATGGTGTCTCAATTTGGACAAGTCTTCTCTCAACACCAGTCAATCAATGATATTCCTGGGGATGCATTTCAACACCTTGACACAGAGGGTGTCTCTCCCTCACGAGAAGATACTCTACCTACAATCCCTAGTCAGGTCCTTGAGGGTGAAGCAATCACACACAGCCAGATTCTGCATGAAGGCGCTAGGAGTGATGGTCTCAACAACAGTGGCTGTGTCTCTAGCTCAGTTCCACCTCAGGGATCTGCAATGGAACATTCTTTCAACGTGGAAAAATAAATCACTGTTTCAGATGATCCACATTTCCAGCAAGACCCTGTCATCACTCCTTTGGTGGCTAAAGGTAAACAACCTCGCTACCGGCAGACCGCTCGGAAACCCACAATGGCGCATCCGAACAACGGATGCAAGCCTCTTCAGTTGGGGAGTGGTACTGGAGGGCAGAGCAGCGCATGGTCTATGGACAACAGAAAAGAGCGTATTATTGATCAACACTCTCGAGATTCTGGCAATCCGCCTGGGCCTCAAGCATTGGCAGAGGGATCCGTCAAGGTTCAGTCAGACAACTCCACGGCAGTTGCTTACATAAACCATCAAGGGGGAACAAGGAGAAGAAGGGCACTAAACGAGGTCAAGCTCATTTTCCACTGGGCGGAAGCCAACCAAACCCTGCTGTCCGCCATATAGATCCCGGGAATCCAGAACTGGGAAGCAGACTTCCTAAGCAGACAATCACTAGACCTGGGTGAGTGGTCACTAAACCAGGAAATATTCCATGAAATAGCGAGATTGTGAGTACCGGAGGTGGACCTGATGACCACCCGGCAGAACTGGAAGGTATCAACGTTCTTCTCCAGGTACCGGGATCCTCTAGCCTTAGGCGCGGACGCCCTAAGATCAAAGTGGGATTTTCAACTCGCTTACAAATTTCCACCAATCCCTCTTATTCCAAGGACAATAAGAAAGCTCCAAGGAGAACAGACAACACTCATCCTCATAGCTCCCACATGGCCACGGCGAACATGGTTCTCTCCATAGAGGAACCTTGGAGCTTCCCTAACCTGCCGGATCTTCTCTCTCAAGGGCCCATTCTTCATTCAAAGCCACAAAGTCTCAACTTGACGGCGTGGCTTTTGAAACCCACATTGTAAAGAGTAAGGGGTTCTCTGACAAGGTGGTGAAGATTATGGAGCATGGAGCACATAACAGGACTGGTGTACTCGACACAACAAGGTTTTCAAACGTTTTTCCATCTCCAACCTTCTGAATTCCTACAGGAAGGACTATCCATGGGCCCATTGATGGGATTGCTAAAATCCCAAGTCTCCACTCTGTCTATTCTTTTCCAAAAGCGCTTAGCCCTCCTCCCGGATGTCAAGACCTTTATGCAAGGGGTGGCTCACATAGCGCCTCCAACTCGAACACCTGTTCCCTCATGGGACCTCACTGTGGTATTGCGAGCCCTTCAGGATCCACCTTTTGAGCCGTTGCTATCGATTCCATTACAGTGGCTTACCTGGAAAACGGTATTCCTACTAGCAATTGTGTCGGCAAGAAGAGTTTCAGAACTCAGCGCTCTTTCCTGGTGTTCCATCAGGGCAGAGCGGTACTATACCTTCCTTTCTCTCAAAGGTAGTTTCGTCTTTTCACCTCAGTCAAAAGACAACCATACCAACCTTCTGTCTGTCACCATCCAACCCTAAGGAAGTGGCACTGCATTCTCTGTATCCGGTATGAGCTCTCAAGTTCTATTTGCATACGGTTAAAGACAATCGCAAAACAGATACTGTTTATTGTTCCAGGAGGACCCCTACACGGAACTACGACCTCGAAGGCTTCCATTTCACGCTATATTAGACAGGCCATTCAACGAGCATACACGGCAAAGGGGGGGGGCAAACACCCCCACAATGGGTCAAGGCACACTCAACAAGGGGGATGACCATGTCCTGGGCCTTCCAGAATCAAGCCTCGGCTGAGCAGCTGTGCAAAGCAGCTACCTGTACATCAATCCACTCTTTTGCAATATTCTACCATTTCGATACCTTTGCGACTTCTGACTTAAGCTTCGGCAGGAAGGTTCTTCAAGCCGCAGTGGCACCTTCCACATAGGCCTATCCTTCCCGCCCTATTCAAGGGGACAGCTTTGGTACGTCCCCACTGTCCCTGTGTCCCCCAAGCAGACACTGGAGAAAAGGAGATTTTGTGTACTCACCATTAAATCTCTCTCTTCAGTCGCTTGGGGGACACAGGGCTTCCCTCCCTGGATAGGGGGCATTCTGCCAATCAGACATGGTCTGGTAATTAATCATTGTATTGCCTTATTAGGTTAAGTTATATTCAAGTTATACGAGTACTTTGTTAAAAAACTGACTGGGCTCCGCCTGCTGAGGGGGTATAGCCAGCAGAGGAGGAGCTAGTTAATTATTCATATTGTTGTGTCCTCCTCCTACTGGTACCAGCTATACCTCACTATCCCTGTGTCCCCCAAGCGACTGAAGAGAAAGAGATTTAATGGTGAGTACACAAAATCTCCTTTTTTCTGTTGTTAGGCTGCTGGGGGGGGGGGAAGAGAGGGGATGATATCACTCCAACTTGCAGTACAGCAGTAAAGAGTGATTGAAGTTTACCAGAGCACAAGTCACATGACTGGGGGCAGCTGGGAAACTGACAATATGTCTAGCCCCATATCAGATTTCAAAATTACATATAAAAAAACCTTTGCTCTTTTGAGAAATGGATTTCAGTACAGAATTCTGATGGAGCAGCTCTATTAACTGATGTGTTTTGAAATAAAAAAAAACAAAACTTTCCCATAACAGTATCCTTTTAAACACTTAGCCTTGGAGTGCTCCCACAATCCCCCTTGTATTTTTATATTGTAGCCAGAAGCTGTAGGCTAAGCTTCCATGTGGTTTGTAGCACCCCCCCCCTTCAACAAATGGTGGTCTCATGCCTTTAAAAATAGGTGTTTGGTTCGGGAAGTTGCAAAAGCTAGTGGCGGGGGAGGATCTAGCCCTCTGATAAAAATCAGTGCCAAGGTCAGGAGACACTTATCCCAAGGAATGCTACTATGCAGGAGGTACAAGCCTTATAATACTATGACCAGAGGTAAATATTTAGGGACCACCGTATGGGGTTTACCTTGTCGTAGTATGGTGGCTTACCAACTTTATATTTATAACTTTGCAACTAAAAAGCCCTGTCCATTGATTAATTGGCCAAATCAGTGGCACTTCCATTGTACTTAAAACACATTTTTATTTAGCCTTGGAGCGTATTTATAACCACCCTTGTATTTTTTGTGTTCTATTTAGAACAGGCTTTGCTGATGGCAGGGCTTCCCTGGAAATGAAACGGCCCAGTGATAATGGTAGAGACATACCTGTAGTGTAGGCGACTGCAGATCTGAAGTTACAAGGCAGTGGTTAAACTGGTAGAGAGCAACTGCAAAGTCTTCATCAGACGAGCCTAGGAAATGGATTAATGGAAGATACAAGTTAGCTGATGGCATCATCAGGCACAGCATCCTTTTTGGGATTGCACTATTAAATGTCTGCCCAGTTAAAGATATCTTCTATCATTCTATCCATGTGAACTTTACAGTCCATCCCAAAGTTCATCTTTATTATCTTCAGTCATCAGGCAGCCCACTGTCCTCCCTCATCCTAACTACCCCAATTCTTATGTCTTTTCTCATTACCTTTCAGACCGTCTTTATCCATGTCCTTGATGATACTAGCAAGTGTGGCCATGTGCTGCTCCGTCAGAGAAACGCTCAGATAGTTCCGGATGAAGTTGCTACGACAATTCAGCATGCAGCCGGTGATAAAGTTCAAAGTGCTGGAAGCCAGGCTAAGGAACTGAGAGAGGGAGAGAAGTCTCTCATAATCTTGTCCAGCATTTGATCTTTTTCTCATGCTAAATGTCACCATCAGTGCTGAGGTACAAGAATTACCACAAGAACTCAAGCAAAAAATCTGTGGTTTAAGGACAATGGCACACGGACCAATTTTGTGCATTCTGACCCCAGTCACCTTCATATCAAATTGTGAAAACCTGACAGAATTCAGTGTATGTGGTGGACCATGCTGAATCAGGAGGATGAGAAAAGCCACTTCTTCTACCTACCCCTTTTTACTAATGTAGTCTTGTACCATGTTCTGATTATCCCAGTGCAATATGTATAAACATTATGCCCCAACTACAGCACATATCAGAATTAGTTTTAGTTTCTCTTTAAGTCATCCTTAAACCACAATGTGGATATTGTCCTCACCAGTTCTGGATCCTTGCGGCTGGCCAAAATATTGCCGTTTTCCCCGTTATTTTGCTTGCTGGGGCTCTTTGCCCTTGGGGAGCTCTCTAGAGGCGGTGGAGGAGGAGGTGGAGGAGGAACAGCTTTTTCTTTGCTTGGGGAGATTGTCTCCTCAAACCACAGCCCCAAGATTGGCTCACTGTCATCATCTGAATGGAGAGAGCAAACAATATAAATGGAGAGAGCTTAAAGTGGAACTATCGTGAACATTTAATATAAGCTTGCTCATAGTGAAGTAAGAAACTTCTAAATACAACTCAAATTCTGCATTTTTAACTAATAAATAATCAAGTTTATATTCACTATTCCTCTCTCAGCATCTGTATCTCTTCATTCTGTCTTAATGCAGCAGCTGGGTGACAGATGAATGATCCACTATATCTTATAGGGGGGCTCCTTTCCTAGCAGATGTATGAGAGCTCACTCAAATAACTGATTCCAGTAAAAACAAAATCTAACAAAATAACTGCCTTTTGCACAAATTCTGCATGTAGAGAGACATGATGTCTGGTGATTTGAATAGATTGAGCTCTAATACATCTTCTATATTGGATCATTCATCTGACACCCAACTGCTGCATGAAGAGAGAATGAAGAGAAACAGATGCTGAGAGAGGAATAGTGAAGATAAAGTTGATTATTTCAGAAACAGTGCAGAATATTTAATTGATTGTATTTATAAAGTTATTTCAGTATGCTGAAGCTTATATTACATTTTTATTTTTGCGATAGTTCCCCATTAATGCAGACATTATAAAGTGGCCTAGTTCAAGAGAAGGAAAACAGCAGATTGGGAAGCTATATCTGCATATCATTGGTTTACCCTGACTGCTGTCCTCTTCTGTGCTGCTGAAGTCATCCTCATAGTAAGTATTTGAATCTGTAGAGGCGCTGACATCGCTGCTCATGGAGCCCTTCCTTTGGCGCTGCAGGACACAAGCCTGTGAGACAAAACAGTAAATTGAATGTGAATGCGACAGAACTACAAGGCACACCACAAGTAAACAGTTTATTTAGCAACCCAAATGGGGTAGCAGGGGTCATTATGTACTTTAACATAGATAACTCACATGTCACACTTACTTTTGTTCTCGATTTTAATTTTTGGAGCTTTCCTGGTTAAGGCTAAGCTACATGCACAACAAGACAAATGAAGTGAGTCACCTTGCGATAGGATGTAGACAGGATGGTGAAGAGCAGGTTGGTCAGAGGGATGGAATCAATAAGCCTCTGGATTCTTTGAATAGATGTGCTCTGAGCTGTGATGTTTAACTCTGCCAGGGGTCCGTCCGTGTCCAGGGGCTGCTGTGAGAAATATTGGCAAAGCTCAGAATGACACTTCTGTACATGGGATTGGAGCATTGGGGGGAGGGTTTCAGTTAA
Organism: Xenopus laevis; assembly: GCF_017654675.1. Classification (NCBI taxonomy): domain Eukaryota; kingdom Metazoa; phylum Chordata; class Amphibia; order Anura; family Pipidae; genus Xenopus; species Xenopus laevis. The sequence goes on along the minus strand of NC_054384.1, from coordinate 110,643,169 downwards.
AAAAAATGGTTGTCAGTCACCTTGTGCAGAGTCTCCACTTGTAGGTCCTGGAACAGTGATGTGAGCAGTTTGATTGCATGGTTTGCTAGAACTACTGACAGGACCCCAAACCCCTGGTGTCTATGGGGAAAAATAATCAGAATAGATTTTATAATCCAGTATTTATGCAGTGACTGATTACCAGGGTACCTGATTAAATACACACTGTGCTATAACTGTTTAAGGAGAACAAAATGGCATCTTCCTCCCATATGTGTAGATAAAAGGGAAGGAATGATATATGCATACAATAAGTATGATACATGGGATAGCACATGGAAGAAAATATCCTCCAGTAAGGTAAATGGATGAAGGTAGCTAATTTAGACGAGACTTACCCTTTCACAGGTACCACTTTTGGGGAGCCCACTGCCTCTTTGGACCGAGCAATGTCCCGAACTCTAAGCGCTGCCAGGGGATCTTTCTCCTTTCCTTTATCAGCAAGAGCTGTGGGACTCAGGTTCAAAATCAGGTAGATGCTGTTCACCAGGCACCAGGCCCCCAAGAGCTGGAAGTTCTGGTAATGCTGCAAGAGACAATGGACAAAAGAGAAATTTGACTTGGATTAGGATTTAACCCAAAACTGAATCTGATATTTACCCCAGTGCAACCATACAGACAAACTACAGGATAACTACACAGGTTGCTACAGACCAATAAAGACAGGGGACTGCTGGAGCAAGCAAGCTTCTAAATTGCCCCTAGGATAGTTCCCCAGATTAAACATATGCATTTTTAAATTCTAAGGAGAGATTAGCCTTGCCCATGGCTCCATACTAGAAACACAATAAATAAACAGCTGCTTTAGATATAGTGGACGGATACAACAAGGAAGGGCAGCTGTTTTAATTCTATAATCCTGCCTCCTATTGATGCAAGTTATACCCCAAGATGAAGAGGCAAATGTTCCAATACTAATTATCATATGCTTAACTTATAGTGATAGCAATAGATATCATTCCACTGTAGTAAATACAAGAATGAGTGGTAAAAAGTTGTACCTTGAATTAGTAATTAATTAGTAATTCTTACCTCTCCTCCAGCTCTGCGGGAGCTGTTAATGGCCTGTCCAATCATCTCATAGATTTCAAGCTGCAATGCAAGTTTACAAAGATCAGCTGAGAATGAGAAGCATTCAGTCGGTGCAAGTAGCAGCTATAGTCTGTCATGTTATACTTACACATTTCTGCACAATGGTGGCAGCATCATTCTCATAGTCTTCTTCTTTGCAGCTAGTGGATCCTGTTCGAACTTGTTGGGTGCTTCCAACATGGAGGATTGCCATACATGTTGCTACACTCACACCTTTTACAGAAAAAGAACCAAAAAAATGATATAGTGAATAAAAGCACGAGACCATATAAAAGCACGAGTCTGAAGGCTGAGTGTTTTTTAACAGGTCTTTGAACTCTGAGGTGACTTCTAATATCAGGGGGTACTTTTTTTTATTATAATACACAAGTTTCAGTGAGTCATGTGACAGAAATGACATCACTAAGCTCCGATTATAACCGATTACATCACTAAGCACCATTTATAAGGATATAATTTACAGGATATTCATGGCTCTTGTATATTATATATATTACAGATTAAACAAACAGGATGCAAAGAAAAAAAGATGGAAGCAGCGTGTGGGCCTACCTGCATACAAACAGCTGAGGGCCAACAGGGTAACATCCTTGAGTCGTTGGGGAGTAAGTGGTTCCATTACAGGCAAGGAGAGTGTATCAAGGGCCATAGTCACGTCAATCACAAGAGAGTGGAACCTGCAATGTAAATATTGGAAAAGACCATTGAAATATTAATGTTAATATCTTTTCAGATTCCCATTTTCCAGTATGCCGGACTCGCACTCACCCATTGCGCACAGCAGTTGCGTCTCCCACAGTAGCTGGCATGATGAAAAAGGAATTCGCTGAAACGGCGTCCTGAAACCGGTTTATGTACCTCAGGAAGTAGGGGAGGTTTAAGCAAACGCGCAGCAGCTTCTCTGACCCCCCTGGCAAGAAGGAAAAACACCAACGAGAATAAATAATTGCAAATATATCATATATACACTATGGGTCATATCCTCTGTTCACAAGCAGAGTTAATATAAGCATTAATCAGTTGAACGCTGACAAAATCTGGCCTTACCTAGTTCTTGGAGATTGGCCACATTCTGGGCTATGAAGATGCTTTTGGTTTTGGCATTAGATACTGGATCAGCTGTAGAATCTTCACTCTCACTTTCCACCTGAGGACAAGGTTTGTTACTAAAAACAGCCACTGCATTTGGTTAGGTTGGGTGAGGAAACAAAGGGAATGAGCCGAACCTGTGCATGTGATGTAAGAGGTGAAGATCCTGCCCCTCTGGGATTAAACACAGAAGTCAGCTGGTTCAGGAAGTTCATCTGGACCTCTTTCTGGCGCAGCTCTGGGCTTGGCAGAACCACAATTTCTTTCTGATCCTCCACTAAACAAATGAAGGGAAAAAAAAGAAGATATTTGAAAGGAATGTTATTGGGAAGACATCAGCTAAAGACAAACTGTCAGAAGGTTTGTACCAACCATCAGAGAGAGTCTGCACAGTCTGCGGGAGTTTGGATGATTTCATCATTGCTGTAAAGGTGATGATCTCGGTTCGGTCCAGGCGGCTGGTACCACTGCATAATCCCTTAATCAGTAGGATCAGGTGTTTCTACAGAAAAGAAAATGTGTGTGTTAATGTAAAGCTTGCTGTGAAACAAACCCTGATACAGGAGGGGATTCTTTTATTCTTTTTATTCTTTTTAAATTGATGTTGCTCGTCCTTTAATACAGGAGTGCCCACACTTTACTAATTTAAAAAGGGATCCTGTCATCAGAAAACATGTTTTTTTTTCAAAACACATCAGTTAATAGTGCTACTCAAGCAGAATTCTGCACTGAAATCCATTTCTCAAAAGAGCAAAGAGATTTTTTTATATTCAATTTTGAAATCTGACATGGGGCTAGACATATTGTCAATTTCCCAGCTGCCCCTGGTCATGTGACTTGTGCCTGCACTTTAGGAGAGAAATGCTTTCTGGCAGGCTGCTGTTTTTCCTTCTCAATGTAACTGAATGTGTCTCAGTGGGACCTGGATTTTACTATTGAGTGCTGTTCTTAGATCTACCAGGCAGCTGTTATCTTGTGTTAGGGAGCTGCTATCTGGTTACCTTCCCATTGTTCTGTTGTTTGGCTGCTGGGGGGAAGGGAGGGGGTGATATCACTCTAACTTGCAGTACAGCAGTAAAGAGTGACTGAAGTTTATCAGAGCACAAGTCACATGACTTGGGGCAGCTGGGAAATTGACAATATGTCTAGCCCCATGTCAGATTAGAGTAGAGTAGAGTTCTACTTTTAGGGATGCCCCATTATGATCTACATTCATAAAAGCATTGATAACATTCTGTTCCACGGAAAATATTACTTAAATATTGATTTATGAGAAAACATATATTGTTATATTTAAAAATCTATTTCCTATGTAACCTTCACATAAAAATATCTGAATGAAAAGAATGAAACAGGAAGGTGATTTAGTCAAGCTGTTTGAGGTCAAGTATCTTGAGATCTACTGATCCCCAGCTCAAGGTCTAATGGTACATCCCGATCTACCTTTTGGGCACCCCTGCCTTCATATCTTGGAATTAACAAAATAAATAATGAATGTACATTGCAAAAGTGCTTAGAATAGCCCCCTCATCAATTTTACATTCACTTATTTTTAAGGTTTAGTTATCCTTTAAACATTTGGGGGGAAGAAATTAATTCAGTAATTGTTTGGTGCAAGAGTAGGTAGCCTATCAAAATCAATCAAAATCAAAAACTGCATAATGAGACAAGGAAGTGTCTGACAAAGAGATGCCTGGAGGATATTGGGAAGGTGCTGCCATACAGGTTTCTCTCACCTGAGACACAGCGCAGGCCTCGTCGGGACTCTCCAGTCGTAACAGGGAGAATTCAAGCAGAACTTTGCAGGCAGCAGCGACAGACTGCAGCTGATTCCTGGGAACTGCAAGGAAGTGAAAACAAACGGAGAGAAACATTAAAATTAGTTATAGAGAAAAAAAACACACTCATTGCTTATATGATGCCAACATTCTAATAACACAAAGATCTCCCATTATACCAAGAATTCCCCCAGTTTCCAGCCCTTTGGCTCTCAGGCCATTCCAGTACTTACTCTGACTGCAAACTGTAGTTATATAGTGAGTGGAGAGCGCCACAAAGGAGGAGTAGAAGGGTTCATACTGTTTGTCATGATGCAGAATCTCTGATTCACTGGGGAGAGAGAGAGACAAAATATGTTATTAATGGCATTGTCTGTCCCTTTCTCTTCTCTGCACTGCTGCTTCCGACTCCTGATACAACTTCCCAATATCCATTCATTCCTCATTCTCACTGGGTTTATAGTTCTGTGTAACTGTCATTGTGTCTGTCCCTTTCTCTTCTCTGCACTGCTGCTTCCGACTCCTGATACAACTTCCCAATATCCATTCATTCCTCATTCTCACTGGGTTTATAGTTCTGTGTAACTGTCATTGTGTCTGTCCCTTTCTCTTCTCTGCACTGCTGCTTCCGACTCCTGATACAACTTCCCAATATCCATTCATTCCTCATTCTCACTGGGTTTATAGTTCTGTGTAACTGTCATTGTGTCTGTCCCTTTCTCTTCTCTGCACTGCTGCTTCCGACTCCTGATACAACTTCCCAATATCCATTCATTCCTCATTCTCACTGGGTTTATAGTTCTGTGTAACTGTCATTGTGTCTGCCCCTTTCTCTTCTCTGCACTGCTGCCTCTGACTCCTGATACAACTTCCCAATATCCATTCATTCCTCATTCTCACTGGGTTTATAGTTCTGTGTAACTGTCATTGTGTCTGTCCCTTTCTCTGCACTGCTGCTTCTGACTCCTGATACAACTTCCCAATATCCATTCATTCCTCATTCTCACTGGGTTTATAGTTCTGTGTAACTGTCATTGTGTCTGTCCCTTTCTCTGCACTGCTGCCTCTGACTCCTGATACAACTTCCCAATATCCATTCATTCCTCATTCTCACTGGGTTTATAGTTCTGTGTAACTGTCATTGTGTCTGTCCCTTTCTCTTCTCTGCACTGCTGCTTCTGACTCCTGATACAACTTCCCAATATCCATTCATTCCTCATTCTCACTGGGTTTATAGTTCTGTGTAACTGTGTCTGTCCCTTTCTGTTCACTTGTTCTGAAGTAGCAGGAATTGGTTTATTAATCACCTGGAAATCTGCTTACAATTAAATTTTCTTCATTTTCTTCATTATGCAACAAAAATCCAACTTTAAAGGAGGAGTTCACCTTCTAAACACTTTTTTTTCAGTTGGTTTCAGACATTTGTGACCATTTTCTCATGTTGAGCATTAAAGTTTTTGTTAATCCCCTCATTATGTCTGATACATAAAGTTGATCAATTTCCAATCTTTGTCCCCGCTGAGCAGAATCAGATTTTAAATAAAAGGCAGTGGTTACAGTTGATACAATTGTTACAAATATCCCCCATAGATCAGACTGTGAAATATATACAATGTAGCCAATTGGAATAGAATCTGCAGCTGAATTACTGAGCTGCCACTCACACACCAGAGATAACATTTTAAACTTCAATTTTGGGAAAACATTCAAAAATGAAAAAAAAAATGAAAAAAGCCTATTTCTGTTGAACAATCTGAAAACATTCGAACTGAAGAAAATGTGTTTGAAAATGCCAAATAAGCTACAGGCAAAATGCCTGAAAATCAAATGGTCTGTTAAAGGGCTTCTGTGTCAGAGAACTAGAAGAGAGTTAATGTTGTGTTGCTTTGTGTGTTCTGCCTCCTCCAATGAGTGCGAGTCATGTCTGGACTCAGAGTCAAAACAGGACCTGCATTTCAAGCACACAAAGGCCCAAAAAGCCTTAAGGAGCCCTATCTGAAGGCCAGTTAGGGAGAGATTTGGGGTGACTGCTTATTTGTACCCTGGGTACCCCTGGAACTATAGCAGGGTGACACCCCAATGTTTCTATATATCTGTAACCTTGTTATGAGCTAAGGGGGCCCAGTCTGAAGGTCAGTTAGGGGAAGATTTGGGGTGAGTGTTTATTTGTGCCCTGGGTACCCCTGGAACCATAGCAGGGTGACACCCCAATGTTTCTATATATCTGTAACCTTGTTATGAGCTAAGGGGGCCCAGTCTGATGGCCAGTTAGGGGGAGATTTGGGGTGAGTGTTTATTTGTGCCCTGGGTACCCCTGGAACTATAGCAGGGTGACACCCCAATGTTTCTATATATCTGTAACCTTGTTATGAGCTAAGGGGGCCCCGTCTGAAGGTCAGTTAGGGGGAGATTTGGGGTGAGTGCTTATTTGTACCCTGGGTACCCCTGGAACTATAGCAGGGTGACACCCCAATGTTTCTATATATCTGTAACCTTGTTATGAGCTAAGGGGGCCCCGTCTGAAGGTCAGTTAGGGGGAGATTTGGGGTGAGTGCTTATTTGTACCCTGGGTACCCCTGGAACTATAGCAGGGTGACACCCCAATGTTTCTATATATCTGTAACCTTGTTATGAGCTAAGGGGGCCCAGTCTGATGGCCAGTTAGGGGGAGATTTGGGGTGAGTGTTTATTTGTGCCCTGGGTACCCCTGGAACTATAGCAGGGTGACACCCCAATGTTTCTATATATCTGTAACCTTGTTATGAGCTAAGGGGGGCCCCGTCTGAAGGTCAGTTAGGGGGGAGATTTGGGGTGAGTGCTTATTTGTACCCTGGGTACCCCTGGAACTATAGCAGGGTGACACCCCAATGTTTCTATATATCTGTAACCTTGTTATGAGCTAAGGGGGCCCAGTCTGAAGGTCAGTTAGGGGGAGATTTGGGGTGAGTGTTTATTTGTGCCTGGGTAACCCCTGGAACCATAGCAGGGTGACACCCCAATGTTTCTATATATCTGTAACCTTGTTATGAGCTAAGGGGGCCCAGTCTGATGGCCAGTTAGGGGGAGATTTGGGGTGAGTGTTTATTTGTGCCCTGGGTACCCCTGGAACCATAGCAGGGTGACACCCCAATGTTTCTATATATCTGTAACCTTGTTATGAGCTAAGGGGGCCCAGTCTGATGGCCAGTTAGGGGGAGATTTGGGGTGAGTGTTTATTTGTGCCCTGGGTACCCCTGGAACTATAGCAGGGTGACACCCCAATGTTTCTATATATCTGTAACCTTGTTATGAGCTAAGGGGGCCCCGTCTGAAGGTCAGTTAGGGGGAGATTTGGGGTGAGTGCTTATTTGTACCCTGGGTACCCCTGGAACTATAGCAGGGTGACACCCCAATGTTTCTATATATCTGTAACCTTGTTATGAGCTAAGGGGGCCCAGTCTGATGGCCAGTTAGGGGGAGATTTGGGGTGAGTGTTTATTTGTGCCCTGGGTACCCCTGGAACTATAGCAGGGTGACACCCCAATGTTTCTATATATCTGTAACCTTGTTATGAGCTAAGGGGGCCCAGTCTGATGGCCAGTTAGGGGGAGATTTGGGGTGAGTGTTTATTTGTGCCCTGGGTACCCCTGGAACTATAGCAGGGTGACACCCCAATGTTTCTATATATCTGTAACCTTGTTATGAGCTAAGGGGGCCCCGTCTGAAGGTCAGTTAGGGGGAGATTTGGGGTGAGTGCTTATTTGTACCCTGGGTACCCCTGGAACTATAGCAGGGTGACACCCCAATGTTTCTATATATCTGTAACCTTGTTATGAGCTAAGGGGGCCCAGTCTGAAGGTCAGTTAGGGGGAGATTTGGGGTGAGTGTTTATTTGTGCCCTGGGTACCCCTGGAACCATAGCAGGGTGACACCCCAATGTTTCTATATATCTGTAACCTTGTTATGAGCTAAGGGGGCCCAGTCTGATGGCCAGTTAGGGGGAGATTTGGGGTGAGTGTTTATTTGTGCCCTGGGTACCCCTGGAACCATAGCAGGGTGACACCCCAATGTTTCTATATATCTGTAACCTTGTTATGAGCTAAGGGGGCCCAGTCTGATGGCCAGTTAGGGGGAGATTTGGGGTGAGTGTTTATTTGTGCCCTGGGTACCCCTGGAACTATAGCAGGGTGACACCCCAATGTTTCTATATATCTGTAACCTTGTTATGAGCTAAGGGGGGCCCCGTCTGAAGGTCAGTTAGGGGGAGATTTGGGGTGAGTGCTTATTTGTACCCTGGGTACCCCTGGAACTATAGCAGGGTGACACCCCAATGTTTCTATATATCTGTAACCTTGTTATGAGCTAAGGGGGCCCAGTCTGATGGCCAGTTAGGGGGAGATTTGGGGTGAGTGTTTATTTGTGCCCTGGGTACCCCTGGAACTATAGCAGGGTGACACCCCAATGTTTCTATATATCTGTAACCTTGTTATGAGCTAAGGGGGCCCCGTCTGAAGGTCAGTTAGGGGGAGATTTGGGGTGAGTGCTTATTTGTACCCTGGGTACCCCTGGAACTATAGCAGGGTGACACCCAATGTTTCTATATATCTGTAACCTTGTTATGAGCTAAGGGGGCCCCGTCTGAAGGTCAGTTAGGGGGAGATTTGGGGTGAGTGCTTATTTGTACCCTGGGTACCCCTGGAACTATAGCAGGGTGACACCCCAATGTTTCTATATATCTGTAACCTTGTTATGAGCTAAGGGGGCCCAGTCTGATGGCCAGTTAGGGGGAGATTTGGGGTGAGTGTTTATTTGTGCCCTGGGTACCCCTGGAACTATAGCAGGGTGACACCCCAATGTTTCTATATATCTGTAACCTTGTTATGAGCTAAGGGGGCCCCGTCTGAAGGTCAGTTAGGGGGAGATTTGGGGTGAGTGCTTATTTGTACCCTGGGTACCCCTGGAACTATAGCAGGGTGACACCCCAATGTTTCTATATATCTGTAACCTTGTTATGAGCTAAGGGGGCCCAGTCTGAAGGTCAGTTAGGGGAAGATTTGGGGTGAGTGTTTATTTGTGCCCTGGGTACCCCTGGAACCATAGCAGGGTGACACCCCAATGTTTCTATATATCTGTAACCTTGTTATGAGCTAAGGGGGCCCAGTCTGATGGCCAGTTAGGGGGAGATTTGGGGTGAGTGTTTATTTGTGCCCTGGGTACCCCTGGAACTATAGCAGGGTGACACCCCAATGTTTCTATATATCTGTAACCTTGTTATGAGCTAAGGGGGCCCCGTCTGAAGGTCAGTTAGGGGGAGATTTGGGGTGAGTGCTTATTTGTACCCTGGGTACCCCTGGAACTATAGCAGGGTGACACCCCAATGTTTCTATATATCTGTAACCTTGTTATGAGCTAAGGGGGCCCCGTCTGAAGGTCAGTTAGGGGGAGATTTGGGGTGAGTGCTTATTTGTACCCTGGGTACCCCTGGAACTATAGCAGGGTGACACCCCAATGTTTCTATATATCTGTAACCTTGTTATGAGCTAAGGGGGCCCAGTCTGAAGGTCAGTTAGGGGAAGATTTGGGGTGAGTGTTTATTTGTGCCCTGGGTACCCCTGGAACCATAGCAGGGTGACACCCCAATGTTTCTATATATCTGTAACCTTGTTATGAGCTAAGGGGGCCCAGTCTGATGGCCAGTTAGGGGGAGATTTGGGGTGAGTGTTTATTTGTGCCCTGGGTACCCCTGGAACTATAGCAGGGTGACACCCCAATGTTTCTATATATCTGTAACCTTGTTATGAGCTAAGGGGGCCCCGTCTGAAGGTCAGTTAGGGGGAGATTTGGGGTGAGTGCTTATTTGTACCCTGGGTACCCCTGGAACTATAGCAGGGTGACACCCCAATGTTTCTATATATCTGTAACCTTGTTATGAGCTAAGGGGCCCAGTCTGAAGGTCAGTTAGGGGAAGATTTGGGGTGAGTGTTTATTTGTGCCCTGGGTACCCCTGGAACCATAGCAGGGTGACACCCCCAATGTTTCTATATATCTGTAACCTTGTTATGAGCTAAGGGGGCCCAGTCTGATGGCCAGTTAGGGGGAGATTTGGGGTGAGTGTTTATTTGTGCCCTGGGTACCCCTGGAACTATAGCAGGGTGACACCCCAATGTTTCTATATATCTGTAACCTTGTTATGAGCTAAGGGGGCCCCGTCTGAAGGTCAGTTAGGGGGAGATTTGGGGTGAGTGCTTATTTGTACCCTGGGTACCCCTGGAACTATAGCAGGGTGACACCCCAATGTTTCTATATATCTGTAAACTTGTTATGAGCTAAGGGGGCCCAGTCTGAAGGTCAGTTAGGGGGAGATTTGGGGTGAGTGCTTATTTGTACACTGGGTACCCCTGGAACTATAGCAGGGTGACACCCCAATGTTTCTATATATCTGTAACCTTGTTATGAGCTAAGGGGGCCCAGTCTGAAGGTCAGTTCGGGGGAGATTTGGGGTGAGTGCTTATTTGTACCCTGGGTACCCCTGGAACTATATCAGGGTGACACCCCAATGTTTCTATGTATCTGTAACCTTGTTATGAGCTAATGGGGCCCAGTCTGAAGGTCAGTTAGGGGGAGATTTGGGGTGAGTGCTTATTTGTACCCTGGGTACCCCTGGAACTATAGCAGGGTGACACCCCAATGTTTCTATATATCTGTAACCTTGTTATGAGCTAAGGGGGCCCAGTCTGAAGGTCAGTTAGGGGGAGATTTGGGGTGAGTGTTTATTTGTACCCTGGGTACCCCTGGAACTATAGCAGCGTGATACCCCAATGTTTCTATATATCTGTAACCTTGTTATGAGCTAAGGGGGCCCAGTCTGAAGGTCAGTTAGGTCAGTCAGTGAGGTTGCAACACTAAAGTCAGGGGCACTTTAGTAGGAGTGTTGATACAATAACAAAGCCAATGGAAGTTACAGCTATAAGTTTATCTGGCCTGTGATGTGACACAGAAAGTGAAGGATCAAGTACAAGATACGACACAACCAAAAGTCATATTTTCAGACTGGGCAGAATGGAAACTGCAGAGTGAAAGCTAAATAGCCTGTCTCTGTGTGAGGAATAGGAGTGCCACCCATGTGGTTCCTGAATCAGATAAAACATTAAGGGGCACATTTATCAAGGGTCGAATTTCGAGGGTTAATAAACCCTCGAATTCGACGCTCGAATTTAAATCCATTGAATCCGAGTTGGACAAAATGCAAATACAAGTGGCCACAAACTAACACTCGCCAGGGCAGCAGGTTTAGGTTGGTAGAAGGGGTGATGGTGGTACAGTAAGTCAGGATTGGTTCACACACAGTTTATATCAGCAAATGACAAACTGCAACCCCTTCAACTCCCGGCGACCCCCTTCAGTAACGTTCCAAGTCTTGTGGCTTTGCGGCTTTCTCAATAATAATGGATTTTACTTAAAGGGATAGTGTCATAGGAAAACATGTTTTTTTCAAACGGGTTGTTCGCCTTCCAAACACCCAGTTCAGTTGTTATCAGATTGTTCCCCAGAAATAAAGACTTTTTTGAATTACTTTCCATTTTTTACCATTTTTTCAAAATCTAAGTTTAAAGTCAAATGTCCCTGTCTCTGCTGTTTGAGTCTGACAGCTCAGTGGATACGTTTAGTGGATACAATTAGATAGTACATTGAGTTGATACATTTAGTTTGATATAACTAGTTGCTACGTTGAGTTGATATAATTAGTTGATACATCTAGCTGATACATTTCTCAGCCAGATCTATGGGGAATATCAGTGCAACTATTGTATCAAGTCTAACAGTTGCCTTTAGGGTAAGGCCACACGAGGAGATTTGGGGAGATTTTGTCGCCTGGTGACTAATTGCCTCGTCTTTTGCGCGACTATCTCCCCCTTCACTCACTGAGGCAACTATGGGCGACTATTGAAAACGTATCACCGCGTGTGCATTAGCGCAGGCGACTTTGCATTGTAGCCTATGGGGAAAAACGCTGAGGCAGTACAGGGAGATAGTCGCGCAAAAGATGAGGCGATTAGTAGTTGCCAGGCGACAAAATCTCCCCGAATCTCCTCGTGTGGCCTTACCCTTAATGAAGCTCAGGGATTCTGAGTCATTGAATCCCACCCCTGTTCCCCCGCCTCCCAGAGCTCTAGATAACAGCTGCCTGGTAGATCTAAGAACAGCACTCGATAGTAAAATCCAGGTCCCACTGAGACACATTCAGTTACATTGAGTAGGAGAAACAACAGCCTTTTTTATTTTTTTAAACTCGGATGAATGTAATCAACCTGAAATCTCTAATCAAATTCTCGATTTTCAAAAACTTGATTTAAGTTTTTTTCTCTGAAAAAAACGTTAATGTCAGGAAGGCAGCAAACAACTCCAAATTGTTACCTGGGCGTCTCCCATTGACTTAAACAGCAATTTGGCAGGTTTTAGCAAATAGCAAGTATGATAAATATCAAAAATCGAAACTCGAATCGAATTTGAATAACTCCCTAGTTCAATTTGACAGCTTTAACCATAAAAAAAAATCTGAATTTCGAATTTTCAATTCGATCCTTGATAAATCTGCCCCATAGTGTTCGGATTAGGCTAAATAATAAATATAACGAAATTCCTTCAAATCACTAAGTAAATGCTGAATATCCAATAATATTAGGACCAATGCTTCATAATAGATTGTAAGCTCTACAGGGCAGGGACCTCCTTCCTATCTCTCTTACCCCATGGCCCTTAAGCTCTATGTCTTTATATAAGCTCTGTGTACTTTGTGTATATTTAATGTATTTAATAGGTCACTTGTCCTCTGATATATTATACAGCCCAGCAGGGCCCAACAACACTTTACAAATAAAGTTATACAGACATAACATCTCTGCTAAATCCAAGAGCTGACAATCTACTGCTTGCAAACCAGACGACTTCCTGAAAACAGAGCGAACAGAGAACCTCATAAAACATCCAGCATTTCCTGGTTGTGCCCAGTCACTGTTTGTAGAGGAGCAGGTAGTAAAACAAGTGACCGATCCAGAGATAAAACCTCTGTACAATAAACTGCAACTTGTCACAAAGTCTAACTACCAGTGTAGGTTTTGTTTATACAGAGCTCATTATTGAGCCTTACTTACAGGGGGGAGGGGAGAAGTGGGTTGAAGGGGAAAAAGCCAAAGCAGTTTCCTATAAGATCATCAGAATGGGAACAAATAAGCCAAATCCTGATTTCTTTTAATATAAGCACAGGGACATCCTATAGAACTGTGTACTGTCTCTTTAAATCAATGTCTGCCAGATTGGCTCGCCAAGAGGTTCTGAGGCAGTTGTAGTCCAGCTACAAGGGGAGGAGCAGCCCATCTATCAATCAGGAAAACAATCAGCTGACAGGCCACAATTGATTGTGTTGGTGAGGACTACAAGTCCCAGAAGCCAGTGGCAGCGGTCAGGGCGTGGCTATTGAAGGGGTTCCATTATATGTAGAGACAGGGCAGGTGAGTGAGTGACAGCAGGGATGTGGCTCCTGTCAGGGCCGCAGTGACACAGCTCTCCTGTACCCGCCCCTCGCCCAGCCCCGCCGCGGCACCCACCTCTCTATGACCGAGGCCACCAGCTGAGGCAGCTCCTTCAAATCAAACGCCGAGTAGGAGGCTGAGAGCAGCGGCCGCACCGCAAACTCCCAAGCGGGCCCCGAAGAGCCTCCGCTAGACGCCATCTTTCTCTGACTGAGCCGCTTCCGGAAACTAGCGCATTCTGTACCGGATATAGGAAGCAGCTGAGTGTCCCTCACCCGGCGCCGCCATGTTTGTAGAGGCAGAACGTGAGTTCCAGTCTTCCCTGGCCTATATAATAACACTGCTTTGTTTAGCGCTGGAAATGGATCCTTGAAGTTAATGGGGTGCACTTTACTAGTACGGCTTTCTGGCTGCTGCTGCCCCATGGGACCCCACATCTCCTAACGTTGCCTTTAAGTGAACTTTTAGTTATAGAATGGCTAATTATAAGCAGCTTTTCAATTGGTCTTCATTTTTCCTTTTTTGAATTATTGGCCTTCTGCTTTCAAATAGGGGGTCACTGACCCCATCTAAAAAACAAATACTCTTTAAGGCTACAAATGTATTGTTATTGTTACTTTTTATTTAGGGATGCACCGAATCCAGGATTCGGCCAGGATTCGGCCTTTTTCAGCAGGATTCTGGGCCGAATCCTTCTGCCCAGCCGAATCCGAATCCTAATTTGCATATGCAAATTAGGGGCGGGGAGGGAAATTGCATGACTTTTTGTCAGAAAACAAGGAAGTAAAAAGTGTTTTCCCCTTACCACCCCTAATTGGCAAATTAGGGTTCGGATTCGGTTCGGTATTCGGCTGAATCTTTCACGAAGGATTCGGGGGTTCGGCCGAATCCAAAAAAGTGGATTCGGTGCATCCCTATTTTTATTACTCCTCTTTCTACTCAGGCCTCTCCTATTCATATTCCAGTCTCTTATTCAAATCAATGGATAGTTACTAGTAGGGCTGCCCTGGTCAAAACTGTCTGCCCAGTTTTCCAAATTAGGAAAATCAGACAGGATTCCCTATGATTGACAGAGCCATTGGCAAATTGCCGATCATCACGGCATAGCCCCGCGCCTGATGTCACAGCCCCGCCCCCATTGCATCACAGTCCCGCCCCCGGCCCGGATTCAACTGAGCCAAAAGGTCCCTATCAGACAAATACAAGGCGTCCTCTGCACTCAAAATTCAGGGGGAGGTTTAGTGGAAGCACTCTTAAGGCTAAATCAAAATATATTTAATTATAATGGAAGTGCTACTTACAAATGCATATGTTTACAAAACAGGGGTTTTTAGTTACAAAGTTATGATGATAAAGTTGAGAAGCCAACATACCACGTCAAGGTAAACCCAATATGGCGGTCCCTAACTTACTTAACTCAGGTCATAATATAAAAAGATACTTCTCTGCATAATAGCATTACCTGTACACAGTGGGGGTCATTTATCAACACTGGGCAAATTTGCCCATGGGCAGTAACCCATGGTAACCAATCAAATTGCTGCATTCATTGTTCTGCTTGCAGCTGGTTTCAAAAAGCTAATCACTGATTGGTTGCTATAGGTAACTGCCCATGGGCAAATTTGCCCAGTGTTGATAAATGAGCCCCAGTGTGTGTTGTGCATTGGTTTCAATCTGAAAGCTAAATCCTCCCCCACCAGTAAGGGCTTTTAAGAGAGAGAGAGAGAGAGAGATTGCTCAAACCAACGCCCATATTTAAAAGCAAAGGCCCCCCTTGAGAGCGCCCGAGCTGTGCGGCCATTTTTCAAGTGCAGAACAGCTGAAATGCGGAAGTGCCAAAAAGCCGAAGGGCCCGAAGCCACGAAAACAGCCGAAGTGGCGAAAAGACCCAAAGTCACGAAAAGGGAGGCGAAGTTGAAGTCCTGAAGCCACGAGTTCAATTCTACTGAACACCAATTTGTGTTTTTTTTTAATCTCCTGGCCACCAATGGATTATTTTAATACTCTATAGGCCCCTGCCACCAGTTTTTTTTAAAAAATATTCTTTGGGGCCCCAATTTTTTTTAACTTGTAAGAGGGGCCCTGGCGCCAATGTTTTTTTATAAAAAAAGATTTGTAAGGGGCCCCTGGAGCCAATGTTTTTTTTTTTAACTTATAAGGGAGCCCTGATCATCAATAGCTTTTTATAACTTGTGTGTGTGTGGGGGGGGTTACTTTTTTAGCGCTGATGTCTGTGTGGTCTTTTAATTGTGATGGGTTGTGGGCGGGGTCTGGGGTGGGGCTTGGGTGCCGGCATGGGCGGGGCCCCGTGATTTCTAATGGCTGCTACAAACAAGGGAAAGTTGTGCTCACCACTAATTGTTAAATGAAGCGATGAGGCTGTGACCACAAAAGAGTCCTCTGGACTCATCACATGACATCTCAATGTCTTCAATATATTGATAATGGGCTGAGGGCAGAGGACCTCCTGTATTTGTCTATTCCATATCATTTGTAGTTTTTTGTTTCTTTATTCTGTTGATTTCTTTCCAGATTTTATAAAGCAAACGATCCTATTCCACCCTTCCTTCTTATGGCCACAAAGCAACTCCATTTTCTTCTTGGATAGAGAGTCCCCCCATCTCATGTTAATTCCCTCAGCCTTCTACTAATTACCTTATTTGGATAAACTTTATTTCTATCCATATAAAGGTTTAGGCACCTGTTGATAGGAGAGATGGGAAGCGATTGCTCAGACTCATGTTCCTGAAGAAAGAGCGGGCGGATCTTTGCTTTGGAATCACGTCGGACATTGGCACAGGAAGTGGACAAACATTATTTTGCAGAGAAAGAGTGTAAGTCTTGAGTGTTGACATGTTCACTTTTATATGGATCTCTGAGATACTCATATGGGCCCAACTCATGTACTCGGCTCATGCTCATGTGTAGCCATGTTTTACCCTCAGCAGACTCAGGTTCCCTGATAGAAAAAGGGCCAAAAGGTTCCTCTACGGCAGGGGTCCCCAATCTTTTTTTTACCCATGAGCCACATTGAATTCTAAATAAAAGTCACTTTCTGTTCTTTCTAACATGGCAATTTGATGTTCTGCCCTTTAAAGGAGAAGGAAAGGCTAAAAGTAAGTAAGCTTTATCAGAAAGGTCTATATAAATATACCAGTAATCCCTCAAAGTAATGCTGCTCTGAGTCCTCTGTCAAACAGCACATTTCTTTCCTTCTATTGTGTACTCATGGGCTTCTGTATCAGACTAACTGTTTTCAGCTTAAACCTCCAGGGCTAGGGCTTGAGCATGCTCAGTTTGCTCCTCTCTCCCCCTCTCTCCTGTACCCTGAGCACAGAGCTATGAGTGAGCAGGAAGAGACTCAGGCAGGAAGTGATGTCACACCAAGCTAATATGGCAGATGCTATCCTAAATAAACAAAGCTTCTAGAGCTGTTTACTCAGGTATGGTAAAGCATTCTACAGAATAAATAGTGTTATAGCTTGTACTATTTTGGCTAATCTATTAACAATAAACTGCTTCGGTACCTTTCCTTCTCCTTTAATCTTTTGAAAAAAATGAATGAACACATTGAAGGAGATTGTAAAACATGTTTATTTTACCTTTATTTTATACCCGTGAACTGACATTTTTCTCTTTCATATCAAATAGCATCTTAGGAATATCAGTTCCAACAATAAACCACAGGATCTAGAAAATCAACTCCAGTGAGGATATATTGGGCCACCCTCTCCTCTATTGGGTGGGGTTTCAGTGCAAAGATAGAACATATCCCAAGTAGGGTCAAATCTATTAAAGGAAATGCAAAACCTTGTAAACCAGAGTGCTCTATTTACAATATTTTTTATTCTAGTTTTCAAGATATCAGCAGTTTTTACTCCAATATAATGAATCTCAACAACAGCGCCAACTGCTGTTCAATTCGGCGCACAGCAAGTCAAGTCAGCAAAAAGGGGAAAGTCCTGCGATTACTCCAAAAATGACATTAGATAGCCGACGTCTCTCTGTTCAGGTTTGAGCAGAATAACATCACAAGACTTTGCTCTTCTCACTAACTTAAATCTGGCAATTGGTAGAAACGAACAGCAGGTGGCGCTGTTGTTCGAAATTCATTATATCAGCAGTGTAGTAATTGTGAATACCTTAAAATCTAGAAAAAAAAGGGCTCAATGCAGAAAGCAAAAGTGCTCTGAGCACTGGTTTTTATTTCCTTTAATGCTGCAAAATAAATAGATCAAATTATTATACAGCCCTAAATGCAAAAGAATTTTATTTGAACCTATTGGTTGTGATTGCTGTAGGTTAGGACAATTAGACTAATTAACCACAGCTCGGTGATTAGGATGAGAGTTGTAGTTAAGCAAAAGCTAGCAGGTTGCGAGTTCAAATCCCAACTAGAGGTGACAAATTCATGAGCATTATAAAAGGGACCTTTATCCTACTTCCTGCAGAAATATGGAACCTCGTATGGAATTTAAATCAATGGGTTAATATCTCACTAATGATTAATCCCTTAGACGAGCCATTTATGTAAGATGTTGCTAAACTATAACTCACTGTATCTCCTCCTGCCTGAATTATACAGTAATCTTTTTGGTCTCATGGAAGGAATAAATGGTGCCGTTCATTCACAGTTCTGCTGGCTAGAGATGCCTGGTTTGATTAGTGGATCAGATAAGAGGAAACAAAACTATTGATCCTTCTAAAATGACGTCTGCTTGAAAGCTGCACCACAAATGGGAAAGAAATGGGACTACTGGGGAAATCCCATTCATTTTTCATTTCATTAGCGGAGGGAGAATTAATCTGAATGCTAAAAATGACAATTATAGATTTAATTTCAATATAAAAGAGCTGAGCCCCAGTTGCAGTCACAGTTGGAGGCCTAGTCGAATTAGGGATGGGTTAACAGGTACCTATATTGTCTGGGTCTTTTTGTGTAATCACTTTTGGTGGCACTGAATGTATTTAATTCTGATGGCAGGACTATCCAGTATAGTAGGGAGCAGATATAATTAGGGTTAATTTAATTTATAGTAAAAGATTTGCCCATGCTCTTTAATGCAAGGTGTTTGGCTTTTACCATCTTATAATTTTGGGTTGTCTGTATGGCCAGTAGATATCTAGACAATTTCTGCTAATTAGGCTGCTTTGAGGTGTAAGGACCATATTAACCCGTTGATGTCTCCAGGGGTCTAATTGAATGGATCACCCCATTTCAACCAATCAATAGGATGTACAGTGGCCATTTTCCAGGCGGCACATGATTCGAGGTACCTTTAGGGCAGCAACTTGTTACGAGTTTAGACCCGTAATTCACACGTTTCAGTTCAGACCAGACATTTCAACCTCAGCTGGTGTCAGTTTCACGGAAATTCAATTTGAATCAGTTGGTGGCACAAGCCCAGATTTACTTCTTGCGCATCAGGATTTAATAGGAATATCTCTGCTTATTTGTCGACAAGAAATATGCACAGTGGTACGAGATGGGTTTGTCCATGAAACAACGAGGAATCTGGTCTTGTTGGACGGAACAGATTTAGCGCCAGGCTCGGTTCAGCAGCTTGACCTGGGCCAACCTCTTGGTGATCATTGTAGCAAAGACCAGGCCAATCAGGACGCTGCTTATCAGGATATAATCATAATCATCCTTCAGGACATCGAACTGCTTCGAGGGGTAAACTCGCGTCTGGTAAAGGTCAAGTCCGTAGGCCACAACCTATTGAGAAACGGAAACAGAGATCAGCAAATGTGGTTGGTCACAGGAATAAGTTGAACAGGCACTCAAATGAAGGCAATCTTTCCCAGGTAGTAGAATTCAGTAAAAATATTTGTCATTATTAGCCTCACGCATTTCTCTAGCCTATGACTAAGTGTGTATAACACGAAACGCGTAAGGCAAATATTTCTACTGAATTCTACTGCCTGGGGAAGATTGCCTTCATTTGAGTGCTCTTCCTTGACTTTGGTGCGTTGCCTTCATGTTACTGGACCGTTTGTTCTTTATTTGGTCACCAACTAAGACAAGAATGGCACCTTGAACCAAAACCCTTACCAGGCACGTTGACTCCAGTCCAGAGGGGGCCGTGTAAATTCCGCGCATGCGAGAGATCGTCTGGTTGTAATTTATAAAGCGTTCAGCGTGGATCTGAATGTCTGGAGTATAAGGGATTAAATTCTCCTCTCTGAAAATTTAAAGAGACATTGGAAAAATACAGCAGAATTATTATTGCTCTCAATGTAGATTTACAATAGTTAAAGCGATACCGAGACCAGAATTTGAACCGTGTTTTACATCTACCATAAAATTGACTTTGCATCTCTCTCCGTTAGTATTAGAAACGGACAGGCTGAGATGGGACAGTCAGGTTGGCAAAACAGTCAGGTTTAGGAACTTCAACTAACAATTACTTACAAAAACAAACCTCTCAGCAAAAAAAAACAATCAGCATGACCTACAGGTAACTTTTAATGTACATTCATATTTTAAAAAGTAGTTTTTTAGTGTCAGGATTGTAGTGGAGGATTGGCCGCAGATCTCACCTGGTGTATTCATTTGGTATCTCCGGTCGCCTTGGGTCCAGTAATGCTTTAGGGAGGGAAAGGATCGCTCCGGAAGGAAGGCCAACTGCATGGAGGAACAATAATTACAGGTGTTATTGGGATACAAGTTTCTTATGCTCCAGTTCACACTAAAAGTAGATGCAAGAGATGACTTTGTTTTCTCTTGCCTAATTGGGGGACACAGGCACCATGGGGATGAAGATCCTGCAGCTGGAGACTGGACACTAAATAGTTAACTTTAAACTCCTCCTCCTCCTGCTCTGGGCTTCATCCCCTGCCTCCTCCTACAATCTCCAGTTTCGTTAGTGTCCTCAGAAGGAGAAGACACATAGTTAGTGGCTGGAGCAATTGATCAGGACTGCGTGTTAGGATCATGCCACATTATGGGGCCACTGACACACTCAAAGAGCCTCTCCAGCTGACAACTACTCTCCCTTATAGCCTTCCCGCTCTACGGAGGTCTGCAGGCTCGCTCCCTTCTTTCCCTACGCTGTCTTCCCGCTCCACGGAGGCCTGCAGCAGCGCTCTACGCCTCTTAGGTGTATATCCTTACACAGACAATTATATATGTGAGTCTTCACATATATTCTTGTTTGTGTCTGTGACAGGGAAACCGATTAAAAGGGCACAGTACAGCTGGCAACGGTGGTGAGTACATTCCACCCTTCTACCCTCTCTTTTCTCTACATAGCCTGGAAGTATTTATGTAGAAAGTGCTTGGAATACAGTGTTGAAACAATGTTTTGTCTGTCTGTCTAAACACTGTCCTTGCTGGTGTTCCCTACAGTGCTCCATTGCTCCCTGTTCTTTTCAAATGCCCCTGGAGCCCTCTTGGTATCGCCTACCTTCCTATAGGCGCATCGCTACTCTTCTCGCGCCCTTTTTTCTCCTGCTTCGCCGTCAGCGCCAACGTGCGTTCCACCTTGGAACGCACTTCCGCTTCCGCCCAGTCTCTGCCTCATGCGCATTAGGATTTTACCGCTCCCGCGCTGAGACGGCTCTTCTGGCGCCAAAGTCCCCTCACTCTAACGGCTGCTGCCTTCTCTCCCAGCACCTCGGCCCACATTGCTCCTACTTGGGGCCCCTGCTTCTCAAATCTTCAGCGACCGCGCTCCAGGCAGTCCAGGCAGACGGTTACAGGCAAGTATTCCTTCTCTTAAAGGGGCACTACACCTGGTATACATGGGTTTCCCCAGGGACTCTAAACCCTCTATTCTCTGTCTCCACAGCACCTTCTAGGAGGTTCTTATCCTTGCATTTGCTGGATTCCCCTGCCTCAGCAAAATTTAAAAAAAAAAAAAAAAAAAAAAAAAAAAAGATTGGAGAATTTCTCTAATTGGAGAAAGAGCATCATGGCAGATAAGACAGAAGAGCCCAGGACCTCTAAGTCCTCAGCTCACACACGCCAAAATACTCAAATCACGTTTCTAGCCTGCACCAAATGTAAGGCTAAATATCATTCGGCTTCGGCTGAATCCGTGTGTATGGCCTGCAGACCTTCAGATTCCTTGCCACCACCTTCGGCCAGTACATCTGAGTCTGAGTTGATCAGGGCCCTCTCCCTCTCACTTGCAGGCATCCAAAACCTGGCCCGCATCCCAGAGACATTAGACAAAGTCCTAGAGCACCTTTCTCAACCTGCTAGAACTGCCGACCTCCCTTCAGGTTCCAAACGCCTTGCACCTTCGCCACCTGATTCCCCTAGGGAACCATTTTCTCCCTCCGATGAGGAAGGCCAAGTCCTATCACAGGATGACTCTGATCAGGAACACACTGATCCAGATCTAGACACCCCTAGAACCCAAAAGGAGGTGGAAGGCCTGATACAAGCGGTGCTTAGTACCCTTAACATAGAGGAGCCCGTCTCTGTTGAGCCAGCGAAAAACATCTTTAAGAGACAAAAGAAGAGTTCCTACGTCTTCCCAGCTTACGAACAGCTGGACGACCTAATCAAGGCCCAGTGGAAACATCCAGACCACAGGGTTCAAATATCAAGGCGCTTCTCACAAACTTATCCCTTCCCTCAGGAGTGCACTGAGCTCTGGGCTTCACCCCCGGCGGTTGATCCCCCAGTTTCCAGACTTTCCAGGAATACCACCATTCCGGTGGCTGATGCAGCAGCATTCAAAGACCCTATTGACAAGCGACTGGAGGGGTTTTGCAAATCTTCCTTCACAGCGTCCGGATCCGCCTTTAGACCTATCTTTGCTATTGCCTGGGTCGCCAAGGCCATGGAGGTCTGGGTAGAACAGGCTGCGCAACTTCTCGGGTCCGAGGACCCTACCACCGACAATCTCCTCTCTCAAATAGCCGACGCTACCAACTACATTGGAGATGCGGCTATCGACGCAGCAAAGATGGTGGCACAGGCCTCAGCCCAGTCGGTGGCAGCTCGCCGTTTCCTTTGGCTGAAGACATGGTCTGCCGACCTCACATCTAAACGCTCCCTAGTCAGCCTGCCCTTTCAAGGAAAACTACTCTTCGGGGCCGAATTAGACAAGATAATCTCACAAGCAACTGGCGGTAAGAGCACACTACTCCCACAGGCCAGAACCAAAAGACCAGCCTTCAAGAGACGCCCCTTTTTTCGACCCTTTCGGCAAGGCCAAAGGTCAAAGACACAGTCAGACAAACCCAACACCAATTTCCGCTCTCGCTACCAAACTAAACAAAGGTCCAGTTGGTCGTCCAACAAAGCACCGGCCAAGTCCTCTCAGGACAAGTCCGCTTCCGCATGAAGGGGTGCCCACCCCCGAAGGGATCCCACTAGGAGGCCGCCTCCAATCCTTTCGGGAGGTGTGGGAACTCAAGATACGGGACCATTGGGTTCTCCAAGTCATCTCTCAGGGACTACTAATAGACTTTACCCAACCTCCTCCCCACAGATTTTTCGTATCCAGACTACCCCGACAACTTCACAACAAGAGCAAATTTCTCTTGGTCATTCAAGACCTTGTCACAGCAGGAACTATCCAACCAGTTCCACAATCCGACCGGGGAAGAGGGTACTATTCCAAACTCTTTATGGTCCCCAAGAAGGACGGCTCCCTGAGACCTGTGCTAGATCTCAAAGATCTCAACCCTTTCGTCAGGCGCTGCCACTTCAAGATGGAATCTATCCAATCAGTTTTGGCGTCCATGGAAGACGGGGAGTTCATGACGGTCATCGACATAAAAGATGCTTACCTCCATATCCCCATCCACCCAGCTCACCACAGGTTTCTCAGATTCTTTGTGCACGGTCAACACTGGCAGTTTGTCGCACTACCATTCGGACTGTCATCAGCCCCCCGCACATTCACCAAGGTGATGGCGGCAGCTCTAGAAGAACTAAGACTACAGGGCATTCCTGTCATTCCCTATTTGGACGATCTTCTCGTAAAAGGCGAGTCGGCAGCAACAGCCCTTCACCACACGTCTCAGGTCCTAAAGACCTTGACAGAACTGGGATGGACTGTCAACTTCAACAAATCGAAGCTCATCCCGACTCAAACGATAGAATACCTGGGGCTGATACTGGATTCCAGGAAAGGGAGAGCTTTTCTTCCGAGAGACAAGACCAGCACCCTCCAGGGCAGGATTCGAACCCTCCAGAGTTCCCTCAGGGTCCCTCTCCGGACGGCCATGCAAACCCTGGGCACCATGGTAGCATCCTTCCCAGCCATCCCTTATGCACAATTCCACACCAGAGCCCTTCAACATGCAATTCTGATGCACCAACGCACGGATCGCACCAATCTAGACCGCCGGATAGTCCTTCCGGAACAGGTCAAACGCTCTCTCTCCTGGTGGACTCAGCCACTACGGACAACTGTAGGGCGACCCTTTCCTCCTCTCCACTGGATGGTTCTTTCGACGGACGCCAGCCTCCGGGGCTGGGGAGGCGTGTTGGGCCAGACGACAGTCCAAGGTCTTTGGAATCAGGAGGAACGTTCTCTCCCCATCAACCTTTTAGAACTGAGGGCAATTCGCTACTCACTGGAACGCTTGACGCCCCTCCTCCGCGGCCACGCCACCCGGATCCAGTCCGACAATGTAACAGCAGTCGCTTATATAAACCACCAAGGCGGCACAAGGAGCCCGGCAGCCCTACGGGAGGCACAACACATTCTACTGTGGGCAGAAAAACACGTTCCGGCAATCTCTGCAGTACACATACCAGGGGTAGACAACTGGCTGGCAGACTACCTCAGCAGAGAAACCCTAGATCAGGGAGAGTGGAGCCTGCATCAGGAAGTTTTCCAACTCCTCGTGGACAGATGGGGTCTACCGGAAGTAGATCTGATGGCATCCCGAAGCAACTGCAAGGTCACTCGATTTGTGGCTCGGAGCATGGACCCACTTGCACTCGCGACAGACGCCCTAGTGATTCCCTGGCTTTTTTCCCTGGCCTACATCTTTCCTCCTCTGGCACTGCTTCCAAAGGTTGTCAAAAAGATAAAAAGAGAAGGCACTCCGACTATCCTGGTGGCCCCATTCTGGCCCAGGAGGCCGTGGTTTGCAGACATTGTGACACTCGCGAGGGACGCTCCGTTTCGCCTTCCTCTCCGGCAAGATCTGCTGACTCAAGGCCCTGTCGTCCATCCGAATTCTCTTCAGTGGGCTTTAACGGCATGGCTCTTGAAGCCCTAGTGCTGCGAAGAGCGGGAGCCCCATCGGACGCACTACCTACCATGCTCCGTGCACGCAAGCCGGTCTCTTCCAAGATATACCATAGAGTCTGGAAGATTTTCATCACCTGGTGCGAACGCAGAGGTACAGACCCACAGAAGGCTACAGAGACTGAGATTCTCTCCTTCCTACAGGAGGGCTTGCAGAAGGGGTTGGCCTTGAGCTCCCTGAAGGTGCAGGTATCTGCATTGTCTGTTCTTCTTCAGAAAAAACTAGCCCTAAGGAGCAATATCAGAACGTTTCTTCAAGGGGCTATCCGGTTAATACCACCGTATCGCTGCCCAGTACCACCTTGGGACCTAAACCTGGTACTCTCAGTACTCCAAGAGGATCCATATGAACCTATTGACATGATCCCTCTGTATACCCTTACAGAAAAAGTGGTTTTTCTTCTGGCCATCACATCAGCTCGCAGAGTCTCGGAATTGGCGGCACTCTCCTGCAAGTCACCCTTTACCATCTTCCACAAGGACAAGGTGGTCCTCAGACCTACTCCAGATTTTTTACCGAAAGTGGTGTCGGACTTTCACCTTAACCAGGACATCGTAGTGCCTTCCTTGTGCCCAGAACCCAAGAATCCTGGAGAGCGCAAGCTTCACAACCTGGACGTTGTTCGGGCTCTCACCTCATATCTACACACTACCAAGGAGGTCAGGAAAACTGATGCCCTGTTCATCATTCCCAATGGACCCAAACGTGGTGCCAAAGCAGCCAAGTCTACACTTGCTAAGTGGATTCGTGCTACCATCATCAGAGCATACGCACTTAAGGGTAAAGAATCTCCACTTCAAGTGAGGGCGCACTCTACTCGCTCGATTAGCACTTCCTGGGCAGTTCGGCATCAGGCATCGGCGGAACAAGTTTGCAGAGCGGCCACCTGGGTGTCCCTTCACACATTCACGCGATTCTACAGGCTACACACACAGGCTTCAGCCGAAGCTGTATTTGGGAGGAAGGTGTTACAGGCTGTCATTACTTAAACGCCTACTGGGGCTTACAGTGTCCCACCCTCATGGGTTGCTTTGGGACGTCCCCATGGTGCCTGTGTCCCCCAATTAGGCAAGAGAAAGAGAGATTTTTGTACTTACCGTTAAATCTTTTTCTCTTGTCCTATATTGGGGGACACAGGCCTTCCCTCCCTGTACCGACACTGGTTAAATTGTAGTTTTACCGACTCACGTTGGAGTTCGGTTCGGTTATATATGTTTTTTCAACCTTGTTTCTAAGTGGTTTGGTGGGGGTAGAGGTCCTCCTCTTCTGTTTTTGGTCATCATGCTCCTTCTTCGGTCGAAACTGGAGATTGTAGGAGGAGGCAGGGGATGAAGCCCAGAGCAGGAGGAGGAGGAGTTTAAAGTTAACTATTTAGTGTCCAGTCTCCAGCTGCAGGATCTTCATCCCCATGGTGCCTGTGTCCCCCAATATAGGACAAGAGAAAAAGATTTAACGGTAAGTACAAAAATCTCTCTATCCGGCTATAAACAAGCCCCACCCCCATTTACATACTGAGAATATGGCGACTGGTGATGCCTCGCTCAGTTATGGTGGCCTGCATGGCACGGATAGCTGAAGGGAAGATGTAGGACTGCTGTAGAACATGGGGGAGAAGTGGCCTATCCAGGGAGCTGAAGTTAGTGCTGTTATACTGTTCTGTTCCTTCGTAAAGCTCTAGAACGGTCACCTCACTGCGGCGAGCTTTGCTGTTCCAATATTGATACTGAGGGGAGAGAGCAGGTGTTACAGTAGAAGCAAGATGGCAGTGGAATCAGGTAAACAGTAGGATGTCTGTGATCTTACCACCACCCAGTTCTCTGAATGGACAATCTGTACAGGGCCCCGAGCTCTTCTCTGCACAGATGAATGGATAATGCGTCCTGTGACCCCATCAATGAGATAGATCCCAATAAAGCAGCGCTCTGGGTGTGTGTCTGTGCTCTCCGTCACCAGCACCAGCAGGTTGGGATTCAGGTACTGGAGAAGAAAGAAGCAGTTCTGTAACTTTTCCCTCTTGGACCCCACGCATGTAGTAGTTTAGATGTTACCCGACAACTAAACCATAGGAAGAGAATCTTCTTAAACTTGGAAGTTTCCTTACCTTGTAAAGTACGCTGCGGTCACCCATTACACGCCCTTGGGAATGAACATGCTCGTTGGATCGCTTTCCCTTTACAACAGTGATCCTCTGCAAGTCTGGTGGCAGCAAAACTTCCCAAATCTCCTCTGTAGAAAGGTCCTTTAAGGAACAGATAGAATAACACATATATACACACACATCATTTAATTCTCAAAAGTTATTCAGGTGCTTCAGTAAAATGTAGGATAGGACGGTGCTTAGCATTGCTGCCTTGCAGCACGAGGCCCTTGGTTCGGATAACTGGCTCCTTATAGGGAACTTAGATTGTAAGCTCCACTGGGGCACTGCGAATGATGTACATAACCAGTGTAAACACTGTCAAATATGTGGGCACAATATAAAAGATGATAATAATAGTAGGGAACCAAGTATTTTCAAAGGCACTCACCTTATGCAGCCGCAGGCCGGATAGTTTGCCTTTTTCCACATCAACCAGATAGAAGAATATGGTGGAACGCAGTTCCTGTAGCTGCTGAACAACATACTTTGTAGCAGGGAAAGCAATGACCTGTGAGAAAGAAGAGATTCCAGACATAAGTCCCAAACCACCACCAGATTAATGTTTAAAGGCCTCTCACTTCTTTCACCGCTTTGTAATAGTTTCTCCTCTTTATTACCTTGTGCTGATCATCCAGGAGCAGCAACACTTTAGCATAGTCATTGTCCATGATGGGGAGGAGCAGAGACTGGAGGATGGGGCGCTGCAAGGTGGGAGGGGCCAGCTGGCTCAGCTTTCCAAAGATTGGGTTAAACACGTACATTGCACTTTTCTCGGTCACCTGATATTAAACAACACATAGGGTCACAAATGAAAACATTGAATAGAAAAGGTAATCAAAGACTACTGCTTTGTTTTAATGGTACAAGGCAGACAGACAGACAGTGACAGACAAAAGCAACAACAATTACACAGAACTATAAACCCAGTGAGAATGAGGAATGAATGGATATTGGGAAGTTGTATCAGGAGTCAGAAGCAGCAGTGCAGAGAAGAGAAAGGGACAGACACAATGACAGTTACACAGAACTATAAACCCAGTGAGAATGAGGAATGAATGGATATTGGGAAGTTGTATCAGGAGTCAGAGGCAGCAGTGCAGAGAAAGGGACAGACACAATGACAGTTACACAGAACTATAAACCCAGTGAGAATGAGGAATGAATGGATATTGGGAAGTTGTATCAGGAGTCAGAAGCAGCAGTGCAGAGAAAGGGACAGACACAATGACAGTTACACAGAACTATAAACCCAGTGAGAATGAGGAATGAATGGATATTGGGAAGTTGTATCAGGAGTCAGAAGCAGCAGTGCAGAGAAGAGAAAGGGACAGACACAATGAAAGTTACACAGAACTATAAACCCAGTGAGAATGAGGAATGAATGGATATTGGGAAGTTGTATCAGGAGTCAGAAGCAGCAGTGCAGAGAAGAGAAAGGGACAGACACAATGACAGTTACACAGAACTATAAACCCAGTGAGAATGAGGAATGAATGGATATTGGTACATTGCTTAGAATTAGGCTTTCATTAGAAAAATTTTAATTGTTTTATTATTTGATTTGAGTTACCCTTCATTGTATTTCACGATTACCTTATCCTTGACCAGCAGGGTGCACTGAGGTGGGTGAGGGAAGTGAGCCGTCGTTCTCTGGACAAGTAACTTGAAGGAAGAGCCGGGGTGAACTCCATGCAGGTAAAACTTCCATATGACACTACCAGAGCTGCTCTCAATGCCAAACAGCTGCAGACACAGAGAAGGGACAAATGAAAGGAGAATCAACCAATCCACTTCAAGTAACCAACACTGTTACCCCATGTGTCCCCAGACTATATCCTCTGAAAGATAATTTAAGGTACAAGAGAGATTAAAGGGGTCTATGAAATCAGGAGACTTTGTTCAGAGACGATGAGCTCTGCATAAACAAGCCCCTCCCTTCGCTAGCTGCCAACTGTGTCAGGTTCACAGATAAGGGAGTTAATTAATCAAGGGTTTTAACAGAATGGGCTAAATTAACTGCCTTCTTAATATGAATGGTAAGAAATAACAAAAGCCACAAAAAAAAAAGGGAATGGTATGTCCCTTAAGTGTCAGGGTACACAGTCCGTTTTGGAGCGATTCAGGTTAGTCAATACAATCAGCTGGGGGTGCCTAACATTTGGCACCCCAAGTGAACCAAGCCTTTCCTTCTCCTTTAAGAGCTTGAGAACCCCCCATTTCAATCTCATCCCCATCCTTGGCAGTTATTTTTCACCTTTCCAGAGGCCGTCACCATAACCATCATCTTCTGCAGGTTGAAGTCATCCCTGGCCAGTGTGTCGACGTTGATCTCATTGCGGATTTGGCTGCGGGGCTTACGGGCGTCACAGAACATCTTCCAGAGGTGGGCGCTCCAGGACTGCAGTAAGATCAGCTGGGACGACAGTCGCTTTAGCACCATCCCTAGCAGCCCGTCTGAAGTGGAGAAACACAGTCACTTATGGGTAATCTCAAAGCCCAGCATGAGAGAATATCAACATAACCAGCCCGAAATTCTTTTTTGTCCATTTACTGTCTAACCCTCTGAGTAGGTACCCCACCAACCCCCCATACCTCCATCAAGGCCACAGTACA
This sequence comes from Xenopus laevis, assembly GCF_017654675.1. Lineage (NCBI taxonomy): Eukaryota > Metazoa > Chordata > Amphibia > Anura > Pipidae > Xenopus > Xenopus laevis. Next base: position 110,613,683 of record NC_054384.1, on the reverse strand, counting down.
AACAGTCCTAGAGAGAAGGTGTGGGAAGTGCTGTACAGATATATTAGAAGAAACAGTTCATGCAGTTACCTTGTATAGCTGGGTCCAGGCAGCAGGGAAGCAAAAAGGAAACATTGGAAAACAGAACTGTGTGTGAGAAAGTTGCTGAAACATGGATTATTTAGGGATCCTCCCAAACCCTCCTGAAAGCCACTTATAGATATGCTAACCACAGAAGTATCCCTTGCTTAGTTATGCCTAGTGCATGCTTATTCTGGGCAAACATTAGCAAATCCTACCCTCGTAACAACCTACAATCTATTTGCTTAACCTATTCCACCTGATTGATTGCTATAAATACAGGGTTGGCCAAAGTTGTGTATATCCCAAAGTAGTTCCTCCGATAATGGCCATGCCCCAATAAGATCAGACTATACTGCCTTGATGCCAGATGTTGTGTAACCTGAGCCTACTCTCCTTTAAATGGCTGCCCCCATGGCTACACAGTGGCTTATTTATCTAAACTATAGTAGTACTTATCTGTTATCTACTGTGTATCCTGTGCTTGAATGGCTGCCCCCATGGCTACACAGCAGCTTGTTTATATAAACTATAGTAGTACTTATCTGTTATCTACTGTGTATCCTGTGCTTGAATGGCTGCCCCCATGGCTACACAGCAGCTTGTTTATATAAACTATAGTAGTACTTATCTGTTATCTACTGTGTATCCTGTGCTTGAATGGCTGCCCCCATGGCTCACAGCAGCTTGTTTATATAAACTATAGTAGTACTTATCTGTTATCTACGGTGTATCCTGTGCTTGAATGGCTGCCCCCATGGCTACACAGCAGCTTGTTTATATAAACTATAGTAGTGTTCCTGAAGCAAACACAGCACTTTTACCAGAGCAGGGCAACACTGCATTATATTATTTTGATGTATTTTGATGTTACTCTTCCTTTAAAATGACCTTTATAAAAGCAGCAGAAAGGTCTACAATACAATCCTTAGTTTTCATTCTTCTTCCAATACCTCCATAAAACATAAAGCCAGGGAAAGTTTGGGTGCCCCTCTGGGATTATTTACCCGCTTTCTTGCCAAACTCCCCTTCCAGTTCAGCCTGGGCTCCTGTCAGAGGTAAATCGACCATTTCCATGGTGACCACATCAGCCAGAGATTCCTCTCGCAGCCAAATTGATTTCCCTGTAAAAGTAAGATGAAAATGAGTGGGGCCCATGTTGGAGGCAAATGAATAGACAATAGAGCAATATCAGGAATTACCTGGCTGCTGGAGGAACAGGAGCTGGTTATCCTCAGTCTGTACCAGGGCTCGATAACCCACTGAATCGTCCTTTCTCAGGAATGTTTGGAGGTAGAACTTAGATCAAGACAAGAAAGGAAGTGAGTATAAGGGAAAGGCAAGAGAAGAATTAGAAACCTTTTGTCTATTCAACCTACAGAATCCGGTCGCACACAGCTCTGATCCAGGGTGAAGCTCATGGTGGTCTCTAACAGTCGCCTGCCGCTATCAGCCATGTACAGATTGATGCTGTAGGTGTGTCCAGGGCAGTACCAGGGCTCCTGTACCGACACAAAGAAAGCTGCTGTATCAGCATGGGGCGCTACACCCAATCAAACACCTGAATAGAGACCAACTGCAGATCTGCACAGCTTTACCTCAGCACAATTTTGTCCTGTTGGATCCTCAGGCTCTGGTCCAGATTTCTGGTTCTGAAAAGAAATATATAAATGAAAATCAATAAATGTACAGAAGACACAATAATCAAACGGATTATTAGATATTCTCTATTTGGATTTGGGCGAATCCCAAATCTCACAGGCAGGATTCTGGCGTATCAAGAACCAAATCCAAACCCAAATTTGCATATGCAAATCAGTGTTAGGTTTTGGAAGAAAAAAAAGGTGTATTTCAAGCAAAAAAATTTCAGATTTTCTTAGGGTTCAGATTCAGTTCAGCTAGGGCCCTTTGAATCAGACGAATCCTAATCCTGCCGAAAAAAGGAAAAATCCTGGATTCGATGCACCTTATATCTTATATACTGAACTCACTGTACCAGCCCAAAGGTACAGCCACCATATAACTGCACTGACCAAGGCCTTTAAACCTGTTCACAGGAGCTTAGCATCTTAAATCTTGTTAGACCATCTTTTGTGTCAGTGGCACTGCACATTATAAGAATGCTCTGGGCTGCTGATGGGGTTCAGGGGGTGATCAAAACAGTACACACCTCTCATGCTAATTAATGAATGTGGATTATGGGTTTAAGACATCAGATGAATGTATATTCTGGAAGACTTACCCCTTCGGTTTTGCACTGCATCACTGCAACAACAGTTTTCTCTCCGGTGGTAGCAAAGTTCACCAGTGAAACCTGTAGGAAAACAAAGAGTGAAACACTGGAGAGATCACCCCCCATTCTTACCCCTCCTACCAATTCAGAAGCTCTTACTAATCCAAGCAGGAAAATTACCCCTTTATAAAGAGATTTGCCACATTTACATGGCATTATGCCTAAGAAGCATTTGGCTAGCCCTAGGATGTACATTTCGCTTGTTGCCTTAAAGGTGGCCATAGACTCACCAATATTATCGTTCAAAACTGATTAATTGATATAATTAGGTGCTTGCTTATAAATGTAGAACACCACAGGCAAGTAAAAGGAAGCAGTGTCAACAATTTATGGTGGAACAAGAGCCGACCAATATCGGCAGAAGACTTGGATATCGGTAGGCTTGTTGGCTTGATCAGGCTGGTTGGAAAATTTTGATTGGACAATTTGAAGGCACCTGAACATCGGCCACTGTTACTGCTGAATCATCAGATACAGGTAGAATTGTATTGTTTCTATATGTCTATCTGACCATTCAGCTCTACACGTGTGTATTGAAATGAACCCTCTTTCCTGGAAACATCTTTTCCCAGGAAAGATCGTAATTGTAATGTCTTTCTTGGAAAAGATCTTTCTAAGAAAGATTGTTAGTTTCAATACATAAGTGTAGAGCTGGATCGTCAGATATAGAAACAATAGAATTCTACCTGTACCTGATGATTCAGCACTAACAATGGGCATGTTCAGGTCCCTTTAAAGGCACCAGATGAAATTTTCTGTCCAGAGCGACCGACGAGCCGACCGATATCCAAGTCTTCTGCCGATATCGGTCGGCTCTTTTTCCACCATAAATTGTTGACACTGCTTCCTTTTACTTGCCTGCGGTGTTTTACATTTATAAGCAAGCACCTAATTATATCAATTAACATTGTCAGAGAAAAAAACATACATATAATATGTGTAAATCACAGCCAACTTGTGGAGGCTAAAAGATGAAAATGCTAAGCTGCTCTCATTGTCTTGTTAGCAGAACAGAAGTCTGTCAGACTAAATGTCCGACGTGGGGGTGATACCTGGGAGAAGTCGCGCAGAGGGGTGAGGACTCCATCACGGTGCTGCATTAACACAAATCGTCGGGGTGCAATCTGCAGGAAGAACTGTGAAAGGCTCTCCCCTATACCATTTTGAGGTGCTGTGATTACATCCAACTGAGTAAGTTCTTCAGCCAGTTCAATGCCCAGGGACTATAAGAGACACACAGGATTTATTAGGCACCCTTGGGTAAGAAAGCATTAAAGGTGAACGATCGCGAAAATAAAAATTTAAAATAAGCTTCAACATACTGAACTAAGAAACTTTCTAAATGTTCTTCTGCTTAGGAATAAAATTAGAAACCTTTCTCACATCTTTCTTAAGCAGAAGAACATCAGCCTCTTTCTTTCTCCTGACAAATTCCTTGACTACTTGCTGGTCAGACTGGTGGGAAAATGACCAGCAGGTGGCGCTGTTGTAACTAAATTCATTCATATTAACAGTACATGTATCCCTTAATATCTTGGAATAAAAACAAAATAAATAATGAATGTAAATGACAAAAGTGCTTAGAATAGCCCCCTCATCAATTTTACATTCACTTATTTTAAAAGTTTACTTATGCTTTAAAGGGATTCTGTCATGATTTTTATGGTGTCGTTTTTATTTCTAAATGACACTGTTTACACTGCAAATAATTCACTCTACTATATAAAATGTCATTCCTGAACCAGCAAGTGTATTTAGTTGTAATATTGGTTTGTAGGTGCATCTCAGGTCATTTTGCCTGGTCATGTGCTTTCAGAAAGAGCCAGCACTTTAGGGTGGAACTGCTTTCTGGCAGGCTGTTGTTTCTCCTACTCAATGTAACTGAATGTGTCTTAGTGGGACCTGGATTTTACTGTGCTATTCTTAGATCTACCAGGCAGTGGTTATCTTGTGTCAGGGAGTTGCTATCTTGTTACGTTCCCATTGCTCTGTTGTTAGGCTGCTGGAGGGGAGAGGGTGATATCACTAGAACTTGCAGTACAGCAGTAAAGTGTGACTGAAGTTTATCAGAGCACAAGTCACATGACTGGGGGCAGCTGGGAAACTGACAATATGTCTAGCCCCATGGCAGATTTCAAAGTTAAATATAAAAAAATCTGTTTGCTCTTTTGAAAAATGGATTTCAGAGCAGAATTCTGCTGGAGCAGCACTATTAACTGATGTGTTTTGGAGAAAAAAAAGTGTTTTTCCACGACAGTACCCCTTTAAGCATCAAAACAAAGAGATGTGTTATAAAGCAGGACTGCCCTCCCTCTGCTCTCCAACAGCTTTTGATTTACAAATGCCAGGATACCCTTTAACAGGCCCATTCTACAACCAAGGGACCCACCTGCAGAGAATGGCGTGTTGTCTCCTCACCGGAGAGTAAAGAAACAATGTGAACAGAGGCCATTGGTGCATCACCACAAACCAAAACACCTTCTCCAATCACCCCACAAGTCCCATGCAGGGTACGCAGCCATGGAGTCAAGACCCGAACCTGCAAAGAGATACAAAGATATGTATTGCTAGGACACAGGGGAAGCTTATGTTTCTACTGAACCTGTGAGGATACAAAGGCAACATAAAGGATGTCTCATGTCTCTGAGCAGGACACCCCAAACTGACCTGGTGGCTGATAGAGCCGTCTTCCACGCTGAATGTGAGGATAGTCAGGTGACTCTGAGGGACAAGTCCCACGACATGGACATAACCTTTGTATGGAGAGTGGAGCAGCTGGTACTGTACAGAGTCACTGGGGGAAACAGCTCAGGTTAAAAAGCAGGGAGAGATACAAAAATGATATGAACTTAAAGGCAAAGGAAATTGTGACAGTTCAGGTGGCCTTACACCTAGCATGTCCCTAAACTTAAATAATAAAGGTAACCCCGTGAGAAAGTGAAGAAAATATCTATTTGTAGAGATAGGGTGTTCCATCCTGTAATATATATCGAGGAATGAAGGAATGAACCCTTGTGTGTAGGCCAACTTCATTTTTATTTGAACCCCTATGTTAAATTATAATAGATTATAACACTATATGGCATTCAATTGTGTTTGTTGATATGTTTTAGTTGGTGCAAATAAAGTCATAATTGGAAAAAAAAAAAAAAAAAAAGCCTAAAGGAAACACAAGGCCAATGGTACAGCCCAAATCCTCAGTAGCCCCCCAATGGGTAAACCCATCTTCTAGCTGTCCACTCTCAGAGCAGCCCCAATACTTTACATTGTGTTCTTATTTCCTTTTTCATCAATTCGTGAGGTTGTAGGAAACAAACAGCAGAACAGTCGCATCCTGTGAAGTCTGACATCCACTTCTTACCTCTCTGGGATCGACTCCGACCACTTGAGATGTCCATTGGAGAGAAAGTGGAGAGATAATTCTGAGTTCTTCAAAACTGCCACGTACCGAGCTGTATCCTGACTGCCAGCAAAACTCAATGCCTGAAAACTGAGGACAAGAGATTGGTTTAGCAGAAAGAGCTGGAACCAAAGCAAATAGGAGGGTCTGTATATCACAAGAGTGAAGCCTTTATATTAACCAGATGGTTGTGATACTACTTATGTCAACAGGCTATTTTACTTGGACACAGTCATGCACAGACAGGATTATTACTGTTATTAATAACATGTATTTATAAAAAACAACATATTCTGCAGCAGAATGTTCAGTGGACACAATAAGGAATAACCTCATACTGTACTGTCTAAGGGAATCAATATGGCACCTCCTCCTCCCATATGTATAAATACAAATATACAGAGAAGGAATGTTCTGGGCACACAATAAGCTATACCCTCATACTGTACTGTCTAAGGGAATCAATATGGCACCTCCTCCTCCCATATGTATAAATACAAATATACAGAGAAGGAATGTTCTGGGCACACAATAAGCTATACCCTCATACTGTACTGTCTAAGGGAATCAATATGGCACCTCCTCCTCCCATATGTATAAATACAAATATACAGAGAAGGAATGTTCTGGGCACACAATAAGCTATACCCTCATACTGTACTGTCTAAGGGAATCAATATGGCACCTCCCTCCTCCCATATGTATAAATACAAATATACAGAGAAGGAATGTTCTGGGCACACAATAAGCTATACCCTCATACTGTACTGTCTAAGGGAATCAATATGGCACCTCCCTCCTCCCATATGTATAAATACAAATATACAGAGAAGGAATGTTCTGGGCACACAATAAGCTATACTCTCATACTGTACTGTCTAAGGGAATCAATATGGCACCTCCTCCTCCCATATGTATAAATACAAATATACAGAGAAGGAATGTTCTGGGCACACAATAAGCTATACCCTCATACTGTACTGTCTAAGGGAATCAATATGGCACCTCCTCCTCCCATATGTATAAATACAAATATACAGAGAAGGAATGTTCTGGGCACACAATAAGCTATACCCTCATACTGTACTGTCTAAGGGAATCAATATGGCACCTCCTCCCATATGTATAAATACAAATATACAGAGAAGGAATGTTCTGGGCACACAATAAGCTATACCCTCATACTGTACTGTCTAAGGGAATCAATATGGCACCTCCTCCTCCCATATGTATAAATACAAATATACAGAGAAGGAATGTTCTGGGCACACAATAAGCTATACCCTCATACTGTACTGTCTAAGGGAATCAATATGGCACCTCCTCCTCCCATATGTATAAATACAAATATACAGAGAAGGAATGTTCTGGGCACACAATAAGCTATACCCTCATACTGTACTGTCTAAGGGAATCAATATGGCACCTCCTCCTCCCATATGTATAAATACAAATATACAGAGAAGGAATGTTCTGGGCACACAATAAGCTATACCCTCATACTGTACTGTCTAAGGGAATCAATATGGCACCTCCTCCTCCCATATGTATAAATACAAATATACAGAGAAAGAATGTTCTGGGCACACAATGCATTATACTCTCTGTACACATGGGAAAATAAACGACACAATTGAGTATATTATGGTGTCTCACCTTCCAGGTTCCAGCACAGCCTCCCAGTTTAGGGCCCCAATGTTGGTCTCCCATGAGCGCAGCAGGCGCCCCCCAGACACTGTAATAGCATCTGAGAAAAGAAAGAGATAAACTGAAGCAAATGGCCAGAGGAAACCTTACAAAAAAAACAAAAGTAGAACTGGGAGGAGACCTAACCTTGGCCAATCATCATCAGCGCATCCACTGTTCCCTCAGACGTGTCTTTATCAACATGGCGCCACACTGCAGGGGCAGATTGTACAACAAGTAAAAAGGCGAAAACATTTTTTGTTAAATTAACAATTAATTAAAAGTAGCAATACACTCACTTTTATAGCATTCACATGACCAACTAACAACCCTCTAAATTATACTGCAAAACTCCCAGAACCCTCTCATACTGCAAAACTCCCAGCACCCTTCTGAATTGAATCTACAAGTATTTCACTTACATAGATCACCAGTCCGGGAGTTCAGAGCCGCAACAATGTTCTTGTCAGTAGCCGCAATGAGCTTTTTGGCTCCCAAACCAGATTCCAGTGATGCAAACTTGATCCTCCCCATGTACTGCTGCCTCCTGCACAGGGGAAGAGCCACGGTTAATCCAAATAAATGGTGAAACAGCATTGAGACCTCTTTAATTCCACTAGGGAAAGCTTCCAGTGATCCTTTAAAGGGGTCCTGTTGGAGGCAGCGCATGCAAAGTCGCATAACACTAGCCATTGGGTGGGCACATTAGCTGATTTGGCAGCAATCACCCTCAGGATTGTAAGGGTAACTCAATTCAAAAATAAAAATTTGCCTAATTAAAGAAGAAGTTTAATTCTAAGCAACTTTCCAATATACATGTTTTAAAAAAAAAAAAAAAAAAAATTTTAGTACTTTTAAAATTATTTGTAAAAATAATTGCTTTTGAAAGCAGCATTAGCTTAAAGGAAATGTTCACCTTAAATTAGTGAAATTCAGAGACAACTTGCAATTGGTTTTCATTTTTTATTATTCGTGGCTTTTGCGTTATTTTTATTCAGTAGCTCTCTAGTTTGCAATTTCAGCCGTCTGGTTGCTAAACTCCCCTAGCAACCATGCACTGATTTGAATAAGAGACTGGAATATGAATAGGAATGGTCTGAGTTTAATGTTCGTGTCTCTGGTGTTTCAGTCTGGCAGCTCAGTGATCCAGGAGCATCTGAACTAATACAATTTGCTACATTCAGCCGATCCATTCAGCCGATCCATTCAGCCGATCCATTCAGCCGATCCATTTCTCTGCAGCATCGCTGGAGTATTAGCAACTATTGTATCAATTCTAATAGCTGCCTTTAGGGTAAGGTCACACTGGGAGATTTAGTCGCCTGGCGACTAATCGTCTCTTCTTATGGGCGTCAATCTCCCCGAATTGCTTTTCCCTGCCTTTCCGCCGGCTATAATGAAAAATCGCCTGTTCAATGGCAGTCGATTCGATTTCCAAAGTCACCTCATGAGGAAACTTCGGGCGACTTCGGAAAACGAAGTGCCGCGAGTTCCATCCCGATGGCGATTTCTCATTATAGCCGGCGGAAAGACAGGGGAAAGCAATTCAGTGAGATTGTCGCCAGGCGACTAAATCTCCCCAAATCTCCCCGTGTGACCTTACCCTTAATGTAACTCAGGGATTCTGCTCAGCAGGGTCAAAGATAACAAATGTATCAACTAAATGTAACAATTTAGATCAGTTACAGAGTCCCCAGAGCCTCCTTCTTTACACCTTTGTGTCTTTACTCCTTTGTTTATTCACAGGAGGAGTTGGAGAAGAACCCCTAACTGTAAGTTGAGGGGATCCACAGGGCAGACAGACCCCCATTGGTCTCATTCCCTCCTGTGGTTCCTTCTCTCAGGCTGTACCCCAAGAGGCTGCACAGAGACTCCCCTGATCCCACTACTGCCCCTCCCCCAGTCCCAGGCCAAAGACTGACAGGAAGACTCCTATAGACCCTGTGACACCCTACGAACCCTTCTCGCCCTCCCCTGAGTCAGGAGCAATAAGGACAATCCCCTGCCCCACTCACCAATCAAACTTGCCCACTTGGTCCTCATACACAGCCCGACTCAGTGCCACGGAGGCCAGGAGCAGCGAAACCCAACACAGACCGGCCGCCATGACACCCGGGGGACAGCAACTCCTCCACAGCACAATAGATACGAGCAGCGTTGGGCAGAGCGACGCTCTGAACCATAGAGATTGATGACGCTTCACTGTCAGAGAGGCCTACGATCAGAGCTAACCAATGAGTGCGCCTCTGGTACCATAGAGTTCTGAGGCCTCCACAACGCCATAGAATAGCGCCGGGGAATGAGCGTCACTAAGCGGCTTAGTTGCATGCAAAATACTTTTGATAATCTATGATTAAAATACGGTAAACAAATGCTGCAGGTGTTGCTGGCTTGTAAAACGGCGGCGAGTAGTAACACTGCCCGCGGGGACTTGGATTGTTCAGGCTTCACGTTAAACAGCTATGGTATCCCACAATGCACCGAGCGGGCTAAGGTCCTCAGGAATGAGGCGCATGCTGCCGGAGCAGACACGTGACTGTACTCGCAGAGTCTCCAGCCATGCCCAAGTCTAAGAGGGATAAGAAGGGTGAGACGGGGGCGCTCGGGGCTGGTGATGTGGGAAGATTTGTCTGTTGCCTTGATATTCATTCTCTTCTTCTTTCCCTTCAGTTTCCTTAACCAAAACAGCCAAGAAAGGACTCGAGGTGAAGCAGAATCTCATAGAAGAGGTGAGAACCCCCAGGGCCAGTTATTTATATGCCCCCCCCACCACGAAAGCGAGATCTGTGTCTCCAAAGATGCCCCAGTAGCTCCCCATCTTCTTTTCTGCTGATTCACTGATTCACATGCTCTGTGCTGCTGTCACTTACTGAGCTTAGGGAGCCACTCACAATATACAGTACACATAGAATAGAAATGTCACAATATAAGGCTGATTAGTCATTAATACACATAATTACTACATGGCAGCACAGAAACCAGTGCAATTAGCATCAGAATTGAATAATCAGCAAACCTGTAGCATCAGTTTATATTACAGCCAGGGAAGCTTATTTTCTGCTGGATAATTAGTGACGAGCCCTAAGCTTAGCTTCTCAACAGCCAATCAGAGCCCACTGAGCATGTGAGTGTCACAGACACTTTCCAAGATGGTGACCCCCTGTGACAAGTTTGAAGTCCTGGATCATTGCTGCTATTGACAAGCTCAAACTTTAGCCTCCTGCAATAAGTTCACTATATAAAATAGGACATTTTTAGCTACATTCATTTTTAGTCTTTAGTTCTCCTTTAAATTGTGTAAGTCTAGGGGCCCAGTGATGTTGCTATGAAAAGCTCATGTAGAAGACACTCCTCTAATTCAGTAAATAGATCCCAATATACCCCAGAGAGGAGCAATTCTTAGAAATTATTTGCACCGACCCAGGACACCAAGTTTCCAGATTTGCGTCACTGAGGGTGGAGAGGGGGACAAAAATTTTAGTTCTCCTTGGATTTTTTGTCATTAATCAAACTGGCACTTGTTGTAGCTGCGGAAATGCGTGGACACCTACAAGTACATCTTTGTGCTCTCTGTGGAGAATATGAGGAACAACAAACTGAAGGACGTCCGAAACGCGTGGAAGCACAGCAGGTAAGTGATTGGTGTTTTGAGGGTCCCCTTCCTGTGTGTGTGGGGGGGGGGTCACTGCACATTGTTATTCCTTCAGCCACCATTGCCTGTTATACTGCCAGAATGTCATTCATCCTTATTCTGTATAAAAAAAAAAAAATTGTTTTTAAAGTGGAAGTGCACCTAAAAACTGTTGTTTGCACAATACAAATAACTATACTAAGTAACTTAACAATAAACATGCAGTCCACAATTTCATTGGTTTCATATAGAGATGCACCAAATCCAGGATTCGGTTTGTGATTCGGGCAGGATTCAGCCTGTTTCAGCAGATTTCAGATTCGGGCGAATCCTTCTGCTCAGCCGAACCAAATGCAAATTAGAGGCGGGGAGGGAAATAGCTTGACTTTATATCACTAAACAAGGACGTAAAAAAATGGTTTCCCCTTCCCACCCTAATTTGCATTTGCAAATTAGTATTTGTTTCAGTGTTCGACCGAATCTCTCGCGAAGGATTCTTGGTTCGGCCGGATCCAAAATAGTTGGTTTGGTGCATCTCTAGTTTAATACCTGTGAGACTGTTGAAATAACAGCGCACGTTAGTTCTACTTTAGTTCTGTTAATCAGCTGAATTCTGCGGCATTGTCTCAAGGGGTAGAACCAGACACCAGAAATAAAGACTTTTTCCAGTTACTTTCTACTTTCTATTGGTGACTTTCTATTTTCACCTTCTAAAGCAGCTCTGGGAGGGGGGTCGCTGACTCTTTAACTAATCTAAATTGATACATTTCTTGTGTTTATTCCTGCTGAGCAGAATCCCTGAGTTTCATTAAAGCAGCATCTCTGGAGTATCAGTAACTATTGTATCAAGTCTAACAGCTGCCTGTAATGAAACCCAGAGATTCTGCTCAGCAGGGACAAAGATAAGAAATGGATCAACTAAATGTATCAATTTAGACCAGTTTACAGGGTCGGCGACCCCCCACTCCCAGAGCTGCTTTAGAAGGTGAAAAATGACACTTTATACTTCAATATTAGAAAAACGGTGACGCACAGAAAATAGAAAGTCATTGGAAAAATTCGTTATTTCTTGTGATCTGTCTGAAACCAACTAGTTGTTTAAAAGTGACCCACCCCTTTAAATGCAGCTGTTAGAACTGATATAGCTGTTAATACTCCAGAGATGCTGCTGAGAAATGTAGAAACTAATTGTAGCAACTAATTGTAGCAACTAATTGTAGCAACTAATTGTAGCAACAGTGTAACAGTTTATAGTCTGCACCTGAATTACTGAGTTGCCAGACTCAAACACCAGAGACAGGGACAAGAGTCCTGCGTTAACTTAGCATGTTCTAGAGAAGCCAATCCTAAGCAACTCTTCATTTGGTCTTTATTTTTTCCTTTTTTTTCATATGTTTTGAATTATTTGCTGCCTTTTCTTCTGACTCTTTCCAGCTTTTAAATGGGGGGGAGGGTCACTGACCCTATCTAGAAAAATAACTGCTCTGTAAAGCTGGCCATAGACGCAAAGATCCGATCGTACGAATCATCGTACGAATCATCGTACGAATCATCGTACGAATCATCGTACGAATCATCGTACGATCGGACTTTCCCATCTCCCGACCCTCCACTAACCATTCAGATCTCAAGTCTTACCAGTCAGATTAGTTAAAGAACAGATCAGCAATGTTCTGCCCCTGACAGTAATCGTACGATATCTATGTCCAACCAAAGCTGGTGACAGTCTCCCACTGAAAATCGTACGATTAGAGATATTATCGGCAGCCGACAGAACATTTTCTAACCTGTCCCATCGACCAAACGACCGATCTCCGCCAGACGAAAAATGTCAGAACTCTCCGCACACGGTCTGAAAATCGTACGAATCCAAGATTCGTACGATCGGATCTACGTCCATGGCCAGCTTTAGGCTACAAATGTATTGTTATTGCTACTTTTTATTCTTCGTCTTTATATTCAGGCCTCTCCTATTCATATTCCAGTCTCTTATTCAAATCGGTGCATGGTTGCTAGGGGAATATGGACCCTAGCAACCAGATGGCTGAAATTGCAAACTGGAGAGCTGCTGAATAGAAAGTGAAATAACTCAAAAACTAAAAATAATAAAAAATGAAAACCAATTGCAAATTGTCTCAGAATATCCCTCTACATAACGGTTAATTTAAAGGTGAACAACCCCTTTAATAGCAACGGCCGTTACACAACTATAGAGCGAGTGAGAATAAAGAATGAATGGAGAATGGGAAGTTGCTTAGAAATATCTTTCATGTTGCAGAAAATGAGTGTTTGGGTGAGCCACTTGCTATTTGGAGGGAGGAGTGGCATTAACCCACTGCATTCAGACTGTTATTTTGGTCGGCAGGTTATTCTTTGGGAAGAACAAGGTGATGATGGTGGCGCTGGGGAAAGGTGTCAGTGATGAATACAAGGATAATTTACACAAGGTAACGCTCCTATGAATCCTCTTTTATGTTAAAGACACAACACTGAAATCATAGCAACCAATCAGATGTCTCATTTCATTACTGTAACAGTGCTGTGCCCATAAATTCTAACTGCTGATTGGTAGTTACAAGGCTGGGGCAAATCCTGGCAGTGTTTTATATTAACTGTGATGTTATAGTGACATCAGTACAATAATTGTATCCAGTTTCTGTGGGTTTGGGGAAATACACACGCACTGCATTGAGTAGAGAGATACCGCAGAGCCCAGATGTGCAAGTTCAATGCTTTTTCCTTCCGTTTCTCTTTAGCTGAGCAAGTGCCTGAAAGGGGAGGTTGGACTCCTGTTCACTAACCGGACAGAGAAAGAAGTGGAAGAGTGAGTATGTCAAGTCTAAATAGTATACGTGGTCCAAAAAGGCTCACATTCTTACTTACTAAAAGTGCACCCGACCCTTTCTTAGAGCTGTCTAATGTATCTGCCAGTACAGCTGCCCTTCCCAGCTCTCACTGTAATAACCTTTTTACTGTCGGGGGATCTTGTCCTGGACTGGACTGAGGTGCTGATACATTTTCGGTAGGGATGCACCGAATCCACTATTTCGGATTCGACCGAATCCACCTTAGAAGATTCGGCCGAATCCACCTTAGAAGATTTGGCCGAATCCCGAACCGAATCCTAATTTGCATATGCAAATTAGGGGCGGGGAAGGAAAAAGTGGAAAAAATTGGTTTCCTTCCTTGTTTTGTAACAAAAAGTCACGAGTCATGTGAAATCCCACCCTCCCTGCAATTTACATATGCAAATTCGGATTCGGTTCGGCCAGGCACAAGGATTCGTCTGAATCCGAATCCTGCTGAAAAAGGCAGAATCTTGGCCAAATCCTGGATTCGGTGCATCCCTAATTTTCGGGCTCTGTGTTTGCAGGTGGTTTGATCAGTACAAGGAAACTGATTTTGCCAGAGCTGGAAAAAAAGCCACATACTCGGTGGTACTGGATGCCGGGCCTCTGGATCAGTTCACTCACTCAATGGAACCACAGTTACGGCAACTGGGACTCCCCACTGCTCTGAAAAAAGGTGAATACAAAATCGGCGTGAAGTTGATTCATAATTATTGTATCCTCACCCCTCTCCCACCTACACAGAAACAACCTGCCCACATACCTACTGTACTGGGACTTTGTATCCCACACCCCTCCCCCACCTGCACCCTATATACCCAGGGAACCCACTGTACCTACTGTACTGGGACTTTGTATCCCACACCCCTCCCCCACCTGCACCCTATATACCCAGGGAACCCACTGTATCTACTGCACTGGGACTGTATATGGGAGTGACTGGGTATCCCCCACCTACACAGTAAGTAACTAACTCAGATACTCAACCAACTGTGCTTTTCGGTGCTGGGAGGAAGCAACTGTCAGTGCAGTTTTCCAAACCTGATGCTTTTCTCTCCGGCAGGAGTCATCACGTTACTGTCAGACTATGACGTGTGTAAAGAGGGGGACGTATTAACACCAGAACAAGCCAGGATTTTGGTAAGTAAAAGGGCTTGAAGGGGTAGATTTTCTTTCATGTTAACTTTGGTATGTTATAGAATGTCCTATTCCTAGCGTATTTTCTATTAGCCTTTATTTTTTAAAGTTCTAGAATTATTTGCCTCTGCCTCTTTTCAACTTGCAAACAGAGGTCACTGACCCCAGCAGCCAAAAAAAAAAAAATCATCTGAGGCTGAAATGTTCCTTTTTATTGCAATGTTTTTCACACCACTGGCTGGTTACTAGGGTAAATTGGACTCTAGCAACCAGCTAGCTGCTGAAATACCAAACTGAAGAGCTGTTGAACAAAAAGCAAAATATTTCCAAAACCATGAAATAAAGAATATCCGTCTGCATCTTACTTCAAGTGAATTTAACGGTTAACAAAAACCGGTTTAAAGGGAAACTAAAACCTGATAAGGTATCAAAGTAAATATGCAGAAATGTTTCCCTCTCTGCACTTTTACAATTAGTATGTTGATTACTGGTTCCAATAAAGCCTTATGTGTACCGTAAGCATTTGCTTTAGATGCCCTTTAATGAAGCCAAATATGTCTGGCCCTTCAGTTTATTCTGTGATCTATGGACCCCCATTTCCCTGTCCTGTGGGCACTAACTCTTGTTCCTTACCCCCTCCCTTTCCTTGTTCCCATACAGAAATTATTCGGCTTCCAAATGGCCGAGTTTAAAGTCTCCATCAAATCCATATGGACTGCAGAAACAGGCGAGTTCCAGAAATTTGGAGATGAGACGGAGGAGAAGAGTGAAGAGGAAGACATGGATGAGGAGGAAGGGGATAATGATGATTAACAACACTCTCTTTACCCCCCGGCTGGAATTTGTGAGATTAGGTCCGGTTCTGGTTCAGGACACTTATCCCGCTCTGGGTCTGCTGATACTGACAGCCAATCCTATAACAGGATGTTACTGTGTTTTAACAGATGAAATTTTGCCCTAAAATGTATTACAATGGGCGGCGGCTCCCACTGACTGGCAGTTTGTTTTGATTAAGGTCATCGGGCCCTCGGTCACAAGGATTAGAGCCACTCTCTGAGCTGCATTTTAGGAATAAAATCATGTGATCTGGTTACAGAACAAGTTTGTTTTTGTTAAATCCATCTCCCTGCACCCCTAGTGCGCCCTGCAGAAAAAAGATTTTGGGTGCCCCCCCTCCCCCTTGTTTTGGAACAACATAAACCAGGATTGATATTTAAAGGGGACCTTAAACCCTCTTTGTTTAACCACATTATAACCTTATTAAGGGTTAAGGCAGTGATCCTCAACCAGTAGCTCGTGAGTAACATGTTGCTCCCCAACCCCTTGGATGTTGCTCCCAGTGGCCTCAAAAGCAGGAACTTATTTTTGAATTCTAGTCTTGGAGACATATAAAAACCAGATGTACTGTCAAACAGAGTCTCAATGTAGGTTGACAATCCACATAGGGCTACTACATGGCCAATCACAGCCCTTATTTGGTACCCCAGGAACATTTTGCATGGTAGTGTTGCTCCCCAACTCCTTTTACTTCTGAATGTTGCTCACGGGTTCAAAAGGTTGGGGATCCCTGGGTTAAGGCATATGCTGGCAGCTTTAGTCCAGCCACTTCAGGGTTAAATTCTTAAAGCAATATTGTACAATAACACGCGCAGATCTGTGTTTTTGGGCTGATGTCATTGCATATGTTCCGGGGGATTATATTAAACTGTTTTGTACAGAGTTGTCTGGAGTTACTGGGTTCCTTGGAGGAGGTATGAAGTTCTATATAGAATATGAGCAGCTCAGGGCAAGTGTATGGGAGACAGAACTGTGAAATGCACCAAAATGTCCCATAGCGACAGGAATATTTGTTTTTCTTATAAAGCCCAAGGTGCTTTATTCACCCAAGTGCAAAAGTGCAAGTGTAAAACACACATTGCGCATCAGGGGGGCAACGACTTCGCATTAAAGGGGTTCTAGAGTCCTGCGCGGGTCCATTTTTTGGGACCGGACCCCAACCCGCATTCTTACCCGCTACCCGACCCTACTCGCAGGTACCTTATCCGCAACCCGCGACCCACTGACCATCAAGAATCAGTCATTGTAAACCAGAAGTGACGTCATCGGAATTAGACGTAACCAGACGAAAGGAGTGAATATCGATATTGAGAAGACCCACGGCCCGACCCACAGAACCGCCGACCCGTGGTTATCCTCACACCTGGAACTTCTAAACGCAACTCGCATGGTACCGCAGGTTTTTGCGGGTAACCCACGGGTACCCGACCCGCTGCAGGACTCTAGTTGGTTCACTTTTAAAGGGTTTTGTTCACCTTCCAACAACTAGTTGGTTTCAGACAGATCACCAGAAATAAAGACGTTTCCAATTACTTTCTATTTTCTATGTGTCACTGTTTTTCTAATATTGAAGTGTTTTTTTTTTAATCACCCTCTAAAGCAGCTCTGGGAGTGGGGGGGTCGCCGACCCTGTAAACTGTTCTAAATTGATACATTTAGTTGACACATTTCTTATCTTTGTCCCTGTTGAGCAGAATCCCTGAGTGTCATTAAAGGCAACTGTTAGACTTGATACAATAGTTGCACTTATATTATTATATTATATACTGAGAAATGGAGCAACTAAATACAGTTTAGAATCTGCACCTGAATTACTGAACTGTCAGACTCAAACACCAGAGACATTCAACTTTACACGTAGGGGCACATTTACTTAGAGTTGAATATCGAGGGTTAATTAACCCTCAATATTCAACTGTCACAGTTAAATCCTTCGAATTTCTAAGTCGAAGGATTTAGCGATATTTGTTCGAACAATTCAATTCTTCGAATCAAACTGTTCGAAGGATTTTAATCCATCGATCGAACGATTTTCATTCAATCAGAAATTGCCTAGAAAGCCTATGGGGACCTTCCCCATAGTTTGACATGTGTGCTCGGTAGGTTTTAGGTGGTCGAAGATTTTTTTAAAGAGACGGTACTTCGACCTTCGAATCGAACAATTCGAACTAAAAATCGTTCGACTATTCGATAGTCTAAGTAGCCAAAAAAAAGTTCGAAAATCAAAGTATTTTTTATTCTGTTCCTTCACTCGAGCTAAGTAAATGTGCCCCTTAGATTTTGGAAAAAAAACTGTAACAAATAAATAATGGAAAGTAATTGAAAAAAAGTCTTTATTTCTGGAGAACAATCTGAAATCAACTGAACTGAAAAATGTTTTTGGAAGGTGAACAACCCCTTTAAGTTAATTTTTAGTATGTTTAGTAGCCAATTCATAAGCAACTTTTCAATTGGTCTTCATTATTTTTTTTTTTTTATCGTTTATTAGTGATTTGCCTTCTTCTGACTCTTTCCAGCTTTCAAATGGGGGTCACTGACCCCATCTAAAAAAAAAACAAATGCTCTGTAAGGCTACAAATGTATTGTTATTGTTACTTTTTATTCCTCATCTTTCTATTCAGGCCTCTCCTATTCACATTCCAGTCTCTTATTCAAATCAGTGCATGGTTGCTAGGGGAATTTGGACCCTTGCAACCAATTGCTGAAACTAGAGAGCTGCTGAATAAAAAGCTAAATAAGTCAAAAGCCACAAATAATAAAAAATGAAAACCAATTGCAAATTGTCCCAGAATATCCCTCTCTACATCATACTAACGGTGGCCCAAAATAACCCTTAATTCTTCAGACTACCCTTCACCAGAGTTAGGGGACCCCCTTTATCACCGACCTGCTCGGCCAACAGGCACAAGGGAGCAAAGGGTCTTCAGACCCACGTCGCCCATCTCCCTCCAGCACAAAGGCATATAGGGGGTCGGGAATCAGGATTACCAATGGTCCCTCCAAGGAGAACCTGTAGATTCACAATGAGACAAGGGTTTAGGGGGAAGGAGCCCAACCCCTTCCTCGATCCATGCTTGACCCGGAGGTTTTGCACCACAATCCAAGTGCCAGGGTAAAAATATAAAACCAGCAATGGGACCCGTTATCCAGACTGCTTCCAGTTAAGGGATCTTTCCATAATTTGGATCTTCATACCTTAAATCTACTAGAAAATCATTTAAACATGAAATAAACCCAATAGGCTGGTTTTGCCTCCAATAAGGATTAATTATATCTCCGTTGGGATCAAGATTCTGTTTTAATATTACAGAGAAAAAGGAAATCATTTTTACATATCTGGATTATTTGGAGAAAATGGGAGTCTATGGGACATGGACTTCCCATAATTAAGAGCTTTCTGGATAACGGACCCAATACTTGTATCATAAGAAAGTGGAAGTGCCCCAGCCTATCAGCCGCATTATAAAAAAGCATTTGCTTCCAAGGTCAAAAGGCTGAGGCTAAAGAGCAAAAGTGCATAAAGGAAAGATTGTGTAATTCACCCCCGTGATCTTCCTGCCCCCCAAGTTTGCAGGGCCCGGGGCACATTCTCAGGCCCAACCTAAAATGGGGGTCCTTTGGCCAGAGGATCGAGTGCCTCTCTGCTCCACCAACAGATTGGGACTGCTATACCCCCCTTAGCTTGGAGATATCCCACCCACTGATATAAACAGATACGACACTTGATCTTGGCCAATGGTTAGTGATAGGAATAAAGTATTGGGGATCAGGCCCCCAGTTCATTAGTTGGGGGTGTGCACAGACAGGATCTAATTAGAAACTATTTATTGAGCTTTCCAGCTTGTAATCAACAACTAATGGGTCTGGGGTTTGGTTTTGAGGTTCTACCGATCTACCCAGGTCCCACTTTACTTTAGTACAAATCCCTGAGTATCAGCAGTTGGGCAGTCAGATCAGATAACCACTACTCCAGCGCTTGGGCTTCACTTAGCGGAAATAATTAGGACAGTCGTGGGCAACCAGATTCCAGGCTTCATTGAAAGCTGCTACAACTGGTGGGAGAAGGGGACCCCCTTCCAGCCCAGCCATGTTCTGCAGGTACTGATCCATACTGGACATTCCCAGGATAACTGCATCTCCAACATTACCCTGGATGGGAAAGAAATCACATGTAAGTATATTTGTACAGTAGGACTATGTCTCTCAAAATGCAGCAGTCCTGTCCTGCTTTATGGCAGCTGAGATTCTAGCTATCTGTATAACAGAACATTCTGTCCCAGTGGCTGCACAGATCCTATCTGATCCCCATTGTAAGCAGCAGTCCTGCCCTGCTTTATGGCAGCTGAGATTCTAGCTATCTGTATAACAGAACATTCTGTCCCAGTGACTGCACAGATCCTATCTGATCCCCATTGTAAGCAGCAGTCCTGTCCTGCTTTATGGCAGCTGAGATTCTAGCTATCTGTATAAGAACATTCTGTCCCAGTGACTGCCCAGATCCTATCTGATCCCCATTGTAAGCAGCAGTCCTGCCCTGCTTTATGGCAGCTGAGATTCTAGCTATCTGTATAACAGAACATTCTGTCCCAGTGGCTGCACAGATCCTATCTGATCCCCATTGTAAGCAGCAGTCCTGTCCTGCTTTATGGCAGCTGAGATTCTAGCTATCTGTATAACAGAACATTCTGTCCCAGTGGCTGCACAGATCCTATCTGATCCCCATTGTAAGCAGCAGTCCTGTCCTGCTTTATGGCAGCTGAGATTCTTGTTATCTGTATTACAGTCCTGCCCTGCTTTATGGCTACAGTATTGGACTCATGTTATTAAATGAATGTGACACAGAGCACTTAGTACAATATGTGACTATACCTGCAGGATTGAGTGGTGGTACATCCATCGGAGAGCGGCAGATGTCAGACTGGGTTTCTCTGACCCGTATGTTTCCTGCAGGGACTTTTGCATCAGATCAATGGCATCAAAGTGATGTTTCTTCCAGTATCTGTGTAACAATCACAGGTCCAGTTACAAGATATCTCTTGGTGGGTAACTTTTTACAACTGACCCCTCTGGTTATACTGTGTTGTAATTAAAGGGGCTTTCCTTTGTGCTTTTGCAATGCATTATTTTTTCTTTTTACGCTGCTAATATTACGAATGTGTAACAGGAGGGCCCCCTGCTGTTCTATTGGCAGTTGGACAGATCTGCAAAAGGGTAAGTTACTGATGCAGGGAGCGACCCCTGAGGATTCTTTGCTCTGTTCTCTCTTTCCGGTCACAATAAATAATAATAAAACTGAGCAGAGAAGCAGTGGAAGAATTGTGTGGTTAGGTCTATGTCTCCTTTTAAATGATGCTCAGGACCTGCAGTACCACATTACGCCTGTTAAAGGCAGCAGATCCCCCAGCAGGTGAAATGAATTCATTCTTGTTGCACCAAGAAGGTATATTTGTACCTGACCCAAAAGCACTGGCAGGATTGGGCCCTACCTGTTCCTGTAGACTTCTGCCCATCTGTTTCCAAAAAATCTGCACGTGGCCTGTTCTTTGTCTTTATCTTCGTACTTGTACCTCCCCGTCAGCAGCCCCCCTGCACAGAGAGAACATTGGGGATTTCATATACGGCCCACAGAGAAGGGAACTGATGGTTCTCACACATTTTGCTCACGTATCCTACGAGTATAGAAATGGATGTGGCGGCCCAGGTTGGGTTATGGGACTGACTGGGTGTGGGTTGAAAATCTTTGACCCAAGCACCAGTTTGGACCATTTTACTAAAGTGTCTTCATATACCTGTGCTGTAAGCTGGGGATCCATCAGTGCATCTCTGTCCCTCACACACCTATTGGAACATTAGTGACCCCTTTACTTACCCTTTAATCCCCCAGTCAATTCTATCACTAGCGGAACCATGCATTGCCCACCATTGTGCAGCTCTCAAAGAACCCAGAGCCATTGAATCTCAAGCACTGGCCACTCCTGTCCCTGAGAAGCAGCACAAAACATTTTGATGTGTCTGATACATTTGCAGGATTTTGAGACTCAGCGACCCAAGTACTAACTGAGTACAGAAACTACATTAACAGTTTGGGTTGTGGACGCGCCGACCTTTAACAGGAACCTGCTCCACTACAAACCTGGTTCTAGCAGCCTAAAACTGCTAATATGTGAGCAGGACCGCCATCAGAAATCGCAGGGCCCCATACGACAAAATTTCCAGGGCCTCCTGGGCTGCGCCCACCGCAAGCCCCACCTACAGGTCCGCCCTCCCCACCCCACAGGTCCGCCCCCCACCACACAGTAAAAAAAACAAAAAAATATCGGTGGCTAGGGTTCCCACATGTTAATAAAAAATAAAAAGATATTGGTGGTCAGGGCCCCCCATAAAAAAACATTTGTCGCCAGGACCCCCCCATTAAAAAATATTGGTGGCTAGGAACCCACATGAGAAAAAAAAATTGGTGGCCAGGGCCCCTTAAACGTCCATGCCTTCCCGAAGTCTCTCAGAAAAATGGGGGGCCCGGCTAATCAAGCAAGTGTGGCGTGGCCGGGCCCCCCTTACCCTCGGGGCCCCCTACAACTCTCCCCCCTGTCCCCCCCTGATGGCTGCCCTGTATGTGAGAAACCACAAGGAACAGAGAAAATGAATGGCAATGGAAAAGGATCACTCAAAGGAAGCTCAAAATCCACTTTCTGTTCGTATATTCTCCCACAAAAGGTGTAGATAATAAAGCCAACATTGTGGTTGGGGGTAAAAGCAGGGTTTTTTTTTTTTTTTTTTTAAATTGACCCCAGCCCAACCGAGTCTCTGCAGCCCTAACGGCCTCTTCACTTCCTAAAAGCAGTTAACCCTAGGGTTGCTGAGTCTCAAAAGCCTAGCAATAGCAGTCTAAAACTGCAATTATCTTAGAAAATGACAAATGGAAATGGATTGAAAACCTGTTGTAATACTCTCAGCAACACTTTACGCAAATCCATTTCTTAGGAATAAAAGATTTTTAAATTTATTTTTGACAGTGATTTAACATCCCTATTGATGAATAAAAGATATTTTTTAACCATTATATTTGCATCCACAGCTTAACTTTTCTTTTAATGTAACAGAACTAAATAAATCTGTCATTATACACAGTGTGTGGCTCCTACAGAGTAAGAACCTGCTAGACAAATAGTAAAAGAGCTGTAACACTTACCTACACGCTCCCTACTCACTGTATCCCACTCAGCACCTCCCTTGTGCTCCTTAGGGAGAGACAGTCACGTGATTCCCCTCCAGATCTACATCAAAGACCCTCCACTTACACTTGATGTATATGGGGAAACAATATAGAATTTACAGGCATCAAAACCCTTCAATAAGGCAATAACTAAATCTATATGTTAAATGTGCAGAATACAGGATTCTGATTGGTGTTGACTTTCCAATATGTTACTTAGTCTCGCATCTCCCTTAGGAGAACAATAGGGTAGACCTACACAAGGTGCTGCTGAGTTAAATGCCTGATACTTGCTGTCTAAAACTGCTAATATCCCTGAACCCATTGAGAATTGCAAAAGTTGCTCAAAAACCTTGTGATCAATGTATGGAGGAGACAAATTTGCATATTTATTTACATACTGTCTCTCCCTAAGGTGCACAAGGGAGGTACTGAGTGGGATACAGTGAGTAGGGAGAGTGTAGGGAAGTGTTACAGCTCTTTTACTATTTGTCTAGCAGGTTCTTACTCTGTAGGAGCCACAAAGTGTGTATAAGAACAGAATGATATATTAACAGCAATATGTAAAAATGTATTAATATAGTTACGTATTACTATCCTTATGATCTGTGCTAGAAGGAGATGTGTTAAGTCCAAAACTGTGCTTGTTAACCCATCCATAATGCCATCCCACAGCTCCCCCTAGTTTTCTGTAGAAGTTGCTACAAACCCAAATTATAGATGCAAAGAAAATTCACCAATGAGAATTCTACTGATCACAAACATCATTATAAATGCAAAAGAACTGACCAATGAGAATGCTGATTCCCAGCCCCATCTCAGGCTGTTATGTTACATATAGAGATAATTACGTCTGTTCTTCATTATATGACACTGGAATGAGACATGAGGATAAAGGACAGACTTGTTCAGTGCTGGGAAACTGGGCTTAAAGCTTCCAACTCCAGTTGCAGGAACAAACATGGAGCCTGATTGATACAGATCAGCCGGGATTCTCATTGGAGGATTTTTTTTCTATTTTAAAAATGATATTTGGAGATCCAGAAATATTTCACTCTTTAAACATGATATAAAAAATTGTATTTGAATTGCTTTTAGTGAAATGTATATTTATTTTTTACGAGATAAAAAAATCTCGGAAATGAAAAGGCAATGTCGATTTGGGGGTTTAAATTTTGGAATAATGTTTGAAAATAATTTTGTCAATTACTTCTGTAAAATGGTCAAACTACTATGTATTTTATTCAGTTTTTATGATGTTCTTGTCAATACATTTGTTGAAACCTTCTTCTATACATGTGAATAAGAACAGAGTCATTAGAATTAAAGTCAGATGGAATAGGACTTAATCACTGTCCTAAATGCAGTGGTTGGGGCAATAGCTTAAAAGGGTAATAAACTGCTCTGCTCTGCTTTCCTTTACCTTTACTCGGTTGTTGGTGTTACAAGTCATAGTTGCCCATGTGGGTTTTTTTTTACAGGCACAGGGCAGCCCCTCAGCATCTCATGACCAACATTGATATTTTCAATTTTAGACTGCTATTAGTCTTTTGTGGGTCAGAAACCCTACAGTTAACTGAATAGAGGAAGTGCAAAGACAGTTGGTGCTGCAGATATTCTAACCTACACAAGGTGATGCTGAGCTAAAAGCCTGATACTAGCGGTTTAAAACTGATAATACCCAGAAACCACCAGTAAACAGTGCATGGGGGGGATAATTTGCATACTAATTTACATTTTACTATTTGTTTAGTAGGTTTTTTCTCTGTAGGAGCCACATAGTGTGTATAATGATAGAATTATATGATTACACAAGCAAAACAGAGTTTTGAATTGTTGAATAATTGTAATGATAGTTATTTAAAAATTTTGTTTATGTAAACAGATTTAAAAGTCAGGAATAAAATGATTACAGTAAATGTCCAACCTAAGGTGCTGATGAGCTAAATACCTGCTACTGGCCGTCTAGAACTGCTTTTTCAGAAACCAACAAAATTAGAAAATGGAAATCGAACAAGTGCTCATATGTTTTGTGATGAGTGCATGGGGAGAACACATTTCCATACTAATTTACATACTGGTTCTCCCTAAAGTATGTGCCCAACACATGGGAGAGACTAATTTACATATTGAAAAGTCAACACCAATCAGAATCCTGTATTCTGCACATTTAACATATAGTTTTAATTTTTGCTTTATTGAAGGGTTTTGATGCCTGTACATTCCATATAGCTTCCCCATATACCTGATGTGTAAGTGGGGGATCCCTTGGAGCAGATCTGGAGAATCACGTGACTGTGTCTCCCTAAGGAGCACAAGGGAGGTACTGAGTGGGATACAGTGAGTAGGGAGAGTGTAGGTAAGTGTTACAGCTCTTTTACTATTTGTCTAGCAGGTTCTTACTCTGTAGGAGCCACACACTGTGTATAAGAACAACATTATATATTTACAGCAAAAAATTTAAGTTATCATTGTGCTCTGTGTGGCAAGGAGTAATATTAATCCAGAACTAGTGATTTAAGTGCCCGGGTATCTCGCCACATCTAATTGCAACAACAAAAAGAGACTGCTAATTTGTATTAAAGGGGTGATTCAATTTTAAGTTAAAAGGGATGTAAACTCAGCCCTAACGCTGTCCAAGAACATGGAGCCAGATTGATACAGATCAGCTGGGATTCTCATTGAAGGATTTTTTTGTATTTTAAAGCAGTCGCTGGCTGTGGCTATTTGGAGAAACGTTTTGGAAACATTTTATTGCGCAATATTACTTTAAGAATACAACCGTGATGTTGCTGGACTACAGCTCCCAGCATGCCTCAACCTTAATCATTTGTTCATTGTTCTAGAATTTGTAGTCAGCAACAATTTAGTAAAGATTGGTTGAGCAGCAGAGTTACTGCCCCTCTAAGCTATTACCCCCAACATGGCATTTATACCAAAGAAAAGCCATATTTCAATTGATTTTAATTAGTAATATATCTGTTCTTATACACAGTGTGTGGCTCCTACAGAGTAAGAACCTTCTAGACAAATAGTAAAAGAGCTGTAACACTTACCTACATGCTCCCTACTCACTGTATCCCACTCAGTACCTCCCTTGTGCTCCTTAGGGAGACACAGTCACGTGATTCTCCAGATCTGCTCCAAGGGATCCCCCAC
This sequence comes from Xenopus laevis, assembly GCF_017654675.1. NCBI lineage: Eukaryota > Metazoa > Chordata > Amphibia > Anura > Pipidae > Xenopus > Xenopus laevis. Next base: position 110,587,418 of record NC_054384.1, on the reverse strand, counting down.
TTACACTACAGGAATATGGGGAAACTACATATAATGTACAGGCATTAAAGCCCTTCAATAAGGCAAAAAATTAAAACTATATGTTAAATGTGCAGAATACAGGATTCTGATTGGTGTTGACTTTTCAATATGTAAATTAGTCTCTCCCATGTGTTGGGCACATACTTTAGGGAGAACCAGTATGTAAATTAGTATGGAAATGTGTTCACCCCATGCACTCATCACAAAACACATGAGCACTTTTTTTAATTTCCATTTTCTAATTTTGGTGGTTTCTGAAATAGCAGTTCTAGACTGCCAGTAGCAGATATTTAGCTCATTAGCAGCTTAGGTTGGACATTTACTGTATTCATTTCATTCCTTACTTTTATTAAATATGTTTACATAACGATAATTCTTAGGTTATCATCTTTGCAATTATACAGCAATACTAAGTTCTGTTTTGCTTGTACAATCATATAATTTTATCATTATACACAGTGTGTGGCTCCTACAGAGTAAGAACCTGCTAGACAAATAGTAAAAAAGCTGTAACACTTACCTACACTCTCCCTACTCACTGTATCCCACTCAGCACCTCCCTTGTGCTCCTTAGGGAGAGACAGTCACGTGATTCTCCAGTTCGGCTCCAAGGGATCCCCCACTTACACTACAGGAATATAAGGAAACGACATACAATGTACCGGCACCTAAACCCTTAAATAATCCAATAAATAACAATAAATGATGAATGTGCAGAATACAGGCTTCTGATTGGTGGTGACTTTCCAATATGTAAATTAGTCTCACCCATGTGTTGGGCGCATCTCCATTGTATTAAGAGATAGATAGATGGATCTATATCTATCTATAGATCTATCTAAATATATGCCCTCCTCCAGCATTTGTCAAGTCATAGTTGGCCCCCTGTGTTTTTTTTTATATGCACAGGGCAACCCCCCAGCATTTCATGATCAGAACAGATATTTCCAGTTCTAGACTGCTATTATCAGTTGTTTGAGGGTCAGGAGGGTTAACAGAATAGAGGAAGTGCAGAGACAGTTAAGGCTGTAAACACTCTGCCCGATACTAACTGTCTAAAACTGCTAATATCCCTGAAACCAGAAAGTAAATACAAATTGCAAAAGTTGCTCAGAAACCTTGTGATTGGTGCATGGGGGGGAATAAATTTGCATACTAATTTACATACTGTCTCTCCCTAAGGAGCACAAGGGAGGGACTGAGTGGGATACAGTGAGTAGGGAGAGTGTAGGTAAGTGTTACAGCTCTTTTACTATTTGTCTAGCAGGTTCTTATTCTGTAGGAGCCACACACTGTGTGTAAGAACAATGTTATATATATTTCCAGCAATAAATTTAAGCTGTCATTGTGCTCTGTGTGGCCAGGAGTAATATTAATCCAGAACTAGTGATTTAAGTGCCTGGGTACGTTGCCACATCCAATTGCAACACCAAAAAGAGACTGCTAATTTGTATTAAAGGGGTGATTCACTTTTAAGTTAAAAGGGATGTAAACTCAGCCCTAACTCTGTCCAAGAACATGGAGCCAGATTGATACAGATCAGCTGGGATTCTCATTGAAGGATTTTTTTGTATTTTAAAGCAGTCGCTGGCTGTGGCTATTTGGAGAAACGTTTTGGAAACATTTTATTGTGCAATATTACTTTAAGAATACAACTGTGATGTTGCTGGACTACAGCTCCCAGCATGCCTCAACCCTCATTATTTGTTAAATTATTCTGGGATTTGTAGTCAGCAACAATTTAGTAAAGATTGGTTGAGCAGCAGAGTTACTGCCTGTCTAAACTAATGCCCCAAACTTGGGACTAAAAGAAACCCTATTTCCATTGACTTTAATTAGTAATAAATCTGTTCTTATAAACAGTATGTGGCTCCTAAAGAGTAAGAACCTGCTAGACAAATAGTAAAAGAGCTGTAACACTTACCTACACTCTCCCTACTCACTGTATCCCACTCAGTACCTCCCTTGTGCTCCTTAGGGAGACACAGTCACGTGATTCTCCAGTTCGGCTCCAAGGGATCCCCCACTTACACTACAGGAATATAAGGAAACTACATCTAATGTACAGGCACCTAAACCCTTAAATAATCCAATAAATAACAATAAATGATGAATGTGCAGAATACAGGCTTCTGATTGGTGGTGACTTTCCAATATGTAAATTAGTCTCTCCCATGTGTTGTGTGCATCTCCATTGCATTAAGAGATAGATAGATAGATAGATAGATAGATAGATAGATAGATAGATAGATCTAAATAAATGCCCTCCTCCAGCATTTGACAAGTCATAATTAGCCCCCTGTGTTTTTTTAACATACACAGGGCAACCCCCCAGCATTTCATGATCAGAACAGATATTTCCAGTTCTAGACTACTATTATCAGTTGTTTGAGGGTCAGGAGGGTTAACAGAATAGAGGAAGTGCAGAGACAGTTAAGGCTGTAAACACTCTGCCCAATACTAACTGTCTAAAACTGCTAATATCCCTGAAACCAGAAAGTAAATACAAATTGCAAAAGTTGCTCAGAAACCTTGTGATTGGTGCAAAATAAATTTGCATACTAATTTACATACTCTCTCTCCCTAAGGAGCACAAGGGAGGTACTGAGTGGGATACAGTGAGTAGGGAGAGTGTAGGTAAGTGTTACAGCTCTTTTACTATTTGTCTAGCAGGTTCTTACTCTGTAAGAACCTCACACTGTGTGTAAGAACAGAATGAGACATTTATAATAATAAGTAAAATTGTATAAGGTTATTAATAAGACTTAAGTATAAATTAATATCCTTGTGCTCTGTACTGGCAGGGGTTGTGTTAATTTGAAAACTGTGCTTGTTAACCCATCAATAATGCCATTCCACAGCTTGCCCTAGTTTTCTGTAGAAGTTCCTGAAAACCCAAATTATAGATGCACAGAAAATTCACCAATGAGAATTCTACTGATCACAAACATCATTATAAATGCAAATGAATGGACCAATGAGAATGCTGATTCCCAGCCCCATGTCAGGCTGTTATGTTACATATAGAGATAATTACGTCTGTTCTTCATTATATGACACTGGAATGAGACATGAGGATAAAGGACAGACTTGTTCAGTGCTGGGAAACTGGGCTTAAAGCTTCCAACTCCAGTTGTAGGAACAAAGAATTGATCCAGACCACATGGGATTCTCATTGGAGGAGCAGTCACTAACTGTAGAGATCTGGGGGAAAGATTTATTGAGCAATATTGCTTCATGAATACAAACCTGATGTTGTTGGACTACAGCTTCAATCATACTTCAACCTTCATTATTTGTTAGATCAAGTCAAGTCGTTATTTATTGCTATTTGTAGCAGGAGAACATAGGACTTTCTTTTGCCGCATAGTACAGTACAGCTACTGAGTAGGATACAGTGAGTAGGGATTATTCCAGGATTTATAGTCCGGTAACAACAGAGTTGACAGCACAGCAGGGATTACTTCCTCCTTGTTCCATAAGAACATCAAGATTCTGTCATTATACACAGTGTGTGATTCCTACAGAGTAAGAACCTGCTAGACAAATAGTAAAAGAGCTGTAACACTTACCAACACTCTCCCTACTCACTGTATCCCACTCAGTACCTCCCTTGTGCTCCTTAGGGAGAGACAGTATGTAAATTACTATGTTAATTGCCCCCCCCATGCACTGATCACAAGAATTTTGCTGTTTGCATTAACTTTCTAGTTTTAGTGGTTTCTGAGGTATTAGCAGCTTTAGCAACCTAGTATCAGGCTTTTAGCTTTTGTAGCCCTGTCTCTGCACTTGCTGTATTCAGTTGTCTAGTTTATAGGTGTGACAAGTAGCTGCTACTAGTGGCTCTGTGTGTCTTTGCCCTTATGGCTACAGACCCTCCAGCCTTCAAAAAGAAAATCACAAAATCTTTGGCCACAGACTGCACTTCTATAACAATGAAAAAGCCCCATAGCAACTGAATTGCACTAGTAATAACTCTCTTCTTATACACAGTTTGTGGCTCTTGCAGACATTAGGGTTCAGCCTACACTAACTACACCTACTATGAGTGAGCGAGGAGTGGGGCTGGTTATAGGAGACACTGAAACATTTGCTGAATTACCATTTCTTTATGCAGCAGGGATACACCCAAAACATGGGTGAGACTAATTTACATATTGGAAAGTCACCACCAATCAGAAGCCAGTATTCTGCACATTCATCATTTATTGTTATTTATTGGTTTATTTAAGGGTTTAGGTGCCTGTACATTATATGTAGTTTCCTTATATTTCTGTAGAGTAAGTGGGGGATCCCTTGGAGCAGATCTGGAGGAGAATCACATGACTGTCTCTCCCTAAGGAGCACAAGGGAGGTACCAAACAGAAGCCTTAATTCTGCACTTTCATCATAATTTAGGGATATGTCCACATAATTTTTGAAAACATCTAATAAATCCTACTACATAGAAAGCAGCTGCTAGACAAATAGTTAAGAAGCTAAAACATGTACCTACACTCTCCCTACTCACTGTGTCCCACCTCCTTTGTGAACCTTAGGGAGAGACAGTATGTAAATTAGTATGCACATTTTTCGCTCCAATACACTGATCAAAAGGCCTTTAAACAACTTTTGCAATTTGTAAAAATTTCTAGTTTTCGTGGTTTCTGAGATATTAGTATTTTTAGACAGCTAGTATCAGGCTTTTAGCTCAGCCCCTCAGGGCTGCTGACTTTCAAAAACCTTGTATTAACAAATATGAAACTACAAATATCTTACAGCAGTTTTGCAATTCACATTGAAGCTCTAAGAAGCTCTGTAGATGCTACAAACTGTGGAAATGGAATATAATATTATGAAGAAAATATTATTTCTTCATGCAGCAGGGATGCCTCCAACACAAAGGCAGCCCTAATTTACATTATGGAAATACAACACCACCTAGAATCCAGTATTTTGTAATTTCATCCCAACTTATGATCATATAAAAATGTTAATGTATCGTTCATTATAAACAGTTGCAGATCCTACAGAGTAAGAACCTACTTTTCAAAGAGCACTTATCTACACTCTCCCTACTCACTGTATCCCTCAGTACCTCCCTTGTGCACCTTAGGGAGAGACCGTATGTAAATTAGTATGTAAATTTGTCTCCCCCATGTACTGATCATGAGCCGTCTCAGCACAGGTCCAATTGGGCAGACCAGTGCCCGACCTGAACTTCAACCCATACCTGACACCTACTATGCCCCACCACCCAGAGTCACTATTGAGTCTCCCCTTCTCATTGCACTTCAATACGGCCCAAGTCGTACAATAGCAGGGGTTCTCCTGGTCGGGTGCAATTCTCATGTCTACCACTAGACTAAACAATTTCTGACTGATTTTGATCTCTACAATGATGAAATCTTCTCCAGCCTTCAGGAGGTTTCTTTTTGGAAAGGTAAGGGGGTCTGGGGTGTCACAAATCACTGCCTTTTATTGTATTTAATGTATTTGAGCCTAAAGTTCCCACTGCCTATCAGTGTATTTTTGTATATGGGGCTAAAGTTACTACTGTTTTTTCATTGTATTTAATGTATTTTGGGTTCTACTACTTCTCCTCCTAACTGTTTAATGTATTTATGATGTGAAGTTATTGTTCATAGAAGCCAGAAGTGCATAATGTGTATATCTATATCTCCTTTACTGTACACGTTTATGGAGGATTGGGGCAGTTTTTCCATTGTGGCAGAAAATGCCTGAAGCCACCCTAAGTTATTGGGAGACAGTATAGACAGTTTTGCCTGTTCATTGCCCACTTGCTGAAATTCCGGGCAGTAGCAGCAGTGCTATTAGTCCATGGAGGCACCATCAGTTCAGGCAACTGAATCCTTTAGCAGAGATGTCAGGGAGCTGCTATCTGGTTAGCTGCCCATTGTTCTGCTGAGAGGGGAAAGGAAGGGGTGATATCAATTTTAAGGTGACCCATCAGAGCCCATTCGTAGTATTGTAATCCGATTGTTCGGCCCCAGGGCCGAACGTTCAGATTCCTCCGATATCGCCCAGTCATTAGTGGACATATCAGGTTAAGTTCCGCTGATTTTGTGACCTTGCCAAATCAGCGGATCTTATAGTGTATGGCCACCTTTACTTGCAGTGAAGCAATAAAGAGTCACTGAACAGAACACAAGTCACATTACCTGAGGGCACCTGGGAAACTAACATCATGCCTAGCCCCACGCCATATTTCAAAATTAGTTGTTACAAAGTTTTAAAAAAACAAAAAAAAATCTACAGGCTCTTTTAAAAAAAAACTAATTCCGGTGCAGAATTCAGAAGGAGCAGCACTATTAACTGATGCGTTTTGAAGAAAACATGTTTTCCCTCGTCAGTACCCCATTAAATTATTAAATAATAACCAATGAAGATAAGTCAAGATAAGAATTAAAAAATGGTTTTATGTAAAGTGAGGCAAAGAGCTTCTTAGAGCAGTTTTCTCAATTCATTTCAATTTCTTGTTTGTAGAGATATTTACAGTTATAGACTGATATTATCAGACATTTAGAGTCATCGACCCTAAGGTTAACTGATTACAGGGGGTCCAGAGACAGTTAGGGCTGCAGACACTCTGACCTACACAAGGTGCCGCTGAGCTAAAGCATAATAGCTGCCTAAAACTGATAATATCTCAAACGACTAAAACTAGAAAATAAAGTCAAATTGCAATAGCAGGAGACACATTTGCATACTAATTTACATACTGTCTCTCCCTAAGGAGCACAAGGGAGGTGCTGAGTGGGATACAGTGAGTAGGGAGAGTGTAGGTAAGTGTTACAGCTCTTTTACTATTTGTTTAGTAGGTTCTTACTCTGTAGGAGCCACACACTGTGTATAAGAACAGATTTATTACTAATTAAAGTCAATTGAAATAGGGCTTCTCTTAATTCTAAATGCTGTGTTTGGGGCAATAGCTTAGATAGGCAGTAACTCTGCTGCTCAACCAATCTTTACTAAATTGTTGCGGACTACAAATCCCAGAATAATGTAACAAATAATGAAGGTTGAGGCATGCTGGGAGCTGTAGTCCAGCAACATCACAGTTGTATTCTTAAAGTAATATTGCACAATAAAATGTTTCCAAATCGTTTCTCCAAATAGCCACAGCCAGCGACTGCTTTAAAATACAAAAAAAATCCTTCAATCAGAATCCCAGCTGATCTGTATCAATCTGGCTCCATGTTCTTGGACAGCGTTAGGGCTGAGTTTACATCCCTTTTAACTTAAAAGTGAATCACCCCTTTAATACAAATCAGCAGTCTCTTTTTGTTATTGCAATTTTATGTGGCGAGGTACCCGGTCACTTAAATCACTAGTTCTGGATTGATATTACTCCTGGCCACACAGAGCACAATGATCATTTAAACTCATTGCTGTAAATATATAATGCTGTTCTTATACACAGTGTGTGGCTCCTACAGAGTAAGAACCTGCTAGACAAATAGTAAAAGAGCTGTAACACTTACCTACACTCTCCCTACTCACTGTATCCCACTCAGTACCTCCCTTGTGCTCCTTAGGGAGAGACAGTATGTAAATTAGTATGCAAATTAGGCCCTCCATGCACTAGTTACTGGTGGTTTCTGGGTATTATCAGTTTTAGACCGCTAGTATCAGGCTTTTAGCTCAGCATCACCTTGTGTAGGTTAGAATATCTACTGCCTCTACCTCTAGGGCAGTGATCCCCAACCAGTAGCTCGTGAGTAACATGTTGCTCTCCAACCCCTTGTATGTTGCTCCCAGTGGCCTCAAAGCAGGAGCTTATTTTTGAATTCCAGGCTTGGAGACAAGATTTGGTTGCATAAAAACCAGATGCACTGCCAAACAGAGCCTCCAATAGGCTGCCAGTCCACATAGGGGCTACTAATAGCCAATCACATCTCTTATTGGCACCACCCAGGAAGATTTTTCATGCTTGTGTTGCTCCCCAACTCTTTTTACATCTGAATGTTGCTCACGAGTGAAAAAGGTTGGGGACCCCTGCTCTAGGGATTCTGACCCACAAAAGACTAATAGCAGTCTAAAATTGAAAATATCTGTGTTGGTCATGAGATGCTGAGGGGCTGCCCTGTGCCTGTAAAAAAAACCCCACAGGAGGCAACTATGACTTGTAACACCAACAACTGAGTAAAGGTAAAGGAAAGCAGAGCAGTTTATTGCCCTTTTAAGATATTGCCCCAAATAACTGCATTTAGGACAGGGATTAAGTCCTATTCCATCTGACTTTAATTCTAATGAATCTGTTCTTATTCACATGTATAGAAGAAGGTTTCAACAAATGTATTGACAAGAACATCATAAAAACAGAATAAAATACACAGCTGAGAGAGGAAAATAATATTTACAAAGTAGTTTGATCATTATACAGAAGTAATTGACAATTATTTTCAAATATAATTCCAAAATTTAAACCCCCAAATCGACATTGCCTTTTCATTTCCGAGATTTTTTTATCTCGTAAAAAATAAATATACATTTCACTAAAAGCAATTCAAATACAATTTTTTATATCATGTTTAAGGAGTAAAATATTTCTGGATTTCCAAATATCATTTTTAAAATACAAAAAAAATCCTCCAATGAGAATCCCGGCTGATCTGTATCAATCTGACTCCATGTTCTTATTCTGCAACTGGAGTTGGAAGCTTTAAGCCCAGTTTCCCAGCACTGAACAAGTCTGTCCTTTATCCTCATGTCTCATTCCAGTGTCATATAATGAAGAACAGACGTACTGGTAATTATCTCTATATGTAACATAACAGCCTGAGATGGGGCTGGGAATCAGCATTCTCATTGGTCCGTTCATTTGCATTTATAATGATGTTTGTGATCAGTAGAATTCTCATTGGTGAATTTTCTTGCATCTATAATTTGGGTTTGTAGCAACTTCTAAAGAAAACTAGGGGGAAGCTGTGGGATAGCATTATGGATGGGTTAACAAGCATGAAATTAACAAATCTCCTGCCAGTACAGAGCACAAGAATAGTAATTTATAACTATTACTATACTTCTACATTTTTACTTATTGCTGCAAATGTGTCATTCTGTCCTTATACACACTATGTGGCTCCTACAGAGTAAGAACCTGCTAGACAAATAGTAAAAGAGCTGTAACACTTACCTACACTCTCCCTACTCACTGTATCCCACTCAGTACCTCCCTTGTGCTCCTTAGGGAGAGACAGTATGTAGATTAGTATCCAAATTTGTCTTCCCCATGCACTGATCACAAGCCCTTTAACCTTTAAAATAAAGTTTATTTTTGATTCCAAGATATTAAGGGATACATGTACTGTTAATATGAATGAATTGTGTTACAACAGCGCCACCTGCTGGTCAGTTTCCCACCAGTCTGACCAGCAAGTAGTCAAGAAAGTTGTCAGGAGAAAGAAAGAGGCTGATGTTCTTCTGCTTAGGAATAAAATTAGAAACCTTTCTCACATCTTTCCTAAGCAGAAGAACATCAGCCTCTTTCTTTCTCCTGACAACTTCCTTGACTACTTGCTGGTCAGACTGGTGGGAAACTGACCAGCAGGTGGCGCTGTTGTAACACAATTCATTCATATTAACAGTACATGTGTCCCTTAATATCTTGGAATAAATATCTTGGAATAAAATCAAAATAAATAATAAATGTACATCGCAAAAGTCCTTAGAATAGTACAATCATCAATTTTACATTCACTTATTTAAAAGGTTTACTTATCCTTTAAAAGGTCAATATACTGTGCTGCACTGCTCTCCTCAACCAAGCTTCACTCACTTGTTGCTGTTACAAGTCATAGTTGCCACCCCCTGTGTTTTTCTTTTTTACGTTACTTTACTTTTTACTTTACAGGCACAGGGCAGCCCCATCAGCATCTCATGACCAGTGCAGATATTTCCAGTTTTAGACTGTGATTAGTCTTTTGTGGGTCAGGAACCCTATGGTTAACTGAATAAAGTGCAGTTAGGACAGTCGGTCCTGCAGATATTCTGACCTACACAAGGTGATGCAGAGCTATGCTGATACCCAGAAACCACCATTAACCAGTGCATGGGGGGCTAATTTACATACTGTCTCTCCCTAAGGTGCACAAGGGAGGTACTGAGTGGGATACAGTGAGTAGGGAGAGTGTAGGTAAGTGTTACAGCTCTTTTACTATTTGTCTAGCAGGTTCTTACTCTGTAGGAGCCACACACTATGTATAATGATAGAATTATATGATTACACAAGTAAAACAGAGTTTTGAATTATTGTAAAGATGCTAATTTAAAAATTTTGTTTATGTAAACAGCTTTAAAAGTAAGAAATAAAATGATTGCAGGAAATGTCCAACCTAAGGTGCTGATGAGCTAAATACCTGCTACTGGCCGTCTAGAACTGCTATTTCAGAAACCACCAAAATTAGAAAATGGAAATCGAACAAGTGCTCATATGTTTTGTGATGAGTGCATGGGGTGAACACATTTCCATACTAATTTACATACTGGTTCTCCCTAAAGTATGTGCCCAACACATGGGAGAGACTAATTTACATATTGAAAAGTCAACACCAATCAGAATCCTGTATTCTGCACATTTAACATATAGTTTTAATTTTTGCTTTATTGAAGGGTTTTGATGCCGATACATTCTATATAGTTTCCCCATATACCTGATGTGTAAGTGGGGGATCCCTTGGAGCCGAACTGGAGAATCACGTGACTGTCTCCCTAAGGTGCACAAGGGAGGTACTGAGTGGGATACAGTGAGTAGGGAGAGTGTAGGTAAGTGTTACAGCTCTTTTACTATTTGTCAAATAGATTCGTGCTCTGTAGGAGCCACACACTGTGTATAATGACAGAGTTATTAGTTAGTTATATGATAACACAAGCAAGTAAGAAATATATATTACTGGATAAGTGTAAAGATGTTTTAATCCTAAAAACTAACTTTAAGTAAACTAATTTAAAAGTCAGGAACCCTAGGGTAAAATGAATATAGGAAATGACTTACCTCAGGTGCTGATGCGCTAACTACCTGCTTCTAGCTGTCTAAAACTGCTATTGCAGAAACCACTAAAACTAGAAAACTAATGGAAATCGAAAAAGTGCTCATATGTTATGTGATGAGTGCATGGGGTGAACACATTTCCATACTAATTTACATACTGGTTCTCCCTAAAGTATGTGCCCAACACATGGGAGAGACTAATTTACATATTGAAAAGTCAACACCAATCAGAATCCTGTATTCTGCACATTTAACATATAGTTTTAGTTATTGCTTTATTGAAGGGTTTTGGTGTCTGTACATTCCATATAATTTCCCCATATACCTGATGTGTAAAGTTGGCCATAGATGTTGAGATTTAAAAGATCCGATCGTCATCCTGAGACCGCGATTATCTCGGAACGATCGTACGAATTGTCCATCAACTAAAAAGACCAATTTGCCAGGAAAACAAAGGGGAGCTGCTTGTCCCTGCAGACATAGATAGATTTAAAGATTGTTTAACCTGGCCGATCAATTTTCTGATAGATGTCGGCCGAAAAATCGTTTGAATCCCACTAACCGCATGATAATTTTGAAGGATTGGTCGGACTTCGCTAAAATCGACTGCATCTATGGGGACTTTTAGTGGAGGGTCTTTGGTGCAGATCTGGAGGGGAATCACGTGACTGTGTCTCCCTAAGGAGCACAAGGGAGGTACTGAGTGGGACACAGTGAGTAGGGAGAGTGTAGGTATGTGTTACAATTCTTTAACTACTTCTCAACTAGCTCTTCTGTTGCCATTAACAGACAAGACCAATCCCAACATATCAACTCTAATCAGTTTTAGACCGATTGTGTCTATTGTTCCTAATCCTTTAGATTATAAATCCTTCTAAAGAAGTCTCTCAGATCCTCCTCGCTCATTCTGTAACTCTAGTTTGTTAGTTTATCTTATCTATATTATTGTTAAGGGCTGTGTACATTATTAGCACTATATAAATCCATGCTAATTATCATGTCATACAGCCATAGAAATGAATCAAATATAAACGTTTGTATTGTCGTCTATAGTTACAGTGTTTACTGGGCAGCAGCCAACGTACTTCCCTCAGTGACTGATGAAACTAAATCAGTATGGCAGCTCCCAGTGACAGGTATAAATACAAAGGGACAGATAGGAATTCTCACTCCCCTACATTAATGGAATATAAATCGAATGGGCCTTTGTTTGTGCCAGATATTCCCTGTTGCACCAGAATTATATAAGGGGAGCTCTGCAGATAAGACATCGGGGTTCAGCCCACATTAACTACGTCCTTCCCGTTATCTGCAGCTCAAGGGCAGACACATTAACCCCGTTTACTTTTCAGATCTTGTGATGGTGCAAACAAAGACATTTTGATAACTGACCTCAAATGTGAATATGCTGTACATGGATTTGGATGGGGGAAGAAAATGTTACTATAATTGTACATTTGGTAAAAAACAACAACTGGTGCTTTATAATATTGTCAATGAATAAATGCAGGAATGATAAAAGAGAACAGCAGATCTGTATTACTCACCAGCCAGCGGGTTGTAGGCATAGAACTTCATTCCTAGTTGCCTCAGGCAGGGCACAAGCTCCGACTCCACTTGTCTTGTGATTGCATTGTACATTCCCTAAGTGTAAAATATATATAATTCACTTGTTAATTATAACAGTATGTCAATGAGGGGTTCATGTATTATAAGGGATAATGTACCCCCTACTGTAAATGATAAGGATATTAGAAGTCACTGAGGGGTTGTTCTGTGACCATATAAAGGCACAAGGCTGCAGGCTGAGTTATACAGGGAACTCTGAGTATCACTCATGTATTATAAGGGATAATGTACCCCCTACTGTAAATGATAAGGATATTAGAAGTCACTGAGGGGTTGTTCTGTGACCATATAAAGGCACAAGGCTGCAGGCTGAGTTATACAGGGAACTCTGAGTATCACTCATGTATTATAAGGGATAGTGTACCCCCTACTGTAAATGATAAGGATATTAGAAGTCACTGAGGGGTTGTTCTGTGACCATATAAAGGCACAAGGCTGATTGTTCCCCGATATGCCCACTAACAGCAGGGTGATATCGGATTAATCCGAACGATTAGATTACAATGGAGAGAATTGGTGCCGACGGGTCATAGGACCGAATCAACTACCCGATGTGATCCTCGATCGCAGGATAAATCAAACCTGATATCAATGGGGGGACCGGTCGGAAGGGCCAATATTGGCAGCTTTAATCTGTCCGTGTATGGCCACCTTTAGCCAAAGGACATAACAATGGAATGAAGACGTATTTGCCCAAACAAGAAGGTCGTAAGACAATGCCCACCCAATCCCCTCTATAGCATCTGCCAGTGAATTCAGTGTATTACCTGATACACCGTGGGCAGCAGCCAATTCCTGTGTTTGCAAATGCAGTAAATTTCCATCACCTCCCAAGCAGCGTAATTGGACAGACCCAGTTCCTTAAACTTGCCCTGAAAAGAAAATATTGATTTGTGTGACTGACAATGTGAATAGAGAGCAAAGTCCTACCCACCCCCTTATTATCTGACCATGGAGGCAGTTTTCATTTAATTCTTTACATAGAGGGACAGATTTATCAAGGGTTAAATTTTGAAGTTAAAAATACTTCCAAATTCGACTATCGAATTGAAATACTTCGACTTCGAATATCGACGTCAAAATTTTTTTCATCGAATTCGGATATCCTGCGGTCGAAGTAAAATCCTTCGAATCGATTCGAATGATTTCAGCGACCGATCGAACGATTTTACTTCGACTTCCAAAATCTTAGAAAAATGCTCTAGAAGGTCCACATAGGCTAACACAGCACTTCGGCAGGTTTAATTTGGCTAAGTATCGAAGTCGAAGTTTTTTTTAAAGAGACAGTACTATCGAATGGTAGAAAATTCGAACGATTTTACTTTTAATCGAAGTCATAGGGGCACATCTACCTAGGGTTGAATATCAAGGGTTAATTAACCCTCGATATTCAACCGTCGAAGTAAAATCCTTCGACTTTGAATATCGAAGTAGAAGGATTTACCAATATTCCTACGATCAAACGATCAAAGGAATAATCGTTTGATCGAACGATTAAATCCTTCGAATCGAACGTTTCCAAGGATTTTAATCCATCAATCGAAGGATATTCCTTCGATCAGAAAATTGTTAGGAAGCCTATGGGGACCTTCCCCATAGGCTAACATTGGCCTCGGTAGGTTTTAGGTGGCGAACTAGGGGGTCGAAGAAATTTTTAAAGAGACAGTACTTCGACTATCGAATGTTTGAATAGTTGAACGATTTTTACTTCGAATCGTTCGATTCGAAGTCGAAGGTCGTAGTCGAAGTAGCCCATTCGATGGTCGAAGAAGCCATATTCGATGGTAGAAGTATCCAAAAAATTACTTCGAATTTTAAATCTGCCGTTATTGTTGTGAACAATACACAGAGACAAAATAACTTGTACAATTCTCCCTCTAGGCCAAACATTTTATAGTCTTGCAAAAAAGCAGCATTTCAGTGCTGAATGAAAATGTATGAGACCAAAGAATAGCTACCCCTCCCCCCCCCGTACTATGATAAAATCAACTAAAGAGACTCACCTCCAGGTACAGCTGTTGGCAGGCAGCAAGTGTCTCCTCTACAGGAGTCTGGTGATCAGGTGAGTGCAGGTAGAACAGGTGGACACTGGGAGTCTGAAGCCGCTGAAGAGACGTCTCCAGTTGTTGGCGCACGCTCTCGGGCTTCAGAGTCTTCCCTTCCCTGGGATTTGCTTTGGTTGCCAATTTGGCTAAGAAAAAAAACACCATAAACAACAGTCCTGTCCTGCTTTATGGCAGCTGAGATTCTAGCTATCTGTATAACAGAACATTCTGTCCCAGTGGCTGCACAGATCCTATCTGATCCCCATTGTAAGCAGCAGTCCTCTCCTGCTTTATGGCAGCTGAGATTCTAGCTATCTGTATAACAGAACATTCTATCCCAGTGGCTGCACAGATCCTATCTGATCCCCATTGTAAGCAGCAGTCCTGTCCTGCTTTATGGCAGCTGAGATTCTAGCTATCTGTATAACAGAACATTCTGTCCCAGTGGCTGCACAGATCCTATCTGATCCCTATTGTAAGCAGCAGTCCTGTCCTGCTTTATGGCAGCTGAGATTCTAGCTATCTGTATAACAGAACATTCTGTCCCAGTGGCTGCACAGATCCTATCTGATCCCCATTGTAAGCAGCAGTCCTGTCCTGCTTTATGGCAGCTGAGATTCTAGCTATCTGTATAACAGAACATTCTGTCCCAGTGGCTGCACAGATCCTATCTGATCCCCATTGTAAGCAGCAGTCCTGTCCTGCTTTATGGCGGATTTTCTAGCTATCTGTATAAGAGTGAATGGGATGATCGTTATAAATGTACTACTGTGGGTGACAAGTCAGCCCAAAAATACCTTGCAATTTGTTAGGATAGGAGCACCGTGGTGTCCGATAAGTAAATAGAATCACTGGGGGGTGCCTAACTTTTGGAACCCTCACGTAGAAAATGCCTTTCCTTCTCCTTTAAATATTTGTGTATTGTGTGACTGTACAGGACGAGCACTAATAACACAGAAGGAGAAGAAATCAGACTACAGAGTGTAATTAGTAATAACTGTATATTTTCAGGCACTACACTACAGTGAAGAGAGCAACGCCTTATTTATTCCTCACTGTGGCTTTCAGACCTTCTTTGTTCAAGCACCTGCCCTCAAAATCCAACATTTGGTCAGGGCGCCTGTAGCCCATAACTCCCAACTGTCCAGTTTTCTGTGGGACAGTCCCGATTTTTGGCAGAGAACCCAGAATACGTGTCAGGTACACTTAGATACATTTGTAACAATAAATATGATAAGCAATGAATCAATTGTAACAATTTATGATAAGCAAATAAACAATTGTAACAATTTATGAAAAGCAACAGAATAATTGTAACAATTTAAGATAAGCAAAGAAACAATGGGAACAATTTAAGATAAGCAAAGAAACAATGGGAACAATTTAAGATAAGCAAAGAAACAATTGTAACAATGTATGATAAGCAACGGAATAATTGTAAAAATTTAAGATAAACAAAGAAACAATTTTAACAATTTAAGACAAGCAAAGAAACAATTGTAACAATTTATGATAACAAAACAATGAAAGATAAGCAAATAAACAATTGTAACAATATAAGATAAGCAGGGGAAACTGTGACTTGCAGCTTAAAGGGCAATTTATCTTCATTAGTAAAAATGTAATAAAACATATAAACCTCAGAAATGTGTTCAGACTTTCATAACCTTCCAAATTTTGTAAAATGAACATGGCAATTAGGGGGTGTGGCCACAAAACGGTAAAACTGTCTTTTTATTTCCAAAACATTGGGAGGTATGTATAACAAGGACACAGCCTCTGATATAAAAGGGGGTCTGGACTTCAGGGTCACCTTTTACTGTACAGTCACTTCCATCTAAAATCAGTCAAAGGCCTCCCCAGCCGGCAGTGCTGTAAATACACAATATTCCGGTGGTAATATTGCTCTGTGTATCTGGAATGGCTGCTGTAAATAGGGTTACCACCTGGCAGGTAAAAATGATAGCTGATCCCAATGTTATTAATAGGGAAAAAAATAAATAAATATATAGGAAGGTCAGTGATCCCAATGTTATTAATAGGGAATAAAGATAAATATATAGGAAGGTCAGTGATCCCAATGTTATTAATAGGGAATAAAAATAAATATATAGGAAGGTCAGTGATCCCAATGTTATTAATAGGGAATAAAGATAAATATATAGGAAGGTCAGTGATCCCAATGTTATTAATAGGGAATAAAGATAAATATATAGGAAGGTCAGTGATCCCAATGTTATTAATAGGGAATAAAGATAAATATATAGGAAGGTCAGTGATCCCAATGTTATTAATAGGGAATAAAGATAAATATATAGGAAGGTCAGTGATCCAATGTTATTAATAGGGAATAAAGATAAATATATAGGAAGGTCAGTGATCCCAATGTTATTAATAGGGAATAAAGATAAATATATAGGAAGGTCAGTGATCCCAATGTTATTAATAGGGAATAAAGATAAATATATAGGAAGGTCAGTGATCCCAATGTTATTAATAGGGAATAAAGATAAATATATAGGAAGGTCAGTGATCCCAATGTTATTAATAGGGAATAAAGATAAATATATAGGAAGGTTAGTGATCCTAATGTTATTAATAGGGAATAAAGCTAAATATATAGAAAGGCCAGTGATCCCAATGTTATTAATAGGGAATAAAGCTAAATATATAGAAAGGCCAGTGATCCCAATGTTATTAATAGGGAATAAAGATAAATATATAGGCAAGGTCAGTGATTCCAATGTTATTAATAGGAATAAAGATAAATAGTATAGGAAGGTCAGTGATCCCAATGTTATTAATAGGGAATAAGATAAATATATAGGAAGGGTCAGTGATCCAATGTTATTAATAGGGAATAAAGCTAAATATATAGAAAGGCCAGTGATCCCAATGTTATTAATAGGGAATAAAGATAAATATATAGGAAGGTCAGTGATCCAATGTTATTAATAGGGAATAAAGATAAATATATAGGAAGGTCAGTGATCCCAATGTTATTAATAGGGAATAAAGATAAATATATAGGAAGGTCAGTGATCCCAATGTTATTAATAGGGAATAAAGATAAATATATAGGAAGGTCAGTATTTTTCCCAGAAAAGGTGGCAATCTCAGCTGTAAAGCAAGACTGGGCTGCTGTGTTTCTCAGAAAGGAAATACACGCCCACAAGTTTTCAGACGTAAAACACATATTCCCTAAACTACTTTATCGTCATTTTTAAATAGAAATAAAAACTTTGACCAAAAAGAGCCCCGCCCCCGACTAAAGTCCAAGAAGCACTTCCCCACTTTAGCGCACCAAGCCTCGTTACGAGTTGTAGCCACGCCCGCCCATCACAGTTTGAGGTTAGCGATTGGTAAACATAAACAGGTGCGTTTTTTCAGCAGGGAGGCGTGAGACGCACAAGCCTGGCGTTCGCTTCCGGTTTACCTTGCGGTCCAAGTTGCATTCTCCCGAGTATCCGCTCGGACTCTCCCTCAGCATACATTAGCGCGGTGTCCAACTCTTCATACCCGCGCCCGAGGAACTCCTGCACCACTTCCCCGCTGCTCCTCGCGTCCATCCGTCTCCCGAACTCCATGGTGCCCAATACAGTGCGCGGGAGCTGAGGAGCCGGCGGGGGAGGAGAGCGAGACATTTGGGCCAAAGCTCGGGCTGAAACAATCACAGTGTACGAAGAGCATTGACTTCCCTCCAGTCACGTGCTGCCTTCCTGGGGCGAAGGGCAACAGGGGGAGGGGCTGTTTATATGAAGTCCTGCCCCCAAGGATCTGCCATCTTGTGTCCCTCCGCCCTGTGCCTCAAATACACTAGGCTTGGGCGTCTCCTTTTCTGGGAACATAGAATCATACAAGAGAGGGAAATTCTGAGACAATTTAGCCCAAGTTTGGAATGTCAGCTATCTGGTTGCTAGGGACCAAATTCCCTTAGAAACCATTCACTGATTTAAATAAGAGACTGGAATATGAATAGGAGAGGCTTTAATAGAGAGATGAGTAATAAAAAGTAACAATAACAATATATTTGTAGCCTTACAGAGTATTTGTTTTTTAGATGGGGTCAGTGACCCCCATTTGAAAGCTGTAGTCTAAGGATGAAGGCAAATAATTAATAAAAAGTTGATTAGAACTGGCCATTCTGTAACATACTAAAAGTTAAATGAAATTGAATCCCCCCTTTAATAACATTGAGATTGAGAATTATTTTTACAACATGGCAGCCCAACCGGCTCCCTCCTGCAAACTATTGCCCCTCCCCCTGAACCCCAAATATGATTGCCCCTCCCATTAAGCCTAAACAGATTTAATATACTTCTACATGATCTCAGGGGTGCGCCATCATCATACTGTGTTCTGGCCCCTTCTGAATCCCAAACTATTCTCTACCCACACAATGAACCCCAAATGTCCTGTTTCCTCTGTCTAATAAACCCCGTCTGTACTACTTTGTTTTTCCTGCAGCTCAACTGTACAGCTTTAGGGTTGCCACTTATTTCAGGGAAAATATCAAACCCCAACTGTGTTGTGCCCTTCTCAATAAACCCTATGCCCCTCACACTGAACCCCAACCTTTCTCTGCCCCTCCCACTGAACCCCAACTCTGCTCTGCCCCTCCCACTGAACCCCAACTCTTCTCTGCCCTTCCCCCTGAACCCCAACTCTTCTCTGCCCTCCCACTTAACCCCAACCTTTCTCTGCCCCTCCCACTGAACCCCAACTCTGCTCTGCCCCTCCCACTGAAACCCAACTCTGCTCTGTCCCTGCCACTGAACCCTCAACTCTGCTCTGCCCCTCCCACTGAACCCCCAACTCTTCTCTGCCCTTCCCACTGAACCCCAACTCTTCTCTGCCCCTCCCACTGAGCCCCAAATCTTCCCTTCCCACTGAAACCTAACCTTTCTCTGCCCTTCCCACTGAACCCCAACTCTTCTCTGCCCCTCCCACTGAAACCCAACCTTTCTCTGCCCTTTCCACTGAACCCCAACTCTGCTCAGCCCCTCTCACTGAACCCCAACTCTTCCCTTCCAACTGAACCCTAACCATTCTCTGCCCTTACTACGGAACCCCAACTTTTATCTGCCCCTCCCACTTTACCCCAACTCTTCTCTGCCCCTCCCACAGAACCCCAACTCTTCCCTTCCCACTGAACCCTAACCTCTCTCTGCATTTCCCACTGAACCCCAACTCTTCTCTGCCCCTCCCACTGAACCCCAACTCTTCCCTTCACACTAAATACCAACTCTTTTCTGCCCGCCCATTGAACCCCAAACCCTTCTCTGCCCTTCCAACTGAACCCCAACCTTTCTCTGCCCTTTCCACTGAACCCCAACTCTGCTCTGCCCCTCCCATTTCAAAAATCCAAAGATATATTCCAAATCATTCTCTCAAAGTTAAAAAATTCACTCTTTATTCAGAATAAATATTAAAAAGTAGCATACAGACCAATTGATGCTCCGCCTCACGCCTACTTTTTAATATTTATGCTGAATAAAGAGTGATTTTTTAACTTTGAGAGAATGATTTGGAATATATCTTTGGATTTTTGACTTGGGAGCCCTTTGGAGTTGGGGGTTATATTCCAGGATCTTTTGGCCCTTATTTGACAGGCCTTTATAGATTGCAGCAGCTGAGAAGTCATTTTTGGATTCTTCTGCCCCTCCCATTGACAAGGTGGTCCCACAATGTTTCTAGGAGCCTCTTTTAGTGTTAGGGGGCGGCTGCTACAACCAAATTCTTTACATATCTCAGAATCCAAACTTCAGTTGGGCTGAGAGAAATTACAACAAGTCCAACACGTTTTGCAAAATTTGCCCAAAAATGTCCTAATGGCTCGTCCATCCCATAATGACCGGCACAGCCACAAACTAAAGGCCAAGTCAGCCCTCCAACAAAGTGAATTGGGGGAAGGGGGTCTTTGTTTTTAGGTTTGTAATATAATTTGGATTTTCTTCTTTTTTCCTGATTTTTTTTTTAAAGGGATCCTGTCATCGGTAAACATGTCTTTTCCCAAAACACATCAGTTAATAGAGCTGCTCCAGCAGAATTCTGCACTGAAATCCATTTCTCAAAAGAGCAAACTGATTTTTTTATATTCAATTTTGAAATCTGACATGGGGCTAGACATATTGTCAATTTCCCAGCTGCCCCAAGTCATGTGACTTGTGTTCTAAAAAACTTCAAACACTCAATAGTAAAATCCAGGTCCCACTGAGACACATTCAGTTACATTCAGATGGAAAAACAGCAGCCTGCCAGAAAGCATTTCTCTCCTAAAGTGCAGGCACAAGTCACATGACCAGGGGCAGCTGGGAAATTGACAATATGTCTAGCCCCATGTCAGATTTCAAAATTGAATATAAAAAAATCAGTTTGCTCTTTTGAGAAATGGATTTCAGTGCAGAATTCTGCTGGAGCAGCACTATTAACTGATGTGTTTTGAAAAAACATGTTTTCCGATGACAGGATCCCTTTAAAGATGAACCACCCCTTAAAGGGATTTTAAATTGAATATAACACAAAAAGCCCAGAAACTGTTGATAAAAAGAAACATTTCCTGATTTAAAATTGTTTCTCAAGTTCCTTTCTCTGAAGTAAATAAAAGAATGAGGTTTGTCCGTGTGTATTCGGGTCACACAACATGTTTTTGTGTTTCCTGATTTCCCTGTGCCCTGAGGGACATTATTGAGCTGCTTTATGTTCCTTCCACTTCCAGCAAACTCTATATTCTCATTCTTGTTCTTCCTCCCGGTCTATAAAGTTAAATAGAATATACAGTCAGGCCCAGAAATCATTGGACAGCGACAAGTTTTTTTTTTCTAATTTTGGTTCTGTACATGACCACAATGAAGTTTAAATGAAACAACTCAGAGGCAGTTGAACTGCAGACTTTCAGCTTTAATTCAGGGGGTTGAACAAAAAGATTTTATAAAAATGTGACAAACTAAAGCCTTTTAACACAATCACTTCATTTCAGGGGCTCAAAAGTAATTGGACAAATGAAAAAAGTGCAAATGAAATGTTCATGTCTAATAGTTGGTGGAAAAGCCTTTGCTGCAATGACAGGCTGAAGTGTTGGACTCATGGACATCAGCAGATTGTGGGTTTGCTCCTGTTTAATGCTCTGCCAGGTCTTTACTGCAGCCGCTTCTTTCACTTGCTCTTTGTTTGTGGCCTTTCTGTCCCAAGTTTAGTCTTCAACAAGTGAAATGCAGCTCAATTGGCTTCACATCAGCTGAATATTCCACTTCTTTGCTTTAATAAACTCCTGGGTTGCTTTGGCTCTATGTTTTGGCTCATTATGAGACGCCTCCCAATCAATGTGAGTGCATTTAGCTGGATTTGAGCAGACAGTGTCTCTGAAGAGCTCACAATTCATTCTTGTGCTTCTGTCCTGTGTCACATGATGTTTCATTTAAAATTCAGAATGTACAGAACCAAAATTAGAAAAAAGTTGTCTCTGTCCAAAGATTTCTGGGCCTAACTGTATGTAGTGGAGGGGTGTCTCTGCACAGTGTGGGGTGTCTGCAGTCACGCTGCTGCTTTGTCTTTGCTGGGTTTTGGGTCTCTCAGAGGAGTCTTAAGATGGCCATACACAGAGAGATCCGCTCGTTTTTCGATGTCGCCAAACAAGCGGATCTCTCCCCTATGTGGGCAATATCGGGCTGATCCGATCGTGGGTCCTAGGGCCCAACAGTCGGATCCTAACAAATGGTAATGGGTGGTCAGATTGCGGGACCACATCAAAGAACAGATGTGGCCGGGATCCGACGGGATTTTTAGTTCCATCCGATCGAGATCTGGCCGACTTTCAGCCAGATCTCAATCGGGGAAGCCCATCGGGGGGCCCCATACATGGGCCAATAAGCTGCTGACTCGGTCTGTCTCCAGCTTTTATCGGCCCGTGTATGGCCACCTTTACTGTGTAGGCAAAGTAAATTAGGTTCAATACACTCACAATTAATTGAAATTGTAAATTCTTCCGTGGCGGTGCTATCTTCGGGTCGCGTGACTCTACGTGAAAAATGACATAAGGAAAAAAGAAGGCGCACTCATCCGGTGAGTTTTCCACACCAATAAAGCATTGGAGGTACCTTGAGTACACCGTCTTGAACCGGATGAGTGCATCTTCTTTTTTCCTTACTGTGTAGAGACAATAGGACTTTTCATTCTTCCGTCTCACTGCCCCTCCTTTCCTAATCAGGAATCCCCCGTACACATTCCTGTAGAAGCTTTTCCAGGTCCCCTACAGCACAGAAAGTACCAAATTACAAGAGCTGGAGC
This sequence comes from Xenopus laevis, assembly GCF_017654675.1. Lineage (NCBI taxonomy): Eukaryota > Metazoa > Chordata > Amphibia > Anura > Pipidae > Xenopus > Xenopus laevis. Next base: position 110,564,444 of record NC_054384.1, on the reverse strand, counting down.
CACAACAGGGCTGCTGAAAGCATCCAGAGGGGTTGGGTGGTAGGGGGCATGTGGGTGTCTATGGGAGAGACCTCCTAACTGAGTCCCCGGGGGCAGGAGAGCCCTGTACTTCTCACTATGCAGACAGACATCATTGCCCTGGATGTATGTGAATGGGCAATAAAGGGGTTGTTCACCTTTAACTGTTAGTATGATGTAGAGAGTGATATTCTGAGACAATTTGCAATTGGTTTTTCATTTTTTCTTTATTATTTGTGGTTTTTGAGTTATTTAGCTTTGTATTGCAATTTCAGTCCTCTAGTTGCTAGGGTTCAAATTCCCCTAGCAACCATGCATTGATTTGAATAAGAGACTGGAATATGAATAGGAGAGGCCTGAATAGAAAGACGAGGAATAAAAAGCAGCAATAACAGTTCATTTGTAGCCTTACAGAGCATTTGTTGTTTTGTTTTTTTGAAAGCTGGAAAAAAAAATAAGGCAAATGATAAAAAATGAATAATGAAGACCAATTGAAAAGTTGCTGAGAATGGGCCATTCCATAACATACTAAAAGTTAACTCAAAGGTGAACCATCCCTTTAAGGGGTGAGCTATTGCTCTTCTTAGTGCTAATACATCTAGGGACCAATAGGCAAGGGATGGGTGAAGCTGTCTTATATGGTACAGAACAATTTAATTGCCTTTAGTTCCCCTTTAATGCTAAACTACAACATCTATAAATGCTGGTCTCACAGAGGGTGAGTTCAATGGTTATTGGTGGTTCTTAGGGACAACAGGACGGAATTATATGTGTGCCCTCCAGTTGTCATGGATTTTTAAAATCAATACATTAGGGACCCCTGTATTAAACACATGCTCTCCATAGAATGCAGTTTCCAACCACACTTTCAACCTCCCCCCTTCTGATTGGTTCCTCTGTTTGATTGCTGGGAAGACATGAGCCTGGGATCACTTTCCTGCTGCTACTGCTGCCAGCTCAGAAGGAATGAAAATACTGTGAGCAATAGACCCACAGCATTCCCATTTATTCAGGGTGTGACTGAGCCCATAATCCTAAAAAAAGCCCCTGTCTTAGGTGATAAGTAGTGATCTCTCTCCCAGCAGGAAGTGCTCCTTACTTTGCTTGCTCCGTGGTGCAGGGAGTTGTAGGAATCTTGAAAAATGTTTGTTTTTTAATTTTTCAGGTATTTAGAGCCCTGATACAGAAGGGCAATTACGCACGAATTCGGGGAGATTTAGAAATCAGAAATGCAGTATACAATATATAGATTTTCTAGTTGACCCAGGAAATGCCTCCAAAGCAAATGGCAAATGTTTGGGGGGAAATGACCCGGAGCTGAAAGGGTTAAGTGAGAGTGTTTGTATTGCAGTGAGTTTGCTCTCAGCTCTGCTGTGTTTGTTTAGCCCTTTTGTCTTCACTGGAGCCATTGGCCTGAAAATACTTGTCGTTGACTATTGGTAATGGGCAACTGGGCAAGTAGTTGTTGGGTCAGTTGTGCAATCCCGGCCGGGTGGAATCACCTCCTATTTATTACTCACTGGCTAAGTGATTGCCCCTCGCTGACTGCCAAATTGTGGGAAGTTGCCATAGTATTAAATTGGGGCAATTGTGGGGCAATTGTGTCTCAAGTTGGAAATCACTTGGGTGACAAAACTCCCGGAATTGCCCTAATGTAAATGATCCTGGGACATTGAGGTTCAGCCAGAAAATGTCCCATTTGAGCCAAAATCTTTCTGTACCAGTGATGCCAGCAGAATTCTTCCTACTATAGACTGATGGGAGACAGACTCGGATAATTTCCCGTGGTGGAGAGGGCACCGTGCGTGCCATGAGATTCGGATAACGTCCCATAGGGTGTTTTTTTAACCCCTTTAACAGAGGTGGTTATCGCATGTCCATTATTTAGTGCCCCAACGGGGTGTCTGAAACCCGAGCAGTCAAAGAGCCGAAATCCTGAACAGTCGAAGTCCTGAACAGTCAAAGAGCTGAAATCCCGAGCAGTTGAAAATCCGAAATCCTAAGAAGTCGAAGAGCCGAAATCCTGAGCAGTTGAAAAGCCGAAATCCTAAGAAGTCGAAGAGCCGAAATCCTGAGCAGTTGAAAAGCCGAAATCCTGAGCAGTTGAAAAGCCGAAATCCTGAGCAGTTGAAAAGCCGAAATCCTGAGCAGTTGAAAAGCCGAAATCCTAAGAAGTCGAAGAGCCAAAATCCCGAGCAGTTGAAAAGCCAAAATCCTGAGCAGTCGAAGAGCTGAAATCCCGAACAGTCTAAGTCCCAAACAGTTGAAGAGCCGAAGTTGAAGTCCTGAAGCCTCGCTTCGATTTCCAAAGTTGCCCGAACAACTTCGAAGGCAGTTTGGGGGCAGTCGCCCCTCAGAAGAGTCGATTAGTCACCAGGTGACCCCCCGAATCTGCCCGTGTGCTAGCTCCCTTAACTGTGGTGTGGGGTGGCCGGGGCCCAGAGAATGATGTTGTACGGGGCCCCGTGATTTCTAATGGGGGCCCTGGGTGTACACATTCATGCCCCCCCGGCAAACACATCGTTCCTGAGTGACTGACCCCAGGGGGGGGGCTGAATAGATGGGAATATAGTTCCTGGCTGCAGAGATGGAATGGAGGAATATGACTCAGAAACCATAACAAATACCAAAGACAATATAAATGTTCTTAATATCAGTGAATGCAATCCCTGTCAGCTGTGGGATGCTGAGAGTTGTAGTTCAACCATAGCTGAATTCACTAGAGACGTCCCATGTGGATATCCTGGAAGTGTCACAGTTGTTACAAACTGTCTCTTCTTCACTTTGTCCAACCTTTTGTGTCGGCTCACCGGCATGTGGGGCAGTGGGGTTGGGCAGTTGGGGAGGAGCCGCGGATAAACAAAAGGTTCTGCCCAGGGTCACATGACTGGGGGGTATTTATTTGGCTGCTGTTGTAGTTTAAAGGGAACAGCAGGGAGGCTGAGAGACCAAGGGCACTTACTGTGTGTATGGGGGAGAGACAACACAATATTCTCAGGGACGCATGTATAGAAATTGTATTTATCTCTGCACAACCATAAATCAAGGGATTGAAGAGAAGAGCCGACTTGGAAGAACTGGCAGAGCTGCAAAGAGGAACGAGCTAAATAGTCCTTCTCAGAGGTAAGTGATGGGGCATCAGACAGTGAGGTACAAATGGAACTTTTATATATATTTGTACTACAACAACTTCTTATATTTGTATTTATACATATGGGAGGAGGTGCCATATTGATTCCCTTAGACGGTACAGTATGAGGGTATAGCTTATTGTGTGCCCACAACATTCCTTCTCTGTATATTTGTATTTATACATATGGGAGGAGGTGCCATATTGATTCCCTTAGACAGTACAGTATGAGGGTATAGCTTATTGTATGCCCAGAACATTCCTTCTCTGTATATTTGTATTTATACATATGGGAGGAGGGAGGTGCCATATTGATTCCCTTAGACAGTACAGTATGAGGGTATAGCTTATTGTGTGCCCAGAACATTCCTTCTCTGTATATTTGTATTTATACATATGGGAGGAGGAGGTGCCATATTGATTCCCTTAGACAGTACAGTATGAGGGTATAGCTTATTGTGTGCCCAGAACATTCCTTCTCTGTATATTTGTATTTATACATATGGGAGGAGGAGGTGCCATATTGATTCCCTTAGACAGTACAGTATGAGGGTATAGCTTATTGTGTGCCCAGAACATTCCTTCTCTGTATATTTGTATTTATACATATGGGAGGAGGAGGTGCCATATTGATTCCCTTAGACAGTACAGTATGAGGGTATAGCTTATTGTGTGCCCAGAACATTCCTTCTCTGTATATTTGTATTTATACATATGGGAGGAGGTGCCATATTGATTCCCTTAGACAGTACAGTATGAGGGTATAGCTTATTGTGTGCCCAGAACATTCCTTCTCTGTATATTTGTATTTATACATATGGGAGGAGGAGGTGCCATATTGATTCCCTTAGACAGTACAGTATGAGGGTATAGCTTATTGTGTGCCCAGAACATTCCTTCTCTGTATATTTGTATTTATACATATGGGAGGAGGAGGTGCCATATTGATTCCCTTAGACAGTACAGTATGAGGGTATAGCTTATTGTGTGCCCAGAACATTCCTTCTCTGTATATTTTATTTATACATATGGGAGGAGGAGGTGCCAATTATTCCTTAGACATAAGTATGAGGATAGCTTATTTGTGCCCAGAACATTCCTTCTCTGTAATTTGTATTTATAAATGGGAGGAGTGCCATATTGATTCCCTTAGACAGTACATATGAGGTATATTATTGTGTCCAGAACATTCCTTCTCTGTATATTTGTATTTTACATATGGAGGAGGAGGTGCCATATGATTCCCTAGACAGTACAGTATGAGGGTATAGCTTATGTGTGCCAGAACATTCTTCTCTGTCTATATTGTATTTATAATATGGGAGGAGGAGTGCCATATGATTCCCTTAGACAGTACAGTATGAGGGTATAGCTTATTGTGTGCCAGAACATTCTTCTCTGTATATTGTATTTATACATATGGGAGGAGGGAGGTGCCATATTGATTCCCTTAGACAGTACAGTATGAGGGTATAGCTTATTGTGTGCCCAGAACATTCCTTCTCTGTATATTTGTATTTATACATATGGGAGGAGGAGGTGCCATATTGATTCCCTTAGACATACAGTATGAGGGTATAGTTATTGTGTGCCCAGAACATTCCTTCTCTGTATATTTGTATTTATACATATGGGAGGAGGAGGTGCCATATTGATTCCCTTAACAGTACAGTATGAGGGTATAGCTTATTGTGTGCCCAGAACATTCCTCTCTGTATATTTGTATTTATACATATGGGAGGAGAGTGCCATATTGATTCCCTTAGACAGTACAGTATGAGGGTATAGCTTATTGTGTGCCAAACATTCCTTCTTGTATATTTGTATTTATACATATGGGAGGAGGAGGTGCCATATTGATTCCCTTAGACAGTACAGTATGAGGGTATAGCTTATGTGTGCCCAGAACATTCCTTCTCTGTATATTTGTATTTTTCTTCTCTGTATTGTATTATATATAGGAGGAGGAGGTGCCATATTGATTCCCTTAGACAGTACAGTATGAGGGTATAGCTTATTGTGTGCCAGACATTTCTTCTCTGTATATTTGTATTATACATATGGGAGGAGGGGGTGCCATTTGATTCCTTAGACAGTACAGTATGAGGGTATAGCTTATTGTGTGCCAGAACATTCCTTCTCTGTATATTTGTATTTATACATATGGGAGGAGGAGGTGCCATATTGATTCCCTTAGACAGTACAGTATGAGGGTATAGCTTATTGTGTGCCCAGAACATTCCTTCTCTGTATATTTGTATTTATACATATGGGAGGAGGAGGTGCCATATTGATTCCTTAGACAGTACAGTATGAGGGTATAGCTTATTGTGTGCCCAGAACATTCCTTCTCTGTATATTTGTATTTATACATATGGGAGGAGGAGGTGCCATATTGATTCCCTTAGACAGTACAGTATGAGGGTATAGCTTATTGTGGTGCCCAGAACATTCCTTCTCTGTATATTTGTATTTATACATATGGGAGGAGAGGTGCCATATTGATTCCCTTAGACAGTACAGTATGAGGGTATAGCTTATTGTGTGCCCAGAACATTCCTTCTTCTTGTATATTTGTATTTTATACATATGGGAGGAGGAGGTGCCATATTGATTCCCTTAGACAGTACAGTATGAGGGTATAGCTTAGTGTGTGCCCAGAAATCGTTCTCTTATATTGTATTTTCCTTCTCTGTATATTTGTATTTATAATATATGGAGGAGGGAGGTGCCATATTGATTCCCTTAGACAGTACAGTATGAGGGTATAGCTTATTGTGTGCCCAGAACATTCCTTCTCTGTATATTTGTATTTATACATATGGGAGGAGGAGGTGCCATATTGATTCCCTTAGACAGTACAGTATGAGGGTATAGCTTATTGTGTGCCCAGAACATTCCTTCTCTGTATATTTGTATTTATACATATGGGAGGAGGAGGTGCCATATTGATTCCCTTAGACAGTACAGTATGAGGGTATAGCTTATTGTGTGCCCAGAACATTCCTTCTCTGTATATTTGTATTTATACATATGGAGGAGGAGGTGCCATATTGATTCCCTTAGACAGTACAGTATGAGGGTATAGCTTATTGTGTGCCCACAACATTCCTTCTATGTATATTTGTATTTATACATATGGGAGGAGGAAGGTGCCATATTGATTCCCTTAGACAGTACAGTATGAGGGTATAGCTTATGTGTGCCCAGAAACCCATTTCCTTCTCTGTATATTTGTATTTATACATATGGAGGAGGAGGTGCCATATTGATTCCCTTAGACAGTACAGTATGAGGGTATAGCTTATTGTGTGCCAGAACATTTCTTCTCTGTATATTTGTATTTATACATATGGGAGGAGGAGGTGCCATATTGATTCCCTTAGACAGTACAGTATGAGGGTATAGCTTATTGTGTGCCCAGAACATTCCTTCTCTGTATATTTGTATTTATACATATGGAGGAGGAGGTGCCATATTGATTCCCTTAGACAGTACAGTATGAGGGTATAGCTTATTGTGTCCCCAGAACATTCCTTCTCGTATATTTGTATTTATACATATGGGAGGAGGAGGTGCCATATTGATTCCCTTAGACAGTACAGTATGAGGGTATAGCTTATTGTGTGCCCAGAACATTCCTTCTCTGTATATTTGTATTTATACATATGGAGGAGGAGGTGCCATATTGATTCCCTTAGACAGTACAGTATGAGGGTATAGCTTATTGTGTGCCCAGAACATTCCTTCTCTGTATATTTGTATTTATACATATGGGAGGAGGAGGTGCCATATTGATTCCCTAGACAGTACAGTATGAGGGTATAGCTTAGTGTGTCCCCAGAACATTCTTCTCTGTATATTTGTATTTTTCCTCTCTGTATATTTGTATTTTAATATATATGGGAGGAGGAGGTGCCATATTGATTCCCTTAGACAGTACAGTATGAGGGTATAGCTTATTGTGTGCCCAGAACATTTCTTCTCTGTATATTTTGTATTTATACATATGGGAGGAGGGAGGTGCCATATTGATTCCCTTAGACAGTACAGTATGAGGGTATAGCTTATTGTGTGCCCAGAACATTCCTTCTCTGTATATTTGTATTTTACATATGGGGAGGAGGTGCCATATTGATTCCCTTAGACAGTACAGTATGAGGGTATACTTATTTGTGTGCCCAGAACATTCCTTCTCTGTATATTTGTATTTATACATATGGGAGGGGAGGTGCCATATTGATTCCCTTAGACAGTACAGTATGAGGGTATAGCTTATTGTGTGCCCAGAACATTCCTTCTCTGTATATTTGTATTTATACATAGGGGAGGAGGAGGTGCCATATTGATTCCCTTAGACAGTAAAAGTATGAGGGTATAGCTTATTGTGTGCCCAGAACATTCCTTCTCTGTATATTTGTATTTATACATATGGGAGGAGGAGGTGCCATATTGATTCCCTTAGACAGTACAGTATGAGGGTATAGCTTATTGTGTGCCCAGAACATTCCTTCTCTGTATATTTGTATTTATACATATGGGAGGAGGAGGTGCCAATATTGATTCCCTTAGACAGTACAGTATGAGGGTATAGCTTATTGTGTGCCCAGAACATTCCTTCTCTGTATATTTGTATTTATACATATGGGAGGAGGAGGTGCCATATTGATTCCCTTAGACAGTACAGTATGAGGGTATAGCTTAGTGTGTGCCCAGAACATTCCTTCTCTGTATATTGTATTTTTCCTTCTCTGTATATTTGTATTATATATATATGGGAGAGGGAGGTGCCATATTGATTCCCTTAGACCAGTACAGTATGAGAGTATAGCTTATTGTGTGCCCAGAACATTTCTCCTCTGTATATTTGTATTTATACATATGGGAGGAGGGAGGTGCATATTGATTCCCTTAGACAGTACAGTATGAGGGTATAGCTTATTGTGTGCCCAGAACATTCCTTCTCTGGATATTGTATTTATACATATGGGAGGAGGAGGTGCCATATTGATTCCCTTAGACAGTACAGTATGAGGGTATAGCTTATTGTGTGCCCAGAACATTCCTTCTCTGTATATTTGTATTTATACATATGGGAGGAGGAGGTGCCATATTGATTCCCTTAGACAGTACAGTATGAGGTATAGCTTATTGTGTGCCCAGAACATTCCTTCTCTGTATATTTGTATTTATACATATGGGAGGAGGAGGTGCCATATTGATTCCCTTAGACAGTACAGTATGAGGGTATAGCTTATTGTGTGCCCACAACATTCCTTCTATGTATATTTGTATTTATACATATGGGAGGAGGAGGTGCCATATTGATTCCCTTAGACAGTACAGTATGAGGGTATAGCTTATTGGTGCCCAGAACATTCCTTCTCTGTATATTTGTATTTATACATATGGAGGAGGAGGTGCCATATTGATTCCCTTAGACAGTACAATATGAGGGTATAGCTTAGTGTGTGCCCAGAACATTCCTTCTCTGTATATTTGTATTTTTCCTTCTCTGTATATTTGTATTTATATATATATGGGAGGAGGGAGGTGCCATATTGATTCCCTTAGACAGTACAGTATGAGAGTATAGCTTATTGTGTGCCCAGAACATTTCTCCTCTGTATATTTGTATTTATACATATGGGAGGAGGGAGGTGCCATATTGATTCCCTTAGACAGTACAGTATGAGGGTATAGCTTATTGTGTGCCCAGAACATTCCTTCTTGATATTTGATTTATACATATGGGAGGAGGAGGTGCCATATTGATTCCCTTAGACAGTACAGTATGAGGGTATAGCTTATTTTTGCCCAACATTCCTTCTCTGGATATTTGTATTTATACATATGGGAGGAGAGGTGCCATATTGATTCCCTTAGACAGTAACAGTATGAGGGTATAGCTTATTGTGTGCCCAGAACATTCCTTCTCTGTATATTTGTATTATACATATGAGGAGGAGGTCCATATTGATTCCCTTAGACAGTACAGTATAGGTATAGCTTATTGTGTGCCCAGAACATTCCTTCTCTGTATATTTGTATTTATACATATGGGAGGAGAGGTGCCATATTGATTCCTAGACAGTACAGTATGAGGTATAGCTATTGTGTGCCCAGAACATTCCTTCTCTGATAATTTGTATTTATACATATGGAGGAGAGGTGCCATATTGATTCCTTAGACAGTACAGTATAGGGTATAGCTTATTGTGTGCCCAGAACATTCCTTCTCTGTATATTTGTATTTATACATATGGAGGAGGGAGGTGCATATTGATTCACTTAGACAGTACAGTATGAGGGTATAGCTTATTGTGTGCCCAGAACATTCCTTCTCTGTATATTTGTATTATACATATGGGAGGAGGAGGTGCCATATTGATTCCCTTAGACAGTACAGTAGAGGTATAGCTTATTGTGTGCCCAGAACATTCTTCTCTGTATATTTGTATTTATACATATGGGAGGAGGTGCCATATTGATTCCTTAGACAGTACAGTATGAGGGTATAGCTTATTGTGTGCCCAGAACATTCCTTCTATGTATATTTGTATTTATACATATGGGAGGAGGAGGTGCCATATGATTCCCTTAGACAGTACAGTATGAGGGTATAGCTTAGTGTGTGCCCAGAACATTCTTCTCTGTATTTTGTATTTTTCCTTCTCTGTATATTTGTATTTATATATATAGGGAGGAGGAGGTGCCATATTGATTCCCTTAGACAGTACAGTATGAGGGTATAGCTTATTGTGTGCCCAGAACATTCTTCTCTGTATATTTGTATTTATACATATGGGAGGAGGTGCCATATTGATTCCCTTAGACAGTACAGTATGAGGGTATAGCTATTGTGTGCCCAGAACATTCCTTCTCTGTATATTTGTATTTATACATATGGAGGAGAGGTGCCATATTGATTCCCTTAGACAGTACAGTATGAGGTATAGCTTATTGTGTCCCAGAACATTCCCTTCTCTGTATATTTGTATTTATACATATGGGAGGAGGAGGTGCCATATTGATTCCCTTAGACAGTACAGTATGAGGTATAGCTTATTGTGTGCCCACAACTTTCCCTTCTATGTATATTTGTATTATACATATGGGAGGAGGAGGTGCCATATTGATTCCTTAGACAGTACAGTATGAGGGTATAGCTTATTGTGTGCCCAAACATTCCTTCTCTGTATATTTGTATTTATACATATGGAGGAGGAGGTGCCATATTGATTCCCTTAGACAGTACAGTATGAGGTATAGCTTAGTGTTGCCAGAACATTCCTTCTCTGTATATTTGTATTTTTCCTTCTCTGTATATTTGTATTTATATACATATGGGAGGAGGGAGGTGCCATATTGATTCCCTTAGACAGTACAGTATGAGGGTATAGCTTATTGTGTGCCCAGAACATTCCTTCTCTGTATATTTGTATTTATACATATGGGAGGAGGAGGTGCCATATTGATTCCTTAGACAGTACAGTATGAGGGAAAAAAAAAAAAAAAAAAAAAAAAAAAAAAAAAAAAAAAAAAAAAAAAAAAAAAAAAAAAAAAAAAAAAAAAAAAAAAAAAAAAAAAAAAAAAAAAAAAAAAAAAAAAAAAAAAAAAAAAAAAAAAAAAAAAAAAAAAAAAAAAAAAAAAAAAAAAAAAAAAAAAAAAAAAAAAAAAAAAAAAAAAAAAAAAAAAAAAAAAAAAAAAAAAAAAAAAAAAAAAAAAAAAAAAAAAAAAAAAAAAAAAAAAAAAAAAAAAAAAAAAAAAAAAAAAAAAAAAAAAAAAAAAAATCTGTATATTTGTATTATAACATATGGGAGGAGGGAGGTGCCATATGATTCCCTAGACAGTACAGTATGAGGGTATAGCTTATTGTGTGCCCAGAACATTCTTCTCTGTATATTTTTGTATTTAATAACATATGGGAGGAGGGAGGTGCCATATTGATTCCCTTAGACAGTACAGTATGAGGTATAGCTTATTGTGTGCCCAGAACATTCCTTCTCTGTATATTTGTATTTATACATATGGGAGGAGGAGGTGCCATATTGATTCCCTTAGACAGTACAGTATGAGGGTATAGCTTATTGTGTGCCCAGAACATTCCTTCTCTGTATATTTGTATTTATACATATGGGAGGAGGAGGTGCCATATTGATCCCTTAACAGTACAGTATGAGGGTATAGCTTATTGTGTGCCCAGAACATTCTTCTCTGTATTTTGTATTTATACATATGGGAGAGAGGTGCCATATTGATTCCCTTAGACAGTACAGTATGAGGTATAGCTTATTGTGTGCCAAACATTCCTTCTATGATATTTGTATTTTTTACATATAGAGGAGTGCCATATTATTCCTTAGACAGTACAGTATGAGGGTATAGCTTATGTGTGCCCAGAACATTCCTTCTCTGTATATTTGTATTTATACATATGGGAGGAGGAGGTGCCATATTGATTCCTTAGACAGTACAGTATGAGGGTATAGCTTATTGTGTGCCCAGAACATTTCCTTCCCTTCTCTGTATATTTTGTATTTATAATATATGGGAGGAGGAGGTGCCATATTGATTCCCTTAACAGTACAGTATGAGAGTATAGCTTATTGTGTGCCCAGAACATTTCTTCCTCTGTATATTTGTATTATATACATATGGGAGGAGGAGGTGCCATATTGATTCCCTTAAGAACAGTACAGTATGAGGGTATAGCTTATTGTGTGCCCAGAACATTCCCTTCTCTGGATATTTGTATTTATACATATGGGAGGAGGGAGGTGCCATATTGATTCACTTAGACAGTACAGTATGAGGGTATAGCTTATTGTGTGCCCAGAACATTCCTTCTCTGTATATTTGTATTTATACATATGGGAGGAGGGAGGTGCCATATTGATTCACTTAGACAGTACAGTATGAGGGTATAGCTTATTGTGTGCCCACAACATTCCTTCTATGTATATTGTATTTATACATATGGAGGAGGAGGTGCCATATTGATTCCCTTAGACAGTACAGTATGAGGGTATAGCTTATTGTGTGCCCAGAACATTCCTTCTCTGTATATTTGTATTTATACATATGGGAGGAGGAGGTGCCATATTGATTCCCTTAGACAGTACAGTATGAGGGTATAGCTTAGTGTGTGCCCAGAACATTCCTTCTCTGTATATTTGTATTTTTCCTTCTCTGTATATTTGTATTTATATATATATGGGAGGAGGGAGGTGCCATATTGATTCCCTTAGACAGTACAGTATGAGGGTATAGCTTATTGTGTGCCCAGAACATTTCTCCTCTGTATATTTGTATTTATACATATGGGAGGAGGGAGGTGCCATATTGATTCCCTTAGACAGTACAGTATGAGGGTATAGCTTATTGTGTGCCCAGAACATTCCTTCTCTGTATATTTGTATTTATACATATGGGAGGAGGAGGTGCCATATTGATTCCCTTAGACAGTACAGTATGAGGGTATAGCTTATTGTGTGCCCAGAACATTCCTTCTCTGTATATTTGTATTTATACATATGGGAGGAGGAGGTGCCATATTGATTCCCTTAGACAGTACAGTATGAGGGTATAGCTTATTGTGTGCCCAGAACATTCCTTCTCTGTATATTTGTATTTATACATATGGGAGGAGGAGGTGCCATATTGATTCCCTTAGACAGTACAGTATGAGGGTATAGCTTATTGTGTGCCCAGAACATTCCTTCTCTGGATATTTGTATTTATACATATGGGAGGAGGAGGTGCCATATTGATTCCCTTAGACAGTACAGTATGAGGGTATAGCTTATTGTGTGCCCAGAACATTCCTTCTCTGTATATTTGTATTTATACATATGGGAGGAGGGAGGTGCCATATTGATTCACTTAGACAGTACAGTATGAGGGTATAGCTTATTGTGTGCCCAGAACATTCCTTCTCTGTATATTTGTATTTATACATATGGGAGGAGGAGGTGCCATATTGATTCCCTTAGACAGTACAGTATGAGGGTATAGCTTATTGTGTGCCCAGAACATTCCTTCTCTGGATATTTGTATTTATACATATGGGAGGAGGGAGGTGCCATATTGATTCACTTAGACAGTACAGTATGAGGGTATAGCTTATTGTGTGCCCAGAACATTCCTTCTCTGTATATTTGTATTTATACATATGGGAGGAAGAGGTGCCATATTGATTCCCTTAGACAGTACAGTATGAGGGTATAGCTTATTGTGTGCCCAGAACATTCCTTCTCTGTATATTTGTATTTATACATATGGGAGGGATTTTATTTAAAATTTCCAATTACATTGTATCACAGACAGTATAAGTACATTGTTATAATCATGTACAAATGATCCATACAATACAATCCAATTCATTAAATGTTATCCCACATTTTCTTTAGAGTATTTGAATTATCACATTCTCTGGTCTTTATGAATATAATGTCTCTATAAATGATCTTAGTTATTGTCTCAGTTGATAAATTGAAAGGGGGGAACTGAAAGGGTTAACTTGTATCCTTGAAACTTCTGTCCTTACTCAAACTTCTTTGTGCAAAACCTGCTTATATGGCACGTACTCCCCAGCTGGCCTGAGCAGCCCCCAATGCCCTTGGGCCAATATGTTTCTTATCTCTTCTTATCACACCCCACTCTCACAACTTCTACATTGTTTCTTTCTGCAGACACACACTTCCCTTAGGCTAAGGCATACCTTTGTAACACGTCATATTGGCTATATAAACAACTGCTGTAACCCTAATAAATCGGAACTTGCTTTGTAACACACAAGCCTACTGTGTCGTTCTTTGCAAGACCCCTGCGCAGTGTATCTGGAGGGTGTAATCAGATGGTTTCTGCCGTGCCAAGACCAACCGGTTCACACAGGGATAGCACAAAGATAGCACAGTGAAAGCCTGGGATTCCTCCTGTTCCTTTCATAAATGAATTTGACTGTTAGGGGCACATTTACAAAGCTCGAGTGAAGGATTCGAATTAAAAAAACTTCGAATTTCAAAGTGTTTTTTTGGCTACTTCGACCATCGAATGGGCTACTTCGACCTTCGACTACTACTTCGACTTCGAATCGAACGATTCGAACTAAAAATCGTTCGATTATTCGACCATTCAATAATCGAAGTACTGTCTCTTTAAGAAAAACTTCGACTCCCTACTTCGGCAGCTAAAAGCAACCGAACTCAATGTTAGCCTATGGGGAAGGTGCCCATAGGCTTGCCAGCGTTTTTTTGATTGAAGGATATTCCTTCGATCGTTGTATTAAAATCCTTCGAATCGTTCGATTCGAAGGATTTAATCGTTCGATCGAACGAATAATCCTTCGATCGTTCGATCGTAGGATTAGCGCTAAATCGTTCGACTTCGATATTCGAAGTCGAACGATTTTAGTTCCTAGTCGAATATCGAGGGTTAATTAACCCTCGATATTCGACCCTTAGTAAATCTGCCCCTTAGTCATCCTACATCTCATGTGCCATAAATGATACCGTATGACTGCGATTATTATGAATAAAGTCATTAATGGGGGTCATTTATCAACACTGGGCAAATTTGCCCATGGGCAGTAACCCATGGTAACCAATCAAATTGCTGCATTCATTGTTCTGCTTGCAGATGGTTTCAAAAAGCTAATCACTGATTGGTTGCTATAGGTAACTGCCCATGGGCAAATTTGCCCAGTGTTGATAAATGAGCCCCACTTTGTTCTTGTTATTTGCTCTGTGGTTTTCAATGACTCCGTATGAAAATTCCGAAAAGTTTAGGTTTTTTATTAAGCTGAGATTTAGTTTACTTGCAACACTTTCTCTTACTGCGCTAGAGACTACGCAATGTATCAGAAAATGCTCTTGTGTTTCTTCAGTATTACATCCCCACGGACATTCTCGGTCTGTTATATTTAGGTATTTTAGATTGCCTCTCACAAATATTTTGCCCTGTAAGGATAGCCATGTGGCATCCCAAATTTTTTTTGGCATTCTTCTGTCAATAAGCATCTTTATACTTTCTTCTAACATTGCTTGTGTGCAGTCTTTAACGCATATAGGAGATACAAAATGAGCATCAACAATTTCCCAATACAAGATTTTTCTCTGTAAAACCTTCAGATCTTCAGAATTTATACTCCACTTTTTCAGAATTTTTATTACCTGACGTAGGTAGGTGGGTAAAAGGCCTCCTCTTATCCGAACTTCTTTCACTCTACCTCCAAGTAACCAATCCTTAATAAAAGGCAATGCCCAGTCTCTTATACTGACTTCCCACAGAGATTCTCTCTCCTGCACTACCCCCCCAAAGTTAAACTTTAGAAAGATAGTACAGAAGAAAACCACTGGACACGGCATGTCCAACCCTCCCCTTCTTTTCTGTAGGAATGTAATCCCCCTTTTTACCGGATTGAGCCTGCTGCCCCAAAGCATTTGGAAAAACAAGCTCTGGATTCGGGCACAGAGAGACTCTGGCAACAAAAAGACATATGAGATAAAGAGAAAAACCGGAATCAGAAAAGTCTTAATAATGTCAACCCTTTCTCTATAGGTCAGCTTCCATTGTTTCCATCGCTGAACCTTTGCTTGACCAGAATTCAATTTATCTTCCCAATTTACCTTAGCAAGATCTCCTCTCCCGAATTTGATTCCCAAGATTTTAACTAGGCCTGGGGCTACTGGAAATTTCTTTAGCTTAAAGCTTGGTTCCTCATCTAATGCCCAAAAAGCTTCTGACTTTTCATGGTTGATCTGAGACCCTGAGGCCTCAGAGTAACTTTTGATTCACTCCACAACCTTTTTTTCTTCTTTTGGGTTTGATATTATTAGAGTAACATCATCCGCGTAGGCTATGGACTTAAAGACTTGGGGGCAAATTCGCTAAGAATCAAAGTTGCGCCAGGCGCAACTTCGCCGCTCTTCGCCAGGCGAATTTTCGCCAGCGCTCCGCAAATTCACTAAAATGCGAAGTTGCGCACAGGGGTAGCGTAAGTTTGCGAAGTTGCGCTAGCGTTGATTCGCTATATAAAGCGAAGTTGCGCTAGCGAAGGCTAATTTGCATACGGCGCGAAATTCAAATTTCAATGGAGGAACACGTATCTGCACTACAAATGCCTAGAAAACCTTCAAATCTGCAAATAAAAATGTTTATTTTGCCCTACACATGTGCCCACTGTCTAGGTAAGTTGCCATGAGTCAGGAAAAGTAGGGGGGAGGAAGGGGAGCCCCAAAAAAATTTCAATCTTTTTCAGCCTATCAGCCATCATGTAGAAAACACGCCAGCGTTTTTTGGGACTTAGAAAAAATTTTGACTTTTTTTTTAAACAATCCCTATCTACTCTATTGCGCTTCGCCAGGTCTGAGGTGGCGAAGGAAGTCTAGCGTAAAAGGTAGCGTTCGCTACACTGCGCAAGTTAGTGAATTTGCGTAGTTTCGTCGCTAGCGAAAATTCGCCTGGCGTAAGGTTGCGAAGTAACACTAGCGAAACTACGCCAGCGTTCGTTAGTGAATTTGCGCAGTAGCGAAAATGCCGAACGCTAGCGAACAAACGCTAGCGTTCGACGCTTCGCGCCTTAGTGAATTTGCCCCTTGGCCTGCCGGAAACTGGACCCCCTCAAGTCCACATCTCTGTAATTCCCTTAAGAATGGATCTAACGAAAACACATACAGGAGTGGACTCAAAGGACATCCCTGTCTCACACCAGCCCTCACCTCAAAATCCTTGCCTTTCCAACCATTAATTAGTGGGAAGCTTCTTGCAAAGTTTTAATCCACTGTACAAATTCTACTGGAATGCCGTATCTAGTCAAAGTAGCCCATAGGTAATGGTGGTTGACTCTATCAAAGGCTTTTGCCTGATCTAAAGACAGAAAGTATTTTCCCCATTTTCTTACCTTACACCTATCTAGTGCTTCTCTTATTGATAGAACCGCTCCAAAGATGTTTCGTCCTTCTATAGAACAAAACTGGGATGTTGAAAGGAGAAATCCAGCCACCTCACCTAATCTTTGTGAGAGATTTCTTGCCAGAATCTTTCTATCACAATTGAGAAGGGCTATTGGCCTCCAATTCTCAATGTGCCTCGAATCCTTCCCCTTTGATATCAAAACTAACGAAGAAAAGCGCATGGATGGTGAAAGATGTTTTTCCATCAAACAGGCGTTAAAGACTATGGCTAACACTGGAGCAAGATCTTCCTTAAACGTGCTATAGAATTCCGCAGTGAACCCATCTGGTCCAGGAGCCTTCTTTTTCTGTTGTTTATCAATTGCCTGTAGCACCTCTTTCTCCGTTATTTCTGATATCAAAGGGGAACAGTCCAAATCTCTAGTATCTGGGACTGGGGTTGCCTTTAGGAAATCTTGGATCTTGTCCCTTTCCAAAACTCTTTCTTTGTATAAGTCAGCATAGTAAGCCTCCACCACTCTCAAGACACCCTCCCTAGTTGTTTCTAAATTATCCTGAAAGTCATAAAGGCTCCCGAACGACTTTTTCTTAATAGTTTCCTTACAGTTTCGGCAAGGGTCAGGAGATCGAGATGTTCCATAATCCCTTTCCAAAACCAGGGACTTAAGTCGATCGTACTGATGCTGCCTCAACAAATACTTGAGTCGGTTTACTTTTTCTCCCCTTCCCCGTTCGAAATACAGGTCTCAAGTTTCCTTCTCAAAGACTGGCTCTCTTTCTCTTTAACCCTCCCTTTTTTAAAAGAGGTAGAAGTGAAAAACGTTCGGAAAGAATCCTTAGCCGAATCCCACCATTCTACTATGGAGTCAAAAAAATCTATCCTTGAGATCTGAAGTTTTAGGAGGATCAGGGCCGCCATTAGAAATCACGGGGCCCCGTACAACAAAATTTTTGGGGCCCCCTGGGCCCCGCCCACACTGACGACCAAGCTCCACCCCATATCCCGCCCACTCCACATCGCAGTTAAAAGACCACACAGACATCAGCGCTAAAAAAGTAAACCCCCCCCACACAAGTTGTAAAAAGCTATTGATGGTCAGGGCCCCCTTATAAAAAATTGGGGCCCAAAAAAAAAAATTACATTTTTTTTTTTTTTAAAACATTGGTGGCAGGGGCCCCCTTATAAGTTAAAAACAAATTGGGGTCCCAAAAAAAAAATTATTTTTTTTTGAAAAAAAAAAACATTGGTGGCAGGGGCCCCCTTACAAGTTAAACACAAATTGGGGCCCCAAAAAAAAAGTTTTAAAAAAAAGATTGGTGGCAGGGGCCTATAGAATATTAAAATAATACATTGGTGGCCAGGGGATTAAAAAAAAAAAAAACACAAACTGGTGTTCAGTAGGATTGAACTCATGGCTTCAGTACTTCAACTTCGCCTCCTTTCGTGACTTCGGGTCTTTTCACCGCTTCAGGACTTCAATTTCGGCTGTTTTCGTGACTTCGGGTCTTTGCGCTGCTTCAGGACTTCGGCTTCGGCTGTTTTCGTGACTTCGGGTCTTTTCGGCGCTTCGTGACTTCGGCTTTTTCCGTGACTTCGGGTCTTTTCGGCGCATCGGCTTCGGCTTTTCGGCACTTCCGCATTCGGCACGCAAGAGGCAAGACGTATGGCTCGGGCGCTCATAAGGGGGGCCCGGATCTTCAAAAAATGCAGCGCTGCCGGGCCCCCCTTCATGCCCGGGCCCGGTACGCTTGTCCCCCCTGTCCCCCCCTGATGGCGGCCCTGAGGAGGATCCTAAATCTATATTTGGTATCTTCATCTTCCAGTGTGTCTTTACTTATTTTCCATAAGCCTTTTCCAAATTTTGCATTATCTGCTAAACCATAATGGAAGGAAAGAGCTTGGTGGTCTGAAAATTCTGTTACTTGTTCTTTAAAATTTGAAAAGACCTCATTCCTTTTTATAAAAATGAAGTCGATTCTACTACTTCTTGGTCCACATTTATAAGTATGTTTCCCTTCTCTTCCATTATGAGTAGCCAAGTCTTCTAAGTTTGCATCCTCAATTAGTTGTTTGAAAAAAAGAGTTTCATATTTGTTTATCTTTCCCGTTCTATCTTTTTCTCCTAAGACTTGGTTAAAGTCACCCGCTAATATAACCGGTAATGTGGTGAACAAATATGGTCTTATATTATCTAGTAATGTTCTTCTGTCAGAAATAACTTGTGGTCCATATACATTGATAAGTCTTATCAACTTCTCTTTTAATTCAACATCTATCATTAAACATCTTCCTAACTGTATATCAACTCTTTTTTTTATCACAAATGGTTTGTCTCCCTTAAATAAGATGCCCACTCCTCCCGCTGTTTCAGTTGCTATTGACCAAACAGATAAACCTTCTCTCCATTCTCTTTTTGCTATCTCAATCTGATTTACAGATGTGAGTCTTGTTTCCTGGAGAAATATTATATCTGCTATTATTTCTTTTAGACATTCATAGACTATAAATCTTGTTCTTCCGTTTCTAATACTACAAGCATTTGCAGTAAAAAAATTAATTGACAGATCCATTTTTTTTTTTTCCTTGATAACTCGTTTTCATCTCCTATCCTTTTGACTTGGACTCTAGGTCCTAAATCTGTTTCCATCTCTAGCTCTTCAATAGACTCCCATTCAATATCTATGGATGTATTATCTTGTTCTGTTTTACTTTTTTTCCTACTATGTCTGGTGTTTGGTGTTTCCTTTTTTCTCTTTCCTCTTCCTCCTCCATTTTTTCTAATTCTTCTGCTTCTTCCACCATATCTCCCCAAGTTCCTTCACTTAGTATTTTGTATCTATTTTGATCATTAATGAAAGTTGTTTTTTCCTCAACTGGATTTGCCTTTTTAGTTTTTCCCTTTTTGTCATCTCTCCTCACGGTTTCCCACTCTTTTTCCTTTAAATCCTTTTTTTTCCTTTTTTTTTTAGTTGAGTTATCACCTTCTGTCTGGTTTTCTGTCTGTCTTTGTGTTGGAGCATTTAAGACTTCATTGGGTATTTCTTCTCTCAGTTCTTCTATGATAGGGATTGTCTTTTTTATGTTTCTCCAAGCTTCAGTACAGTTTCTGTATTGGCCTATTTTCATACATAGATTGCACTTTATTTGTTTCTCACACTCTTTACTTATATGACCTATTTCTCCACAGAAGGCACATTTTTTTATATTAAATTTCCCAGCTAGATGGGTCTGGCTCCACATTTAAAACAGAGCTTGGGTTGCCCTGCATAATAACAAACCCTCCCTGCAGTCGCCTATTGATTCCCTTAGACAGTACAGTATGAGGGTATAGCTTATTGTGTGCCCAGAACATTCCTTCTCTGTATATTTGTATTTATACATATGGGAGGAGGAGGTGCCATATTGATTCCCTTAAACAGTACAGTATGAGGGTATAGATTATTATGTGCCCAGAACATTCCTTCTCTGTATATTTGTATTTATACATATGGGAGGAGGGAGGTGCCATATTGATTCCCTTAGACAGTACAGTATGAGGGTATAGCTTATTGTGTGCCCAGAACATTCCTTCTCTGTATATTTGTATTTATACATATGGGAGGAGGAGGTGCCATATTGATTCCCTTAGACAGTACAGTATGAGGGTATAGCTTATTGTGTGCCCAGAACATTCCTTCTCTGTATATTTGTATTTATACATATGGGAGGAGGAGGAGGTGCCATATTGATTCCCTTAGACAGTACAGTATGAGGGTATAGCTTATTGTGTGCCCAGAACATTCCTTCTCTGTATATTTGTATTTATACATATAGGAGGAGGAGGTGCCATATTGATTCCCTTAGACAGTACAGTATGAGGCTATAGCTTATTGTGTGCCCAGAACATTCCTTCTCTGTGTATTTGTATTTATACATATGGGATGAGGAGGTGCCATATTGATTCCCTTAGACAGTACAGTATGAGGGTATAGCTTATTGTGTGCCCAGAACATTCCTTCTCTGTATATTTGTATTTATACATATGGGAGGAGGAGGTGCCATATTGATTCCCTTAGACAGTACAGTATGAGGGTATAGCTTATTGTCTGCCCAGAACATTCCTTCTCTGTATATTTGTATTTATACATATGGGAGGAGGTGCCATATTGATTCCCTTAGACAGTACAGTATGAGGGTATAGCTTATTGTGTGCCCAGAACATTCCTTCCCTGTATATTTGTATTTATACATATGGGAGGAGGAGGTGCCATATTGATTCCCTTAGCTTATTGTGTGCCCAGAACATTCCTTCTCTGTATATTTGTATTTATACATATGGGAGGAGGGAGGTGCCATATTGATTCCCTTAGACAGTACAGTATGAGGGTATAGCTTATTGTGTGCCCAGAACATTCCTTCTCTGTATATTTGTATTTATACATATGGGAGGAGGAGGTGCCATATTGATTCCCTTAGACAGTACAGTATGAGGGTATAGCTTATTGTGTGCCCAGAACATTCCTTCTCTGTATATTTGTATTTATACATATGGGAGGAGGAGGTGCCATATTGATTCCCTTAGACAGTACAGTATGAGGGTAAAGCTTATTGTGTGCCCAGAACATTCCTTCTCTGTATATTTGTATTTATACATATGGGAGGAGGAGGTGCCATATTGATTCCCTTAGACAGTACAGTATGAGGGTATAGCTTATTGTGTGCCCAGAACATTCCTTCTCTGTATATTTGTATTTATACATATGGGAGGAGGAGGTGCCATATTGATTCCCTTAGACAGTACAGTATGAGGGTATAGCTTATTGTGTGCCCAGAACATTCCTTCCCTGTATATTTGTATTTATACATATGGGAGGAGGAGGTGCCATATTGATTCCCTTAGACAGTACAGTATGAGGGTATAGCTTATTGTGTGCCCAGAACATTCCTTCTCTGTATATTTGTATTTATACATATGGGAGGAGGGAGGTGCCATATTGATTCCATTAGACAGTACAGTATGAGGGTATAGCTTATTATGTGCCCAGAACATTCCTTCTCTGTATATTTGTATTTATACATATGGGAGGAGGAGGTGCCATATTGATTCCCTTAGACAGTACAGTATGAGGGTATAGCTTGAAAGGGGGGGAACTGAAAGGGTTAACTTCTATCCCTGAAACTTCTGTCCTTGCTCAAACTTCATTATGCAAAACATGCTTATATGGCACGTACTCCCCAGCTGGCCTGAGCAGCCCCCAATGCCCTTGGGCAAATATGTTTCTTATCTCTTCTTATCACGCATACCAGCACACCCCACTACAAAGTTTCTTTATGGAGACACACAGAATAATACTTTTTTGTTTTCCCTCAGGCTAAGGCATATCTTTGTTACACGTCATATTGGCTATATAAGCAACTGCTGTAACCCTAATAAATCGGAACTTGCTTTGCAACACACGTGCCTACTGTGTCGTTCTTTGTAAGACCCCTGCGCAGTGTATCTGGGCTGGTGTAATCAGATGGTTTCTGCCGTGCCAAGACGAACCGGTTCGCCTAGGGATAGCACAAGGATAGCACAGTGAAAGCCCGGGATTTCCCCTGTTCCTTTCAGCTGGTGTCAAGAAGTGGGATCGGTTGGATATCCGGAGGTAAGTAGAATTGCTGTCTGAACTGACGGTTTTTCTCTTACCTTTGGCTCTTTCCAATAACCGATTTCTTGATATAAAAAAAAAAAAAAAAAAAAGAGGAAACAATATAACAACAAAAAAGAATAAAAATAGGTTTTGGCCTCTGGTATGGCGGTTTGAGGCTGGTTGTTATATATATAAAAAATAAAATATAACAACAAAAAAGAATAAAAATAGGTTTTGGCCTCTTGTATGGCGGTTTGAGGCTGGTTGTTATATATATAAAAATAAAAAAAAAAAAAAAAAACCATAAAAACGAAAAGAATAAAAATAGGTTTTGCCTCGTGTATGGCGGTTTTTGAGGCTAGTTGTTAATTGTCTCGCGAGGCTGTTTTGCAAAGGTTCGCCTCCTGTAGTGGTCGAGACTGTTAGTACAGTAAGATAGGGATATTTAGGTTGCACGCAGAAACCTTTTCTTACTGACTGATTCACCTTTCTATATACAATATTGTCTCGTTTTGTCTTTGTACGTGTATGTACCCCCCCATGTCTGTATAGAGATTAAGGTATATATGTCACATTGTATTCAATTTTCTTGACGTGTAACTTCTTACTTAAAAAAAAAATCTAGGGACACATATCATCCAGGGACACCTAATTGTTTGTTTGTATATTGATAACTGTTACTAATACATCCTGTTGGTGTTGCTGCTACTTGTAAATTGTACTAATCATATATATATATGGTGATGGAAATTGCTACGTGAGGGCAGTGATTCTGTCAACAGAATTTCCCAAAGCCGGCAGGTAAGCCACTTGTTGCTTACCAACAGGGAACTTCTGTTGGTAGTGTTCACAAGTCACACACTTTGTTATAAGTGATTACAAGCTATATATATGTTTGTAAGGCATGTATGCATATGTTTTGTTGTTTTGCCGTCTAAGTGTTGGGTATTGTATGTTGGTATAGTTGTGTTACCAATTAATTCTACTGCTAACTGTCTGTGACCACAATTGTGGATTGCCTCCTATCTTTGTACTGTCACTTTTATTCCTTTTACTTTTGTTCTTACTAGAGACATAAACTCTGGATTTGATCCAGAGGCAGGCTGTCTTTTCTAAATCAGATTTATGAATCCAGGAAATAAGTAATTAGCCTGGAACAGGGAGTAATAGGGTCTAGAAAACACATAAGCAGTACTCGCTAGGAAGAACTGCAAGTCTCATCCAACACTACACTACTTGAAAAGATAGAAAGCTGCTATCCTAATATTTCTCTTCTATATTTTGCTCTAATGAAGAGTAACAAATAATGTATGTTTAAGTAACCATTGTTTGGGAATGTGTAAAAGATAAGAGAAAGTGAAATAAGGAACAATATTAATGTAAAGCGAACAGCTCAGAGATAAGTTCTCTGACAGTAATAGCTCAGATACAGAAGAGCAGGCTTTCCCCAGCCCCGCAGCTACGCTATACTCCACCCGTACAATACAAAGTAGAGAAAAAGGGGGGCGACGGGGGACGCTGCAGAAGTGCGTCTGACTAAAAACACACAGATCTTAGAAGGATTTTTCAAGATGTTCCACAGCCCCACACTAATCCACACAAATTTGCACAGGAACTCTTGTTTGTCCATGGTGCTCATAAGCCTAATTAGAACAATATATTATTTGTACTCAAACGTGTGTGGTCCAGGGGATTACCAATGTCTGTTAGCCAAAATTAATTGAGATACTAACCCTGTTGACCACCATTTTTTCTCTTTCAGAAGCTTCTTGGGAAATAGTTTTCAAATTTAACCAAGATGCCCAAGAGTCTGCTGTCCAGTATGCTATTACCTTTGTGTCAGGATTACTAAATGATCCTCAAAGTAACCTCAGCATACATAGTCTTGCCTGGAAGCATAAGAATTAAGAAAAGATAGTCATTGCCACAAGTGGAGAACTCCTGTCTTAAGCCCCAGCAGGTGTTACTAGGTCAGCAACAGTCTAACAACTTCCAGGATAATTCCCAAAACTCCAGAAACAATAACTAACAGACAGCAGTACAGGTCAGATAACCGTAACAAAAAGACAGTCGTTTGCGTTAATTGTAATAATCAAGGGCATTATGCATATAAGTGCATGTCCCCACAGACAGCCCTTTCCCCTGCAGGAGATGCAGCCCCTTCACATCCCAATGCATCCCTCATAAATCCTGATTGAAGGTGCGAGGCAGCACCGGTACCAGTATTTCCAAACACTTCTAAATCACCATCCAGACCTCCTAATTGAAGTGTTTATTAATTAAAATACCCTCCCTTGTTCAGTGAATACTGGTGCTGCCCGCTCAATTTTAAAGACTCACTCCAAGTGATTTGTGGGCTTTATCACCAAAAGATGTTGGGTTAATGTCATTCATCCATCCCAACTGTGTCCATACGAGTAGACCTAAGGGCCCCCAGCCCAAAATCTCACAGTACCCACTGTCCAGTGAAAAAGTATAGGGGATTTGCCCAGTCATTCAAGGGTTACTTTATAAGGGAGTGTTAATTCATAGGATTAGCCCTGTAAATATGCTCATCTTGCCAATTAAAAAGCCCTGCAAGAATGAGTGGCGTTTTGTTCAGGATCTCAGAGCAGTTAACAAAGTTGTTATTGCAGCCCATCTGGTAGTGCCAAAACCGACTACCAAAGCAGGTTACAGTCATTAAGTACTAAGCCCACACTGGGTCCTCTGACCGTGTAGCACAAGATAATGCCTATGCTGATGTAGCTGCAAAGCAGGCAGCGTTGTATAATAAAATGTTTACAGCATGTGTTGTAAAAGAACCAACTCTACCTGTTCCCTCTAGTGCTGTTTTTATCAGCCCTTCAGGACCAAATGGAACCTGAGGAGAAGGAACATTGGCTTAAAGCCAGATGTACACATACTCCGGATGTTGATGTTTTTGTTTGGCATTTAGGTGATTGCCCTGTTGCACCCCGTGCTCTGTTACCATATTTGGTTGCTGCCTCACATGGTCTCACCCCCACCTTTTAAGGGGGGATTTGTGATGTAGTGTCAGGAATGTGGTTTGCCCCCGGGTTCTCATCTATTGCAGCCAAATATGTTTAATTATGTTTTATTTGTGTGCAATATAATCTAGGTAAGACTATTCCAACACCTATCAAACACCGGCCTAAAGCAATGTATCCATTTCAGATATTGCAGATAGATTCCATACAGTTGCCTAAATGTTGTACCTATGAATATGTATTTGTTTGTGTTGACTAATTCTCTGAAGCCATTGGGATTCATCAAATGTTACACACCATATCATCCCCAAGCTAGTGGGAAAATGGAAAGTCAGCAGGCTAATTAAAGTATGTGCAGAGACTAAACTTGCGTGGCCAGATGCCCTTGATACAGTTCTTATCACGCACACTCCCCAAAGGCTAACTAAGCTCTCCCCATATGAAATATTGTTTGGGAGACAAGCACGCATGGCTCAGTACTTTCCTTCTATTTATCTTCTTTGCATGAACTATGGAAGAATGACTGAATATGTTACTAAGTTACCTAAGGAACTGACCAAATTGTGCTCTTGAGTTTATTCTTCATTACCAGATCCAGCGGATGTTCTGGAACCACATGTTCTCATTCCAGAAGTGCCAAAGATCTTCAACCTCGCTGCAAAAGACCATTCCAGGTGCTCCTCGTCACAGAAACAGCTGTAAAGGTTGAAGGGAGACCGAATCGGATCCACCTGTCTCACAGTAAGAATCCTTAAACTTCCACCTGTTGTGTAAGTGGGGGAATTGTAGGACATAATAACGCCTCTTTCCTTCCACCACCTAAGTCCCAGGGACCATAACATCCAACGCTAAAGATGTAGGTCCCCATCGGGTGAAGATCTCCAGCAGAATCATGTCTTTGTGGGCCAGATGTTTGATCCGAATCTGTGTCTTCCTGCTGCACATCCGTATCTTCATTGCTGTGCTGATTATAGCACTTATAAAGCCTGATGTTAATGACAGGTCCCAAGTCAACACAACAACAGCCTCACCAGCATCTGAGGTTAATGTTTCATCACCAGATCAGGTTAAATTTGTTCACAGAGACTTATATGCATAACTGTTTGAGCCTAATGATAATGCTCTTGTTAAAATGCTTGTTATAGCAGTATCAACACTATTACTGATTGTTGGATATGTACACATTCTCCTTTATCAGCTCACAGTATGACATACATAGCAGAATCTCTATCCTGTCAGGACATAGTTAACAGTCCTTGAGGTAATTTGACACTTCTCCAGTATAACACTACACTTATTCCAATGGCCATCTCAGGATTCTGTAAAGCACCAGTAGTGTATTTTCATAAAACGGTGTCGCCCAAGGATATTAGTGAGTTGGTACACTTATGTTCTGATGGCTTTTGTATCAACCGTTCAGCTAATCATCTACACCTCCTTACACTTTACCTTCACATTATTACTTTGTTTGTGGTAAATGTGCCTATCCTTGGCTACCAAAATGCTCCCATGGTGTATGTATGATTGCTAAATTGCTTCCTCCAACCTGGTAGATGGAAGCTAAAGATATTTAGATAGCTCAGATTCCAGCACACTTCCTAACGAAGCGTGCATCTTTAAAGGTAAGGCAAGAGCTCTCTTTAACTTCCCCTGAGGTAAATGGATGTTGCATTAAGAAAGCCTTTAGCCTTATGTCTAATATGTTGTTGCTTGATAACATTACTAATGAATACGACGACAGTTTGAAGATAGTAAGTCATGAACTCCAACAATTGAAGAAGGAAGTTATGCAGCATTGTTTAGTGTTAGATTATCTTCCAGCTAGTCAAGGAGGGTTAGGTACAGTGATAATGAAAGCCTGTTGTAATTACATTGATGACAAGCATCTGGTAAAGTTTCAGTAGATGACGGACACCTTTTTAGCCAATCACAAGGAACAATCCATTTTCCCCTGGTTGGGCCCATCCACATGGTTCCAAGATATCAGTGCTTGGTTTTGTAAGATTTTCTTTTCCATACCATTCTGTATGTCCTCATTTGTGTTGGTGTCATCCTTCTAGTCATCTATTGTCTACCTAACATCATTTGTTGCTGTTGTTCTTGCTGTACCTCCTTATTTTCTCACTCTTTTCTAAAGGAAAATTCTTCTAGGCCTGTTCTGTTCTATCCTACGTATGCTAAAAGTCTGAAATGACTTCAATGAACCACCACAGTGTATGAACATTATATACCAGATGTATTCTCATATAGGTTGTATGCATAGCATTTATAAGGAAAAGTCTTGCAGGCCCTGCTTGGCCCCCTTAATGGAGTGAACAGTTTCTAAGTGCCCATGAGGCCCTTCTAGAAACTGTTCAAGGTTATGTGTAACATCTGTCGAGAAGGTTCTTATCACTATTCTGTTATATTTTGTATTCCTGTAACAATGTGTTCTGATCTTGAAGCACACACACACAATGGTACTCCCTATTTCCTGGTGATTGGATGTTAGTCAAAGCACTCCCTGGAACCAACTTTTAACATAGAGTAGCACTTGGCATGATACTGACTGAAAAGGCGGGTGTCTGTAAAATGCTTGCCAACACAAGCACCTGTTGCACATATATCCCCGATAATACTGGTCCAAACAGCAAAGTTATTGATCTGTTCATTAAGTTAAAGAAATATTCTGGAATCACACCTCCTTGGGATGAATATTTTGGATGGATGACAGGTTGGCAAAAGCTCTTAGCCCAGATCAGTGTTACCTTATTGATTGTTTTGATTTTTATTTCATTTATTTTCTGCTGTGTAATCCCTTACATTAGGAAATTGATTTCTTCACTTATTGCTTCTTCAGAAGGTTCACAACTCAAACTTATTCATGCCGCTCGTGTGTAGTCACTTGCGTGACTAAAGGGGGGATTGAAAGGGGGGGAACTGAAAGGGTTAACTTCTATCCCTGAAACTTCTGTCCTTGCTCAAACTTCATTATGCAAAACATGCTTATATGGCACGTACTCCCCAGCTGGCCTGAGCAGCCCCCAATGCCCTTGGGCAAATATGTTTCTTATCTCTTCTTATCACGCATACCAGCACACCCCACTACAAAGTTTCTTTATGGAGACACACAGAATAATACTTTTTTGTTTTCCCTCAGGCTAAGGCATATCTTTGTTACACGTCATATTGGCTATATAAGCAACTGCTGTAACCCTAATAAATCGGAACTTGCTTTGCAACACACGTGCCTACTGTGTCGTTCTTTGTAAGACCCCTGCGCAGTGTATCTGGGCTGGTGTAATCAGATGGTTTCTGCCGTGCCAAGACGAACCGGTTCGCCTAGGGATAGCACAAGGATAGCACAGTGAAAGCCCGGGATTTCCCCTGTTCCTTTCATAGCTTATTGTGTGCCCAGAACATTCCTTCTCTGTATATTTGTATTTATACATA
This sequence comes from Xenopus laevis, assembly GCF_017654675.1. Classification (NCBI taxonomy): domain Eukaryota; kingdom Metazoa; phylum Chordata; class Amphibia; order Anura; family Pipidae; genus Xenopus; species Xenopus laevis. The sequence goes on along the minus strand of NC_054384.1, from coordinate 110,535,345 downwards.
TGGGAGGAGGAGGTGCCATATTGATTCCCTTAAACAGTACAGTATGAGGGTATAGATTATTATGTGCCCAGAACATTCCTTCTCTGTATATTTGTATTTATACATATGGGAGGAGGAGGTGCCATATTGATTCCCTTAGACAGTACAGTATGAGGGTATAGCTTATTGTGTGCCCAGAACATTCCTTCTCTGTATATTTGTATTTATACATATGGGAGGAGGAGGAGGTGCCATATTGATTCCCTTAGACAGTACAGTATGAGGGTATAGCTTATTGTATGCCCAGAACATTCCTTCTCTGTATATTTGTATTATACATATGGGAGGAGGAGGTGCCATATTGATTCCCTTAGACAGTACAGTATGAGGGTATAGCTTATTGTGTGCCCAGAACATTCCTTCTCTGTATATTTGTATTTATACATATGGGAGGAGGAGGTGCCATATTGATTCCCTTAGACAGTACAGTATGAGGGTATAGCTTATTGTGTGCCCAGAACATTCCTTCTCTGTATATTTGTATTTATACATATGGGAGGAGGAGGTGCCATATTGATTCCCTTAGACAGTACAGTATGAGGGTATAGCTTATTGTGTGCCAGAACATTCCTTCTCTGTATATTTGTATTTATCATATGGGAGGAAGGTGATAATTGATCCTTAGACAGTACAGTATGAGGTATAGCTTATTGTGTGCCCAGAACATTCTTCTCTGTATATTGTATTTATACATATGGGAGGAGTGCCATATTGATTCCTTAGACAGTACAGTAGAGGGTATAGCTTATTGTGTGCCAAAATCTCCTGATTTTGTATTATACATTGGGAGAGGCATATGATCTAGACAGTCAGTATGAGGTTAGCTTATTGTTCCCAGAAATTCTTCTGATATTTGTATAATGGGGAGTCTAGATCCTAACAGTGTATAGGTGCTATGTGCGACATTCTTCCTGTTATTTATAATATGGGGGGTGCATTTGATCCTTGACGTCAGTATGGTACTTGTGGCCAACATTCTTTATTATATCATATGGAGGAGTCCATATATCTAGCGTACAGTATGAGTAGCTTATTGTTGCGAACTTCTTCTGATGATTACATAGGGAAGTGCATATTGATCTTAACATAGTAAGGGTAACTTATGGTCCAATCTTCCGTAATTTGATTTAACATATGGAGGGTGCATATTGATTCTTAAAGTAGTGAGGTATTAGTCCCAAATCTTCGTATATTTGTATTTATTGGGAGAGGTGCCTATGATTCCTTAGACGTACAGTATAGGGTATAGAGTTGCCCAAATCCTCTTTATATTGTTTACTAGGAGAGTGCATATTGATCCTTAACAGTACGTAGGGTAAGCTATGTGTCCGAACATTCTTCTGTAATTGTTATACATGAAGTCCATGATTCCCTAACAGAATAGAGGGTATAGCTTAGTGTGCCAGACATCTTCTGTATAGTTTATAATAGAGAGGTCATATTGATCCTAGAAGTAAGTAAGTATAGCTATGCCAACATTCCTCTTTATTGTTATATATGGGGGGTCATATTGATCCCTTAAAGTCATATGAGGTTATGTCCCAGAATCTTTCTGTATTTGTATTAACAATGGGAGGAGGTGCCATATTGATTCCTTAGACAGTACAGTATGAGGGTATAGCTATTTGTGCCCAGAACATTCCTTCTCTGATATTTGTATTTATACATATGGGAGGAGGAGTGCCATATTGATCCCTTAGACAGTACAGTATGAGGGTATAGCTTATGTGTGCCCAGAACATTCCTTCTTGTATATTTGATTTATACATATGGGAGGAGGAGTGCCATATTGATTCCTAGACGTACAGTATGAGTATAGCTTTTGTTCAGAAATTTTCTCTTATATTGTATATACATATGGAGGAGGAGTGCATATGATTCCCTTAGACAGTAATATGAGGGTATAGCTTATGTGTGCAAACATTCTTCTCTGATATTGTATTTATACATATGGAGAGAGTGCCATATTGATTCCTTAACAGTACAGTATGAGGGATAGCTTATGTGTGCCCAGAACATCTCTCTGTATATTTATTATACATATGGGGAGAGGTGCATATTGATCCCTAGACAGTACAGTATGAGGTATAGCTTATGTGTGCCAGAACATCCTCTCTGTATATTGTATTATACATATGGAGGAGAGTGCCATATGATTCCCTTAGACAGTACAGTATGAGGTATAGCTTATTGTGTGCCCAGAACATTCTTCTCTGTATATTGTATTTATACATATGGGAGGAGGTGCCATATTGATTCCCTTAGACAGTACAGTATGAGGGTATAGCTTATTGTGTGCCCAGAACATTCCTTCTCTGTATATTTGTATTTATACATATGGAGGAGGAGTGCCATATTGATTCCCTTAGACAGTACAGTATGAGGGTATAGCTTATTTGGTCCCGAATTATTTCCTTCTCTGTATATTTGTATTTATACATATGGGAGGAGAGTGCCATATTGATTCCCTTAGACAGTACAGTATGAGGGTATAGCTTATTGTGTGCCCAGAACATTCCTTCTCTGTATATATTGTATTTATACATATGGGTATATTTGTATTTATACATATGGGAGGAGGAGGTGCCATATTGATTCCCTTAGACAGTACAGTATGAGGGTATAGCTTATTGTGTGCCCAGAACATTCCTTCTCTGTATATTTGTATTTATACATATGGGAGGAGGTGCCATATTGATTCCCTTAGACAGTACAGTATGAGGGTATAGCTTATTGTGTGCCCAGAACATTCCTTCCCTGTATATTTGTATTTATACATATGGGAGGAGGAGGTGCCATATTGATTCCCTTAGACAGTACAGTATGAGGGTATAGCTTATTGTATGCCCAGAACATTCCTTCTCTGTATATTTGTATTTATACATATGGGAGGAGGAGGTGCCATATTGATTCCCTTAGACAGTACAGTATGAGGGTATAGCTTATTGTCTGCCCCGAACATTCCTTCTCTGTATATTTGTATTTATACATATGGGAGGAGGTGCCATATTGATTCCCTTAGACAGTACAGTATGAGGGTATAGCTTATTGTGTGCCCAGAACATTCCTTCTCTGTATATTTGTATTTATACATATGGGAGGAGGAGGTGCCATATTGATTCCCTTAGACAGTACAGTATGAGGGTATAGCTTATTGTGTGCCCAGAACATTCCTTCCCTGTATATTTGTATTTATACATATGGGAGGAGGTGCCATATTGATTCCCTTAGACAGTACAGTATGAGGGTATAGCTTATTGTGTGCCCAGAACATTCCTTCTCTGTATATTTGTATTTATACATATGGGAGGAGGGAGGTGCCATATTGATTCCCTTAGACAGTACAGTATGAGGGTATAGCTTATTGTGTGCCCAGAACATTCCTTCTCTGTATATTTGTATTTATACATATGGGAGGAGGAGGTGCCATATTGATTCTCTTAGACAGTACAGTATGAGGGTATAGCTTATTGTGTGCCCAGAACATTCCTTCTCTGTATATTTGTATTTATACATATGGGAGGAGGTGCCATATATAACATAAGGGTATAACTTACACATTACTTCTTTTATTTGGTGGGTGGGGGCACCTTTGGGTGATTTATTCATAACAGTGTGACTGTCTCTTTCCCAGATTTTGCTGAACCCCAATAACATGGCTGACGTACTGACTTTACCGACACTGTCCCCCGGGAATGAAACGTTCTGCCCAAATGGAACCAAGTGGATTTTAAGTGCGTTTGGCGAATGCGCTGTGAATGGGCGGGATCACGCCAGCGTGTACCTGGGAATGATCGGCATGGGGTTATTCATGGTTTGCACTTTGCCGTGAGTATAACAAAGGAGGAATATGTTTTCCTGCAGTGTCAGCAGAGATACCGGGGGCTCTTTGTGGCCAATCGACTGTAGCATCAGGTTCTTATCTATTTCCCAAAGCCACGCCCCCTTTTTTCCTCTTCCCTTAGGAATGGCCGCTCTGTTTGCAACAAACTTATTGGCTACTGTCCATTAGTTGAACTGAAGCCTGACTCTATTCTACAGACAGGGTGGGAAGGTCTTGTCATAAACTTCTTCCATTTGTTCATTCCCTGTTCTCATTTAATCCCTTGATTTATGGTTGTGTCCCTGTTATCTCTGAGCTCCTCTCACTAAAGGTGGCCATAAACGGAGAGATGTCGCCAAACGAGTGGATCTCTCTCCGATATGCCCACCTTGAGGTGGGCAATATCGGGCTGATCCGATCGTGGGTCCTAGGGCCCAACGATCGGATCCTAACGAATGGGAATGGGGGTCGGATCGCGGGACAGCATCAACTAACAGATGCGGCCGTGATCCGACAGGATTTTTTGTCCCATCCGATCGAGATCTGCCCCGACTTTCGGCCAGATCTTGGTCGGGGGGCCCATACACGGGTCAATAAGCTGCCGACTCGGTCTGTCGGCAGCTTTTATCGGCCCATTTATGGCCACCTTTAGGTGCTGCTTTGTGTTGATATCAGCCCCTCCCCATGCAGGTTGTGACTTGTGAAACAAACAATGTAGCAGAGGGCAGATGATTAAAGCGGTAATTTACCTTTAAGGGTACACGGGCACGAGGCGACTTTGGAAAACGAAGCGCCGCGAGTGCCATCCCACTGGCGATTTTTCATTATAGCTGGCGGGAAGGTAGGGGAACGCATTTCGGGGAGATTGTCGCCCCGAAGAAGAGTCGATTAGTCGCCGGGCGACTAAATCTCCCCGAATCTGCCCGTGTGCCCCTGCCCTAAGACCATTTGAAAAGTTGCTCAGAATAAAGAGGTGGCCATACACGTAGAGATCTCTCCCCGATATGCCCACATTGAGGTAGGCGATATTGGGCTGATCAGATCAAAACGGGAGGTCGGAACGTGGGACTGTATCAATGAACAGATGTGGGCGCCATCCGACGGGATTTTTAACCCTGCCCGATCGCCATTTGGCCAGCTTTCGCCAGATATTGATCGGGGAAGTTCCCCCCGCAAATGGGCCAATAAGCTGCTGAGTCGGTCTGAAGGAAGCTTTTATTGGCCCGTGTATGGCCACCTTTAGTCATTCTGTAATCCATAACATACAACAAATTCATTTCGGGTGGTGGCAGACAGGAAAATTAGTCACCCAGCAGCAAATCTCTACTTTGAATACGAATATCACTTAAAGTTACCATAAAGGTGAATTTCCCCTTTAACAGCATGCGAGCCTGACTTCCCCTACACCGTCTTAAAGGACCAGCAGTGCAGAAATGGACAGACAGACACTGCTTTCAATTTTATATTCCTTGGGTCCCCGGATATCCATGGACTACAATTCCCAGAATTCTTTGCCATATACTCGTTAGTAAGACGGTGCAGATTGTACTTGTGATATCAGAGGGTGCAGGGAGTAGTCAGAAACACAAGTAATATAATTTATTCCTATAAAGGGTAACTTACAGAAACCTTGCTGAGTGTATTTGCAGACTGACAGTGTTATTAAATATAGAGGAATGTGCTGGAGGCACCAGGCAGGCAGGTTGGGTCTGAAAGTTGTTTGTAACCTGAGGGCCCCCTATTTGTGCTTCTACCTTATCATTAGCTGTCATGGTGGTTGGAGGCAGTAAAACATGCTCAGTCCCTAATCTTATAAAAACCTGCTTTTTGGGACAGGGTATTTACCCACAATGTATTGCTACATGCTATTAAAGGGTAAATAAGGTCTTGCCTACAGGGGTGGAACTACAGAGGGAGCAGACCCTGCAGCTGCAGGGGGGCTCGGGAGGTATAGGGGCCCCATGAGGCCCTAAATAATGAGTAATTTCAACATATCTTGTTAAAAAAAGGGGCAACCTCTGGTTGTGTTGGAGGCCCTAAAATGAATTAGCTGTGTGACATCTAGTTCTGCCACTACTTGTCTATGCTCATGTCATAGTGTGTGTAATAAAGGGGCGAAGCTTTATCAATAGTAACAATTGTATCAATTAATATCAGGGTCGGACTGGGAGGCATGGGGCCCACCGGGGCTACTGCCCCAGGGCCCCCTCCAGCCGCCACTGCCGCTCCGGAGTGCTGCAGGCGGCTAGTGCGCATGCGCGCAGCGCCGCGTTTGTGCGCATGCGCGCGGCGCCGCGTTTGTGCGCATGCGCAGCCCTTCTAGTCTACCGCGACCCCAAACAAAGTGGGGTCGCGCCGCCCCACTAAATAGCGGAACTGGGCCGGCGGGGCCCACAAGAGCCCGGGGCCCACCGGGGTTTTTCCCGGTGTCCCGCCGGCCCAGTCCGACACTGATTAATATCAATACAAATATACAGGATCAATGATTAAACCAGTTGAGGTGCAGCTTGTGAGCAATAACTTACCCACACACACATGTAAAGGTAGAAAACATGTACTTAACCCCGTATGATGGGAATAACAAGAATAGACAGTTCAGGGAGCCCCACAACCTTTCGTTCCGATAAACGATGATCCAAATCTTGGCACCCAATCCAAAAATGAGGGTGTTCTTTATACTGAACATCTAATGAGACCTTTAAAAGGTCATGATTTTTAAGATGTTTTTATTTCTAAATGACACTTAAACACTGCAAATAATTGACTGTACAATATAAAATGTCATTCCTGAACCAGCAAGTGTATTTAGTTGTAATATTGGTGTGTAGGTGCATCTCAGCTCATTTTGCCTGGTCATGTGATTTCAAAAAGAGCCAGCACTTTAGGATGGAACTGCTTTCTGGCAGGCTGTTGTTTCTCCTACTCAATGTAACTGAATGTGTCTCAGTGGGACCTGGATTTTACTATTGAGTGTTGTTCTTAGATCTACAAGGCAGCTGTTATCTTGTGTTAAGCTCCCCATAGACGCAACGATTCTTCTTGCCGAACGACCGATTTTAAGGAAGTCCGACCAATCCCTCGAAATTATCGTGCGGTTAGTGGGATTCGAACGATCGTACATCTTACAATTTTTCAGCCGACATCTGTCAGGAAATTGATCGGCCAGGTCAAAAAATCTTTGTCGGTCCCAGTGCAATGTATCTATGTTTGCTGGGACAAGCAGGCAGCTCCCCTTTGTTTTCCTGCCAAATTGGTCTTTTAGTTGATGAACAATTCGTACGATCGCACGATCGTTCCGAGAAAATCATGGTCTCACGATGAGGATCTGATCTTTTAAAAAGCTCAACATCTATGGCCAGCTTTAGGGAGCTGCTATCTGATTACCTTCCCATTGTTCTGTTGTTAGGCTGCTGGGGGGAGGGGTGATATCACTCCAACTTGCAGTACAGCAGTAAAGAGTGACTGAAGTTTTCATGACTGCGGACACCTGGGAAACTGACAATATGTCTAGCCCCAATTTCAAAAATTAAACATAAAAAAACAGTTTGCTCCTATTAAAAACCGATTTCCATGCAGCAGCACTATTAAAGGACCAGTAACATCAATTATTTTTAAAAAAAAGATTTGTTTGTATATTACAAAAAAAACACCAACACATATCAAACTTTAAAATAGCAAAGTCTTTATTTAGAAATAACTTACCGAATCTCCACTGACTAAAGACTCACATCAGAAATATTTGTTGTAAATCATAAAATTAAATAAGAATATATCTGCCATGCTACTGTGTGTGTGGTTTGAATTGTATATCACATTCAGGATTGATACTGTAGTCTGACAAGACACAAGGTAGGATTAGTTACCCTTTAGCTGAGAAGCTCATATATACGTACAGTTGCCTGAGGCTGTCTGATGTATCTAATTAGCAAAGTAAAAGCTAAAAAGAGCTTGGTGGAGGCAGACCCACCACAACCACATTCCGATTCAGCCATCTGGTTGCTAGGGGTCAAATTCCCCTAGCAACCATGCACTGATGTGAATAAGAGACTGGGAAATGAATAGGAGAGGGACTGAATAGAAAGATGAGGAAAAAAAAGTAGCAGTAACAATACATTTGTAGCCTTACAGAGTGTTTGGTTTTTAGATGGGGTCAGTGACCCCCATTTGAAAGCTGTAGTCTAAGGATGAAGGCAAATAATTAATAAAAAGTTGCTTAGAACTGGCCATTCTGTAACATACTAAAAGTTAAATGAAATTGAATGTGTCGCACTGAGGTCCCGAGTTCAATTCTGACCTGGGCAGGTTCATTGGCTCATGATAAAACCGACCCTAGTGTTGATTGTAAGCTCCACAGGGGTAGTGAATACAGATGGCTACAGAATATGTTGGCGCTATATAAATAAACGTGTTTTGGGGCTGGGATACCCTAATGATTGTGCCACTCTCGTCCCCAGACAGTTCTATGAAGCCTGCAAGACCAAGAAGATGCACGAGGCCATGTCCATGTCGTTCATCCTACTCTGGCTGCTCTCCGACACCATAAACCTCACTGGGACTTACCTTGCCAACCAGCTCCCCCTGCAGGTAGATTTCTGTCCTACACAACTCCCAGCACAGGGGAACTAAACCCTCACTCCCTGCACTGAACCCCCTGCATTGAACCCCCTGTACTGAACCCCCTGCACTGAACCCCCCTTGTCTCTTCCCACAGAAATACTTTGGCATCTACTTTGTTGTGACAGACTTTCTGATGCTTCTAGTCTATCTCTACTTCAAGTTCCAGGACATTAAACGCAAACGTGAGTATCTGGCCTCTCTCACAAGGCCTGCAATGCTTGGGGTAAGGAGCACATGGATGAACTACAACTCCCAGCAGCTCTATAAACCATTGTCATTAAGAAACAGCTGGGTAATACAAAGTATATAGAGTGAGCTGAATTAATATTCATGGAACCAAAATGCTCCTTTCTCTCTCCCCCCATTCAGCTTACACCACTTTACCCGCTGTTTGTGGATTTGCCCTTCTGGGCTCTGTGGCCACTTTCTCCCTCCTTCAGGAGTCAGAACCAACTGTGCTGAACCCCACGGATGTGATACCTGCGAGGCGCCTGCTCTCTGCTGATGGAGATGAGGTGCGTGTGTATAATTGCATATATCACTTAAAAGACAAATAAACCCCAGCACAACCATGCAGGGCAGCCATCAGGGGGGGACAGGGGGGGAGAGTTGTAGGGGCCCTGAGGGTAAGGGGGGCCCTGGTCACGCCACACTTACTTGATTAGCCGGGCCCCCCATCTTTCTGAGAGCTGCTGACTTCGGGAAGGCATGGACGTTTAAAGGGCCCTGGCCGCCAATTTTCTTATAATATGGGGGGGAGGTCCTGGCCACCAATTTTTTTTTCTCGTGTGGGGTCCTAGCCACCAATATTTTTTAATGGCGGGTCCCTGGCCACAAATGTTTTTTTATGGGGGGACCCTGACCACCAATATTTTGTTATTTTTTATTAACATGTGAGAACCATAGCCACCAATATTTTTTTTGTTTTTTTTACTGTGGGGTGGGGAGGGCAGACCTGTAGGTGGGGCTTGCGGTGGGCGGAGCCAAGGGGGCCCAGGAAATTTTGTCGTATGGGGCCCTGCGATTTCTGATGGCGGTCCTGCAACCATGCACCCCAAAATTGCCCAGTATTTCTAAAGCTGCCCATATTGTGCTCAGTCATACACTGGCCGGCTACTAGTAATCACAGGTGGAGGCCGATTCACTCGGCACAAGTCAGTAGCTGATATTGATCTGACCCAGGAATCACCATTGCTGTCTTCTGTATTGTGTCTAAAAGGAGAATTCTGTCCGGATGGCGATTGGTTTTGCCTGTGGAATAATCGCGTATTCAATCCTTGTCATCTTCCGGATTCCCCAGCTTGTGAGCAACGTAAGTAATTGGCCTGATATTTCCTACAGTTTTCACTTAGCGACAACCAACAGTGCAGGTATGTTTGTTAAACAGTTACCTGGGTTTTTTTATACTGCCATGAATTATTGGGGCACGCAACATGAGCTTGGCACTGTATATATATATATTAGGGATGCACCGAATCCTGTATTTTGGATTTGGCCGAACCCCTGAATCCTTTGTGAAAGGTTCGGCTGAATACCGAAACAAATCTGAATCCTAATTTGCATATGCAAAGTAGGGGTAGGAAGGGGAAAACATTTTTTACTTCCTTGTTTCCCTCACCCGCCCCTAATTTACATATGCAAAATAGGATTCAGATTCATATCATAAATGATATAGATGGGATGATGTAAATAGTTACAGCGAGATGTTTAAACGCTAGTCGCTTGTGTTTGACCACGACCATACGTCATCATCACCGCTGCGGTTGTTTTCCCGCCAGTACGTAGATTTAAGGCACGTCCACTACTAATTTGACACTTTGAGAAAGGCCTTAGAAAAAGCCAAAACGTCAGTCTGTAGCTTTTTATGAAATAAATGTTTTCATCTCTTTTAAGTAGGGATGCACCAAATCCAGGATTCGGTTCGAGATTCTACCAGGATTCGGCCTTTTTCAGCAGGAATCGGCCGAATCCTTCAGCCCAGCCGAACAGAATCTGAATCCTAATTTGCATATTCAAATTAGCGGCGGAGAGGGAAAGCGTTTGACTTTTTGTTACAAAACAAGAAAGTAAAAAAAATTTTCCCCTTCCCACCCTAATATGCATATGCAAATTAGGATTCAGTTGCGGTTCGGTATTCAGCCGAATCTTTCGCTAAGGATACGGGGGTTCGAGCAAATGCAAAATACTGGATTCGGTGCATCCCTACTTTTAAAACCTGTGAGTGCGGATTCTATTTTGATGGAGTTGGATTATTCGTTGACTCTGCTTCCAGGCATATGAACTGTTTCTTTTTGAGAGTGACGGCATCTTGTTGGACTATATATATATATATATATGTGTGTGTGTTCGTCAAAGAGGATCCGCACCTCAGGTCTTAAATAAAAATATAAAGAGTTTTATTGTTACATACAAGACTGACATTTCGGCCTCCTATTTTTATTTAAGACCTGAGAGTGCGGATCCTCTTTGCCGAACATGAATTGATATTTTTGATACTGCACCCAGGCAATCTATACTATTTTTTAAGAGTGCTGGCTACCTCGTGTGTATATATATATATATATTTATTAGGGATGCACCGAATCCACGATTTGGGATTCGGCTGAATCCCAGAATCCTTGGTGAAAGATTTGGCCGAATACCGAACCAAATCTGAATCTTAATTTGCATATGCAAATTGGGGGCAGAAAAGGAAAAAAATCTTCTTTTGTGATGAAAAGTCACATGCTTTCTCTATCATACATATGCAAATTAGGATTCGGTTCGGCCAGGCAGAAGGATTCGGCTTAATCTGAAAAAGGCCAAATCCTGAACCAATTCCTGGATTTGGTGCATCCCTAATATATATATATATAAATATATCCACGAATATCAAAAACCGGCACACCCATGTAAAAAAACTTTCACCTCTTTATTTTAATTTTATCGTATGATAGTCCAACGTTTTGGTCCTCGTTAGGAGCTTTTTCAAGAGGTCCTAATGAGGACCGGAACGTTGGACTCTGATGCGATGTATTAAAATAAAGAGGTGAAGATTTTTTTTACCCGGCTGCATATGACAGAATAGCTTTGCCTTAGAGTGCGGATACTCATCAGACTGATATATATTAGGGATGCACCGAATCCAGGATTCAGTTCGGAATTCGGCCAGGATTCGGCCTTTTTCAGCAGGATTCGGATTTGGCCGAACCGAATCCAAATCCTAATTTGCATATGCAAATTAGTGTGGGGAGGGAAATTACATGACTTTTGGACACAAAACAAAGAAGTAAAATGTTTTTTCCATTTCCATGCATATGCAAATTAGGGGTTGGATTCTGCCGAATCTCACAAAAGATTTGGTGGTTCGACCGAATCCAAAATAGTGGATTCGGTGCATCCCTAATATATATATATAAATGTATATAAATGAATATATACGTGTGTGTGTTTTCTGGGGGCATGAGGCATAAATCTGAGTTGCTATTGGGAATATTATATGATTATATTATATAGAGGTGTTAATTGGGGTAATATACAGCAAGTTGTGGGGTATATGATATATGAACAAAGCAAATGACATTTTTTGATAGGAGAGGGGGAACCTGGGGTGGGGGTGAAGAAGGTGTGGCCTGATTAATGTGCCCCTCTATCTCTGCCCCAATTATCTGCGGGTAATTATATTGCAGCCTCTCTGTCACTGATTGGCAGAACGTGAGCCTGAGCAGCTTCATAGACTTTACAGCACTGAACTTCTGTCATTCTCAGCTGATAAAGAAATGATCAGCTTTAACCTCTTTGTTTATCGTGTCCTGTAGTTTAAGAGGAAATCAGTGGAAGGTTTGGCCCTGGGAATGTTCCTGCTCATAATGTTGGGAAACATCTTCTACGGACTGAGTATTGTTATCAACAGCCCCCATGAAGGAGAGACGGAGGCCAGTGAAGCTCTCAATCATCTGCCCTGGATTCTTGGCTCTATCATGTCATTTTTTCTTGATGTGATTGTATCCTTTGTACAGATGGTGCTGTTCTTATCATTACAATGGGAAATATATGTCTGTATTTATACATATGGGAGGAGGGAGGTGCCATATTGATTCCCTTAGACAGTACAGTATGAGGGTATAGCTATAGCTAATTAAGTAGTTCATTTCTGTGTCCAATCAACCCTGATACTGTTCCGTTCATTGCTCCTTCACACAAGTCCAGTGTATGTATCAGTTTGTCACTTATAGACCGAGGGAGGATTCTGAAGAGAAGGCGCCGCTGCTGGAGTCCAACGGTTCAATCCGTGTCTGACAGAGGGAACTGAGTTGAGCAGAAAGGGGTCGGAGCTAAGACTTTATACAGACTGTCTGGGGACATATTCTCTTCTATGGACTCTATGGGCTCAGCTGTGAGTGCGGCAGGACCCAAAGCCTAGAGCTCCCTCTGTTGGCAGAAGAGACATTTTTATATCAACCCTGAACCCCAAGTGGGTTTTTTCTCCCTTTGTTTTTAAAGTTTGACAGATTTATACATTAAGATTTGAATGGAGGACTGACAAAAATGGACCCCCCCAAAGATCACACATCCACCCGAACTGCTCAGGCATCTCTCAGGCAGAATCCCTGAACAGACACAATGATCATCTTTTAATCCTTTTTTATGCCAGTCCCTTGGTTCTGTGGATGCACCTGATGTATTTGGTTTTTATAAAGTTACTTTGTTACAAACTCTAGTGTTTGGTTTTCTCTTCTTTTGTTTTTCTCTCTTATCCAGATAAAGCCAATGGGCCGCCAGGGATTAACTAACCCACAAACCTTCCCCATAAATGTAAATTCTCTTTAGCTGCACTTTCCCTTCCCAGTTGAATCAGTGCAGGGGATGAAATTGGGAAGGAAACATTTAAAGCTGCATGGTTTAGCCATTTGCATAAAAGAGCCTTATTGCTGCTTATCCAGTTCTTGTTCTCTTTCTGGGCTTATTGTGTGCCCAGAACATTCCTTCTCTGTATATTTGTATTTATACATATGGGAGGAGGAGGTGCCATATTGATTCCCTTAGACAGTACAGTATGAGGGTATAGCTTATTGTGTGCCCAGAACATTCCTTCTCTGTATATTTGTATTTATACATATGGGAGGAGGAGGTGCCATATTGATTCCCTTAGACAGTACAGTATGAGGGTATAGCTTATTGTGTGCCCAGAACATTCCTTCTCTGTATATTTGTATTTATACATATGGGAGGAGGAGGTGCCATATGGATTCCCTTAGACAGTACAGTATGAGGGTATAGCTTATTGTGTGCCCAGAACATTCCTTCTCTGTATATTTGTATTTATACATATGGGAGGAGGAGGTGCCATATTGATTCCCTTAGACAGTACAGTATGAGGGTATAGCTTATTGTGTGCCCAGAACATTCCTTCTCTGTATATTTGTATTTATACATATGGGAGGAGGAGGTGCCATATGGATTCCCTTAGACAGTACAGTATGAGGGTATAGCTTATTGTGTGCCCAGAACATTCCTTCTGGATTGTTCTATATCCCCACTGCACTTGCAACCTGCATTTGGGTGAGCATGTTGTGGCCCCATATATTGGGGGGAAATTCCAATTACCCATTATCAGAGAACTGAACATTCAACTCTTTTTCTGGTTTCCCACTGTTTTCCATAGTGTCCCTTGATTCCAGCGCAGATCATGTACCAGTTTTTCCGTTATTGGCCAAGGGCAGGTTCTGATGAAAATCTGCCCCTTCAGCACTTCATGGGCTCCCTCTGCAGCTGAGATGGGGAATGACGGTATATGATCAAAGCATGGAGCCGACTCATCGAGAACATTTTTTGGAACTTGTGTTTGGGAGACTTTTCATTTCTGAGCTAAAACCCAACCATTCATTGTGCTCATACCACCACCAAACAGATTTGGCCATGGGGTACTTGTACTTTATAATTAAAAAAAACAAACAAAAAACTTGAAATATAGCCAAAAAAGAGACTATTTGTAATATTTTCGTGACCCGTGGCTGCTTAAGCTCATGATTTGTACTATTTTGGTAAAAGTCTTTTTTTTGTACTGTGCAGTTTTGGTAAAAGTCATTTTTTCCTACAGGGGTGACGTGATACATGTAAATTCCTCTAGTTCTGTATAGATTGCACTGCTTTATTTGTATGTCTTTTATCGTTTATATTTTCTTTACATCAATTTGTAAAAATGTTAACTAAAAGGACACCAATACTTTGTTTTGTTGAGATTTTTATTTGTACTTCAAAGTCTGCCCAGTCCTACACTCACTTCCACCTGATTCTACTGCTTCATCTACTTCATTATACGTATTTATATATTTACCTGCAACTTACTTGCTTTTAAAGTTAACAAAATGAATATTAAAAAAGTATACTGAAACAGTAAAATTCTTAAAAGGTTAATATTTAATGGGTTATAGAATGGCCAATTGTAAAAAAAAAAAAAACGTTTCAATTGGTCAACTTTTTTTATTCTTTATAGTTTTGAATTGTTTGTCGCCTTCTTTTTCTGACTCCATCTTTAAAAAGTGGGGTCACTGACCCAATTGTGATCGCTACTTTTTTATTCCTCGTCTTTCTATTGAGGTCTTTTCTATTCATATTCCAGTCTCTTATTTAAATCAGACATTGCAGTCTGGAGAGCTGCTGAATAAAAATCAAAATAACTCAAAAAACACAAATAATAAAAAATTAAAGCCAATTGCAAGTTTCACTTTCACTCTCTACATCATGCTTAAAGTTAATTTAAAGGGAACATAATGAATCAGATAAAAGTTGAGTGTAGGACTGGCCAGACCAGGGATGACTTTGATGTAACTAGTAGTTCCCAGGCCCCCCACCTCCCCTGCCAGATTTATTATGTCGTGATCGCCTGGCGGGCACTGAGGGGGTGTGAGCCTAGATGCAGTCGCACCCCATGTAGTTCTGCCCCTGCGATCTCCGATCTCTGTAATTCACAAGAGCCATGAATATCCTGTAATTTATTTTAAATGCTTAGTGATGTCATCAGGTATAATCATGATGTCATTTCTGACTCACTAAAACTTGTATATTAAAGGGGAACTCCACAAAAACATAACTTAAGCTTTTTGAAAAGTAAACATAATTTTAAGCATCTTTGCAATATACATCAATTAAAAAATATGCAGACTTTTCCTGATTTTTAATGGTTTGGAACAGTTCCCTAAGCCTAGCCCCCTGCTGTCCTGCTGATCTGTCTGACTACTTTGCTGAGCTGGCTGACTACTGTTACTTTGTATCATCTGTCCTCAGCCTGCATCCTCCAAACCCCACAATTCCCTGCACATGTGATTTCAATAAGGAACAGAACATCCCAGTGCAATGCATTGTGGGTTATGTAGTTCCTGCATGCTGTCTGTAAGCTGTGGAGAAGTTGTTACAATATGTAACATCAGTGTTTAGTCTCTCCCTTCCCTGCCAGGATTTCAAATTATGCAGAAAGAGAAAAACTGTTAAAGGACCAGTAACATCAAACTTTTTTTTTTTTTTAATTCATTAGTATGCAACGAAAAAAAAAAAAAGACAAATTAAACTTTGAAATCTTTTTGAAGTATTTATTATTATTATTTATTAAGTAATAACTTACCGAAACTCTGCTTGCGCTCCTCTTCATATAAGGCGACGATCCATCGTGCGTCGCTCGATTACTCCTTCCTGGATATCTCCTATAAGGAAAGCAGGGTGCTGGGGGCCTGCGTTGTGTCTTTGCCTGGGGGTGTGAGTGTTGTGGCCCCTGAAGCAGCAGCCCCAGTCCGACCCTGCCCTTGTGTGCCCAGCTGACCCAGGTCTGCTCCCCACTTTCATCCTGGACTACCGCGCTGCTCCCCCATGTTCTATGTTTCGTGGCTGCAAGCAGAAGTACATGGGGGGGATAGGGTTGCCATCTTTTCTGGAAAAGAATAAAGGCCTTCCTGTATATTTCTTTCTTTGCTATTCATCCTTTCAGGATCAAGCAGGGTTGCCAGGTCTAATTTTCACAACCAGCCAAAGTCGGCTACAAAACCAGCCCAAAACTAGCCAAGATGCACTTCAACAGTAGCCCAAAAATTGCGCAATATGTGCAGTGAGAAAGAAGTCTAAAAAATAAATTAATATATATGAAAAAAACACCTTTTTGGGATTTTCACTGTTTCGCAAATTTTTCCTTTAAGCGAAATGGAACAAATTCGCCCGTCACCAGGAGTGTAAATACAGAGGGGGCCCAGGAGGTATAGGGGCCAAAAAAGACCTTAATACAAATACATTTTCAAGAAATATTTGTAAAACAGCTCAACCTCTAGACGTTTTGGTGGCCAGCAGATTTTTGCCCCAAAATTGTCTGCAATTGAGGAAAGTCACAGCAGAATGTGAGAATGCTTAAGAGTGACGGGAGACTGGAGTACAGAGCCCAAAATCTGGTAACTCCCGACTTCTACACAAGTCAGTGCCAGTAAGGGTTGCCACCTTTTCTGGAAAAAAATACCGGCCTTCCTATATATTTATCTTTATTCCCTATTAATAACATTGGGATCACTGACCTTCCTATATATTTATCTTTATTCCCTATTAATAACATTGGGATCACTGACCTTCCTATATATTTATCTTTATTCCCTATTAATAACATTGGGATCACTGACCTTCCTATATATTTATCTTTATTCCCTATTAATAACATTGGGATCACTGACCTTCCTATATATTTATCTTTATTCCCTATTAATAACATTGGGATCACTGACCTTCCTATATATTTATCTTTATTCCCTATTAATAACATTGGGATCACTGACCTTCCTTTATATTTATCTTTATTCCCTATTAATAACATTGGGATCACTGACCTTCCTATACATTTATCTTTATTCCCTATTAATAACATTGGGATCATATCACTGACCTTCCTATACATTTATCTTTATTCCCTATTAATAACATTGGGATCACTGACCTTCCTATATATTTATCTTTATTCCCTATTAATAACATTGGGATCACTGACCTTCCTATATATTTATCTTTATTCCTATTAATAACATTGGGATCACTGACCTTCCTATATATTTATCTTTATTCCCTATTAATAACATTGGGATCACTGACCTTCCTATATATTTATCTTTATTCCCTATTAATAACATTGGGATCACTGACCTTCCTATATATTTATCTTTATTCCCTATTAATAACATTGGGATCACTGACCTTCCTATATATTTATCTTTATTCCCTATTAATAACATTGGGATCAGCCATAATTTTTACCGGCCAGGTGGCAACCCTAGTCCCACTGCATGCTGGGTATCAGGGCAGCCATCAGGGGGGACTGGAGGGAGAGTTGTAGGGGTAACTCGGGTAAGGGGGGCCCAGCCACTCCGCACTTTCTTGATTAGTCTGCCCCCCTGCTTTCTGAGAGCTGCTGACTTCGGGTAGGCAGGGCTGGAACACAAGGGGAGGTATCTTCTGTCCATTACTTCCCCTTATTGGACACAGAGTTTAAGTCCCGGTTGAACTGCTCAGGGATTGGATAGCTGAGGTTTGAACTTCTCCTCCAGCTCATCCAATCACCATGCAGCTTTACCAGGACTTGAAATTCTGTGACCAATAAGGGAAGAAAATGCTGTCACTGGAAGAAGATGCAGCCACCTGTACTCCCCTCCTCCCTTCTGTAGTTGGCAGCTCACTGACAGCAGGTGGGCCCCACTAATGAAGTAAGTGTAACATGGCAGGGCCCCCCTTAAGGTAACCCTTTGTGGTCCCTGTTGTGTGGTGGGGCCCTGGCACCAATTTTTTTTTAAACTTCTGGGGGGGCAAGTTTTTTTACATGGACATTTAAGGGGGGCCCTGGCCACCAATTTTCTTATAATGTGGGGGATGGGGGGCTAGCCACCAATATTTTTTAATGGGGGGCCCTGACCACAAATGTTTTTTTCAATGGGGGGGCCCTGACCACCAATACTTTTTTATATTTTTATTACCATGTGGGAACCATAGCCACCAATGGGTTGTTTTTTTTAGTGGGGGGTGGGAAGTGGACCTGTGGGGTGGGGAGGGCGGGGCTTGTGGTGGGCGCAGCCCAGGGGGCTCAGGAAATTTTTTCGTATGGGGCCCTGCGATTTCTGATGGCAGCCCTGCTGGGTATTGTAGTCTTACATTAAACTTGGCAGTGGGCAAATTGCTAAACAAAAACTACATTACCCAACATGCATTGGGACTAATATTACTGAGTGGCCCCTGGTGTCCCAGTCGGACAGTGCAGACACCCCAATGTGCCGCTGCCTCTATTCACCCATTAAACTGCTGTGACTGACAATATCTTTATATGTTGTACTGGGGGGACATTATTCATACCTCCCAACATTTTGGAAGTAAAAAGAGGGATAATTTTTTTTTTTCCGCATGTAGCGCAGCAATTTTTGGACCACACCCCTTTCTGTGGCCACACCCCCTAATTACCATGTTTGTTTTACAAAATTTGGCAGGTTATGAAAGTTTGAAAATATTTCTCCTTATCTAAACTGTGTTTTTGTGTCTCAAAATTGTTACAAAGTATCTTATTTGCACCTGTTAGCTGTTCTGGGCTCTCTGCTAAAAGCCAATTAAGTGAGAAACTTTGTTTCTTTTTCTGGCTGTTCAGTGCAGAGAAAAGAGGGACTTTCCAGTACAAATGAGGGACTGCGGGTTGAGCTGTCAAAAGAGGGACATTCCCTCTGAAAAAGGGACAGTTGAGAGGTATGTATTATTCACTGTAGATTTAATTTTAACGCCGTCTGATTCTTTCTCTGTTTATTTACAGTAAAAAAAAAAGAAACCCTAAGAATTGAGACACTTCTGTTAATATATATATATAGTAGTGTGTGAGGAATCAGAAATAGACCCAGGCCTGTACACTGTGTCCACACAGGATTAGTGTAACCCCTCAGTACAGCGCCACAGACATGAGCAGAACACACACAGCTCCCACACAACCGCCTCTGTCAAACACTTCTCCTCACACTGAGAGCGAGGGGCGGAGACACTGACTCATCAGCACGTCACGTGGTATCCCGCCCAGTGTCACCTGACTTGTTTGTATCGCTCGGCTCAGCTGCCTGAAGTTTCACACAGAGGGAGAGACAAGGGAAATACGTGAGGGGGACATAGATGGACTCTCCAGTTCTCTGGGGCTGTGTGTGTGTGTGAGGGGCAGCTGTGTGATATAGAGACAGACTGAGGGGCTGCTGAGTGATATAGAGACAGACTGAGGGGCTGCTGTGTAATATAGAGACAGACTGAGGGGCTGCTGAGTGATATAGAGACAGACTGAGGGGCTGCTGAGTGATCTAGAGACAGACTGAGGGGCTGCTGAGTGATCTAGAGACAGACTGAGGGGCTGCTGAGTGATCTAGAGACTGACAGGGTGAGGGGCTGCTGAGTGATAAAGAGACAGACTGAGGGGCTGCTGAGTGATATAGAGACAGACTGAGGGGCTGCTGAGTGATCTAGAGACAGACTGAGGGGCTGCTGAGTGATCTAGAGACAGACTGAGGGGCTGCTGAGTGATCTAGAGACAGACTGAGGGGCTGCTGAGTGATCTAGAGACAGACTGAGGGGCTGCTGAGTGATCTAGAGACAGACTGAGGGGCTGCTGAGTGATCTAGAGACAGACTGAGGGGCTGCTGAGTGATATAGAGACAGACTGAGGGGCTACTGAGTGATATAGAGACAGACTGAGGGGCTGCTGAGTGATATAGAGACAGACTGAGGGGCTGCTGAGTGATATAGAGACTGACAGGGTGAGGGGCTGTTGAGTGATATAGAGACAGACTGAGGGGCTGCTGAGTGATCTAGAGACAGACTGAGGGGCTGCTGAGTGATATAGAGACTGACAGGGTGAGGGGCAGAGAAGATGCAGTGTCGAGACAGTATAATCTAGAGCAAGACAGTGTAATATAGAGTGAGACAGTATAATATAGAGTGAGACATTTGCTGCTTACTTAATAGACTGAATTACCCAGTGAGACACTCTGTGAGTGAGGGGACAGACAGACGCCCTCATATGAGTCTATTGGAACTACAGGCAATTGAGTAGATACAAATCTATTATCACAAACCAAAGGGACTGATATAAGGGCAGAGTTGCTGGGGATGAATCAGAGAAGCTGATCATCAACTGTAGTCTCATGAGAGGTAAGAGATGGGGTGTAGGAGAGGGGGTGATGGGGTGCCGGGGGTTTGAGAGGGGTGATGGGTATAAGAAACAGCATGTGGGGTGCCAGTAGTTTGGGTATAAGACTAATTACACTTTAGTGATACTGACACATAACTTTGGATTTTCATGAAAACCTGTCACTGTCCATTTAAAAGGGAAAACTTCCACTAAATGAACTTTTCAGCATCTTTAAGGTCAAAGGGTTGGTTCACCTTTAAGTTAACTTTTAATATGTCATAGAATAGCCAATCCTGAGCAGCTTTTCATTTTTTTATGAAGTTTCTTTATCTTTTTGCTGACTCTTTTCAGCTTTCAAATTGGGGGGGGGGGTTACTGAGCCCATCTAAAAAACAAAGGCTCTGTAAGGCTACTCATTTAATTTTATTGTTACTTTTTATTATCCATCTTTCTATTCAGGCCTCTCCTAATTGATATTCCAGTCTCTTATTCAAATTACGGCATGGTTGCTAGGGGAATTTGGTCCCTAGCAACCACGCTGCAGAAACCTGAGAGCTGCTGAATCTAAATAACTAATAAAAATAATAAAAAATAAAAACCAATTGCAAATTGTCTCAGAATATCCCTCTCTACATTACACAAACCATTAATTCAAAGGTGAACAGTCCTTTTAATTATTTTTAAATTCTTTCCTTACTGTTTATCTCTCTAAACTGCAGTGTTTGCTGGTTTTTAGGGCCTTAGCCTATAGCAACGGAAAGCAGGTTAATTAATGTTATTTATGTTTCTCTTCAGGCCTCTCTTAATCATTTTCCAGGCTGCCTATCTAATGTCATATGAACAGGACTGAATAGAACATCACTGTATAATAACGTTAATACTCATACAGTAAAAGGTAAGTTCTGCTGGATCGTGTTGTTCTTTTTTATTAGTTATGATTTGTTTAAACAACTTTATCTCCTTCTTCCCTTTTCTTACCCTCCTATATACTTCTTCACCTTTCCTCCACTGTATCATGTGAGTAGAAAATGCTTGATTACTGAAACTGGTTCCTTTGCTTGCATGTCATTGTCATGTGAACTTTTCATGTTAAATTGTGTACCCAGACATTTTCGACCACTTTTGCATACACATGTCAAAAAAATAGATAGATTTTAAAACAAAGAGTTAAAAAAAATTTAATTCTGCTTTAATTTTCTGTTTTAAAGGCCAACTAACACGATGAGGTCTGGACTGGGAGTCAAAATAGGCCCTGGCATTCCAAGTACAGAGAGGCCCAAACAGCAGCCCCTCCCCCTTTTAAGCTGCAATATACAGGCCAAATTTAGGTCTGATTGGTGTTCAGAACCGACATAATTGCAATGAATGTGAAAATGTCATTTTTCGGTGGGTATTTCCTGTGATTTCAGTTGATCTGTTCTTTGTTTCAGAGGGTTTTAAGACACAGGAAACATGAAGGAAATCCCTAACAACGGTTCATCGTTCCCTGCAAATGTTACATTTTGCCCCAATGGGACGAGGTGGATCTGGACTGTCCTTGATGAGTGCACGGTGGATGCTCGGGATGAAGCCAGTGTCTACATGGGGCTCTTTTCCATCCTCTGCTTCATGGGGGCCTCCTTCCCGTGAGTAATTTTGGCACATTAAAGGAACAGTTCAGTGCAAAATAAAAATGTTTCTAATATAGTTAGTTACCCAAAAATGTCATGGATAAAGGCTGTAGTGACTAACAGAACACTACTTCCTGCTATTTAGCTCTCTAGCTCTGAATTAGTCAGCAACTTTAAAGGGGTTGTTTACCTTTGAGTTAACTGTTAGTATGATGTAGAGAGGGATATTCTGAGACAATTTGCAATTGGTTTTCATTTTTTATAATTTGTGTTATTTAGCTTTTTATTCAGCAGCTCTCCAGTTTGCAATTTCAGCCACCTGGTTGCTAGGGTCCAAATTCCCCTAGCAACCATGCACTGATTTGAATAAGAGACTGGAATATGAATGGGACAGGCCTGAATAGAAAGATGAGGAATACAAAGTACCAGTAACAATAAATGTGTAACCTTATAGAGTATTTGTTTTTTCAAATGGGGGTCAGTGACCCCCATTTGAAAACTGGAAGAGTCGGAAGAAGAAGGCAATTCAAAAACTATATACAATAAATAAGGACGATTCAATGAAAAGTTGCTTAGAATTAGCCATTCTATAGCATACTAAAAGTTAACTAGAACAAGATATCTTTAAGGGTCAGGGCACACAGGCAGATTCAGGGAGATTAGTCGCCCAGTGACAAATCTCCTCTTCTTCGGGGCGACTAATCTCCCCAAACTGCCTCCCCTGCCTTCCTGCCGGCTAAAATGTAAATCGCTGGTGGAATGGCACTCGGCGCAATTCATTTCTGAAATCGCCCTAAGTTTCCTTGTGCGGCGTCTTTGGAAAGCGAATTGCGCCGAGTGCCATCCCGCCAGTGGGAGTTTTGTTGCCAGGAGACTAATCTCCCTGAATCTGCCTGTGTGCCCTGACCCTAAAAGTTAAAGCAGATTCAAATGCATACGTTATGACCCATATGGGCCCCCATCAAGTCTCTTGATTGGTTACTGTCTGGAAACCAATCAGTGGAATCCAAGAGAGTTGCAAATTATTAGGGTATTAGTAGTGTTTTGTTATGTTAGACATCTAGTCACTCCAGCCTTTATACATTACATTTTTGCCTAACTAACTATATTAGAAATATTTTTTATTTTGCATAGCCTATTTTTTTACCCAGTTTTTATTTTTACACTGAACAATTCCTTGAATCACTCCCACACTGTATTCCTCACTCTGACGACTGTCACAAGCCCAGCTCAGCACTTAGGGAATGTCTCAGTGCCAGGCAGCAGTTTCAAGTCTCCTTTTGTGGTTTCCCAGTCAGAATGTCATGAGTAAAAATTTAAATTTCTGTTGTAATATAGAGACTGTTTCTTCCTGTGGTCATGGTATTTGGTGTTAGGGTCAGATTAAAGGGGAGGTGTTGCTTGAATATAAATTGTGTGTTTGGTAAAGCAAAACCCACGCTTGTTGATCTTGATTTATTTTTTCATATATATTGCCTTCTGGGACAGTATGATGTCCAATCCTATTGAAGCTACTCATCTGCTACTGAACACATGTAAGTTAAAGGGACACTATAATTATCATATTTGTGTCTGTTTTCAAGCACTTTGTACATTATTTACTAAAGCAGGTTTTTGGGAAAAATGATTTCCAGTTGGTCAGTTTTTAAACCCCAGGAAAGAGAAGTGGGGGCAGAAACCGTTTGGATACATTAGAGATAATTAGGGCTCTTCCACATGGGCGGTTTTCCCTGCACTCTCCTGCGTTGCGCTTTCTTCTATTTGCAGGGAGCGCAGGAGTAGACGCAGTCAATTATTGTGAAGGGGGCTGTACTCACACAGACGCATGTATGCGCCGAACGCAGGTGAAATGCAACATGCTGTGTGCCACCTGTGTTTTCCGCTTATATGCGTCTGTGTGAGTACAGCCCCCTTCACAATAATTGACTGCGTCTACTCCTGTGCTCCCCTGCGGCTGAATAGAAGAAAGCACAATGCAGGGGAGCGCAGGGAAAACCACCCATGTGGAAGAGCCTTTATCAAGCACGGGCTACCATTTTTGGCTACCCAGTAAAACAATACCATCATATTCGTTTGGCATAATTGTAGATCTATGTTGCTGTGGATCCTACAAATGTTCACACCTGGGCTTTGAGCCCAAACCTGATCACAGGCTTTGCACCCCCTCTGTGTATCAAAGGAAAACAAAAGAAACAATTCCAGGATTCTAATAATTATCTTTGCAGACCAAAGATGCACCAAAGCAAATGCAATGTAGCACAGGAAAGCAGCTGACAGATTAGTATTTCTTTCTATAGTATTGCACCCCGTGGGTCCTATTAAAACTAGGAAGGTGTTCTTACATCCTTATTATCCCAAACAGGAAAGTAGTTCTCGCCACTTAATTATCCAGAGCAAAAGAATGATTATTATTTCTTATTATATCCAAGATATAGGTATTTGCAAAACATAACAAATCATTGGTGCTTTGAACATCCAATCATAGCTTTAAGTGGGAGCAACAAAGTTCAAACTGCAGTAACAAGATTCTATAGAACAAAAACACTTAAAAAGTGTAAACATCTCTTGTAATACCATATATTGAAATTGATTATTGCACTCGCATAACCTGGTGGTTAGAAACTCGTTCCCACTGGTTATGATGTTGCTTGCTGGCATTTAGTGGTCACGAGGCTCCCTGGGATGATGTCATCAACACATTGGGGAACAATTTTGTTCTATAGGAACTTACTGCTGATGTTTGAACTTTACTGCTGCTACTTAAAGCCATGATTGAATGTTCAAAGCACCAATGATTGTTATGGTTTGCGAGTCTCCATTGTGACTATGAAAGCACACCCAATTGAGGAAATAATCATTACTCGCCTTTTGCTGGGGATAATTAAGTTGTAAGGACACCTTCCTAGTTATAAAAGGACACAGAGGGTGCAATGCTATAGAAAGAAATACTACACTATATTTAGGGCTCTTACGCCATTTTTGCCTGTGCTCCCCTGCATTGCGCTTTCTTCTGTTCAGCCGCAGGGGAGCGCAGGAGTAGATGCACTCAATTATTGTGAAGGGGGCTGTACTCACACAGATGCATGTAAGCGGCAAACGCAGGTGGGACGCAGCATGTTGCATTTCACCTGTGTTTGGCGCATACATGCATCTGTGTGAGTACAGCCCCCTTCACAATAATTGAGTGCGTCTACTCCTGCGCTCCCCTGCGGCTGAACAGAAGAAAGCGCAATGCAGGGGAGTGCAGAAAAAAACGGCCGTGTTCAGGATATCTTTGGGACTTTTCCCATTGAACTCAGCAGGTCTGAATTGGAGTACTTTTTTTATTCCGACTTTTAACACCCTCGGGGTTTAATAAATTCCAAAAAAATTGGTGGGTTTTTTTCCCACTAAAAATTTAGATTTTATAGTAAAAAAAAAAAAAATAAACTAGAATTTTTCGAGATTGTGGGATTCGGACTTTGATAAATAACCCCCTTAGTGTCAGCACGAAAGACTCTGTTAAAGGAGAACTAAACGCTAAAAATGAATGTGGCTAAAAATGTCCTATTTTCTATAGTGAACTTATTGCACGAGGCTAAAGTTTGAGCTTGTCAATAGCAGCAATGATCCAGGACTTCAAACTTGTCACAGGGGGTCACCATCTTGGAAAGTGTCTGTGACACTCACATGCTCAGTGGGCTCTGATTGGCTGTTGAGAAGCTAAGCTTAGGGCTCGTCACTAATTATCCTGCAGAAAATGACCTTCCCTGGCTGTAATATAAGCTGATGCTACAGGTTTGCTGATTATTCAATTCTGATGCTAATTGCACTGGTTTCTGTGCTGCCATGTAGTAATTATGTGTATTAATTACTAATCAGCCTTATATTGTGACATTTCTATTCTATGTGTACTGTATATTGTGAGTGGCTCCCTAAGCTCAGTAAGTGACAGCAGCACAGAGCATGTGAATCAGTGAATCAGCAGAAAAGAAGATGGGGAGCTACTGGGGCATCTTTGGAGACACAGATCTTTACTGCTAAAGGGCTGTGGTTGCCTTGGGCTGGTACAGAAGCACAAAACATCATGTACAACATTTCTACCTGCTTCTTTTTTAGTTACAATTTAGTTCTAATGCTTAACTAAAGAAGCAGGTAGAAATGTTGTACATGATGTTTTGTGCTTCAAGGCAACCACAGCCCTTTAGCACTGCTCACAGGTTGTTGGGGCTGACAAGAAAACGCAGCAGCAGCATGTCTAACACACAGTTCAGCATTATCACCGGCCACAAGACACTGCTGTGTTTCAGGCGCTGACTGCACTTTGTTTTATGCTGAGCAACCAGTTAATCTGCCAAACTGCCACTTCTGCTTGTGCCAGTTTGACCCTTACAGTTGAATGTCAGTATTTATTCTTATTGGCATTTACAAGTAACACTGAAACCAGCGAAAATGTAGCACACAAAGTGCCAAACAAGGAATTTCAGCCGGCAAAAGTTACTCCCCGTTGGGAAGCATCACAGGTCAGTGTGGATGGTCATTCAAATAACTGATTCCAGTACAAACAAAATCTAACAAAATAACTGCCTTTTGCACAAATCCTGCATGTAGAGAGACATGATGTCTGGTGAGTTTAATAGAGTGACCTCTAATACATCTTCTAGGCAAAAGGAGCCCCCCTATAAGATATATTGGATCTAACTGTCAATGAATATCTGACACCCAACTGCTGCATGAAGAGAGAATGAAGAGAAACAGATGCTGAGAGAGGAATTGTGAAGATAAACTTGATTATTTCAGAAATGATACAGAATATTTAATTGATTTTATTTAGAAAGTTTCTTATTTCAGTATGATGAAGCTTATATTAAATTTTCATTTTCACGATCGTTCCCCTTTAAAAATTCAACTTAAATTTGCGTGTGTTATCATACTCTGGCCCTTTAAGAATTCAAATTCGACTATTCGCCACCTGAAACCTGCCAAATTACTGTTTAAGTCAATAGGAGAGGTGCAGGGATCAATCTGGAGATGTTTGCAGCCTTCCTGACATTCTAGTTTTTTTTTGGAGAAAATATAAATAGATAAGCTGCAGCTCACCGTTAAAAGTAAATGTTTGCTGTTTATCCCACAGGGTTTCCTGTGTTAATACCCCAATAGAATCAAGCATTTCAACTCTTCTTCTGATGTTTTCGGAGAAAAAACTTGAATCGAGTTTGATCGAATTCGATTTGAATTTTCAGGTTGTTTAAATTTGTCCAAGTATTAAAAAAAAAATCGTTTTTAATAATACATTTCGACTAGGAGAATTTTGATTTTATGGGAGTTTAAAAAAACATGGATTCGAGATTGGACCCTTGATAAATGTTTTTTTAAGTGTCTTTAAGTCAGATAGGATGAAGGAAAACAAAAGACAACCCGGATAAACTTTAAGGGATCCTGTCATCGTAAAACATGTTTTTTTTTCAAAACACATCAGTTAATAGTGCTGCTCCAGCAGAATTCTGCACTGAAATCCATTTCTCAAAAGAGCAAACTGATTTTTTTTTATATTTAATTTTGAAATCTGACATGGGGCTAGACATTTTGTCAATTTCCCAGCTGCCCCTGGTCATGTGACTTGTGCCTGCACTTTAGGAGAGAAATGCTTTCTGGCAGGCTGCTGTTTTTCCTTCTCAATGTAACAATGTGTCTCAGTGGGACCTGGATTTTACTATTGAGTCTTGTTCTTAGATCTACCAGGCAGCTGTTATCTTGTGTTAGGGAGCTGCTATCTGGTTACCTTCCCATTGTTCTGTTGTTAGGCTGCTGGGGGGAAAGGGAGGGGGTGATATCACTCCAACTTGCAGTACAGCAGTAAAGAGTGATTGAAGTTTATCAGAGCACAAGTCACATGACTTGGGGCAGCTGGGAAATTGACAATATGTCTAGCCCCATGTCAGATTTCAAAATTGAATATAAAAAAATCTGTTTGCTCTTTTGAGAAATGGATTTCAGTGCAGAATTCTGCTGGAGCAGCACTATTAACTGATTCATTTTGAAAAAAAATGTTTTGTCCCATGACAGTATCTCTTTAACTTACCTCAAAAATAATCAAAGTTCCCTGCCCTGTTGACTAATGACATCACAGCTAGATAAGACATCACTGCTAGATTTGGTGCTGAACTGCTATTGGTTATAGGAAGGGCACAAGGAAAAGTAGATTTTATTCGGCTCTATGGCACAATATATTTCCAACACAAGCCTTGTTTCCACCTGGATTCATTTTCACTTTCATGTTGTAACATCTAGCCAGAGATGAAGCAGGTATTTATTTAGCAGGCGTCCCTCATGCTGTTGGCAAGTGTAGGAATAATTATTGTTCAGCCAGAATACGCGCGTCTGCTTCTCTGTGTTTGTAACCCAATCCCTTGCGTGTAGGAAACAATATCCCTACTACCTGAGTTGTTTGTGTGAATCAGAGTCAGAAAGTGTCTTGGGATCAGCAGGTCGACTGGGTGATTTCCAGGAATGTGTTTTTATTACCACGTCTCAGTGCTGTTGTTGCTGAAGGGCAGATAAACAGCCAAAGATCCTTCAGGCAAAGCTCAAGGAGATTCGTATTCTGGTTATACACATAGAAGGAACAGAGCATATCTAACCTGCAGCCTTTTATATAAGTACAGCTGAAGACACCAGTGATGTACCAGTGATGTATCTAGTGATTCCTTATTTTGATTGGTCCTGAAACTAACCACACAGATAAAGATGTGCCTTTATAGTTACATACAGTAGCCACATGCGTGGATCTTTGTCTCATGTATGATACCCAGATGATGGGCCAAAATGAATCTTCTAACAATTTTGAATTATTGGATCAGATTAAATGGATCCTTCTCAGGAGTGGCCACACCCACATGTCTATCCAGTTTTTACTATTCAGGATCATTTCAGCCAATTTACTGATATCATGTTGAACTGCAGCCAGGTGTCATATCAACTCACCCCCCCCCCCCCATATCTGACAAATTGGGTTATTCAAAATGTCCATAATTCCCCCCACTGTATTTTCTGGGATTTAGCCAGTTGATGACTGCAGCGGTGTGTTCTTAGATCTACCAGGCAGCTGTTATCTTGTGTTAGGGAGCTGCTATCTGGTTACCTTCCCATTGTTCTGTTGTTACGCTGCTGGGGGGAAAGGGGGGGGGGTGATATCACTCCAATTTACAGTACAGCAGTAAAGAGTGACTGAAGTTTATCAGCGCACAAGTCACATGACTGGAGGCAGCTGGGAAACTGACAATATGTCTAGCCCCATGTCAGATTTCAAAATTAAATGTCAAAAAAATATGTTTGCTTTCTTGAAAATGGATTTCAGTGCAGAATTCTGCTGGCTCAGCACTATTAACTGATGTGTTTTGTCAAAAAACATATTTTTCCCATGACAGCATGTAAAGGCAAAAAAATGAAATGCTATTTTTGCTTTCTTCAAACAAAAAAGAAACCTATCTTCAATATACTTTAATTAAAAAATATGTACTGTTTTTATAAGAAACCTGACTGTATGCAGTGAAATTCTCCCTTCATTTACTGCTGTGGATAGGAATTGTCAGACGGTCCCTAACTGCTCTGCAGGGAAACAATCATACTTATGTACAGCAGGGGGAGCCCCCGCCTTACTTCCCAGCCATGCAGAACTCAAGCAGCTTTGTTTGTTTCCCTGTAGAGCAGTCAGCGACTGTGTAGAGATTTGTATTGGATTTTATTTTTGCCTTTACATCCCCTTTACTGTTTCCAACTCCAGCTGCAGGGACAAAGATCATGGAGCCAGATTTAAACAGATAAACTGGGATTCTATTTGGAGGATTATTTTGCTGCAGCCACTGGTTCTGCAGAGTTGGAGAAAGTTTATATTAAACAATACAAAAACTATAAAATCCACATTAGATTACATGACAACACAGGAGCCAGTGCAGTCTGTATATTCTGATTATTAATCAGTCTTGTTGTATCGGCTTCTGGCAGATATTATTTGACTTGTGCTGTTTTGATCATTTATGACGATCCCTAAGCAGCCCAGATCACACTGAGCATGTGCACAGTCTTGGTCTTGCAAAGATGTATAACAAAGTTACAAGATGGTGACCCCCTGTAGCCAACTTTGAAAGCATAAATCATTTGTTTGATTAGACTTGTGGTGCAGTAAGTTCATGTTTATGTTTAGTATACAAAATACAGCATTTCTAGCCTTATTCTATTTTACACTTTACTTCCCCTTTAAGCAATTAAAGAAGTCACAATAGGCTAAACTGGCCATGCAATGGCTAATTCCCATTGTGACATTAACTGTTGTTATGGATACATTGAATTAGTCATGCTTTGAATCACCAACTCATGGCATTGGTAAGTGTCAATAATTCACGATCTCTCCCCTGTTCTCCCTCTCAGGCAGTTCTACACGGCGTGCAAGACTGGCAAGATGGACAAAGCCATATCCATTTGGTTCCTCTTGGGCTGGACCACTGGAGACACTTTGAACCTTGTGGGGACTTACCTAGCGGATCAGCTTCCCCTGCAGGTATGACTGGCACACGGCACTCAGCTATTCAGAGAAGCAAACACTCTGGAATTGGACAGAACTCCATTTATATGTTACTACATTTTCTTTAAGCGAGTCCATATAGGGTAATCACTAGTAGTTACCCATATACTCCTGACTGCTACTTACCCCATGGTCAGACAAGAACCTCCCCTAGGGCAAGTGAATCCATTGTCCACTAGTACTTGTTAAAAGGAACAGTAACACCAAAAAATAAAAGTGTTGTTATGGAATGACAATATAGTGTACTGTTGCCCTGCACTGGTAAAACTGGTGTGTTTGCTTCAGAAACACTACTATAGTTTATATAAACAAGCTGCTGTGTAGCCATGGGGGCAGCCATTCAAGCACAGGATACACAGTAGATAACAGATAAGTACTACTATAGTTTATATAAACAAGCTGCTGTGTAGCCATGGGGGCAGCCATTCAAGCACAGGATACACAGTAGATAACAGATAAGTACTACTATAGTTTATATAAACAAGCTGCTGTGTAGCCATGGGGGCAGCCATTCAAGCACAGGATACACAGTAGATAACAGATAAGTACTACTATAGTTTATATAAACAAGCTGCTGTGTAGCCATGGGGCAGCCATTCAAGCACAGGATACACAGTAGATAACAGATAAGTACTACTATAGTTTATATAAACAAGCTGCTGTGTAGCCATGGGGCAGCCATTCAAGCACAGGATACACAGTAGATAACAGATAAGTACTACTATAGTTTATATAAACAAGCTGCTGTGTAGCCATGGGGGCAGCCATTCAAGCACAGGATACACAGTAGATAACAGATAAGTACTACTATAGTTTATATAAATAAGCTGCTGTGTAGCCACGGGGGCATCCATTCAAGCACAGGATACACAGTAGATAACAGATAAGTACTACTATAGTTTATATAAACAAGCTCTGTGTAGCCATGGGAGCAGCCATTCAAGCACAGGATACACAGTAGATAACAGATAAGTACTACTATAGTTTATATAAACAAGCTGCTGTGTAGCCATGGGGGCAGCCATTCAAGCACAGGATACACAGTAGATAACAGATAAGTACTACTATAGTTTATATAAACAAGCTGCTGTGTAGCCATGGGGGCAGCCATTCAAGCACAGGATACACAGTAGATAACAGATAAGTACAAAGCTCTGATTCTCTGTACTTCCTGCTCCTGGGCTGTTCCTGTGATGTGATTTATTTAGTCTTTTGGGAAAAGTCAGAACTTGCTCTTTAATTAAAATCATTTGACCATTATTCCTGTGTAGTTTGTGTGGCCCCGGCCGTGGTACATTGATTTTCATCTTTTTATTTCTCCCCTACAGAGATACACTTCGGCCTATTATATATTTGCGGATCTGATAATGTTGTGCTTTTACTTCTATTTCAAATGTCGGAACCAAAGTCCCAGCAGTGAGTATCTGTACTGAAGTCTAATTTTGTGCACTTCTGTTTCTGACTACATGTACCACTGATACGATGCGCCAATAGCCAACTCTCCTCTAGCCGCGACTTCCCAGATTCCTGTGCATTCCTCTGTGATTCTCTTTTACAGTTGGTCACAGAACACGCAATGCATTGTTGGAATGGAGCTTTGCTGTGCTACTTTGCTTCATTGGTAGTCAGAACCAACAGTGCAAAGGATAAGCATAGGTGTAATTAATGTTGATTATGAGGCTTCCTTTCTGTTTTGTCTCTTAGTGTATGCCCCCATTAATGCAGTGTGTGGATTAGCGTTTTTGGGCTCTGTGGCTACTTTCTCTCTCCTGCAAGAGGCGGGACCCATGCCGATGAATTCTGCAGAAGCCTTTCACAGCCGTCACCTGCTTTCGACCAATGGAGAAGAGGTGTGTGCTACCTGCTGCCCCCTGTAGTGTGGCTTAGATCTGCATTACCTGCCTGACTGCTCAGTACAACTGCCTTCCTATTCATACTGTGTATATCATTCAGCTGCTTGGTCTCACTGAATCTGTTAGGGCAAAACACACATACATATAATCAACATGGTACTTGCCCCACCCACTTAAAGAGAACTAAAGCCTAACTAAAGAAGTAGCTAAAAATGTTGTACACAATATTTTGTGCTTCTGTACCAGCCCAAGGCAACCACAGCCCTTTAGCAGTAAAGATCTGTGACTCCAAAGATGCCCCAGTAGCTCCCCATCTTCTTTTCTGCTGATTCACTGCACATGCTCTGTGCTGCTGTCACTTACTGAGCTTAGGGAGCCACTCACAATATACAGTACACATAGAATAGAAATGTCACAATATAAGGCTGATTAGTAATTAATACACATAATTACTACATGGCAGCACAGAAACCAGTGCAATTAGCACCAGAATTTAATAATCAGCAAACCTGTAGCATCAGCTTATATTACAGCCAGGGAAGCTCATTTTCTGCTGGATAATTAGTGACGAGCCCTAAGCTTAGCTTCTCAACAGCCAATCAGAGCCCACTGAGCATGTGAGTGTCACAGACACTTTCCAAGATGGTGACCCCCTGTGACAAGTTTGAAGTCCTGGATCATTGCTGCTATTGACAAGCTCAAACTTTAGCCTCGTGCAATAAGTTCATTACATACAATAGGACATTTAAGCCATATTCATTTTTAGGGTTTAGTTCTTTAACCATCTCTCTGTTAGTGTGTGTCACATGCTATAATCAAATCAAAATACACCTGGATATGGGGAAGACTCACTGTGTAACCAATTGCATCAAGAGATGACATTTTCAAACAGGACAGAATATCCGCAGTCCAATAGGATCACAGGACATTAGGCATGTGTGTAGGTCTGGCCAGCTGAGCTCTGTTACTGTAATGATCTTTTTGGCATGGCTTGCTAAATAACCTGTTGTGTTTTTCAGGAGTATTCAGTGAAAAATAAGATTGGCTTTGCTTGTGGCTTACTGTCCACGTTGTCCTACTTGCTCTCCCGACTGCCTCAGATCTACACCAATGTAAGTAACTGCCCCTCCCCTGCAGATCTACACCAATGTAAGTACCTGCTATGCCCTCCCCCCGCTCACTGTGTCTCTGTCCCCCCCCAGTCGGTGCAGGTAGAGTCCTGCAGCGGGTTGGGTACCTGCGGGTAGGGTTGCCACCCGGCCGGTAAAACACCTGCCAGGGCCGGTATTACAAATTTACCTGCCGGTAATTTGTAATACCATTTACAAAATCCCGTGCCCGCCGATGAAAACGTACATTTTCGTCGGGTTCGGGTGGTGGCCCCGCCCCTTTTGTGACTCTACTCCCCGTGGCTCTGCCCCCTTTGTGGCGCCCCTCATTGGCTCCACCCCTTTTTGCGTCACTCCCCGCCCCTTTCTTTTCAGCCCCCCACCATGGCTGGTAATTTTTTTTTTTTTTTTTAAAAGGTGGTAACCCTAACTGCGGGTTACCCGCAATACCCTGTGGGTTGCAGGCAGAAGTTTTGGGAGCAGGTATAGACGCAGGTCGGTGGTTCTCCGGGTTTGCGGGTCGCGGGTCTTCTCAATAGTGAGTTTTACTCCTTTTTTTCTGATCATGCCTACTTCCAATTATGTCACTTCCAGTTTACAATGACAGTACTTCCTGTTTTACTCCTTTTTTGGGATCACGGCAACTTCTAATTATGTCACTTCCGGTTTACAATGACAGCACTTCCTGTTTTTCTCCTTTTTTTTCTGATTACGCCTACTTCCAATGATGTCACTTCTGGTTTACAATGACAGCACTTCCTGTTTTTCTCCTTTTTTTTCTGATTACGCCTACTTCCAATGATATCACTTCTGGTTTACAATGACAGAACTTCCTGTTTTACTCCTTTTTTGGGATCACGGCAACTTCTTATTATGTCACTTCCGGTTTACAATGACCACACTTCCTGTTTTACTTCTTTTTTCCGATCACGACAACTTTTAATGACCTCACTTCCGGTTTACAATGACCGCACTTCCTGTTTTACTCCTTTTTTTCCTGATTACGCCTACTTTCAATGATGTAACTTCCGGTTTACAATGAGGGCGCTTCCTGTTTCTTGATGGTTAGCAGATTGTGGATAAGGTACTTGCGGGTCGGGTAGCGGGTCCAAGGTGGCCCGAGCGTGGGTTGCGGGTCACAGGTCGGGTTTAACAAATTTTTCGGCGCAGGACTCTAGGTGCAGGGGAAATTTATACTAATGGGCAATTGCAGTAAAACAAAGGTGCCCACATGCCTGAGAGATACTCTGTTCAATATTCTAGTTCTGTGAGTCCCAGTCCATTTATCTTTGGTCAGTCAGTACTTTGGCTTATTAGGGCTGGATCTTGTTTCCCCACAGTTCAAGAGGAAATCCACAGAAGGCCTGGCCCCCACTCTGTTCCTGCTAGTGATCCTGGGTAACCTGACCTACGGAGCCAGCCTATTACTGAAGAACCCAGACTCTGGACAGTCAGAGGGATCCTACGTCGTGCGGCATTTGCCCTGGCTCACCGGCAGTCTGGGGGCTGTGTTTTTGGACCTCATTGTATCCTTTAAACTGCTGGTGACCCTGCTAGTCCTTCAATTTGTACACACTCCATTCTCTTATATGTTTCATTAAATTGTTCAAGCCCAGGCCACTGTGTACCTTAAAGGGATTCTGTCATGATTTTTATTATGTAGTTTTTATTTCTAAATGACACTGTTTACACTACAAATAATTCACTGTACAATATAAAATGTCATTCCTGAAGCAGCAAGTGTATTTAGCTGTAATATTGGGGTGTAGGTGCATCTCAGGTCATTTTGCCTGGTCATGTGATTTCAGAAAGAGCCAGCACTTTAGGATGAACTGCTTTCTGGCAGGCTGTTGTTTCTCCTACTCAATGTAACTGAATGTGTCTCAGTGGGACCTGGATTTTACTATTGAGTGCTGTTCTTAGATCTACCAGGCAGCTGTTATCTTGTGTTAGGGAGCTGCTATCTGGTTACCTTCCCATTGTTCTGTTGTTTGGCTGCTGGGGGGAAAGGGAGGGGGTGATATCACTCCAACTTGCAGTACAGCAGTAAAGAGTGACTGAAGTTTATCAGAGCACAAGTCACATAACTGGGGGCACCCGGGAAACTGAAAACATGTCTAGCCCTAGTTTAAAAAATAAAGGGAAACTCCGGCTTCCAAACCAAAATTTGATAAAGAGGCAGACATAACACAGGAAACCCCTTATATACCCATCACAGTTACCTGTTTCTTCTAAAAGCTTACAGACAGCATGCAGGAACTACATTACCCACAATGCATTGCACAGTGTTCTGTTCCTTATTAAAATCACGTGTGCAGGGAATTGAGGGGTTTGGAGGATGCAGGCTGAGGCCAGGTGGCTGTTGATACAAAGTAACAGTAGTCAGACAGCTCAGCAAAGTAGTCAGACAGATTAACGGGAGAGCAGGGGGCTGGGCTTAGGGAACTGTCAGAAACCATTAAAAAATCATGAAAAGTCTGCATATTTTTTGGATGATCTATAATTGTAAAGTTGCTTTAAATTATGTTTACTTTTCAAAAAGCTTAAGTTTTGTTTTTGTGGAGTTCCCCTTTAAATATAAAAAAAATCTGTTTGCTCTTTTGAGAAATGGGTTTCAGCACAGAATTCTGCTGGAGCCGCTCTATTAACTGATGTGTTTTAATAAAAAACATGTTTTCTCCCATGACAGTATCCCTTTAAATAATCTGTCTCTACCCCATAGCTTTCTCCTAGAATCCTTCTTGAAAGATTTGGCTGAATAACGAACCAAATCCTAATTTGCATATGTAAATTAGGGGTGAGAAGGGGGAAAACATTGTTTACTTCCCTGTTTTGTGACAAAAAGTCACACGATTTCCCTCCCTGTCCCTAATTTGCATATGCAAATTAGGATTTGGTTTGGCTGGGCAAAGGATTCGGCCAAATCCAATCATACTTATGAACAGCAGGGGGAGCCCCCGCCTTACTTCCCAGCCATGCAGAACTCAAGCAGCTTTGTTTGTTTCCCTGTAGAGCAGTCGGCGACTGTGTAGAGATTTGTATTGGATTTTATTTTTGCCTTTACATCCCCTTTACTGTTTCCAACTCCAGCTGCAGGGACAAAGATCATGGAGTCAGATTTAAACAGATAATCTGGGATTCTATTTGGAGGATTATTTTGCTGCAGCCACTGGTTCTGCAGAGTTGGAGAAAGTTTCTATTAAACAATACAAAAACTATAAAATCCACATTAGATCACATGACAACACAGGACCCAGTGCAGTCTGTATATTCTGATTATT
Source organism: Xenopus laevis (assembly GCF_017654675.1). Taxonomy (NCBI): domain Eukaryota; kingdom Metazoa; phylum Chordata; class Amphibia; order Anura; family Pipidae; genus Xenopus; species Xenopus laevis. Next base: position 110,498,311 of record NC_054384.1, on the reverse strand, counting down.
AATCAGTCTTGCTGTATTGGCTTCTGGCAGATATTATTTGACTTGTGCTGTTTTGATCTTTTATGATGATCCCTAAGCAGCCCAGATCACACTGAGCATGTGCACAGTCTTGGTCTTGCAAAGATGTATAACAAAGTTACAAGATGGTGACCCCCTGTGGCCAACTTTGAAAGCATAAATCATTTGTTTGATTAGTCTTGTGGTGCAGTAAGTTCATGTTTATGTTTAATATACAAAATACAGCGTTTCTAGCCTTATTCTATTTTACACTTGACTTCCCCTTTAAGAATATTTTTCCTTTACAGAAGTGCAGATTTTAGGCCAGTTTTTCAATTACCGAGGGAGACTCAACGACCCGCTGGAACAGTAGCCTCTTTTACAGCCTGACATTGATTTGTCTTCTCTTAAAGAAACAGCGCAGCTTTTATTCTTGGCTACGTCCCAGCCCTCTGGATTCATCCGTGGGAAACGGAGCCGCTTACAGCTGGTGCCATGTGGACTTTTTTTTTATTATTTGATTGCACAAATACTTGAAAATTCCTGATTTTATACCGTTTTAAGAATTTCAACCCTATTCACTGTAGATTTTAGATGGCGGCTCAAGGGAGGAGCGTTGCGCAGTGATTGGATGCTCAGGGAGACACTTCCACCCATCTGACTGCAAGAGGCAAATTCTTATTGATTTCATTCATGTGATTATTTTGTGACAGGACTGCAGGTCAGTGGTTAGAGCAAGAGACAAATGTCTTTTCTGGTGCTTCTTGCTTGTGAGCTGAGCCCTGCCCAATCTATATCTAGAGCATCTGCTGCCAAATGGGGATACAAGGGAAGCTGTGGATCCCCAATTCTGGATGAATCCTTTATGTAAATACTAACAGTAACATTTAATTACCAAGTTAACCTTTAGCACTTTACATTCATCCCTCCACATTCCCTCTCTGCCCTGCCCTAAAACCAGTCCTGTTTATAAGCTTTCTATTACAGGGATCTCTACGTGCAGGAGAACAGGGAGTATTGCGGCTTCTGTAGCCGTTCAAAACCGACAGTGAAACGCAATGTTTGGACTTATTTTAGTGTTTAGATTTTTTAAATTGAATCTTCCAAACGGACAGTCCAATAGGAGACGACGGGGAAGGTCGGATAAAGGGAATGTTGTGCTTATATTAAAGCTACTGTCATGGTAAATACTGGATCAGTGATCTGTTAGGATCAGGTTCTTTACTTTTTTATAGGGGTTTTGAGACTTCGAGGTGCTTCAGTAGAACAGCTTTGGCTGCAGGAGGATGCTGGGATTTGTAGTTCTACTCCCCTGTAGAGCAATAACCAGTCTGTACAGGAAAGGGCAGCAGGAAACGACTTCACACGTGGACCTTTAATGTATCCAAAGCCCAATCTGTTCATTAAAGGGAATAAAACATGTATTTGGGAGAACACTGAATTACGTCTGCCTCGTTTCCTCTCCTAGATGATGTCACAATGGAAGGGAAACCAGAACATCTTAATGAGAGTTTCTTTTTCCTGGACTGAAACATGTAAGTGGCTGAAGAAAGGGTTGCATGGAGGATCAGATACAATCTCACCCATACAATCTGATGAGCAGCCTTTAAAGGGCATGTAAAGGCAAAACAAAATGCAATTTTTACTTTCTTTAATGAAAAAGAAACCTATCTCCAATATACTTTAATTAAAAAAATGTGTACCGTTTTTATAAGAAACCTGACTGTATGCAGTGAAATTCTCCCTTCATTTACTGCTGTGGATAGGAATTGTCAGACGGTCCCTAACTGCTCTGCAGGGAAACAATCATACTTATGTACAGCAGGGGGAGCCCCCGCCTTACTTCCCAGCCATGCAGAACTCAAGCAGCTTTGGTTGTTTCCCTGTAGAGCAGTCGGCGACTGTGTAGAGATTTGTATTGGATTTTATTTTTGCCTTTACATCCCCTTTACTGTTTCCAACTCCAGCTGCAGGGACAAAGATCATGGAGCCAGATTTAAACAGATAAACTGGGATTCTATTTGGAGGATTATTTTGCTGCAGCCACTGGTTCTGCAGAGTTGGAGAAAGTTTGTATTAAACAATACAAAAACTATAAAATCCACATTAGATTACATGACAACACAGGACCCAGTGCAGTCTGTATATTCTGATTATTAATCAGTCTTGTTGTATCGGCTTCTGGCAGATATTATTTGACTTGTGCTGTTTTGATCATTTATGACGATCCCTAAGCAGCCCAGATCACACTGAGCATGTGCACAGTCTTGGTCTTGCAAAGATGTATAACAAAGTTACAAGATGGTGACCCCCTGTGGCCAACTTTGAAAACATAAATCATTTGTTTGATTAGGCTTGTGGTGCAGTAAGTTCATGTTTATGTTTAGTATACAAAATACAGCATTTCTAGCCTTATTCTATTTTACACTTTACTTCCCCTTTAAGTGTAAGCTCTTCATCAGATTTTGTGGGTCAGATTTATCTGATTTTCCATGCAGCAGCACAAGATTTTGTAGAATGCTCCAAAATCGGATCCCCCCAGGTTAGAATATAAAGTTGGATCAGATAAAGTTGGGGGGAGTCTTTTCTACATGTGATTACATCCATCAGTCAATATATTTCAATGACAAAAAAAAGTCTTTGACGTCATCTGCTTTATATATAAAGACACAGCCTCTAGTGTTCCCGTCTGACCCTCGTGTTCTATGGAAAATATTACATGTGACATAGTAAGTGAGGTTGAAAAAAGACACACGACCATCAAGTTCAACCTTAAGTTTATATATAACCTGCCTAACTGCCAGTTGATCCAGAGGCAGGTGAAAAACCCTCTCCAATTTGCCTCAAAGGGGGAAACATTCCTTCCTTTCAAGATGCAATGGGACTAGTCCCTGGATCAACTTGTACTATGAGCTCTCTCCCATATCCCTGTATTCCCTCACTTGCTAAACACCATCCAACCCCTTCTAATACCTATCTAATGTATCAGCCTGTACCCCTGATTCACTTCCCAGCTCTCCCTGTAACACCCCTTTCCCTCCTCTAATCTCATTGGCTCCCTCCTGTCTGCTGGGAGGAGCTACTGGTGAATAAAGCATCCGACCCTTCCTTGTACCTATCTAATGTATCAGCCTGTACCCCTGATTCACTTCCCAGCTCTCCCTGTAACACCCCTTTCCCTCCTCTAATCTCATTGGCTCCCTCCTGTCTGCTGGGAGGAGCTACTGGTGAATAAAGCATCCGACCCTTCCTTGTACCTATCTAATGTATCAGCCTGTACCACTGATTCACTTCCCAGCTCTCCCTGTAACACCCCTTTCCCTCCTCTAATCTCATTGGCTCCCTCCTGTCTGCTGGGAGGAGCTACTGGTGAATAAAGCATCCAACCCTTCCTTGTACCTATCTAATGTATCAGCCTGTACCACTGATTCAGGGAGAGAATTCCACATCTTCACAGCTCTCACTGTAACAAACCCCTTCCGAATATTTAGCTGGAACCTCTTTTCTTCTAATCGGAATGGGTGACCTTGTGTCAGCTGGAAAGACCTACTGGTAAATAAATCATTAGAGAGATTATTATATGATCCCCTTATATATTTATACATAGTTATCATATCTCCCCTTAAGCGCCTCTTCTCCAGCGTGAACATCCCCAATTTGGCCAGTCTTTCCTCATAGCTAAGATTTTCCCTTTACCAGCTTAGTTGCCCTTCTCTGTCCCCTCTCTAATACAATAATGTCCTGTTTGAGTGATGGAGACCAAAACTGTACGGCATATTCTAGATGGGGCCTTACCAGTGCTCTATACAGTGGAACAATGACCCCCTCCTCCCGTGAATCTCTGCCCCTTTTAATACAGCTCTATATAATATAATACAGACAACATTTTGAATGTGATCCCTTAACAAGCCTTCAAATAATTTGCCCACCACAGATGTCAGACTTACTGGCCTATAATTGCCAGGCTGAGATCGTAATCCCTTTCTAAATACCGGAATTACATCAGTTTTTCTCCAATCCATAGGCACCATACCAGATGAAATTGAATCTGAGAAAATCAGAAATAGGGGCTGGTCTAAAACTGAATTAAGCCCGGGGGTGTATGCCATCAGGCCCTGGAGCCTTGTTTACATTAATTGTTATTAAAGCTTTATGAATCATATCCTGAGTCAGCCACTGACTAGATTGAGCTGAGCCAGATTTTTCTATCAGTCACATATTTTGACCCATGAGACTACATCTGCCTTGTCACATTGGTTGTTTTGTCAATCCGACACCATCCTACCAAAGCCCTAAACATGATTCTGCACATCTAAAATTATGTCTTCCAGGAGACTTACATTTAAAGGAGAACTAAAGCCTAACTAAAGAAGTAGGTAGAAATGTTGTACATGATGTTTTGTGCTTCTGTATCAGCCCAAGGCAACCACAGCCCTTTAGCAGTAAAGATCTATGTCTCCAAAGATGCCCCAGTAGCTCCCCATCTTCTTATCTGCTGATTCACTGATTCACATGCTCTGTGCTGCTGTCACTTACTGAGCTTAGGGAGCCACTCACAATATACAGTACACATAGAATAGAAATGTCACAATATAAGGCTGATTAGTAATTAATACACATAATTACTACATGGCAGCACAGAAACCAGTGCAATTAGCATCAGAATTTAATAATCAGCAAACCTGTAGCATCAGCTTATATTACAGCCAGGGAAGCTCATTTTCTGCTGGATAATTAGTGACGAGCCCTAAGCTTAGCTTCTCAACAGCCAATCAGAGCCCACTGAGCATGTGAGTGTCACAGACACTTTCCAAGATGGTGACCCCCTGTGACAAGTTTGAAGTCCTGGATCATTGCTGCTATTGACAAGCTCAAACTTTAGCCTCCTGCAATAAGTTCACTATATAAAATAGAACATTTTTAGCCACATTCATTTTTAGGGTTTAGTTCTCCTTTAAGGCTATTCCCAGGTATCTAATGCATTGAGAGAGTGTTAGCAGAGATTTCTCGTGATTTAGTAGCCATCTAAAGTTTTCAGAATGAGCTTCACATGTTGTCCTAGAATCTCTTGAGACAGAGCTTTTACAAGAATATAATGGAGACAGGAATTATTTACACTCCCACGAGTCTTAGAATGACCAAGATGGGGGCCAAGACTTTTTTGAATGTTTTTGGAGCTGATCCCGACCATATGAGAGTCCCCAGTATGGAAATTGCTTTTGGAGAACATGAGATCTGAGGAATCTTTGATGTTCGATCTCCTTGACTTATCCGGTGGCAAATTGAATTCAGAGACTCTGTTTTCAAAGTCTTCACGTCTACATTTTTAGTTTGAGGATAACCCTGAAATCTCCATTTGTTTTTTTCAAGGTGGCCACACACAGGCCGATAAAAGCTGCCGACAGACCTGGCTGATATTGGGCCTGAGTAAAAATCCCATCGGATCGAAGACCGCACCTGTTTGTTGATGGGGTCCCGCCATACGACCTCTCGTATTACTTTCATTATGATCCAATCGTTGGGCACTATGACCCACAGTTGGATCAGCCCAATATCACCCACCACCAAATCGCCAAACGAGTGGATCTCTAAGTGAATGTCCACCTTAAGAAAGAGGGGAGAATAAATGCCTGAAAATCTTTCCTTCTCTGGTACTTCCTGGATAATTTTCTTCTCCAACGAATCTTTTATGATGAGCAACGCGGCTTCTTTCTTTTCTTGACAGTTTGAAGGAGCAAGTGATTCTTTGTCTGTATTTTTGAAAACTCTATCTGATATCCTGAGTGAATGATCTTTAAGACTGATTTGTCTCAAAAAAACAGAGCCCGCACTGCTTTTAACTTGGCCAATCTGCCGGCCCCACAATTCAGCGGGACTTGTGCACGTTCATGTTTCCTTTCCTTGTCTTGGCTCGTTTATCCCACTTTGAAAATTCTGGGACTTGTTTCTCCATCCTTGTCTGTTAGAGAATCTTCCAGGCCTATATTCCTTGGTCTCTCTAAAGTTGGAGGCAGCAGGCTTTCCTGTAGGTCTTCTATTTTTCAAATCTTGTCCAAAGAAGACTGATTTTCCTGCTGAAACCTTACAAATGAGGTCATCTGATTTTGAGCCAAAGAGCCGAGTACCTTCAAAAGGAAGAGAGTATAACTGATGCTTGGATTGATGACCAGTGCTTCAGACATGGCTGCAACAGACAATCCCATGGATTTCCCCACCAGCTTAATGCTATCCGTTGAGGCTTCCATCACAAAACCATTAGTAGCCCTAGATCTCTTTGTATCCTATTGTCTCTCCATAGCGTCCCTCATCTACTGGTAGAACAATGCGCCTAGCAATATGGGTATTGGCAAAGTCTACCTTAGGCGAAGACTCCTACATCTTGGTATCCTATTCCAAAAAACTTTTTTAAGCTTCTTAGATGAAGTAAATGTTTGATCGGGCACTTGTCATTTTGCTTTCATAACCTTTTTAATGACTTCATGAACAGGGACCACTGCTGTTCTCTTAAGGTGGCCATACATGAAATTATCCGCTCATTTGACCAGGTCGCCAAACAATGGATCTCTCCCCGATATGCCCCAAGATTTCAGGCTGATCCGATGGTGGGTTCTAGGGACCAACGATTGTCTTACAAGGGGGATAATGCAGGTGGTCGGACCAAGGACCACATCAATGAACTGATACAGTATTTGATCCGACTGGATTTTTAAACCTGCACTATCAATATCTTGATGATTTTCACCCATCTATCGATTGGGGAAAGTCCCCATACACCGGCTAAAAAAGCTGATGACTGTCGGTGGTTTTTATCAGCCCATGTATGGCCATCTTTATTCTGAACATTGCGTAGCTGGTCCTGGATCTGCAGCGTCAGGCTCCGGAGTACGTCTTATGTCGTATACAGAGCTATGGAGTCAGAGTTGGAGTCGAAGGATTATGGACTGACTCTACAGTCCTGGTCTCCTGGCTTTTACAGAATGAGATATTCAACCGAGTCTTTGTTGAAGTTGTCATCATCACTTTCATTTGAAGACCCAGAAATTGAATCTTCAGAAAAATCCGACAACACTCTGACTGGGGAAGGAAGATCCTTGTTTTCAACATTCTCTGACAGTGGCAGCCATAGAGCTAGATATAGTATCCTTCATCCATCATGGACTCCATCTGTGAAGCTGAAAGAGCAGAGGAACTTCCACAAACTTCTTCACAACATTTCTTACAAACCCTTTCATTGTTGTCCCACCACAAGAGACACAATCTCATGTCTCTCTGCTGAACTCCTGCGAGGAGACAAGGTGTGAGGAGGTAATCTACTATAAGTAATTCTAAAACAACTGGACTTGCTGAGTAATCAATGAAGATGTTTCGCTTCTCATCCGAGCAGCTTCTTCAGTTCAACTGACTGGTGTGGGAAGTGTAAGGACCCTGGTGGTCTAGTGGGCGGCGGGGTCCACCGCCACTCCTTCGGTGTGGATGCCCGCTGCGTTTCTCCTTCTCCTCCTGTGGCCGGTCCCCTTATGGTGCTCGTGCTGGTGCACTTCCGGGTTTATGCGTCGGTGTGATGACATCATCGCGCAGTGGCACGAAATTCAATCTGTATAAAAGGGGATTGCGGGTTTCAGCACATTGCCCGTTGTTAGGTTCTATTAGTAGAGTTCCTGGGTGTTTAATTTTTGTGATTGATCTTCTGTTACTGATCCTAGCTTGCCTTTGTGACTACTCTGACCTCTTCAATCCGACCTTTGCTTGTCCACTGACTATTCTACGCTCTCCAGCGCTTATTCCGGCCTGTCTGACTAATCTCTGCTTGTGCTGACCCGGCCTGCCTGTTCCAAGTGGGGCTCCTTCATCCTGGTGAGATGATCGTGCCCCTTTGCTTGTCCAGAACCGTTAGCTTTGCTCCTCTCTCAAATAAGACCTGGCGGTATCCAATTAGCCGAGGGCTCCTCCCGAGGTGAAAGGCGGCGCTGATAGGCAGAAGTGAGAGCCGAGACCAAGGAGCTTAGCTTGGGTTCTGGATTTAGGGTGCCGTTCATGACAGGAAGTCCTTGACATAAAGACTCTTCTGAAGAGTTACAATGTGCCATTGTGATTGGATTAGTGGAAGAGTTTATATGCCGAGAACTTCCCACACCAGTCAGTTGTACTAAAGAAGCTGCTCGGATGAGTAGTGAAACGTCTTCATTGATTACTCAGCAAGTCCAGTTGTTATAGATTGACCTATACTAGATATACCATGACCTGGATGAATGAAAATCTTCATAGTCATATGTGAGGAGGTCAGTTTTCTCTTTGCCTCAGGTTCTCTACTGATACAACTCGTCCCCTGGGGCTCAAATAGGACCTTCTAGAGGTCATGACTGTAAACAAGAAACAGAGCCCATAGAGATAGAAATAGAGACAGGGCAAGGGTAAAGGTAGGTACATAGGTAGGTACATAGGCTGGGAAAGTCCCACCAGTGACAAACAACAAGGGGCAGATTTATCAAAGGGCGAATTTCAAAGTTATGTGAACGCTAATAAATTCCAATATACACTCAACTGGAATGGGAGGTTATTTACTAAAAAATCTCAAATGTCTAATATTTGATCGAATACGAACAACCCAAGTTTTTTTCCCAAAATAAAAACCCTTGAAAGTCAGTTCAAATGGACCTCTGCCATCTACTTGTACATGAACAAGAGAGGTAGAGGGAAGGGGAACCTTTTTTGCATCACCCTTGCCACGTAGTAGAGTCCTGCATCGGGTCGGGTACCTGCAGAATACCTGCAAGGTAGTCGGGTTTTGGGCAGAAATTTCTAAGTACCTGATTGTGCGGGTAGTGTGTGAGTAACCCGACTGGGCACCCGGCTATTGCAGGACTGGTCCCTACTACCCTCTCCTGAGTTGGTAGTAGCTGAATAAGGTCCCACATGATGTCACTGCCAGGTAAAAGTGACATCACCTCTGGTTTAAAATTGATGTCATTTCTGTGGGCGCTGGGTCTTGTAGTGAGTCTGGTGGTCGGGCACGTGTCTGCCTGATTGGAACCACGCAGGACTCTACCATGTGGTAGCTGCCTTACTCACAGTAAGGGGTTGTTCCTGCTGAATTGTGCTTAGTACAGAGGAATACCTATGCTGCCATAGTTTTATGGGATCTCTCTGTACAGACTATGAGCAAACTTAGGGGACTGTTCCTGCTGAATTGTGCTTAGTACAGGGAATACCTATGCTGCCATAGTTTTATGGGATCTCTCTGTACAGACTATGAGCAAACTTAGGGACTGTTCCTGCTGAATTGTGCTTAGTACAGGGAATACCTATGCTGCCATAGTTTTATGGGATCTCTCTGTACAGACTATGAGCAAACTTAGGGGACTGTTCCTGCTGAATTGTGCTTAGTACAGGGAATACCTATGCTGCCATAGTTTTATGGGATCTCTCTGTACAGACTTTGATCTGATTGGTTCATATAAGGAGGAAGTGACACATGGGGGTTACAGGTATTTAGAATTATTTTATTGTTAGTACAGGAAGGCTCATAGAGAAGACTTCAAGCTTTACAAAAAATATATATATAACAAAACAAACAGAAAAAAAAAACATACTCTAAGCATTCCCAGAGTCACCAGGGAAAGGTGAGGAGGTTACGGGAGTCGATGGAGTAAATGGAAGAATTTCCCGTTTTCTATAGAAATCCGATGTCCGTCGTGTTGTTGCTGAAGGGGTTAATCAGTATGTACAGTACAGAGTAAAAAGGGGGCTGGATAGTGAGGAGAGGGAGGAGCCTAGAACACAATGGGGGAGGGGAGATAAAGGAACCCCAGACAGTAAAAGATTCATACAGTTTTATTTAATAGGCGCAAAACCGCTGTGATGGCGACTTACGATGTACGAGATGCAGATCGACTGGAACAAAGAAACAAAATAAAAACCCGAGGATGAAGTGGGAGAGACCATGTAAGAAATGAGAAGGGGGTGCGGGGGAGGGGGGACATTTAACTTTGCTGCTTTCGCTTCAGAGCTTCCATGAGGTCGTTCTTCAGAGCTTCCTGTTTCGATTTATCTGCAAACGACTGGACGGACCTGCGGGGGGACAAATGTCATTGGTTAGTTCTTGTGCCTCAAAGCATGTGACAGGAAGTGTTAAAGAGCAAGCACGTCATGTGACAGGAAGTGGTCTGAGTTGGACTCCTCAGGCTCTGCTGGTGGAGAATAAGGGCAACATGCTATAGGCCTTCACCTCTGGGGGGATATGAAATGATTGGCTCTCTGAAACTGTTCCCATTATGAACATTGGGGCAGGGAAAGGGCCACAGTGTAGAGTTTGCTCTTCTGGAAGTCCTGCCAGGGTGAGAATTGGGGTGAGTTGGTCCTACACAAAGAACAAAAACTCTGTTGCCTGAATAATTAGTCACTATGTGGAGAGCTAAACTGGGCTGATCCATTTATTTGGCCCAAAGGCAGACAATCGCCTCCTAATGTGGGTTTATACAGAGCAGTCAAGACAAGAGGCAATAAACAGTCAGATCCTTGGTGGGATCGTCTGGATACAGTTAGTGAAGGATTACTTTCCCTTTAATGGAGAAGGAAAGTCGTTTACCACTTGGGGGTGGCAAATGTTAGGCACCCCAACTGGTCCCCCAGTGGCCCTAGAAGAATCCCCATTTAGTGATGGTCTGTGTGCTGCCTCAGAGATCACCTGACCAGCAATACTGCAGCTCTAACTGTAACAGGAAGAGATCACCTGACCAGAAATACTGCAGCTCTAACTGTAACAGGAAGAGATCACCTGACCAGAAATACTGCAGCTCTAACTGTAACAGGAAGAGATCACCTGACCAGAAATACTACAGCTCTAACTGTAACAGGAAGAGATCACCTGAGCAGAAATACTGCAGCTCTAACTGTAACAGAAAGAGATCACCTGACCAGAAATACTGCAGCTCTAAATGTAACAGGAAGAGATCACCTGAGCAGAAATACTGCAGCTCTAACTGTAACAGGAAGAGATCACCTGACCAGAAATACTGCAGCTCTAACTGTAACAGGAAGAGATCACCTGACCAGAAATACTGCAGCTCTAACTGTAACATGAAATATTGTGGAAGCAAAAACATGTTTGGTTTGTTTGTGTGCACCGTGAATCGTACGATTTTAAAATGGCAATTTTCTATTTATTATTACCCAATGGCACATACTACTAGAAAAGTATATTATTATGCAAATGATTTACATGAAGCAGGGTTTTACACATGAGCTGTTTTATGCAATATCTTTGTATAGAGACCTACATTGTTTGGGGGTACAGTTTTCCTTGAATAGTTGTAAATTAGGCCAAACAAAGGTTAATCACTCCACACCCCAACATGTCCCACCCCCATACAGACACAAATCCGCACTCACTTCATGTTATTGTTGTTAGTGAGGTGGCACTTTAAACCAGTTCCAATCTGTGCAGGTGGCCAACACACGGGGACCCCACCCTCACTCACGTCACATGACCTCTACACACCCCACCCTGGCTAAAGAGAGAGAGGCCAGGGCCAGAATGAGTGGGGGGGAAGGGTCCAGTTCCGACTCATGACAAACCTTTGAGTATGAAGCTCATCTAACCACCCTGAGGGAGGAGCCATATAACTGGTTGGCAGTCACTGTTGGTAGTAAACTGGCAGTCAGAATGTACTTCCTACTTCCATATACGTCATCCAACTGTTCAGCCCAGGAGCCAATCATTGACGTGACACCAGATGCCCAACCAATGAGCCGGCAGAACAATCAGATAACGAGGGATGTGCCCAACACATAAACTGTCAGCTACAGACGCAAAGATTACTCAAAGTACAAAACTGACTATATCGATGAGAGGAGACCCAATAACAGTAACGCAGTAGCCAAAATAATTATAAATGTAAAAAAATCTTTATTAGGACATGTGCAGCCGAACGCATTTCGCGCCAAATGGGCACTTATTCATAGGCTCAGCCAATTTGGCAGGATTTTTTTACTTTTATAATTATTTTGGCTACTGCATTACTGTTATTGCGTCTCCTCTCATCGATATAGTCATTTTTGAACTGAACTTTGGTTACCCTTAGACTTGTTTTTTTTTTTGAGGAGACTACATTATTACTATTATTTTTCCTACAGATTATGCTTTTTCACTTAAATCTAGGAACAGAGCCACACACCACCATTGTGCTTTATACAAAGATTTCTCAGCCATTTACGTCCTAGTGCATGCTCTTTATTGTTTCAGGTGAACTTCCCCTTTAAAGCTGGACTCTATAAGCACTCGCATGCGGCAAAGGACCCAGCCAGTGCTGCAGAAACCCATGCAGCTGCAACAGCACCGGGCGTGAGGCGGGACAGACACACCATGCGGCACCTGCATCAGTGGCCACTGACAGCAATACCTGGGCTAGTTCTCGGGCTGCAGGTAGATCTGGCGTTGGGTCAGCACCTGGGACAGTTCCCTTTGCAGTTGCCTAAACTTAATGTTGTCGGGAATTGCGTCTATTGATCTACAGAGACAGGGTCAGAAGTGAGGGAACAAGGAAAGAATGGGGGGACGACAGACAAAACACCGGCTGGGGGGCCCCATGCCAAGACAGGGGGAAAGAGATGGGGGGCCCCACATTATCCTGACGCAAGAGGGAAGAATTCTGCTTGACCCAAACAAAACAATATTTGACCAAGTGCAGAGCAGACGCCTGATTGGCTGGAGACAGGGGGGGAGGGGCATGTCAGGCCCATGTTACCTCAGCCCGTTGACTATGTCCTTGGTTTTGCCAAAGTAGATTTCATTGAGAGTGCTCCGGATTTTGTTCTCCATGTCCTGCAGGAGGAACAAAGTGTTAGACCAGTGATTTCCATTCCTAAAGCTCCGCCCTGTGCGTCAGTAACAGCCCCAGGGTCTCAGCGCTGTGGCACCTTCCAGTCATATGAAAAATACAAGGACCAACTGCAACTTCCATTCCTATTAGGGGTGCACCGAATCCAGGATTTGGTTCGGCCTTTTTCAGCAGGATTCGGCCGAATCCTTCTGCCCGGTGGAACTGAATCCGGATTAGCATATGCAAATTAGGGGCAGGGAGGGAAATCGCGTGACTTTTTGTCACAAAACAAGGAAGTGTTTTCACCTTCCCATCCTAATTTGCATACGCAAAAGGATTCAGCTGAATCTTTCACGAAGGCTTCAGGGGTTTGGCAGAATCCAAAATAGTGGATCCCTAATTCCTATCAGCTGCTAATGCCCTGGCACCCACACAGGGGCAATCGGGGGCTGCAAAGTGCCACATTGAAGGTTTCAAGCTTTTTGCATTCAAATGACTGCCAGCGGCAGGAGTCAGTTTGTGCTTCTATTCTGGACTGAAAAGTGCCACAGATATATACACTCATTTCCTAGTGTTAGTTCCCCTTTAAAACAACGTTACTTATAGATTAAAGAGCCTTAAAGGATAAGTAAACTATTAAAATAAGTGAATGTAAATTGATGAGGGAGCTATTCTAAGCACTTTCATTCATTATTTATTTTGTTTTAATTCCAAGATATTAAGGGATACATGTACTGTTAATATGAATGAATTTTGTTACAACAGCGCCACCTGCTGGTCAGTTTCCCACCAGTCTGACCAGCAAGTAGTCAAGGAAGTTGTCAGGAGAAAGAAAGAGGCTGATGTTCTTCTGCTTAGGAATAAAATTAGAAACCTTTCTCACATCTTTCCTAAGCAGAAGAACATCAGCCTCTTTCTTTCTCCTGACAACTTCCTTGACTACTTGCTGGTCAGACTGGTGGGAAACTGACCAGCAGGTGGCGCTGTTGTAACACAATTCATTCATATTAACAGCACATGTATCCCTTAATATCTTGGAATAGAAAGAAAATAAATAATGAATGTAAATGACAAAAGTGCTTAGAATAGCCCCCTCATCCATTTTACATTCGCTTATTTTAGAGGTTTACTTATCCTTTAAGATAATCTTCCCCCCCAGAGCACTGACCTCCACCAGTCGCCCAATGTTAGCTATGTGTGGGGAGGAGTCGCTCACAGTCTCATCCTTCTCCATCTGGAACAACACAAAGGAACATTATTAAGGAAAAGTAAAGAAATAGTCACTTTTCTACATAGAGAGTTGATACCCCAGGAATGACCCCCCCATAGGGCAGGGTAAATAATAAACACTAGAGTTCCTTTCACTGAGCACAGCCAGGCTTATGGATTCATTTAGGTTCAAAGAAGACCAACTGAAATGCTGCTAAGAACAAGCCATTCTGGAATATCCTGGAAGTTAAAGGGGTGGTTCGCCTTTCATAGAATGGCCAATTCTAAGTGACTTTTCAATTGGAGTTAATTATTTATTGTTTTATAGGTTTTTTTCCTTTAATTATTTGCCTTTTTCTTCTGACTCTTTCCAGCTTTCAAATGGGGGTCACTGACCCCATCTAAAAAAACAAATGCTCTGTAAGGCTACAAATGTATTGTTATTGCTACTTTTTATTCCTCATCTTTCTATTCAGGCCTCTCCTATTCATATTCCTGTCTCTTATTCAAATCAATGCATGGTTGCTAGGGGAATTTGGATCCTAGCAATCAGATGGCTGAAATTACAAACTGGAGAGCTGCTGAATAAAAAGCTAAATAAGTCAAAAACCACAAATAATAAAAAATTAAAACCAATTGCAAATTGTCTCTGAATATCCCTCTCTACATCATACTAACAGTTAATTTAAAGGTGAACAACCCCTTTAAAGGTGTGCTACCCCTTTAAAGTGAATAGGGATGGTTAATAGGTTACCTGTCGGGTCAGGCTTCCGCCTAAGTTCATGGTTCCAGATCCAGTCTTGTTGGTCTGTAGCCACAGCATGACGGTGGAGGTCAGTTTATAATGAGCTGTCCGGCCGCTGGATTTCTCCTGGAAGGGCAGAGAGAGGGTTAATGGCAGAGCGAGGGTTAAGGGCAGAGCGAGGGTTAAGGGCAGAGCGAGGGTTAAGGGCAGAGCGAGGGTTAAGGGCAGAGAGAGAGGGTTAAGGGCAGAGAGAGAGGGTTAAGGGCAGAGAGAGAGGGTTAAGGGCAGAGAGAGAGGGTTAAGGGCAGAGAGAGAGGGTTAAGGGCAGAGAGAGAGGGTTAAGGGCAGAGAGAGAGGGTTAAGGGCAGATCGAGGGTTAAGGGCAGAGAGAGGGTTAAGGGCAGAGAGAGAGAGGGTTAAGGGCAGGGCAAAGGTTAAGGGCAGAGAAAGGGCACAACCAATGTGCAGCCAAACACTGGGGGTCACACAGACTCCTCCCCCGGCTTTAGTCTCACCTGCACCTCCACCACATGGATTGAGTCCCAGCAGCCCTTGATCTTCTTCGACCCATCCCCCGCCTTCTTTATAAGAATCACCCCCGCAAAGCCGTGATCCAGGTCCCACAGGTACACCGACGACACGCCCCCCTCATAGTAACTGCGGGGGAGGGGCAAGAACAAACGGTTAATCTCAAGACCAACAATAACAAGGGGTTAATTCTGACCCCCCCCCCCCCACATTGAGCAGCAGTGAGACTGGGGGTGATACTAATCCTCCCCCCCTCTCTATCAGCTCATTACTGACACTCACCTGCAGGGGGGGGTCTGAGAAGCCGAGGGGCAGGAGGTGGGGGGCAGGGACATACATTATACCTACGTCTTAAAGGAGTCTGAATCTGATTGGTTGCTGTAGGTTAAGGTGGCCATACACTACCATTCGCTCATTTGGTGACCTTGACTGTTCCCCCCCACCCTCAGTGATATGATGGTGATGTGATTGTTTGGCCCTAGGGCCGTTACAATGAAGGGGATACAAATATTTGGAGAAAGGACACATGAATGAGCCAATGGCGTCCTTGATCCGACAGAATGAAGCCTGTCCCATTTGGCCAGATATGATCTGGGGGGGCCCATATACAGCAGATGAAGGAGCAGCTTGAATGTACCTGTGTATAATCCTGTAACACAATCTCCTCATATAAACCCCCCCCTGTGTGACACGCAGCACAATGACACTGACCCTCAGCCTGTAACGTGATCAGATACCCACATCTCTCCCCGACCCTCCTCTCCCCGACCCACTCTGACACAAGGGCATTAGAGCAGCAATATTTCCCACCATTCCCCTGACACACACACACACACACACATCTCTATACCTCTCTGGCTGTTGCAGGAAACTGGCAGTTGCAGTATGGCAGCACCAGGGTTTGCTCTATACAACCTGACATAGCTTTATTATTGCCCCCCCCTGCAGGGTAAGTGTCCCTGGTGAATAAACACAGGCCTCACTGACAGACAGTTGTTTGTCCAAACATTTGGGAGACAAAAGGAGCACAAAGCTAAGGCACTTGGCAACAGACTCCATTGTGACATCACTGTGTCTGTGCCGCGTCCAACTCCATCTTTATATGTTGCCCTGGTGGCAAAGTCCAAAACAAAGAAATCTGGATTTAATCAGCCCCCCCCTTCCCCATACACGACTCCCCCTTATATGTACAAAGCACAGACCCCACATCTGCATCTCAGACCCCCCCCCCCCATTACATACAGAGAGAAGGGCAACCTACAGGTCTCGGTACTGGTCGAAGGCATTATTGGCCTCCACCTCCAGTTTGCGCAGGCGAGCGGACGGCATGGCTCCATCTTCCAAGGGGGGGTCGTATTTATTACTCCACGGAGACCTGAGGAAGAGCAACAAGAAGAAGAAGAAGAGAACATTAAGGTGACGTCACAACCAGAGGATCCCCAGGCACAATACAATCAGAGACCCAACCCACAGCCTTGTCTGATCCCCAGTATTGTGTGTGCAGCTGCAGGGAGTTGTGCGGGGAATCATCTTATAACAATGAATATGATCTAATCATCCAACTTCCCAATATCCAATATCTGTGTAACTGTCATTGTGTCTGTCCCTTTCTCTGCACTGCTGCTTCTGACTCCTGATACAACTTCCCAATATCCATTCATTCCTCATTCTCACTGGGTTTATAGTTCTGTGTAACTGTCATTGTGTCTGTCCCTTTCTCTTCTCTGCACTGCTGCCTCTGACTCCTGATACAACTTCCCAATAGAAAAGGAACCAATAGCACACAGGACTGGTGAAATCTTCCAATTGTTTTATTGTGCAAGCGGAGTGCAATGCAACGTTTTCGGGGAACAATACCCCTTTGTCAAGCATGCTTGACAAAGGGGTATTGTTCCCCGAAACGTTGCATTGCACTCCGCTTGCACAATAAAACAATTGGAAGATTTCACCAGTCCTGTGTGCTATTGGTTCCTTTTCTACTAAGAAGTCTGTGAGGTTGCCGAGCCTCTACCTTTGTGCACCAGGCATCTCTGTTTGAATTGAAGGGTGTGCGTAGTCCTACATTGTTGTATCCAGACAACTTCCCAATATCCATTCATTCCTCATTCTCACTGGGTTTATAGTTCTGTGTAACTGTCATTGTGTCTGTCCCTTTCTCTTCTCTGCACTGCTGCTTCTGACTCCTGATACAACTTCCCAATATCCATTCATTCCTCATTCTCACTGGGTTTATAGTTCTGTGTAACTGTCATTGTGTCTGTCCCTTTCTCTTCTCTGCACTGCTGCCTCTGACTCCTGATACAACTTCCCAATATCTATTCATTCCTCATTCTCACTGGGTTTATAGTTCTGCAGAATCAGTGTCAATGACCATAGGCTTAATTGACGAAGCAGGCAAAGCACTGATAATAATAGACACTGACATTCTTACAGAGACAGCTGCTGAACCATAAGCCTGATATGAGGAGCCTAAAACTGCAAATGTCTCACTTACCTGTAGGAATCTCCATCTCTGTTGTAGTCGCACAGCAAGTAGTCCTTTCCCAAGACTTTGTCACGTGCGATCTTCAGGGGCTGATCAACAGAAGACAAAAGATCTTCGCATAGACTGGGCACCTAAGGGAGGAACATAGGAAATAGATTTACATCTTGGCTTTAGCCTTTAGCCTTAGGACATGGATCTCCACTTAAGTTCAGAAAAGCAGCACTGCTGCCCAGAGAGGCCAGTAACTGATTTAGCCACGTGGATGGGAGAACTAAGAAAGCGAAGGCAGAACTAACACTGGGTTGTTAAATGGATTTTTATTATGTAGTTTTTATCTCTAAATGACACTGTTCACACTGCAAATAATTCACTGTACAATATAAAATGTCATTCCTGAACCAGCAAGTGTATTTAGTTGTAATATTGGTGTGTAGGTGCATCTCAGCTCATTTTGACTGGTCATGTGATTTCAGAAAGAGCCAGCACTTTAGGATGGAACTGCTTTCTGACAGCCTGTTGTTTCTCCTACTCAATGTAACTGAATGTGTCTCAGTGGGACCTGGATTGTTGTTCTTAGATCTACCAGGCAGTTGTTATCTTGTGTTAGGGAGCTGCAATCTGGTTACCTTCCCATTGTTCTGTTGTTAGGCTGCTGGGGGGAAAGGGAGGGGGGTGATATCACTCCAACTTGCAGTACAGCAGTAAAGAATGACTGAAGTGTATCAGAGCACAAGTCACATGACTGGGGGCACCTGGGATACTGACAAAATGTCTAGCCCCATGTCAGATTTCAAATTAAATAGAAAAAAAACTGTTTGCTCTTTTGAGAAATGGATTTCAGTGCAGAATTCTGCTGGAGCAGCAATATTAACTGATCAGTCTGAGGTTGTGATACAGGCACTGTTGCCCTTTAAATCCAGTGAACTTTAACCTTTACTGGGTAGCAGCCATGTTGGTTGGGGCAGCCAAAGGGAGAGAGCACAGGTGATACTACTTGTAATACAGGGACAGGGTGTGAAAGCCCGGGGGTAAGCAGAGTGTGTGGGGGTGATTGTTAGTGAATGGGGGGCACATTGAGGCGGAAGCTGCGGGGGGGGGGGAGCTGAAAGGGAAGAGGTCTGAGGAGACATATGAGGAGGCAGAACACAAAGAAAGGACACATTGAAAGACGTTAATGAGATTCTGAGATTTGGGAACAGGGTGGTCCTTGTTGTTTCTGGAACCCCAACACCCCCCCCCCCCTTGTACTTCACTTGTCTCTGTATCTGAACAGACTTAAAGTTCCCCACTCACAACCCCCACATACAAGATTATCAGCCTTTGTCTGCCCACAAACCACATACCTGCAGGGGTGGCCGGCTGGACTCAACATATGGGGGAAAGGAGGGGGTTAACTCTACCTTTATACTTGGCCTTACAGAGCACCTGCTTTACACTCACACCAGACACCCCCTCCCCAACATCAGCATCCCCACAACATGGAGGCACCACTTTCCCAATTTGTATAGAACATACATACAGGATACTGAATCTGATAGCTGGGCACTCATTGCCCTCTCCATAACCTGACTGCCCTTACAGTAAAGAACCCCTTCCTATGCTGATGGTGAGATCTCCTTTCCTCTCCACCAATGAATCACTCATTCCTCCTCTCTTGGTAGGGAATCCCATAACCTGACTGTCCTTACAGTAAAGAACCCCTTCCTATGCTGATGGTGAGATCTCCTTTCCTCCTTACCAATGAATCACTCATTCCTCCTCTCTTGGTAGGGAATCCCATAACCTGACTGTCCTTACAGTAAAGAACCCCTTCCTATGCTGATGGTGAGATCTCCTTTCCTCCCCACCAATGAATCACTCATTCCCCCTCTCTTGGTAGGGAATCCCATAACCTGACTGTCCTTACAGTAAAGAACCCCTTCCTATGCTGATGGTGAGATCTCCTTTCCTCCCCACCAATGAATCACTCATTCCCCCTCTCTTGGTAGGGAATCCCATAACCTGACTGCCCTTACAGTAAAGAACCCCTTCCTCTGCTGATGGTGAGATCTCCTTTCCTCCCTTCCAACAAATCCCATAACCTATATGGAGGGGGGCAAGTACCAAAAATGCTGAACAAAGGAATTCCACTACTCACAAACATGTTTGAAGTCATCAATTAGCACTAGGAAAGTATTTATTCAGCAAAGGGAACATCTGTGGGGCTTGAAGTCTGTGCTCTCGCTACTATAGAAATGTGACAGTAAAAAGACGAGGGTACAAATTGCCGATAGGGGCCCCACAGTCTGTATTATGAAAATATTCAGTTAGTGCGGATGACAAAGCAAGTGAGTGACGAGGGTGCTAATGTGTTCTAATTAACAGCACTGCTAATGAGGGTCAACGGGGTGAGATCAGGAGACCCCTCTAATTGCACTGCTGAGGCCTTTCCGCTTCCAACTGGAATGTCAGCATGAGGCAAATATGTGCCAAATAAACAATACACGTGATTATCCCTCCATTTACTTTTTATACTTCTGTGATATGTTATTAAAGGAGAAGTCAACCTTTACCCCCCCACCCCAAGGAGACCCCCTCCCTCCTCCCCCCAGCCTAACTGTCCCCCTGGGGAAATGCCCCATACTTTATACTAACCCCTCGGTGCAGATTCGGAGTACCACGCAGCCATCTTCCGCAAGCTGAGTGGGAGACCGGCATGGCAGCGCATGCACAGTTGGAGCAATTTGCGGGTTTGCAACACCTGCGCATGTGTCGAAACTCACGATTTGTCGAAGCGCTGGAAGAAGACCTGGAAGATGGCTGCATGGAACTGATGCCAAAGTCTGCACCGAGGGGTAAGTATAAAGTATGGGGCATTTCCCCAGGGGGGCAGTTAGGCTGGGGGGGGGAGGGAGAGGGGTCTCCGTGGGTGGTGTGTGGGGGGGGGTACAGGTTGTTTTCTTCTCCTTTAATCAACTCCTTCAGCCATTGTTTCCTGCTGCAAAACACTCACACATGCTGCAAGTCGTAATTCTGCAGCAGAAGCAGACGTATTTGCAGCAGGAAAAAATGGCAGGCCCAGGGAGAGCACAAATATAAGGGGTTTCCTTACCAAGTCAATGAGGTCGCTGAGGTTCTTCTCTATTTGTTGGGGAGGGAGACGCCTCATCAGATCCAAGGCACAGTCCAGCTGTTGTTCAGTCTGAAAGAGAAAAGGGGAAGCTGAACATTAATTCTACATAAAGAGCAAAGGGCACAGAATAAAGGAGAGAATTCACATTATAAACCCAGTCCGATGCTGATGGTGGCTCTCGGGTGGGTCTCTGCTACAACTGCAATCTTTCCCATGAAAATAGAATTCCGACTTCAAGAACGACCCTGTGTTATGGAACGGCCAGTCATGTGTTTTCAGCTGCAGAGTGCTATCCCCTAAACGGCCAGCAGGGGGAGCAATCTAGTTGGAATTCAGTACTGGAATCAGATTGCTCATCCATTTGCACCACCGCAAACGGTTATCCAAACTTCTACTTGCCCTTTGATTAGAAGGGAAAGGGAATATACATGGCAAAGAGGGATATTCTGAGACAATCTGCTATTGGTTTTAATTTTTTTATTATTTGTGGTTTTTGACTTATTTAGCTTTTTATTCAGCAGCTCTTCAATTAGCATTCTAAGCAATCTGGTAGCTAGGGCCAAATTCCCCTAGCAACCATGCATTGATATGAATAAGAGACAGGAAAATGAATAGGAGAGGACCTTACTAGAAAGAAGAGAAATGAAAATTAGCCATAACATATGTTGCCTTAACGAGCATTTGCTTTTAGATGGGGTCAGCGACGCCCATTTGAAAGCTGGAAAGAGTCAAAATCAATAATAATAAAACTATATAACAAATAATGAAAAGCAATAGAAAAGTTGCTAAGAATTGGCCTATTACATACTAAAAGTTTACTTAAAGTTGAACCCCCCCCCTTTAAGGGTAACAGTCTGCCCAATTCTTCACAAGAGCTCACACTTGATTGTATGTAGAGTACATAGAGGATACTGACATAGAACACAGGAAGCAGATCATACAGCCAATCAGAGGAAAGGGAAGGGGTATGCTCATATATGTGGCCAAACACAAAGCAACGGGTGCATCTGGCGCACAGGAGGCCGTTTCAGCAGCGGCAGAAGCAAAGTGCAGTTGTCTCTCTCCCAGCAGGAGCCCTCACCCCCGGGGCATTTGCACACGTAAGCGGAAACACAGGCTTATTTTATCCCTCGGTCTCTAGTGGTTCCCAAAGGTCATGGGAAGCCGAAATGGGATCCTCTGGGTGATGAGAAACGGCAGTAGGTAAAGGGGAAGTATGAGAAATCTGGCACATGTACTGAGTCTATATCAGGAATAATGGCTGAGAAATCACTACTTACACATCCCCTTGTACAGACGAATTCCTATATACCATCGTTTTATTGTATCTCTCTGTACAGACTATGATTAAACTTAGGGGACTGTTCCTGCTGAATTGTGCTTAGAACAGGGAATACCTATGCTGCCATAGTTTTATGGGATCTCTCTGTACAGACTATGAGCACATTTAGGGGACTGTTCCTGCTGAATTGTGCTTAGTACAGGGAATACCTATGCTGCCATAGTTTTATGGGATCTCCCTGTACAGACTATGAGCAAGCTTAGGGGACTGTTCCTGCTGAATTGTGCTTAGTACAGAATACCTATGCTGCCATAGTTTTATGGGATCTCCCTGTACAGACTATGAGCAAACTTAGTGGACTGTTCCTGCTGAATTGTGCTTAGTACAGGGAATACCTATGCTGCCATAGTTTTATGGGCTCTCTCTGTACAGACTATGAGCAAACTCTGTAAGGCTACAAATGTATTGTTATTGGTGCTTTGCATTCCTCATCTTTCTATTCAGGTCTCTCATATTCCAGTCTGTTATTCAAATCAGTGCATGGTTGCTATGGTAATTTGGACCCTAGCAACCAGATGGCTGAAATTGCAAACTGAAGAGCTGCTGAATAAAAAGCTAAATAAGTCAAAAACCACAAATAATAAAAAATTAAAACCAATTGCAAATTGTCTCAAAGTATCCATCTGTACACCATATTAACAGTTAATGTAAAGGTAATGAAGACCAATTAAAAAGTTGCTTAGGATTGGCCATTCTATAACTTATAGGTGAATCACCCCTTTAACAGGGGGGACACCACTGAAATACACAGTGCCCTAGAACTCTGGGTACAAAGAGGGGGTACTGTCCTTTTAAGAGAAATGTAGGGGTGAGTATACAAGCAAGTCATACTGCTCAGTGGCTCAGACTGGACTTTTCAAACGTAATTTCCCCAATTTAGACAATCGCTGATCGAAATGATACTCTGCCAGTTGTGTTATTTGGAGGGATCTCTCCGGGATCAGGTTAACAATGGAGTAATAGTGAGTGTGACAAGATCCCACAGCCCCGGTGACCCGGTGCACATGAACAGATCCACAAGGCAGGAACGAGCAAATCCCCTGCAGCTGCCTGACCCCGGGGTCTGAGAGCGATTATTAAGGACCCGGCGCACCTGGAATGGTCGGCCATATGGCAGTTTAAAGTCTCATATTCTCTGCAGTCATTTCCTCCAGGTGTCATGTTCACCAGTAATTGCCATTATAAATTAAAGGGATATATACCTGTAGCCAATGTTTAACACTTTATGGGACATGCGCAGCAATCCCGGCTCACTTTATGGCACAGATTCACAAACCCTCTAATGTGCCAACAACCCCAGGGAGCCCAACCCCAAAAAGAAGGGATGAGCCCAATTCTGGACTTGATTGAGGGTTCAGCCCAATCTAAGTGCCTGACCGAACCAAATCCAAAAAATCATGCGACTTTTTATCACATGGGAAGTAAAACATGTTTTTATAAGAGGAGCAATAAAGGTGGGGGTCAGTATAAAGGGGGAGGATAAAGCCCCCGTGAGCTTCACATCCACATCCTCAAGTCATTACTCCCCAGTGTTGATCTCACAGACGGGACGTTTACTCTACAAAAAATTTTTCTCCCCTTGTTAAAGGCCGAGAGGAGAGTGGATTCACTTTCATGTGGTGCCAAAATCCCCTGCGTGTCGGGGTCGCAGGACGCCATACTGTGAGTAATGAGCTCTGTGTATGGATGTCAGCTGGCTGCGCTCTCATGTACTCACCGACACCAGCTGGACTCAATACGCCAGTGACGCACTCCCACCCAATGTCACTCACTGAGCAGAACCAGCGGCACCCGGGCAGGACCAGCCGTGCGTGAGAGCTCAGATTTAATAAGATAAATATTCAGCTTGAAAGCATTAGTGCAACATTTGTGCAACATTACATCTCTACAGCTCAGCACATTTACCCTGGGCCCACACAGTACATTCAAATTATTCCATTTGGCTACCAGATTTCTTGCAGGAGCCTGGCCCTTGTACCATCATGCACTCAACTGCCAGTTATACACTAAAGCACTGCAGCCTTCATCCTGTACCAGCATGCACTGCAGAAATGAGAACTGCCCCATAATGCACTGCAGGAATGAGAACTGCCCCATAATGCACTGCAGGAATGAGAACTGCCCCATAATGCACTGCAGGAATGAGAACTGCCCCATAATGCACTGCAGGAATGAGAACTGCCCCATAATGCACTGCAGGAATGAGAACTGCCCCATAATGCACTGCAGGAATGAGAACTGCCCCATAATGCACTGCAGGAATGAGAACTGCCCCATAATGCACTGCAGGAATGAGAACTAGGGATGCACCGAATCCACTTTTTTGGATACGGCCGAACCCCCGAATCCTTCGCGAAAGATTCGGTCTAAAATGGGTGGGAAGGGAAAAACATTTTCTACTTCCTTGTTTTCTGACAAAAAGTCACGCAATTTCCTTCCCCGCCCCTGCATATGCAAATTAGGATTCGGCCGAATCCTGCTGAAAAAGGCCGAATCCCTAATGAGAACTGCCCCATAATGCACTGCAGGAATGAGAACTGCCCCATAATGCACTCCAGGAATGAGAACTGCCCCATAATTCACTGCAGGAATGAGAACTGCCCCATAATTCACTGCAGGAATGAGAACTGCCCCATAATGCACTGCAGGAATGAGAACCTTCCCATAAGGCACTGCAGGTATGAGAACTGCCCCATAATGCACTGCAGGAATGAGAACTGCCCATAATGCACTGCAGGAATGAGAACTGCCCCATAATGCACTGCAGGAACAGAAAGAGGCCCCCCCCATAACACACTCCGGGAATGCAAACGGCCCCCATAATGCACTGCAGAAATGCAAACGGCCCATGATGTGCCATAAAGCTGTATGTCTGTCCCATAACGTGCTGCAAGCATTGTCTGTCCCATAATTCACCCTAAAGCTTCATGTCCTGCCCCATAATGCTGTGTAAAGCTTCAGGTCTGTCCCATAATGCACTGCAGAAATGATGATAGCATAAAGTGCTACAGGCTCCACACCTAAGTATTCACAGTGGTACGTTGCACTTTTGAAGCTTAAAGAAAAACAAGAGAGAGGGGATATCTGCACCCATGTCATCAGTGAGCATCTCCCACAGATCATGAAGGAGGGAGAGTTTTCCAGGACTAATTCTATGAGCAGTGAGAGCATCACGAGACCCTCTGGCAGGGAGTACAAACAATTGGAGGGGATCCAGACACTCCCAGCTGTATTTTTCTTTATGTTATGAAGCTTCTGGCCCTCGAGAGACCTGGCTACAACTCCCATCACCCACATACAGCCTTGTACTGAGGGAGAAGTGCAGGGTGCTGTAGTTCAACAACCACAGGGTGAATATCCCTGCCCTAAACCACTCCCACAAGGGCAGCTCCAGGCCTGGAACAGACCCAATGAAAGCTGTGACTTCCCCTTGTCATTATGGAGATACAAGACCCTCTCACTTCAGTCTATTTCTGTGTATCAGCACTTTATAAATAACTCACTCAGTACAGATGGTGGCACAACCCGCACTCTCCCCAAAAAATTCCTAATCACTTAATGATCCCGGTCACAGATTAGGATTAAGCTCATCCTGCAACAGTAAAATGGATTTGTACAGCCGCCTTGCAAACTTGCGCTTAGTCTTCATTTTTGTGAGCCTCTTTTATCAGAAACTCTCAAATGGCAAAGTTTAAAGGAATTGTTCAGTATAAAAACTGGGTAAATAAATAGGCTTTGCAAAATAAATAATGTTTCTAATATAGTTAGTTAGGCAAAAATTTTAATGTAAAAAGGCTGGAGTGAGTGGATGTGTAACATAATAGCCAGAACACTACTTCCTGCTTTTCAGTTTTCTTGCTTTCCACTGATTGGTTAAAAGGCAGTAACCAATCAGTGACTTGAGAGGGGGCCACATGGGTCATAACTGTTGCTTTTGAATCTGAGCTGAATGCTTTAGATCTATTGCAAACTCACTGAACAGTTATGTCCCACGTGGACCCCCTTAGTTGTGTTCTGTTCTGTTAGACATCCAGTCACTCCATCCTTTATACCAGGGGTCCCCAACCTTTTTTGGCCCGGGTACTGGTGGAGGGGGTTGGGAGGGGTCAGCGTCCAAGTTGGCGCACCACATTAATTGTCCCTTTGGCTCAGTGTCCCAGTTCAAGACTGTCCGCGGCCCGGCAGTTGGCGACCGCTGCTGTATACATTACATTTTTGCCTAACTAACTATATTCAATACATTTATCATTTTGTACAGCCTATTTACCCACTTTTTATTTTTACACTGAACTGTTCATTTAAATGTTGCCCTGTTGCTAGACACATGTCCCTAGCAACCAGACAAGCCTTACCAACAATTAAGGCTATATATGTATTGTTATTGCCACGTTTTATTACTCATCTTTCTATTCAGGTCTCTCCTATTCATATTCCAGTCTCTTGTTCAAATCAGTGCATGGTTGCTAGGGGAATTCAGGCTCTAGCAACCAGATAGCTAAAACTGCCGCTGAATAAAAAGCAACCACAAATAAAAAATGAAAACCAAAATGATCCCTCTTTACATCAAACTAGCAGTTAATTTAAAGGTGAGCAACCCCTTTAAAGGCTAATGTAATGTTTACTTCCCCTTTAAAACTTTATAAAGGTCTTAGTGTCTCAAAGAATAGTTTAACAGTAAAGGGATGTTTTGGGGAATGTATGACCCTAAACTCGCAGTCTGAGTTTGAGTTTGGCAAAGCTGAAGCCTTGGCTCACAATCATATCTTAAATAAAAACCTGTGCCAGGAAATTGTGGGTAAAAACCAAAATAACATAAGAAAGAGCCTGCATGAACTTTATTTCTTGTGTACGATGTACCACACCAGCAGCCATTCTTCTTCAGATCAGTCAGACAGCTTCTGTTACACTGTTTCAGTAGTCAGGACTAGCAGTGCAGAGAACATAAAACAGCCAGATACTGCTTAGAATTTACATCTCCACAATGAAACCAATGAAAATGTGCAATGACTATATCAAAATCAACCCCTCAGCATTCCCATACAGCTCCTGCGCTGCCTTTAAAGGGGTTATTTACCTTTAAATTAACTGTTAGTATAATGTGGAGAAGGATATTCTGAGACAATTTGCATTTGGTTTTCATTTTTTATTATTTGTGGTTTTTGAATTATTTAGCTTTTTATTCAGCAGCTCTCCAGTTTGTAATGTCAGCCATCTGGTTGTTAAGGACCGAATTACCATAGCAACCATGCACTGATTTAAATAAGAGACGAATATGAATAGGAGAGGCCTGAATAGAAAGATGAGGAATAAAAAGTAGCAATAACAATAAACTTGTAGCCTTACAGAGTATTTATTACCCAAGTTTGCTCATAGTCTGTATAGAGAGATCCCATAAAACTATGGCAGCATAGGTATTCCCTGTACTAAGCACAATTCAGCAGGAACAGTCCCCTAAGTTTGCTCATAGTCTGTACAGAGAGATCCCATAAAACTATGGCAGCATAGGTATTCCCTGTACTAAGCACAATTCAGCAGGAACAGTCCCTAAGTTTGTTCATAGTCTGTACAGAGAGATCCCATAAAACTATGGCAGCATAGGTATTCCCTGTACTAAGCACAATTCAGCAGGAACAGCCCCCTAAGTTTGCTCATAGTCTGTACAGAGAGATCCCATAAAACTATGGCAGCATAGGTATTCCCTGTACTAAGCACAATTCAGCAGGAACAGTCCCTAAGTTTGCTCATAGTCTGTACAGAGAGATCCCATAAAACTATGGCAGCATAGGTATTCCCTGTATTAAGCACAATTCAGCAGGAACAGTCCCCTAAATTTGCTCATAGTCTGTACAGAGATCCCATAAAAATATGGCAGCATAGGTATTCCTTGTACTAAGCACAATTTAGCAGGAACAGCCCCCTAAATTTGCTCATAGTCTGTACAGAAAGATACAATAAAAACTATGGCAGCATAGGTATCCCCTGTACTAAGCACAATTCAGCAGGAACAGCCCCTAAGTTTGCTTATAGTCTGTACAGAGAGATCCCATAAAACTATGGCAACACAGGTATTCCCTGTACTAAGCACAATTCAGCAGGAACAGTCCCTAAGTTTGCTCATAGTCTGTACAGAGAGATCCCATAAAACTATGGCAGCATAGGTATTCCCCTGTACTAAGCACAATTCAGCAGGAACAGTCCCTAAGTTTGCTCATAGTCTATACAGAGAGATACCATAAAACTATGGCAGCATAGGTATTCCCTGTACTAAGCACAATTCAGCAGGAACAGTCCCTAAGTTTGCTCATAGTCTGTACAGAGAGATTCCATAAAACTATGGCAGCATAGGTATTCCCTGTACTAAGCACAATTCAGCAGGAACAGCCCCCTAAGTTGGCTCATAGTCTGTACAGAGATGTGGAGTCTCTGACAGCTTGTTTTAAAACATAGAAACTAAAAATATATCATCAAAATAGAGCGACTAATTCATAAAAGGTCAATTAAATTGTGGTACCCAGGGAAACGATGCCCTAGAAATGGCTTTCGGATTTAACCCTTTGAGTGAAAGTTTGGGGCAGCTGTATTTGGCAGCAGACAAGTTTCAGCCCATTGCCAAGATGTTTCAGGTTGGAATGTGCTGACGGAACAGATGCCCCAGGGTGGGCAGGTATCAGGTTAAGTCTCTCAGTCAGCAGTGAAAGTGGAGAGGGGGCATATTCTTAGAACACCGAGCCCTCCCTCGCACAGCCTCCCCACTAAGTGCCATTAGCCCTGCTTTCTCTCCTCTCTTCTCTGTCTGTACTTGCCCGTCTGTGTGCAAATAGCACCATAGAAATGCAGTGTGTGTATGAATGGGCACATTGTAGCGCCTATGGGCATGTGTGTAATTCAATGCATTTCAACACAATGAACACAATGTATAGCAAACACTGGCCCTATTCACAATGGAACCAGCTATGAACATTCTGATATCTATGGGGCAAGAATCACAAGTATGGGCCATGTTTATGCGCAATATGGTGTAGCCCGCTCGCACAACCCTGGCCTTCAGCAATTCGACGCCTGGTGCACGGTGTTGGAGGGATCGGCACCCCCCTCAGCAAATTGTCCAAGAAGACACTGGCACACAGAGGCTAGTAACAGCAGGGTTATACCCTTGCGTGTTTATTCTGCAAACGTGCCATGTTTATGCGGTCACTTGCCCAATAATCAATAGCAATCATTAGAAACCAATCAGGTGCTAGCTTTTACTGATCTAGTGCAGTTAGAATAATGAAAGCTAACTGCTGATTGGCTCCTGTGGATTGCATCCCTTCAACTTAGAATACATGAGGTTACTGTTAGAGGGAGGGGTAAGTAAATACTATAAAAGCTAGCCAAGGCCACCCGGGCCAGTGCACAGCCTGGATAAGAATTCGTTTGTACGACAGATCTCCGGTGCCACAGCTTCTGTCCCAATTAGAAGCAAATGCCAATGCAAAGTCTTTAGATTTGGGGACAAACAGGCTTAACAACGGCAGATGCTGTGCTGCAAGGTTTATTTAACACTTGTTTCGAGCGAAGCGGCTCTTACACTTGGAAAAGAGACAGTTTGCTCGAAACATGTTGTGTTAAATAAACCTTGCAGCACAGCATCTGCCGTTGTTAAGCCTGTTTGTCCCCAAATCTAAAGACTTTGCAGTGCACAGACTGAACATTGATGTGTCGTAATAAGGAGATTCCATGTGCACAACCTCTGAGCAAAGGCAGCGCGAAGAAGAAAAGTGTAAGCGAAGGAAACAGAGATAAAACCACATGATGTCACGGAATGAAGGCGAGGCCTGCTGGGAGAGACACTCATTTCCCAACATCTGTGGACAGTTGGCAGCTGCTGTCAAACTACAAATCCCACATCCCCTGACAGGCATAGTGGCACCTTATCATTTACAGTAGGGGTACATTATCCCTTATAATACATGAGTGATACTCAGAGTTCCCTGTATAACTCAGCCTGCAGCCTTGTGCCTTTATATGGTCACAGAACAACCCCTCAGTGACTTCTAATATCCTTATCATTTACAGTAGGGGGTACATTATCCCTTATAATACATGAGTGATACTCAGAGTTCCCTGTATAACTCAGCCTGCAGCCTTGTGTCTTTATATGGTCACAGAACAACCCCTCAGTGACTTCTAATATCCTTATCATTTACAGTAGGGGGTACATTATCCCTTATAATACATGAGTGATACTCAGAGTTCCCTGTATAACTCAGCCTGCAGCCTTGTGCCTTTATATGGTCACAGAACAACCCCTCAGTGACTTCTAATATCCTTATCATTTACAGTAGGGGGTACATTATCCCTTATAATACATGAGTGATACTCAGAGTTCCCTGTATAACTCAGCCTGCAGCCTTGTGTCTTTATATGGTCACAGAACAACCCCTCAGTGACTTCTAATATCCTTATCATTTACAGTAGGGGGTACATTATCCCTTATAATACATGAGTGATACTCAGAGTTCCTGTATAACTCAGCCTGCAGCCTTGTGTCTTTATATGGTCACAGAACAACCCCTCAGTGACTTCTAATATCCTTATCATTTACAGTAGGGGGTACATTATCCCTTATAATACATGAGTGATACTTAAAAGTAAGGCAGTGGGGTCCTTAATATCCAGAGTAACATGTTCTATGATCTATGGCAGAGAAAGAGTTAAATGCAGAACTATTAAGGGATTTTCAAATAAATTTCTTTAGTGAGTAAAGTTTAGGGTGATTAGTGTGAAGCAGGGAGTGAATGCACAGCAGTGGGCGATTGTTGGTTGCAGCTAGTAATGCAATGCAAATCTTTTCAGGGAAATGATGATGAGGGACTAATTTAGAAAAAAAACAACTTAAAGGGACAGTAACACAAATGGGTTTGTATGCATCAAAATACAATCTTGCCTTGCAAGAATAAAATTGTACGAAGTCATAGGTTTGCATTCATTTGAGTTAGGGTAGCAGGACCCACCTTTACACTGCTTTTTCAGTATAGCTCAAGAAGGGTCAGTGCTTTAGTTACAGTATAAAAATTGTTCCTATAAAATCAGACTGCTTGACAAACACCTATAATCTTTAAATGTCAATATTTTCATATGATATGCAGTCCTATGATTATAATGTGAGGTCAGCAGCCAATAGAAAACAATGAAGGGTGCGGTGCAGCTGGAGGACCCCAGGGTCTGTACAACACACCTAGCAGGCACCTTTCAGCCCAATCAAAGCTTGACAGATATGAGCAGGTCTAACTGTCACATGTATTCATCTTAACACCCAGCTGCCATGCCAATGCTTGTAGGCAAACAGCCTGGCACAATCAGGTACAATCATTCTGTCAGCGAGCAAGGGGATCATTAAGACATGTCTGATTCTATTTCAAAATAAAATATGAATTCTCTATTAAAAATACCGATGAATTACAAGGAAGTGCTGCTGATTTCTAGAAATAGATTTCTGTGGCAGCGGCAAAAGAGGGGCTGAATTTAGCACAATTAATGGGGACACAGAATAATTTAAGGGGGATGTACCATTTACTAAAGGGTTGCAACCTTACAGCAACTGCCACCAGCAACACCCAATCGTCACCTGTCGCTTTCAATACACACTCTGTCTGGATGAGCCGGAGATAATAGCAAGGCTGAAACTGCAAGCTGTTGCCTTAAAGAGGTTATAGGCAGAGACACACGTAAAGATTCGGGGAGATTAAGTAGCCCGGTGACAAATCAGCTCTTCTGCATCTTCTTTGGGCGACTAATCTCTCTGAACTGTCTCATGAGAAAACTTTGAGAAACTTCGGATAGCGATCCCGCCGGTGATTTAGATTCTAGCCGGCATGAAGGCTTTTCGGGGAGATTAGTTGCCCAAAGAAGAGGCGATATGTCGCAGGGCGACTAAATCTCCCCGAATCTTCATATGTGTCTCTGCCCTAATAGGGAGGGCAACAGCCAACCTTCCCCCCATCCCCCAAAGGGCTAAATCTGACCATTAGAATGACAACGTTTTTTTTACAGGTATGCAGACAAAATAGAAACGTAGAGTTGTCTAAAATAAGCTCAAACTACATGCTCAACAGGAGGTGAGTATCTAATGCCTAGTGCAAAGCCCCCCCCCATCAAAATTAAAATATAAAATGCCTAAGTGGAGTTTTTAGGAGAAAATGAGCATCTAACAAGCAGAAATACTTATATTTACCTCTATAGCAAATGCAGGACAAATGTAAGAATCTAAGTTTAAAGTTAAATGTCGGTGTCTCTGGTATTTGAGTCTGGCAGCTCAGTAATTCAGGTGCACAATTTTGATACATTTAGTTGATACATTTAGTTGCAACATTTCTTGGCAACATCTCTGGAGTATTAGCAGCTATTATATCAATTCTAACAGCTGCATTTAAAGGAGAACTCCACAAAAACAAAACTTAAGCTTTTTGAAAAGTAAACATAATTTCAAGCAACTTTGCAATATGCATCAATTAAACTTTCAAACCGAAATTTGCCGCATAACACAAAAAACCCTAATATATCCATCGAAGTTACCGGTTTCTTCAAAAAGTATGAATTAATGCCATTTTCTATGCTGAAATCCAGCTGTTTAACAATTCATCTCTTTCTGCATCATTTGAATCCTGGCAGGGAAGGAGGGACTAAACACTGATTGTAACAACTTCTCCACAGCTTACAGACAGCATTCAGGAACTACATACCCCACAATGCATTGCACAGTGTTCTGTTCCTTATTGAAATCATGTGTGCAGGGAATTGTGGGGTTTGGAGGATGCAGGCTGAGGACAGATGTCTGTTGATACAAAGTAACAGTAGTCAGACAGCTCAGCAAAGTAGTCAGACAGATCAGCAGGAGAGCATGGGGCTGGGCTTAGGGAACTGTCAGAAACCATTAAAAATCAGGAAAAGTCTGCTTATTTTTTTTAACTGATTTATATTACAAAGTTGCTTAAAATTATGTTTACTTTTCAAAAAGCTCAAATTATGTTTTTGCAGAGTTGCAGATATTAAAGAATCTAACCAAACTGGTATATATGTTAAGTATATATTGCCCTTTCACATCTCTTGCCTTGAACCCCCATTTTGTGATGGTCTCAGAGATCACCTGACCAGAAATACTACAGCTCTAACTGTAACAGGAAGAGATCACCTGACCAGAAATACTGCAGCTCTAACTGTAACAGGAAGAGATCACCTGACCAGAAATACTGCAGCTCTAACTGTAACAGGAAGAGATCACCTGACCAGAAATACTGCAGCTCTAACTGTAACAGGAAGAGATCAGCTGACCAGAAATATTTCAGCTCTAACTGTAACAGGAAGAGATCACCTGACCAGAAATACTGCAGCTCTAACTGTAACAGGAAGAGATCACCTGACCAGAAATACTGCAGCTCTAACTGTAACAGGAAGAGATCACCTGACCAGAAATACTGCAGCTCTAACTGTAACAGGAAGACATGTGATGGCAAAAGACAGAACTGTCTGTGAATTGGCTCATGTGACCTAATATGTATGATTTGTTTGGTTTGTTTGTGTGTAGTGTGAACCTACGATCCCAGGGGATGGCCCTTATTTTTTTTAAAATGGCAATTTTTTTTATTTAGGATTACCCTTCTACTAAAAACATACTACTAAAAAGGTATATTATTATGAAAATTGTTTATTTACATGAAGCAGGGTTTTATGCATATATTTTTATAGAGACCTACATTGTTCAGGGGGTATAGTTTTCATTTAAGGCAAAGCCATGTTTGTCGCTAGATGGGAAAATACCAAAGCAACTTCTGACAACAGCTACAGTCTGACATAGGCAAACACAGATATTTCCATGGATCTGACCCCTTTGCAGTAAAGAAGCACAGAGACAGGTGCTGGGGTCAGTTAATCCTCCCCCTAACAGCACCCAAACTACAGTGCCATCCACAGTGTGAGCCAGAAGATCTGAGAAAAAGTTGTTACACTGTGTCAGTTCAATGGGAAACAACTCTGTCGCCGAAGTGATTATTTGTGAACTTCACTGTTTTAAACCAAATCACAGAGTTGTTCAGTCTGAGTTTTGCCCATTGCTGGGTTTAAGGGCACAACACAAATGTATTCTTAATGTGTCACCAGCGATGGCCTTTGTTGCACAATGAAGCAAGTGTCGGGCGCTTCCTCTGCACTAACCCTGCTGTGTTTCACACTCACTGAAAATACTGTTTCACAGGGGAAATACACGGGATAAATAGATCTGGAACACTGTGCCGCATTCTATATCTTGCCAAAGCATTGCCAGCTGGTTGTCTTAGCAGGTTTATATGTATAGCATCACTAATTCATACAGCTCACACTGTGGTGTTATGTAGAATGTCCCACCACACGGTGCCAATATCTGCCAGATAATTACTATATACTGGATAGCAAGAAACACCTTGCTGGAAGCCAATCAGTGAATCCATTTAGCCTCAAGACTTTTACTCTTATATTAAAAGGAACAGTAACCCCCAAAAAACGTAAGTGTTCTAAAGTAACGAAAATATAATGTACTGGAATAGGTTGTGTGTTTGCTTCAAGACCTCTACTATAGATTATATAAACAAGCTGCTGTGTAGCCATGGGGGCAGCCATTCAAGCACAGAATACACAGTAGATAACAGATAAGTACTACTATAGTTTATATAAATAAGCTGCTGTGTAGCCATGGGGGCAGCCATTCAAGCACAGGATACACAGTAGATAACAGATAACTACTACTATAGTTTATATAAACAAGCTGCTGTGTAGCCATGGGGGCAGCCATTCAAGCACAGGATACACAGTAGATAACAGATAAGTACTACTATAGTTTATATAAACAAGCTGCTGTGTAGCCATGGGGGCAGCCATTCAAGCACAGGATACACAGTAGATAACAGATAAGTACTACTATAGTTTATATAAACAAGCTGCTGTGTAGCCATAGGGTCAGCGATTCAAAGCTGAAAAATGGAAAAAAAGGAATCAGAATACACAGCAGATAACAGATAAGCTCTGTAGTATACAATGGGATTCTTCAGAAATTATCGGTTATCTACTGTGTATCCTGTGCTTTAATGGCTACCCCTATGGCTACACAGCAGCTTGTTTATATAAACTATAGTAGTACTTATCTGTTATCTACTGTGTATCCTGTGCTTGAATGGCTACCCCTATGGCTACACAGCAGCTTGTTTATATAAACTATAGTAGTACTTATCTGTTATCTACTGTGTATCCTGTGCTTGAATGGCTGCCCCCATGGCTACACAGCAGCTTATTTATATAAACTATAGTAGTACTTATCTGTTATCTACTGTGTATCCTGTGCTTGAATGGCTGCCCCCATGGCTACACAGCAGCTTGTTTATATAAACTATAGTAGTAGTTATCTGTTATCTACTGTGTATCCTGTGCTTGAATGGCTGCCCCCATGGCTACACAGCAGCTTATTTATATAAACTATAGTAGTACTTATCTGTTATCTACTGTGTATCCTGTGCTTGAATGGCTGCCCCCATGGCTACACAGCAGCTTATTTATATAAACTATAGTAGTACTTATCTGTTATCTACTGTGTATCCTGTGCTTGAATGGCTGCCCCCATGGCTACACAGCAGCTTGTTTATATAAACTATAGTAGTAGTTATCTGTTATCTACTGTGTATCCTGTGCTTGAATGGCTACCCCATGGCTACACAGCAGCTTGTTTATATAAACTATAGTAGTACTTATCTGTTATCTACTGTGTATCCTGTGCTTGAATGGCTGCCCCCATGGCTACACAGCAGCTTATTTATATAAACTATAGTAGTACTTATCTGTTATCTACTGTGTATCCTGTGCTTGAATGGCTGCCCCCATGGCTACACAGCAGCTTGTTTATATAAACTATAGTAGTACTTATCTGTTATCTACTGTGTATCCTGTGCTTGAATGGCTGCCCCCATGGCTACACAGCAGCTTGTTTATATAAACTATAGTAGTACTTATCTGTTATCTACTGTGTATCCTGTGCTTGAATGGCTACCCCCATGGCTACACAGCAGCTTGTTTATATAAACTATAGTAGTACTTATCTGTTATCTACTGTGTATCCTGTGCTTGAATGGCTGCCCCCATGGCTACACAGCAGCTTGTTTATATAAACTATAGTAGTACTTATCTGTTATCTACTGTGTATCCTGTGCTTGAATGGCTGCCCCCATGGCTACACAGCAGCTTGTTTATATAAACTATAGTAGTACTTATCTGTTATCTACTGTGTATCCTGTGCTTGAATGGCTACCCCATGGCTACACAGCAGCTTGTTTATATAAACTATAGTAGTACTTATCTGTTATCTACTGTGTATCCTGTGCTTGAATGGCTGCCCCCATGGCTACACAGCAGCTTGTTTATATAAACTATAGTAGTACTTATCTGTTATCTACTGTGTATCCTGTGCTTGAATGGCTGCCCCCATGGCTACACAGCAGCTTGTTTATATAAACTATAGTAGTAGTTATCTGTTATCTACTGTGTATCCTGTGCTTGAATGGCTACCCCCATGGCTACACAGCAGCTTGTAGGGTTTTTGAAGCAAACACACAGGTTTTACCACCCTATATTATCATTCCAATAAAACACCTGGATTTATTGGTGTGACTGTTTCTTTAATCCTGTACAACAATAAAGGTGAAACATTACAGGTTGAACAGAAGCAAGACGCACACACCCTGAATATTAGCTTTTTGATTGACATTTTTTGGTTACC
Source organism: Xenopus laevis (assembly GCF_017654675.1). Taxonomy (NCBI): domain Eukaryota; kingdom Metazoa; phylum Chordata; class Amphibia; order Anura; family Pipidae; genus Xenopus; species Xenopus laevis. Next base: position 110,461,299 of record NC_054384.1, on the reverse strand, counting down.
CATATTTGTCTGTGTGAGCATTTCTTGCAACAAAAACACTTACGGTATTTATAAACTTATTTGGGCTTTAGAGCTAATAAATCGAATAATTTCCCTGAATAATTCTTGCAAAATAGTGGTCTTCACAACAGTGGACAGCGCGGGCGTATAGAGAATAAGTGTAAGTGCCACCGAAATATTGCAGGATGATTCCTCCATATATATATATATATATATATATATATATATATATATATATATATATATATATATATATATATATATATATATATATACCCTGTATATCAGCAATGACTCATTAAAACCCCTTTACACTGCTGATAAGCAACAATAACACAGTGTCACATTCCCGCACAACTGACGGACACACAACCCACTGAGCAAATGCCCTGACACAGCCCAACCCAACAGTCTGACCAAAGCCACAGTTCTCCCAATATACAGAGTATCAGCCTGTGTCCTCTCTCTGCCCCAATGCCCCAACTGTTGCACAAACAAAACCTGCAGAAACCAATGAGCAAAGCCCAGCGCTCCTGTCACAATGATACAACCCAGAGTTCTGCCCATGTCACATGACTGACACACACACACAGCACAACTACTACAATCTGCCCAGAGAAACTAAAATGTTACACAATGAAATGACCCCATATTGTCTGACTGGCACCCCCCCCCTCACCCACACGTGACTCCCCAGTGTACAAGACAAAGTTACAGCTGATCCCTTCCCCCCAGTGGGACAGTTTTAGTGACAGACACTTCCTCCTCAGCCTTTAGCTCCTCTCCTGGTGTCACATTATATATTATATGTCCCTCACACACATGATATATTAGATAAACTCTGTATAAGTCTCACATGATATAGTATAAGTCACACACACACGATATATTATATATTATTGTATAAGTCACACACACGTGATATATTAGAAGTAGACTGTATAAGTCGCACACACACACGCGGTACAAGTGGCCCCAGTAAGGAGGAGAGTTTAGGGCCCAGACCCCCAGAGAGACCACCCGGTTCCCGTGACGTCACCCCTCAGCAGGGCCCCTTCCTGGCCGGACTCTCTGCCCCGTCTCCCCTTCAACTACTCGGGTCGTTACCATGGCTGCGGTGGGTTAGAGCCGGACGCGGTAGGAGGGGTCTCAGTGGGGCGGGGCTGCGCTCCGGTTCGGCTCCGTTTCCAAGTCGCTATGCCCCGTAGGCCCGGCGGCACCTCCACTTCCTCAAGACCAAGGAGTGAACATCCGGGTCAGCGGCTTCGGAGTTGGTGCCACACCCACGGTACCGCTCAACTGCCAATCACAGCGCGGCGTCGCGGTCATCACCAAGTATGGAGAGTGTGACGTAGGCACGGAAAGGGGCGGGAAAGGCAAGGCGCGCAAAATGAGGGGTGGGGTGAGGTGAGCGCCAAGCGGAGAATGACAGTAAAGGAATGTCTGTGTTTGTTACTGTGTCAGTATGTCTGTGTGTTTCAGTTTGTGAGAGAGAGACTGTGTCAGTGTGTGTATGTGAGAGAGACTGTCAGTGTGTGTATGTGAGAGAGAGACTGTCAGTGTGTGTATGTGAGAGAGACTGTCAGTGTGTGTATGTGAGAGAGAGAGACTGTCAGTGTGTGTGAGAGAGAGAGACTGTCAGTGTGTGTATGTGTGAGAGAGACTGTCAGTGTGTGTATGTGAGAGAGAGAGACTGTCAGTGTGTGTGAGAGAGAGAGACTGTCAGTGTGTGTATGTGAGAGAGAGAGAGGCCGCTTCTGTGTGAGTATTGTGGAAGAGTGACAGAATGTGTCTCAGGTTATTGTTGATGAGAGAGTCTATAATAATGGATGTGTATTCATTTAATGTTGTGACTGTGTATTTAAGTGTAGGATAAATTCCCTCTTTATAATTTAATATTAACAACCCCAGGGCCAGTGACTTCTTACTGAGATTATTTTTGACCTGCGGGTGTACCAGGAAGATTATAGTGATTGTGTGTCACACATAGGGTTGCCACCTGGCAAAATGCGGCACTAAGCATGTAGCATAGGAGTTCTGTGGGGATGGCTTGCTTCTCTCTGGCACTTTGTGCTGAAGGCCAGCCTGGAGCTCCCACAGGGAACCCGCTTGACCTTGCAGTTACCACCTGTTTCAGGCAGTCGCTAAATAGAGGGTTAACTCCCTGTGGGCAAGTTTCAGTATTTGGTAACTTGCCGTGTTGTTTTAAAGGGCACGCTATTGTAGAGACATTGCAGCGTTTTGCATAACGAAGCCATGTCTCTGTACATGATTTTGAAAGCATATGTTTTTATTGATTTCCAAAAAAAGGGGGAGGGGTACAAAATAAAAAGGGGAGGGATGATCAAGAGAAAAAAACCAATTAAATCACATTAAACATACACATTTCTGTCTGTTGCATAAATCAGCATCATGTATCATACCGCAAGTACACTACAAGTAACCATCAAGAGCCTTCAAGTGCTCTGTACATGATTAAGAGGTAAATCTTTCTTCCTCAAATTGGCCTGTCATCACTCAGATCATATGATCAGAGCAGTCAATTTTATAGGGTCAGGGACCAACACTCCAGGCTTTGCAGTAACTTGTTTCTTCTATCTGTGCATCCCTAGTCCATGGACGTTGTGAGCAGCCGCACCCAAGCCTAGATTTACCATCGCAATTCCTTTCCTTGGCTGCAGTGCTGTAGAGGTTACCAACATTTGAGTTTGAGACAGTGGATACGAATATCTTATAGAGTGAGGAATCAAAAACCTCTAACAGAAAAGGTTGGAGGAGAGGACACCTATAGTTACATATGGTGTAGGTGGAAATGTGGTCTGGGGCTGATTTCACAAACAGACGGCATCTGCAGCTGTTATTTTACATTCCTCTACATTGACATTTAATGAATCCCCCATCAGCTGATTGAACTCGACCGATGGGTTCCTTTTTTTTTTGGAACAAAAATACTTCATTAATAGGACTGTGGAACTCTTGGAGAGGCTATGAACAAAAAATTGCATTAAAACATTGGATTAAAACACTTCTCTGGCCAATAAATCCTCCCATGGCTTCAGTGAGGAATAAGATCCCGAATGAAGGGAACCTACTTCTTTTGAAGTTTTTATTATGAAGATGCAAACTATTTTATTACAACATAAAAGTTAAAGAAGCAAGCATTTGTTGGTTGCATAAGCTTGAAGAAATATTACCCAAGTCTTGACAATGTTACAAAAGACAGAGATCCCACCTGTTAAAAGCTGGCCATAGACGCAAAGATCTCATCGTACGAATCGAGGATTCGTACTATTTTCGGACCGTGTGTGGAGATCATTCGTTTGGTCGATCGGACAGGTTATATAATTTCTGTCGGCTGTGGGTAAGATCTCTGTGTGTATCGCCGATCGTACGATTTTCAGTGGGAGACTGTCACTGGCTTTGTCTATCGTACGATTGCTGTCAGGGGCAGAACATCGGCTGATCTGTTCTTTAACTACTTTATTTGTTCGGAATGGTAAGACTTTGATCTGATTGGTTGGCAGGTCGGGAGATGGGAAAGTCCGATCGTACATTGATTCGTACGATCGGATCTTTGCGTCTGTGGCCAGCTTTATGCTTTTTTTCTTAATCCCTATCTCAACCCCCACCTTTCCCTTTATTTTTGTATTTTGTGATACTTAACAGTTACTAAAAACCACTGCTATTGTTGCTGATCCGAAATGATCAGCAGGTCATTTTATAGATTGTAAGCTCTTTTGGGCAGGGCCCTCTTTATCTCTTGTATTAGTTATTTTTTATGTAATCTGTATGTTCAGTGTATGCACCCATTTTAGTGGTGTGTGGGTTGTCAAAAAATCGACCCTAACCTGGCATGCCTCACGGAAGCAGTAAAATAACTATACCCTGTGGGGCCCAGGTGCAGCCCCCCGAGCCAATTTTTGTGGCGGTTTTGCTAACAAGAGAACTGCCAGCAGGCCCTGGTGCAGTTGCACCCCGGGTAGTTCCGCCACTGCACAGAAGGGGCGAGTTATGCAGGCGTGCATCTATATAAAATTCTTAATGGAGGTTCTGGGTTTTGTAAGGTCGCAGTTTTGGGTGGTGTGGGCACATGGTAAAGTTAAGCCTGAACCTGCCCAACCCATGGGTCCCAAGTTGGCCCACACATCCCTAACCCTTTCAATATAGCACTTGGGTAAATTTTGGGGGTTTATAAATACATATTAACAACAATAATAATACCAGCTAGGGCACGAGGTGTTGTTACAAATTTACAGACATTTTAGATGCCACTAATTTGTAATCCGCTGCCCAACCGTCTCTGATCTGCTTTGCTACTTGACCTAACCTTTTAAAAGAATAGTAACGGTGGCCATAGATGCAAATTCCAAAATGAATTTTCGGACGATATTTGGTGCGTGTATGGTGGGAAAAGAGCCGACCAATATCGGCAGAAGACTTGGATATTGGTCGGCTCGTCGATCGGGCTGGACAGAAAATTTTGACTGGGTGCCTTTGAAGGGACCCACACATCGACCATTGTCACCCCAAATAGACCAGGGATGCACCAACAGCTGGAGGGTCAGAAGTCGGGTGAGTAATATAGTGTGTATTGAGAATATGTAACAACCATAACACAATATAATATGTCCTCATGGGCCCTCTTGGATAATATCACCCCTAGTTTTATGATGGTACCAGTTACTATTTTATTGGTGGGTAACATCAGTTAGGGTAACAGGTAAAACTTTGTGTCAGGGTGCAGGTCCCCCCAAATAGACTAGGGATGCACCAAACCCAGATTCAATTTGGGATTCGGCCTTATTCAGCAGGATTGGGATTCAACCAAACCCAAGTGCCTGGCCCGCACTAAATCCTACAAATCACGCGACTTTTTGTCACACGTACAAGGAAATTAAAAAGTTTTCAACCATGCAGTTATCTTTAACCATTCCTTGCCCAGGAATTGGTTAGGTATTCGGCTGAATGTTTCATGAAGGATCCAGGATTTGCCCAAATCCCAAAATAGTGGATTTGGTGAATCCCTAAAATAGAGTGTTGTAGGTATCTACAGATAGGTGCTGTATGTTCTAGATACACTGTCTTGCTTTCAAAGGCAGATAACCAGAGAGAAAAATGCTACTTGTGAGTCTCTGCACTGAAGCTACAGCCCCAAAGTGTACAGTAAGGGGCAGATGTATTAAGGGTCGAATATCGAGGGTTAATTAACCCTCGATATTCGACTGCCGAATTAAAATCCTTCGACTTTGAATATTGAAGTCAAAAGATTTTGCGCAATTCGTTCGATCGAAGGAATAATCGTTCGATCGAACGATTCAAAGCATTTTAATCTATCGATTAAAAAAAAATCCATCAGAAAAAACTTGGACCTTCCCCATAGGCTAACATGGACTTCGGTAGCTTTTAGGTGGCGAACTAGGGGGTCGAAGTTTTTTCTTGAAGAGACAGTACTTCGACTATCGAATAGTCGAAAGATTTTTAGTTCAAATCGCTCGATTGGAAGTCGAAGGTCGAAGTAGCCCATTCGATGGTCGAAGTAGCCAAAAAAAACTTTGAAATTCTAAGTATTTTTTATTCTATTCCTTCACTCGAACTTAGTGAATGGGCCCCTTAAAGTACAGTAAAAATATGTACAGCGGGGAACGTTTCCTTTTGCAGGGACACTGCATCACTTTCTGTAACTCTCAGGCCTGAGCATTAGCAATAAGGGCAATCCCCGATGAAGGCAGGCTTCCTGGTATAACTCTTATATACTGCTCTTTGTTATCTTTTTGCTTCTTTACATTTCTGCACAGCTTCCCATAAACCAGCAACTTCCTCATATTTCCACTGAGCTATTCGCATTGTGCCTATAGGGCATGTACTTCTGTCCTGCATAACAAGCGATTGGTTGAGAATTTGGAATCAGAGATGTAGGGTGGAGCAAGTTCGTCAGCCGCTTTGAATGTCGTTAGTTTAATTATTATCCTGAAAGGTATCGGAAGCCACTGCAGAGGATGAGCGGTTGCTAAGGTGTTTTAGCCTAGCAACAGCATTCATTATGGACTGGAGAGGTGCCAGTCTGGTGGGGAAGAACAGTTAACAGAGAGAGAGAGGCAGTAGTTGATATGTGATATGATGAGCAAATCAGAATTTTGGTGCCATTTTGGGTGAAAATTGTAATTTGGAAATCGACTGTATCTGATTCTTGTGCAGAACGCCCAGAAAAGCATTTTGAAAAGGGGAAATGCTCTACTAATTAGTAAGCAAAGCAAAAGCAGATAATTCTGGAAGGACTTTTATTTTTGATCCTATGATTCTAAAGCTCATCCACTGGATGCAAATTCACACACCAGTCTCTATACAGTAATCAGTTCTATAGGATCAAATCCACAGACCAGCCTCTATATCATTCAGTTCTATAGAATCAAATCCAGACCAGTCTCTATATCATTCAGTTCTATAGGATCAAATCCACACACCATTCTTTATATCATTCAGTTCTATAGAATCAAATCCAGACCAGTCTCTATATCATTCAGTTCTATGGATCAAATCCACAGACCAGCCTCTATATCATTCAGTTCTATAGAATCAAATCCAGACCAGTCTCTATATCATTCAGTTCTATAGAATCAAATCCAGACCAGTCTCTATATCATTCAGTTCTATAGAATCAAATCCAGACCAGTCTCTATATCATACAGTTCTATAGAATCAAATCCAGACCAATCTCTAGCATTCAGTCCACACACCAGTCTCTATATCATCCAGTTCTATAGAATCAAATCCAGACCAGTCTCTATATCATTCAGTTCTATAGAATCAAATCCAGACCAGTCTCTATATCATTCAGTTCTATAGAATCAAATCCAGACCAGTCTCTATATCATTCAGTTCTATAGAATCAAATCCAGACCAGTCTCTATATCATACAGTTCTATAGAATCAAATCCAGACCAATCTCTAGCATTTTGAAAAGGGGAAATGCTCTACTAATTAGTAAGCAAAGCAAAAGCAGATAATTCTGTAAGGACTTTTAATTTTGATCCTATGATTCTAAAGCTCATCCACTGGGTGCAAATTCACACACCAGTCTCTATAGTAATCAGTTCTATAGGATCAAATCCACAGACCAGCCTCTATATCATTCAGTTCTATAGAATCAAATCCAGACCAGTCTCTATATCATTCAGTTCTATAGAATCAAATCCAGACCAGTCTCTATATCATTCAGTTCTATAGGATCAAATCCAGACCAGTCTCTATATCATTCAGTTCTATAGAATCAAATCCACACACCATTCTTTATATCATTCAGTTCTATAGAATCAAATCCAGACCAGTCTCTATATCATTCAGTTCTATGGATCAAATCCACAGACCAGCCTCTATATCATTCAGTTCTATAGAATCAAATCCAGACCAGTCTCTATATCATTCAGTTCTATAGAATCAAATCCAGACCAGTCTCTATATCATACAGTTCTATAGAATCAAATCCAGACCAATCTCTAGCATTCAGTCCACACACCAGTCTCTATATCATCCAGTTCTATAGAATCAAATCCAGACCAGTCTCTATATCATTCAGTTCTATAGAATCAAATCCAGACCAGTCTCTATATCATACAGTTCTATAGAATCAAATCCAGACCAATCTCTAGCATTCAGTCCACACGCCAGTCTCTATATCATCCAGTTCTATAGAATCAAATCCAGACCAGTCTCTATATCATTCAGTTCTATAGAATCAAATCCAGACCAGTCTCTATATCATACAGTTCTATAGAATCAAATCCAGACCAATCTCTAGCATTCAGTCCACACGCCAGTCTCTATATCATTCAGTTCTATAGAATCAAATCCAGACCAGTCTCTATATCATTCAGTTCTATAGAATCAAATCCAGACCAGTCTCTATATCATACAGTTCTATAGAATCAAATCCAGACCAATCTCTAGCATTTTGAAAAGGGGAAATGCTCTACTAATTAGTAAGCAAAGCAAAAGCAGATAATTCTGTAAGGACTTTTAATTTTGATCCTATGATTCTAAAGCTCATCCACTGGGTGCAAATTCACACACCAGTCTCTATAGTAATCAGTTCTATAGGATCAAATCCACAGACCAGCCTCTATATCATTCAGTTCTATAGAATCAAATCCAGACCAGTCTCTATATCATTCAGTTCTATAGAATCAAATCCAGACCAGTCTCTATATCATTCAGTTCTATAGGATCAAATCCAGACCAGTCTCTATATCATTCAGTTCTATAGAATCAAATCCACACACCATTCTTTATATCATTCAGTTCTATAGAATCAAATCCAGACCAGTCTCTATATCATTCAGTTCTATGGATCAAATCCACAGACCAGCCTCTATATCATTCAGTTCTATAGAATCAAATCCAGACCAGTCTCTATATCATTCAGTTCTATAGGATCAAATCCACACACCATTCTTTATATCATTCAGTTCTATAGAATCAAATCCAGACCAGTCTCTATATCATTCAGTTCTATGGATCAAATCCACAGACCAGCCTCTATATCATTCAGTTCTATAGAATCAAATCCAGACCAGTCTCTATATCATTCAGTTCTATAGAATCAAATCCAGACCAGTCTCTATATCATTCAGTTCTATAGAATCAAATCCAGACCAGTCTCTATATCATACAGTTCTATAGAATCAAATCCAGACCAATCTCTAGCATTCAGTCCACACACCAGTCTCTATATCATCCAGTTCTATAGAATCAAATCCAGACCAGTCTCTATATCATTCAGTTCTATAGAATCAAATCCAGACCAGTCTCTATATCATTCAGTTCTATAGAATCAAATCCAGACCAGTCTCTATATCATTCAGTTCTATAGAATCAAATCCAGACCAGTCTCTATATCATACAGTTCTATAGAATCAAATCCAGACCAATCTCTAGCATTTTGAAAAGGGGAAATGCTCTACTAATTAGTAAGCAAAGCAAAAGCAGATAATTCTGTAAGGACTTTTAATTTTGATCCTATGATTCTAAAGCTCATCCACTGGGTGCAAATTCACACACCAGTCTCTATAGTAATCAGTTCTATAGGATCAAATCCACAGACCAGCCTCTATATCATTCAGTTCTATAGAATCAAATCCAGACCAGTCTCTATATCATTCAGTTCTATAGAATCAAATCCAGACCAGTCTCTATATCATTCAGTTCTATAGGATCAAATCCAGACCAGTCTCTATATCATTCAGTTCTATAGAATCAAATCCACACACCATTCTTTATATCATTCAGTTCTATAGAATCAAATCCAGACCAGTCTCTATATCATTCAGTTCTATGGATCAAATCCACAGACCAGCCTCTATATCATTCAGTTCTATAGAATCAAATCCAGACCAGTCTCTATATCATTCAGTTCTATAGAATCAAATCCAGACCAGTCTCTATATCATACAGTTCTATAGAATCAAATCCAGACCAATCTCTAGCATTCAGTCCACACACCAGTCTCTATATCATCCAGTTCTATAGAATCAAATCCAGACCAGTCTCTATATCATTCAGTTCTATAGAATCAAATCCAGACCAGTCTCTATATCATACAGTTCTATAGAATCAAATCCAGACCAATCTCTAGCATTCAGTCCACACGCCAGTCTCTATATCATCCAGTTCTATAGAATCAAATCCAGACCAGTCTCTATATCATTCAGTTCTATAGAATCAAATCCAGACCAGTCTCTATATCATACAGTTCTATAGAATCAAATCCAGACCAATCTCTAGCATTCAGTCCACACGCCAGTCTCTATATCATCCAGTTCTATAGAATCAAATCCAGACCAGTCTCTATATCATTCAGTTCTATAGAATCAAATCCAGACCAGTCTCTATATCATTCAGTTCTATAGAATCAAATCCAGACCAGTCTCTATATTATTTAGTTCTATAGAATCAAATCCACACACCAGTCTCTATAGTAATCAGTTCTATAGAATCAAATCCACACACCAGCCTCTATATTATTCAGTTCTATAGAATCAAATCCACACACCAGTCTCTATATTATTCAGTTCTATAGAATCAAATTCACAAACCAGTCTCTATAGTAATCAGTTCTATAGAATCAAATCCACACACCAGTCTCTATAGTAATCAGTTCAATAGAATCAAATCCACACACCAGTCTCTATATCATTCAGTTCTATAGAATCAAATCCACACACCAGTCTCTATAGTAATCAGTTCTATAGGATGCGACTCTCTGACCCAGACCGGATCACCCCCTGCCCTCACCATTGCTCCCTGCCTCCCCCAATCATGGCAAAAGTAAGCATAAGGTGTGTGGGTGATTGTGCATGTGCGAGGGCCCAATAGAGGGCGTGGGGACCCCTAGCGTAGTAGTCCTGGTGGGGCTTGCACTGCAGTTGCCACGTGGCTGGTGCTGTTTTTTCAACTCGCCTCATACAAGTTACCAGGGTCGTCAAAAAGCAGATCTACCCACCGGTCCAGTAAACTCTACACTTGCTGTACAGTTGCTGTTGTAATTAAAGGGGTTATGTTTCAGTATGTTATGAAATGGCTAATTCTAAGCAACTTTTCAATTGGCCTTCATTTTTTTTAATAGTTCTTGAGTTATTTGACTTCTTCCTCTGACTCTTTCCAGCTTTCAAATGGGGATCACTGACCCCATCAAAAAAACAAATGCTCTGTAAGGCTACAAATGTATTGTAATTGCTACTTTTTATTACTCATCTTTCTATTTAGCCTAGGGTTGCCACCTTTTCTGGAAAAAAATATCGGCCTTCCTATATATTTATCTTTATTCCCTATTAATAACATTGGGATCACTGACCTTCCTATATATTTATCTTTATTCCCTATTAATAACATTGGGATCACTGACCTTCCTATATATTTATCTTTATTCCCTATTAATAACATTGGGATCACTGACCTTCCTATATATTTATCTTTATTCCCTATTAATAACATTGGGATCACTGACCTTCCTATATATTTATCTTTATTCCCTATTAATAACATTGGGATCACTGACCTTCCTATATATTTATCTTTATTCCCTATTAATAACATTGGGATCACTGGCCTTCCTATATATTTATCTTTATTCCCTATTAATAACATTGGGATCACTGACCTTCCTATATATTTCTCTTTATTCCCTATTAATAACATTGGGATCACTGACCTTCCTATATATTTATCTTTATATATAAATATATACACATATTTATGTCACACACATGCGCTGCTACAGGCAGAAATCTGATGCTATATAATAATATATATATATAAGGTTAGGGATGACCACAGCGTCCAGTCACCATGGTAACGGCATATTTCCGGTCAATAGCGGAACAGTTCGCTAAATAACGTTTTTCCAGCTTCCTGTTCTGGCAAGGTCAATGTCACGTGGTACGTGCTGGGACTAGGTAACCTTGGCGACATCCGATGACTATTCTCGCGAGATTGTAACTTCACAGTGCCGGAGGTATCGCGAGAGCTGGCTGAGTCTTTCCACCTTCCGTGCAGTAGGTCAATATGTCGGAGAACGAACTTGGCAGGAAGTGGGACCGGTGTCTGGCGGATTCAGCCGTCAAGTTCGGTAATGTTCAGCCGGGATTGGGGGCTCGGGTAATGCCTAGTCTGGGCGGTCTAATCATTCACCGTGTCCTTCTACCCAAATACTCACAACTGTCCGTATGACTCTGTCACTCTATTCCCACGTCTGTCTGTCTCCTGTCAGACTTCTGCACATGCGCCAGTTACTGTGTTTTGATGAAATTAAATATAACTGGGCTTTAACATTGGCAAATATGGGTTTTTGTTAACATTTCACACCCACATCTCTATGTACAGCACTGTGCCCCTCATATACCCACATCTCTATGTACAGCACTGTGCCCCTCATATACCCACATCTCTATGTACAGCACTGTGCCCCTCATATACCCACATCTCTATGTACAGCACTGTGCCCCTCATATACCCACATCTCTATGTACAGCACTGTGCCCCTCATATACCCACATCTCTATGTACAGCACTGTGCCCCTCATATACCCACATCTCTATGTACAGCACTGTGCCCCTCATATACCCACATCTCTATGTACAGCACTGTGCCCTCATATACCCACATCTCTATGTACAGCACTGTGCCCCTCATATACCCACATCTCTATGTACAGCACTGTGCCCCTCATATACCCACATCTCTATGTACAGCACTGTGCCCCTCATATACCCACATCTCTATGTACAGCACTGTGCCCTTCATATACCCAATCTCTATGTACAGCACTGTGCCCCTCATATACCCACATCTCTATGTACAGCACCGTGCCCCTCATATACCCACATCTCTATGTACAGCACTGTGCTCCTGTCATACCCACATCTCTATGTACAGCACCGTGCCCCTCATATACCCACATCTCTATGTACAGCACTGTGCCCCTCATATACCCACATCTCTATGTACAGCACTGTGCTCCTGTCATACCCACATCTCTATGTACAGCACCGTGCCCCTCATATACCCACATCTCTATGTACAGCACTGTGCCCCTCATATACCCACATCTCTATGTACAGCACTGTGCTCCTGTCATACCCACATCTCTATGTACAGCACTGTGCCCCTCATATACCCACATCTCTATGTACAGCACCGTGCCCCTCATATACCCACATCTCTATGTACAGCACTGTGCTCCTGTCATACCCACATCTCTATGTACAGCACTGTGCCCCTCATATACCCACATCTCTATGTACAGCACTGTGCCCCTCATATACCCACATCTCTATGTACAGCACTGTGCTCCTGTCATACCCACATCTCTATGTACAGCACCGTGCCCCTCATATACCCACATCTCTATGTACAGCACTGTGCCCCTCATATACCCACATCTCTATGTACAGCACTGTGCCCCTCATATACCCACATCTCTATGTACAGCACTGTGCCCCTCATATACCCACATCTCTATGTACAGCACCGTGCCCCTCATATACCCACATCTCTATGTACAGCACTGTGCCCCTCATATACCCACATCTCTATGTACAGCACTGTGCCCCTCATATACCAGCCTGGGCAGAGACAGGTGCACTTCAGTATTTGTTTGTGTGTATAGAGGGATTGGATTGTGTATAGAGGGATTGGATTGTGTATAGAGGGATTGGATTGTGTATAGAGGGATTGGATTGTGTATAGAGGGATTGGATTGTGTATAGAGGGATTGTGTATAGAGGGATTGGATTGTGTATAGAGGGATTGGATTGTGTATAGAGGGATTGGATTGTGTATAGAGGGATTGGATTGTGTATAGAGGGATTGGATTGTGTATAGAGGGATTGGATTGTGTATAGAGGGATTGTGTATAGAGGGATTGGATTGTGTATAGAGGGATTGGATTGTGTATAGAGGGATTGGATTGTGTATAGAGCGGAATGAAGAGGCTCCTGTGTTTGATGGGGAAGGAGGAGGCAGAAACTGTGAGTGGGGAGAGACCGATGGATGGGAGGGAGATGGAGAGGCCAATTTATTTGTTGGTGGATTCCTGTATTTATTCATGTATGATTGACTCTGTGCATTTGTCAGTGCACTTTAGTGGGTATAAATTATAAGTCAGTGGGTCAGTGAGGAGTATGTGTGATTTAGTGTTTGGATTCTGAGATTCCCGGCAGGGATGTATCTGATTTGTCTATATGTTCTTCTTGTTTCCATGGAGAAGATACAGACAGGGTTTTATTTCTGGGGGATTTTTGTCCTACTCTATATATATATATATATATATATATATATATAACGAACAACAAAATGCCAGCATATAATACACAAAGCCATGATTATCTTGTAAATTATATCCTTAAACGGTGACTAGTGATGTCATCAGTTATAAACGGTGAGTAGTGATGTCATTTTTGTCACATGACTCCCTAAAACTTGTGTATTATAATAAATAAAGTACCCCTTGTTTATATGGAAATGGAACTCCTCAGTGACTTATAACATCGTTATATTTTACAATAGGGGGTACTTTATTCACTATATAAATTGTGGAGCATATGGTGTAATAAAAAAAAAAAACAATGGCATAAAGGGCTTTTTAATTGCCCCCCACACCCTGCCCCGTGGGTATCAGGATCCTCTTGTCTCTCAGGACCTATTTCTCCTCCCTGACATTGTGGGTACTCGTTACCCATGTGCTTGGCTGTGCCCCGGCCTATTCAGGGAAAGGGCAAGCGTTCCATGATTTTCCTTCAGTAACCGCAGGGAAGAGCTGAGATCCGGACAGGGCAGCTTTGTAGCCATTCCAGGCCTCATTTATTTTCCAGCGTTTCATTAACTCTCTCTCACTACTTTTGGAAATAAATAGTCATGAAAACCTCCAACTCTCGCCAGGTTTAAGACCTTCCTTTGTGCTCGGATTCCGGAAAAACAGCTGCACGGAATTTGCCAAAATTGGCACTTTCTCACTCGAGAGAAACTTTTCAACCTGCGTGGCTGGAGCTTGAAGTGCTTGCGAGATGTTTGCAGTAGGGTTCAGGTTGTGACACCTTGTAAAACTAAATCACTAATCATTCCTTCAGCGGCCTTTACGAGAATTGGCGCGTTCGCTTCGCTTTTTTATTTTTTTTGTTCCGTTTTCTAAGTAGATTTTTTTTTTTCTTATTTGTTTGATTTTTATATTTCCTGACTTAAATTTGCTCGTCTGGAGGCGGTTTATTGCCCAACAGCTGCACGAGATGCGGCGCTCATTTGCTCTTACGAGGGATATTTTACCTGCCATTTATCACAGGCAGCCGCTTTGGTTGGTAATTTAAAGGACAAGAAAAGCCAACATATGATATAGGTCCTTATAGGGATTCTGTCATGATTTTTGTCATTTTTGTTTCTAAATGACACTGTTTACCCTGCAAATAATTCACTCAACAATATTAAATGTCATTCCTGAACCAGCAAGTGTATTTAGTTGTAATATTGGTGTGTAGGTGCATCTCAGCTCATTTTGCCTGGTCATGTGATTTCAGAAAGAGCCAGCACTTTAGGATGGAACTGCTTTCTGGCAGCCTGTTGTTTCTCCTACTCAATGTAACTGAATGTGTCTTAGTGGGATCTGGATTTTACTATTGAGTGTTGTTCTTAGATCTACCAGGCAGCTGTTATCTTGTGTTAGGGAGCTGCTATCTGGTTACCTTCCCATTGTTCTGTTGTTTGGCTGCTGGGGGGAGGGGGAGGGGGAAAGGGAGGGGGGAGTACAGCAGTAAAGAGTGACTGAAGTTTTTCAGAACACAAATCACATGACTGGGGGCAGCTGGAAAATTGACAATATGTCTAGCCCCATGTCAGATTTCAAAATTGAATATAAAAAAATCTGTTTGCTCTTTTGAGAAATGTATTTCAGTGCAGAATTCTGCTGGAGCAGCTCTATTAACTGATGGGTTTCCCCATGACAATATCCCTTATAGACAGGGCACTATGATTCTCAGCCTGTAGTTTGGTCTTTGCACTAACTTCACCTTGCTGAGGAGCAGCTCCATTTAAACAGCATTAGTCAGCATTAGTCTAGTACCCCCTCCTCCTCCCTTATTACTAGGGGTGCACTGATTCCCAGATTCAGTAAGGGCTTCTGCAAAATGCAAGCCTTTTTTAGGCAGGAACCCAATTTCTGAACCCTTCAAGTCACATAACTGAATAAACACCAGGAGTAGATTTTCAGATAAATAATTGAACACAACAAAATATTGTGGTTTGAGTTGTGCTGTTTGTATACTTTATTGCAGTGGGGAGATTTGAGGAAAGATATTGGGGGTTTCCTTGTCCTTGGCTAACCCTGTGCATTTAAGGCATGCAGATTAGCTGGATCAGGTATGGGCTCCGTTATTATCCAGAAAGCTCCGAATTACGGAAAGGCCGTCTCCCATTGACTCTATTAGGGCTCTTACACACGGCCGTTCCAACCTGCGCTCCCCTGCGTTCCGTTTTTTGGCGTTCAGCCGCAGGGGAGCGCAGGAATAGACGCAAGTAATGATTTGAAATGGGGCTGTACTCACGAAGGCGCGTGTAGGCGCCGAACGCAGGTTCAGACGCAACATGCTGCATTTTTCCTGCGTTCGGCGCCTACACGCGCCTTCGTGAGTACAGCCCCATTTCAAATCATTACTTGCGTCTATTCCTGCGCTCCCCTGCGGCTGAACGCCAAAAAACGGAACGCAGGGGAGCGCAGGTTGGAACGGCCGTGTGTAAGAGCCCATATAATCAAATAATAAAAATGTTAATAAAGATTTCCTTTTTCAGTGTACAGGTATGGGACCTGTTATCCAGAATGATCGGGACCTGGGGTTTTCCGGATAACGGATCTTTCTGGAATTTGGGTCTTCATGCCATGTGTCTACTAGAAATCATTTAAACAGTAAATAAACCCAATAGGCTGGTTTTGGTTCCAATAAGGATTAATTATATCTTAGTTGGGATCAAGTACAAGCGACTGTTTTATTACTGTATTACAGGTAAGGGACCTGTTATCCAGAATGCTGGGGTTTTCCAGATAATGGATCTTTCCATTATTTGGATCTTCATACCTTAAGTCTACTAGAAAATCATATAAACATTAAATAAACCCAATAGGCTGGTTTTGCCTCCAATAAGGATTAATTATATCTTAGTTGGGATCAAGTAAAAGCGACTGTTTTATTATTACACAGAAAAAGGAAATCATTTTTAAAAATTTGGATTATTTGGATAAAATGAAGTCTATGAGAGACAGTCATTCCATAATTCGGAGCTTTCTGGATATTGGGTTTCCGGATAAGGGATCCTATACCTGTAATAATAAACCGTATATTGTATTGAACTAAGATATAATTAATCCTTATTGGAAGCAAAACCAGCCTATTGGGTTTATTTCATGTTTATATGATTTTCTAGTAGACTTAAGGTAAGAAGATCCAAATTACAGAGAGAACCCTTATCCAGAAAACCCCAGGTCCCGAGCATTCTGGATAACAGGTCCCATACCTGTACAAGGAAGCCAGTCGGTATAGGAATAAATCTGTGGTGCAGATGTTTGTGTTCTGGATCAGCACTTCAGTTTGTGTAATTGTTTGTGTGCTGAGCCTGGGTCTGGAAATTAGTGGTAATTGTGTTGTTTAGAGACAACATTCCTGTTGGTTCTGCAGATAAATCATCTCATGAATATTTATATGGACTCCATGTGGCTCCACTGCCCCTTGCCTACAAGCAAATTTTGTCCTGAGGAATAAACCCTCCCCGCAGGCCGAGAATCCAAAAAGATTGCGTTGCACAATCTCGCAGGCTAATAGAGACAATGTTACCAATTGGGGAAGTGTCCTGACTTGCTTTATGGCAGGAAATTTGCATATAAAATCAGTCTCCCAAGACGCCCCATAATAGAGGTGGGCGAGTGCTGTGTTAGGCCTCATCCATAGTGATTTAACCAATAGCCTTGTGGGACTGTTGTACTTTGGACAAACTGGCCAATTGGGAATAACAAAGCAGGATTCACACAATCGTTGACCAGAAGGAAATCTGTTTAAACAACAAACACAAAAACGTGAACGTTATTGCTCCATTAAAACCACCAAGCCTAACGCGTTTCACACAGGGCTGTTCTTATCATAGTTCCTGCCAGTTCACCAATCTGATTACTGTGGAAGTGCTGCTGCAGTTGGGAGTGGGCTGCTGAAAGCTCAAGTTGGGGCACCTGTTACCCCAGACTACTGACATGTGATTTATGTCTTAAAGTAAAACACACAAATTGGAGCTGCCATACACCTTACCTTAGCTGGCACCTAAGGAGACTTCAGTAGTGACAAGCTGGGATGACCCCCTTGTCTTACCCAGTAATATAGTGCCTAGTGGGCAGATTGGTACTTACCCTGATTTTCCTTTAATCTGGTCCCAGCCAATAAGAGAGCAGTGAGTAGTCGTCTTTGCTGCTGAAGGGTTAACAGTCCCTGGCCAGCAGGCCCTGCACATTTCCCTTGTACAGGAAGCAGTCGGAGGTGAGATGAAACGTATTAAATGGAAAACTGGCAGTTGGCACAGAGCGGGCAGCTAGTCCTACATGCCAATGTGCTGGAGTATTGTGCTCCGCTGCTCACACACTTTCTTTCCATTTCCTACAACACTAAAAGTAACCCTTCTATTTTGGCTCCTTAAGTGTTTTGCCATAAGCTGCCATGGGGGGGGGTTTCTACATCTCACCACCTGGGGGCCCCGAATGAAAAACAGATTTATTAAAGGGGAAGTTCATTGACAGTCACATTTTATTTTATAGAGACAATTTGCAGTTGGTCTGTTTGTTCTATTTCTGCCATTCTCTGTCCTGAGGTTGGAAGTGCTGTCTGGTTACTAAGGTCAACAATGCCTGGCAACCAGTAATCCGATGAATCCTGGATTTTAATTGCTGTCCAGCCCATCGCCCATCCAGAGGGTGCTATCCAGGGTCCATGGCATTTAAGAATACTGTAATCCTGGATAAGAATTTGGGGGTGAGATGAGGCGGGAAGGTTGGGGGGCAAAGAGTGGAGTAAATACCCTGGGTGGGGGGTATGACTATTGTTGATGCTGTGCTGGAGACATTTATATTGCATCTCAACAAAAGAGCGCCATCTAGTGTACAAAATCATTACTGTTTCCCCACTCTCTGATGGAGCATTATGGCAGCACCAACTCTTAGGGCCCATTTACACTTAAAGGGGCAGTTCACCTTTAAACTCACTCATAGTACATTATAGAATGGCTAATTCTAAGCAACTTTTCAACTGGCCTTCATTTTTTTCTTTTTTTTTATAGTTTTTGATGGATTTCTGGCTCTTTCCAGCTTTGAAATGAGGGTTAGTGACCCCATCTATCCCCATCTGTTATTGCTACTTTTTATTCCTCGTCTTTCAATTCAGTCCATTTCCTATTCTTGCGTCAGTCTCTTATATCAGTTCATGGTTGCTAGGGGGATTTGAACCCTAGCAACCAGATGGCTAAAATGGCAAACTGGAGATCAGCGGAATAAAAAGCTTAATAACCTTAAAAAACGCAAATAAGAATATAATCCTCTACATCATACTAAAAGTTAATTTAAAGCTGAACAACCCCTTTAATTACAAATGGACGTTTTTTTTTATTTAACTCTACGTAACTTCCTTCTGATCGCTCCAGTCTATCACTGCTCCATCCAGTCGTCTGGGTAACCTTCCCAGGACCCTCTGAGTGTTTACAGAAGAAATCTAAATACTCTGATTTTGGGAGCGATTAACTTTAGGGGGAAAACTATTATTTAGGCTTGTGGTTTGTGGAACACTTAATTAAATTAGCGTCTGTACTCCGTGTCCTCAGTATGTATTATTGTACGGCTCTAGACTCCCTCTGGGCAGCAGGAAAAGCCATTCACATGAAGTCAGGCAGGTTCTGAAAAGTCATGGCCAACGTTATGGTAAGATTTTGTCCTGGGGTCCCGGCACTATACAGGAGGGGCCACCAAGTTCAGTTATACATATATCATCCCACCTTATACAGCCACATTATACAGGCAGCATAAATAGATATAGATATATAAATTCCCCTCTACTAAGCACAATTTTGCTCAAGTTTGCTCATAGTCTGTACAGAGAGATCCCATAAAACTATGGTTGCATAGGTATTCCTCTGTACTAAGCACAATTCAGCAGGAACAGTCCCTACGTTTGCTCATAGTCTGTACAGAGAGATCCCATAAAAGTATGGCAGCATAGGTATTCCCTGTACTAAGCACAATTCAGCAGGAACAGTCCCCTAAGTTTGCTCATAGTCTGTACAGAGAGATCCCATAAAACTATGGCAGCATAGGTATTCCCTGTACTAAGCACAATTCAGCAGGAACAGTCCCTAAGTTTGCTCATAGTCTGTACAGAGAGATCCCATAAAACTATGACAGCATAGGTATTCCCTGTACTAAGCACAATTCAGCAGGAACAGTCCCCTAAGTTTGCTCATAGTCTGTACAGAGAGATCCCATAAAACTATGGCAGCATAGGTATTCCCTGTACTAAGCACAATTCAGCAGGAACAGCTGTGATTTTAACTGTAAGGCAGTTGTTCTGCTAGTTGGGACGTGAGTAGTAAGTGAAATCTTTCAGTAATTGTTGTTTAGTTAAGTGTGTAGCTAATGGGTTCTTGGGTAAATTATAATGTGGAATCAGAGAGAACCAGTGGATTGAAGTGGGGCCTTTGCTCTCTAATTTGTTAACATCCTTAAAATCCCCAGGAAAGTATGAACAATGGTCTGTGCTGGAATTCCGGCCTCATTATTTTCTTCATGGGAGTTCGGAGCAGTCACTTTTCCACATCATTACTCCCCGACAACTCCCAGCCGCCCTCACTTTGCCTTTCCCACATATTCATTAGTTTGATTGAAGAACAGGTGCGCGTCGCTTCAATTGGCCCAGACTTGGCTCAGCTGAATTGTAACAGGTTCTATTAAAGGAGCTGCCATATTGCTTGCTACCATACAAACACCACTGCTTTATGTCTCCTGTAGAAGAGTTATTTCTGGGAAAGACCAACTCCGGGTAGAAATGTGCCCCTGGTTCTGCCGACCCCTTGAGCTCTTCTAATAAACCGGTCCAGTTGTGGTCACTGCTGAGTAATAGTTTCTTGAACCTTATTAGACCCTCTTCCCGGCAAGGGCGTCTCCTGCACGGGATTCTGGGAGCTTGGCAGCCCCTGTGTTTTTCTAGCTCTGCAACTCCCGTGTTCCTTCCAGCACAAATAGATCCCCCCCCCCCCACACACAATCAGGAGATGTTTGATGAGATAACCAGGGAATGTGGGTCTAACACTCTCTCTCCTGCTGTCACTCAACTGCTGCTAATGGACGGACTTCACTTTTTACATTTGTTAGGGGCACCCCCCCCTTACTCTTAATTTATAAATGTATGTGACCTCCTGCTCCTCTTTTGTGTAACATTGTGCCTTTTTAATCTTTTATAAAGTGAACTCATCTGACTGTATGCCTTCCTATAAGCACAGACCAAGCCCTCAGTGACTTCTAATATCCTTATCATTTACAGTAGGGGGTACATTATCCCTTATAATACATGAGTGATACTCAGAGTTCCCTGTATAACTCAGCCTGCAGCCTTGTGCCTTTATATGGTCACAGAACAACCCCTCAGTGACTTCTAATATCCTTATCATTTACAGTAGGGGGTACATTATCATTCTCATATATATATATTGATTCATTTATACCAGGTGGTCCCAGACTAAGTTTTAGTAATGGGAACTGTTCTTGGCTCTCATGATCGTGACTCTGTTCATTGTATTATAACAGGGTGACTAATTAGTAGAATGTGTAACACAGAATTTCATGCAGTTTGTCAGACTATTCCTATACTGTAGTTCAGCTTTAATGTGTCCACTGCTACTATACAGATCTATCCATATTTACATATTCTGATCAGAAGTAGCTGATTTGGATCAAAGAAATGTTTTCTATTCTGTTTCTTTAATGTACAATTTATTGTATCAGCTACTGTATCTACTGTATAACAGAACATTCTGTCCCAGTGGCTGCACAGATCCTATCTGATCCCCATTGTAAGCAGCAGTCCTGTCCTGCTTTATGGCAGCTGAGATTCTAGCTATCTGTATAACAGAACATTCTGTCCCAGTGGCTGCACAGATCCTATCTGATCCCCATTGTAAGCAGCAGTCCTGTCCTGCTTTATGGCAGCTGAGATTCTAGCTATCTGTATAACAGATCATTCTGTCCCAGTGACTGCACAGATCCTATCTGATCCCCATTGCAAGCAGCAGTCCTGTCCTGCTTTATGGCAGCTGAGATTCTAGCTATCTGTATAACAGAACATTCTGTCCCATTGGCTGCACAGATCCTATCTGATCCCCATTGTAAGCAGCGGTCCTGTCCTGCTTTATGGCAGCTGAGATTCTAGCTATCTGTATAACAGAACATTCTGTCCCATTGGCTGCACAGATCCTATCTGATCCCCATTGTAAGCAGCGGTCCTGTCCTGCTTTATGGCAGCTGAGATTCTAGCTATCTGTATAAGAGATCATTCTGTCCCAGTGACTGCACAGATCCTATCTGATCCCCATTGCAAGCAGCAGTCCTGTCCTGCTTTATGGCAGCTGAGATTCTAGCTATCTGTATAAGAGATCATTCTGTCCCAGTGACTGCACAGATCCTATCTGATCCCCATTGTAAGCAGCAGTCCTGCCCTGCTTTATGGCAGCTGAGATTCTAGCTATCTGTATAACAGAACATTCTGTCCCAGTGGCTGCACAGATCCTATCTGATCCCCATTGTAAGCAGCAGTCCTGTCCTGCTTTATGGCTTTAGTTCTAAGTATCTGTACAATAAAAGCACCAGTTCAATGACATTCAGTGTGAGTGTGGCCCATTGTTTGAGGCTTCTATTATGCGTTATTTAGATGTTCCGTGTGTGTGTTTATAAAAGGATTAGTGGAGGGTAAATACAGAGTCGTCAGCTTTTCTATTAAACTGAAAACTCAAATGAATGAAGTTATAAAATCTCCCTACGCAGCACAATATTCCATGTACAATTTGAAGACTAAAGGTGAAATGTGTCGGTTTGAGAGAAAGTTTGGAGGAAAGGGAAATGAGACTGATGAGACATTTGAGAGTGAGAGATGATGTGACTGGGTCTGTAGCAGTATCAATTAGTGTTTCAGATTTCTGTCTGTTGGTTTAACTCTGCCCCATTAGATTTCTGACAGAAATCTCATTTTGTTCCTCTGACTCCCGCCCGGTTCGGCCCATGCAACTCACTCCCAAATAAGGAATGTTCTCTGTTCTCGGGGTTCTGCTTTCCCATTGGCTGGTGCCAGAAGCCTCGGCTCTGATATCTCTGGCACTGGAACAAGTGAGAGGATCTGATAGGCCAGACAGATAACTGCAACTCCCTGCGCCTGGGAAAGAATGAGGCAGCAACGTTACTCCCCATCGGGCACGGCCGGCCCTGTATAAACCAGAGAAATGTAGTGTAAGGAGCTGCCATATTCCCTACATCTCCCTGACGTCCCTTCAGCTGCTCATCCCTCTTATCCTGGGGGAGCTCTGGCCAACATGGAGCTGGGGAAGCAGAATGTTAGACTTAGGGGGGGGCCCTTCCAATCAATCATGCTTCTTTAATAACGATTAGGGATCGGCTCGTTTCACCGAAAAAATGACGCCCATAGACTTGTATGGTGGCGTGCGTCAAAAAAAAAAGCCTTTAATGGGTGTCTATGACATTTCGCCGGCGGCGAATTTTTAACGAAACAGGTCAAATTCGCCCATCCCTAATAACGATGGATATTAGGAAGTTGTATAGAATGGATTTATGGTTATGTGCAAAAGTTTTCCTTTCTATTCTCTGGTTCTGACTTTTGAAACAATTAGCAGAAATCCGTTCTCCCACTGTGCCAGTTTGTACCCCCAGTTTCCCCCATTGCTGCACTGAAAACCATGCACCTTATCTGATAATCATACACTTTATCTGATAGTCATGCAATTTATCTGATAATCTTACACTTTATCTGATAATCTTACACTTTATCTGATAATCTTACACTTTATCTGATAACCATACACTTTATCTGATAATCTTACACTTTATCTGATAATCTTACACTTTATCTGATAGTCATGCACTTTATCTGATAATCTTACACTTTATCTGATAATCATACACTTTATCTGATAATCTTACACTTTATCTGATAATCTTACACTTTATCTGATAATCTTACACTTTATCTGATAATCTTACACTTTATCGGATAACCATACACTTTATCTGATAATCATGCACTTTATCTGATAACCTTACACTTTATCTGATAATCTTACACTTTATCTGATAATCTTACACTTTATCTGATAGTCATGCACTTTATCTGATAATCTTACACTTTATCTGATAATCATACACTTTATCTGATAATCATACACTTTATCTGATAATCATACACTTTATCTGATAATCTTACACTTTATCTGATAATCTTACACTTTATCTGATAATCTTACACTTTATCGGATAACCATACACTTTATCTGATAATCATGCACTTTATCTGATAATCTTACACTTTATCTGATAATCTTACACTTTATCTGATAATCTTACACTTTATCTGATAATCTTGCACTTTATCTGATAATCATACACTTTATCTGATAATCTTACACTTTATCTGATAATCATACAGTTTATCTGATAATCATACAGTTTATCTGATAATCTTACACTTTATCTGATAATCTTACACTTTATCTGATAATCTTACACTTTATCTGATAATCTTACACTTTATCTGATAATCTTACACTTTATCTGATAATCATACAGTTTATCTGATAATCATGCACCTTAGCCGACGGGTGTGCAGCGAACTAAAGTCGTCTCCAGATAGCAGCACAGATCTGTACGGACAAGCTACACACACACAAATATATGCTATATAGGGGGTTTCCATTCAAAATGCAAGAGGGGGTACTTGTCATACTGTTGGGGGTTGCTTGGCATGCGGAGGAATCGCTTGGCATACTGGGGGGTACTTGGAATGTGGCTGCTGCGAGGCGCGTGGGCAAATAAGCAGGGAAGGGCTGTTTTTTTCAATTGAGTCATGAAGAAGGTGTATCTGGGGCTACCTGTGCCCCCCCTTCCTTGTGGCCCTGGTTGTGCCTCTGCTCTGGAAAAGCTCCCCCTATTAGTCCAGGCTGCTCACGTTTATTAGCAGATAAGACTTTCATCTTTTATTGGGCTGAGCTCAGAGCTGTGCTGGAGGTGCCGCACTTTAGTGGAAACAGCTGCACCACACGGGGGGATCTGGTGGCAGAGGCCACAACATATGGGCTGATCATTAACCCTTTCCTTCCACATCAGAGCTCACACTCAACCATACACCATGGGGCCCAGTATGAGCTGCTGCTTAAAGGAGAAGAAAAGCTACTATACTATACTAAAGCTACAATAGTGCAAGCTATACCACTATATTTGTTCTAAAGAATGTTTTACCATACCTGAGTAAACAGCTCTAGAAGTTCTCTGTTAGTTTAGGATAGCAACTGCCATATTAGCTTGGTGTGACATCACTTCCTGCCTCAGTCTCACCCTTCTTGCTCACTCATAGCTCTGGGCTCAGATTACTGCAGGGAGGGGAGATGGGAGGGAGAGAGGAGCAAACTGAGCATGCTCAAGCCCAAGCCCTGGAGGTTTAAGATGAAAACAGTTAGTGTGATACAGAAGCCCATGAGTACACAATAGAAGGAAAGAAATGTGCTGTTTGACAGAGGACTCAGAGCAGCATTACTTTGAGGGGTTACTGGTGTATTTATATAGACCTTTCTGATATAGATTACTTACTTTTAGCCTTTTCTTCTCCTTTAAAAAGGGGGGCCCCTTGTGTTCTGGGCAGTTGTATTTTTTTTCATATAGGCACCTGAGGGCCCATCCCTGGGGGTCAGCACTAAGCTTCCTATTGTCCGTCACTGTCCATGAATGTCTGCAATCTTTAGAAACAATGTAGCAACAACTTCCGCTCCCTGTTATCACCTTGCTCAATTAATTGAAGAGACTAAAATGAATGAATAGACTGGGTATTATTTCACAAGTCAGAGGCAGCAGTGCAGAGAAGAGAAAGGGACAGACACAATGACAGTTACACAGAACTATAAACCCAGTGAGAATGAGGAATGAATGGATATTGGGAAGTTGTATCAGGAGTCAGAAGCAGCAGTGCAGAGAAAGGGACAGACACAATGACAGTAACACAGAACTATAAACCCAGTGAGAATGAGGAATGAATGGATATTGGGAAGTTGTATCAGGAGTCAGAGGCAGCAGTGCAGAGAAAGGGACAGACACAAGGACAGTTACACAGAACTATAAACCCAGTGAGAATGAGGAATGAATGGATATTGGGAAGTTGTATCAGGAGTCAGAAGCAGCAGTGCAGAGAAGAGAAAGGGACAGACACAATGACAGTTACACAGAACTATAAACCCAGTGAGAATGAGGAATGAATGGATATTGGGAAGTTGTATCAGGAGTCAGAAGCAGCAGTGCAGAGAAAGGGACAGACACAATGACAGTTACACAGAACTATAAACCCAGTGAGAATGAGGAATGAATGGATATTGGGAAGTTGTATCAGGAGTCAGAAGCAGCAGTGCAGAGAAGAGAAAGGGACAGACACAATGACAGTTACACAGAACTATAAACCCAGTGAGAATGAGGAATGAATGGATATTGGGAAGTTGTATCAGGAGTCAGAAGCAGCAGTGCAGAGAAAGGGACAGACACAGTGACAGTTACACAGAACTATAAACCCAGTGAGAATGAGGAATGAATGGAAATTGGGAAGTTGTATCAGGAGTCAGAAGCAGCAGTGCAGAGAAGAGAAAGGGACAGACACAATGACAGTTACACAGAACTATAAACCCAGTGAGAATGAGGAATGAATGGATATTGGGAAGTTGTATCAGGAGTCAGAGGCAGCAGTGCAGAGAAAGGGACAGACACAATGACAGTTACACAGAACTATAAACCCAGTGAGAATGAGGAATGAATGGATATTGGGAAGTTGTATCAGGAGTCAGAAGCAGCAGTGCAGAGAAGAGAAAGGGACAGACACAATGACAGTTACACAGAACTATAAACCCAGTGAGAATGAGGAATGAATGGATATTGGGAAGTTGTATCAGGAGTCAGAGGCAGCAGTGCAGAGAAGAGAAAGGGACAGACACAATGACAGTTACACAGAACTATAAACCCAGTGAGAATGAGGAATGAATGGATATTGGGAAGTTGTATCAGGAGTCAGAAGCAGCAGTGCAGAGAAGAGAAAGGGACAGACACAATGACAGTTACACAGAACTATAAACCCAGTGAGAATGAGGAATGAATGGATATTGGGAAGTTGTATCAGGAGTCAGAGGCAGCAGTGCAGAGAAGAGAAAGGGACAGACACAATGACAGTTACACAGAACTATAAACCCAGTGAGAATGAGGAATGAATGGATATTGGGAAGTTGTATCAGGAGTCAGAGGCAGCAGTGCAGAGAAGAGAAAGGGACAGACACAATGACAGTTACACATAAATATGAGGAGCTGCTCAGAATGACAGTTGGTAAAGGTATTTTGGGTGAACAGTGTGTCCCCTTTAATCCAGTGATCCCCAACCAGTAGCTCGTGAGTAACATGTTGCTCCCCAATCCCTTGGATGTTGCTCCCAGTGGCCTCAAAGCAGGAGATTATTTTTGAATTCCAGGCTTGGGGGCAAGTTTTGGTTGTATAAAAACCAGGTGCACTGCCAAACAGAGTCTCAATGTAGGTTGACAATCCAAATAGGGGCGACCAAATGGCCAATCACAACACTTATTTGGCACCCCAAGAACATTTTTCATGCTTGTGTTGCTCCCCAACTCCTTTTTCTTCTCATTGTTGCTCACGGGTTCAAAAGGTTGGGGATCCCTGCCTTTAATCGGATGTGTAAGGTGAAGCCAAGTGAAACTTCTCCGTGCGCCAGTAAAAGGGAGATTTGTACATCTGGGAGCAGAGGGTCCGGGCAGGAGGGGTCGGGGTCAGGCAATTTGTCCGCTTTTATGAATGGTCCCGGATAGTAATTATCACTAAAGGCAGGAGTGTAGTACAAGGCTGGGATATTGTGATGGCGCCGGAGAGATGACGGGGGATTAGAGTGCAGTTAGCACAGACGAGGGGGCAGCTCATATACATTGTCAGTTACATTGTGGGGCCCCTGTGTCACACCGAGGGGGATCCCCAGCAGTGAAATGAATAATTCAGCCCATGCGCTGATATTGGGGTGCTACTGTGCCTCCTGTTTCTCCTCGCACTGAGAGAGTGATCGCGACTAAATCACGTTCCCTCATTGTGTTGGATTCAGCTGCTACAGGGGGGTATTGAGGCAGCTCAGTTGGGTCAGTCTGTGCAACTCCCCGCAACTTTACCCTCGTATTAACCCTTTGCTTCCCACCAGCTGCGACCCAAGCCACGGTGAGTGCATTGCAGCCAAAGCAAAGTGAATGTTGTTGTAGGACTGATCCCACCGAGTTCCTGGAACAAAGCCGCATTTTGGCAGGAGCCCCCCCCCCGGGAGAATCAGGCCAGTTCCATTATGTGCCGAGCCTGCTCCCCCCTATTCAGCTCCCCTACACTTAACCCTAAGCGACTGCAGCTACGTCTGATTTGGTGGCAGTTTAGAGATGTGACACCCTAAGTGCCAGTTAATTACATTGATTCCATATGATCTTGTTTGTGTGTGGCTAAATTGCACCTGATTGGCTGAAGCACTCAGTGTGTCCCCCTCTATCCTGGTATGATCCGTCTGTTATTGTACTGCCATGCGCTTCAACTATAAATCCGACAGTTTTGAATTCCTGAATATCCACCAATGAAATGCTCTCGTTTGTGTTTCAGGTGCCGGCCTCGGATTGGGCATCGTCTTCTCAGTGATTTTCTTTAAACGTAAGTTTATTTTTCAGTGTCTCCCCACTTTTGCCCAACCCCCTAGCACCCATTAAATACACAGACAAATACAATCGGCACCTCCAGACTGAGTTGGCAGTTTATTTGGCCCATCTATGGGTCCTACCAAACCTTCTGCTTTTAGACAGGTGCCTAAAGCTGGAACTATAGAGAACCTTGGGGTGCCCATAAGGTATAGGGGCCCAACTTGGGATCTTGTTATAAATATGCCACTGCTTGGGGTGCTGGGAGTTGTAGTTGCTGCAGTGACTGAAGGGGGGATGGGGATGATCCCATTGGCTGCTGTTGGAGACAAAGCAGATTCGTGCGTGGATTTGTCACTTCTCTTGTTATTGTCCCACCCCCAGTGCTGTATGGGATCCCGATGTCCATGTGGCGTCTCGCTGGTTCATCGGTATTTCGGATTGTTCCCTGTACCGCCATCTTGTTCTGTTTGAAGCCAGAGATCTGAGCTATGGGGCCACACACACACAGTGCAACTTGATTGTTCCAAACAGCTGCAACTGAACCTGATCTCACACTCACGGGACCCACCAACTCCCCGCAACCTCTGCTCATTTCCATTGATTTGGCACCAGGGATCACTTGTGCCTTTGCTCCTCTGTTAGTGACTAAAGGGGATCAGTGTAACAATTCCCAGTGTGACCGAGTTATAAATTGTAGAGTCTGTTCATGGCAGGGGCCCTATTTGAGTCTGTGCAGGGGCCCCTCAGAACCTCTAATTGCTCCATTTCTATTTTTTTTTTTACAGGAAAGACGTGGCCCATCGCCTTCTCTGCGGGCATCGGCCTGGGCATGGCTTATTCCAACTGTCAGAATGATTTCCAGTCTCCGTACCTCCTGCACGGCAAGTTAGTGAAGGTAAGTGGCTCAGACTCACGCAGGGAGATCCACCATCATGTTACCCTACTCCTGACACCCCCGACCCCTTGCCTTTTTACACACACAACTACCCCCGACCCCTTGCCTTACTACATACACAATTACCCCCTGACCCCTTGCCTTACTACACACACAACTACCCCCCCACCCCTTGCCTTACTACATACACAATTACCCCCTGACCCCTTGCCTTACTACACACACAACTACCCCCCCACCCCTTGCCTTACTACATACACAATTACCCCCCTGACCCCTTGCCTTACTACACACACAACTACCCCCCACCCCTTGCCTTACTACATACACAACTACCCCGACCCCTTGCCTTACTACATACACAACTACCCCGACCCCTTGCCTTCCTACATACACAACTACCCCGACCCCTTGCCTTACTACACACACAACTACCCCCGACCCCTTGCCTTACTACACACACAACTACCCCCGACCCCTTGCCTTACTAAACACACAACTACCCCCCGACCCCTTGCCTTACTACATACACAACTACCCCATGCCTTATTACACACACAACTACCCCCCGACGCCTTGCCTTACTACACACACACAACCCCTCCTCAATCCCTTGCCTTACTACACACACAACTACCCCCCGATCCCTTGCCTTATTACACACACAACTACCCCCCGACCCCTTGCCTTACTGTACCCGCAGCTACAGCCCAGATTTAAAACAAAGGGACCTTCCTGCATCTGTCGGGACCCAGAGATATTGTGGCCCCAGGGCTGTCCCGTTGCACTAAATCCAATGCTGTCAGTATCTCATGTGCTCCGGGAAGTCACTGCACTTCACAATAAAAGGGTTAATTAAACCCCTGGAATCCACCTCCTCCAGTTATTGGCACCCATGCAGTGCAGCTGTGGGTTCATTTTAGCACCCACCAGTGTAATAAAGTGCAAACGACACCAGAAAGTGGGGCACCACAGCGCACGGGGTGCAGCAACAGTTACATCTCTTAATCACCTCCAAATGTGATGTGGTGGTTAATGGCTAAAGGGTTGCTAACGAGCTAATTAGTTAACGGCTGCCAGGGAAGAGTGTGGAAACTATTAGTGTGGGGTTGGACCTGCCCTCCATGGCTGCACTGCTATTGTATTGTAATGAGTGTCTGGCAAAGGATACTGGGAGTTGTAGTCCTGTTACAGGACTAATTAATGACTGTGTCTTCTCTCATTGCAGGAACAGTGAGGTGCAGCTGCCAGACATCACGTGACACCCCGAGTCTGACACAATTAGGGAGCAGCTAATCCAGCCAATCAGCTCTCACCGTGGAGAATATGCACTCGGCAGGACAGCACTTCCCACCAGCTTCTTTCTTTTCTCTCTTTTTGCCCAAATGTTTCTGAAATGGCTAAAATAAAGTTATTTAACAATACAAGCTGTGTGGGAAACTAGTGCTGCCCCCTTGCTCTACAGCAGTGAGCTTTACTGGCTAATGTATGAAGCAGAGGTAGGTGCGCTTGGCCGGATTAACTAGTAATTGCCTGGAAAAAAGAAGAGGGGGACTCGATGGTGTATTATCCTCTGTTTTATGGGGTAGTGTGTGTTATAAAACTACGGTACTCACGGGGGATCTGTAGATTTGAATCGCAAAAAAGGGCTGCTCTTGACTTCAGTAAAGCTGATCGTCTTGGTAGCCTGTCAGAAGAGAAATTTGCATAGCGCAGAAAAGCCGGTTTGCAGGTGCAGGGGAACGATTTGGGTTTGCTTACCGGACACTGATGTCGTTACAGCACTCTTAGATTGAACCGGTAGTTTTCTTTTAATGCCTTCCTTCTAGGTCTTATCGATCTGTTCGGCGGTGGGAAATTGACTGGTTCTCACGCCGGTTGCCTGCTCGCAGCTGCAGTGTTCCACCGGAGTCAGTATGTTCAGCGTGACACCCAACTCTGATGTTAGTTAGCACTTAGAACCCGTACGGGTAGCGGTCCTATTAGGCTTTTGGGGTTCCTGCCAATCTTCTCGACGGTCTGCTGGGATAGTTTAGTCGTACAGGTCACTGGTGGCTGCTGCCAGGCGTTGGTTTCTTCCCAGTGTGTAACTCTTCGGGTTTTAGCGTTTGTAAGCGCTAAAGGTTTTTTTTTTCAGGCACTAATTAAACACAGCATCGGTGTTTATGAAATATACACTTTTATTTACAAAAATTTTAATTTAACAGAGCTAATGTACCCCCTACTGTAAATGATACTGTAAATGATAAGGATATTAGAAGTCACTGAGGGGTTGTTCTGTGACCATATAAAGGCACAAGGCTGCAGGCTGAGTTATACAGGGAACTCTGAGTATCACTCATGTATTATAAGGGATAATGTACCCCCTACTGTAAATGATAAGGATATTAGAAGTCACTGAGGGGTTGTTCTGTGACCATATAAAGACACAAGGCTGCAGGCTGAGTTATACAGGGAACTCTGAGTATCACTCATGTATTATAAGGGATAATGTACCCCCTACTGTAAATGATAAGGATATTAGAAGTCACTGAGGGGTTGTTCTGTGACCATATAAAGGCACAAGGCTGCAGGCTGAGTTATACAGGGAACTCTGAGTATCACTCATGTATTATAAGGGATACTGTACCCCCTACTGTAAATAATAAGGATATTAGAAGTCACTGAGGGGTTGTTCTGTGACCATATAAAGGCACAAGGCTGCAGGGTTACAGTAAGGTCCATAAATCTTTGGACAGCAACTTATTTCTAGTTTTGGTTCTGTACATGACCACAATGAAGTCTAAATGAAACAACTCAGATGCAGTTGAACTACAGACTTTCAGCTTTAATTCAGTGGGTTGAACAAAAAGTTTGCATAAAAATGTGACAAACTAAAGCCTTTTTTTTAACACAATCATTTCACTAAAGTTGGCCATAGATGTTGTGATTTTTCAGATTCTGATTGTGAGACCACGATTTTCTCGGAACGATCGTACGAATTTACCATCAACTAAAAAGACCAATGTGGCAGGAAAACAAAGGGGAGCTGCTTGGCCCTGCAGACATACATACATTGCACTGGGACCCACAAAGATTTTTTAACCTGGCCGATCAGTTTCCTGACAGATGTCGGCCGAAAAATCGAAGGATTGGTCGGACTTCCCTAAAATCGGTCGTTTGGCAAGAAAAATTGTCACATCTATGGGGAGCTTTACTGTATATAAGCAATATAAAAGATAAATGTATATTCCCTAGTACAGATATATGCTGCCAAGTTTGGATTGGTTACACTGGAGAAGAAATGGTTAAGGGGGACATGATCACTTTATATAAATATACAAGAGGGATATGATCACTATATATAAATATATAAGAGGGATATGATCACTATATATAAATATATAAGGGGATATGATCACTATATATAAATATATAAGGGGATATGATCACTATATATAAATATATAAGGGGATATGATCACTATATATAACAGGAGACAGTAATGAAATAAAGTACCGAGAAGAGCAACTAAGCTGATAAAGGGAATGGAAAGGATCAGCGAGGGTAGGACTATATGGGTGATTTCCATGTGATCCGATGTGCAAAAACGCAGGCGTCATGTTGGATGCGACAGGAATAAAGTAATGGACATGTCGGATGGTGTCGCAGCGTTGATCCGACGTGTCACGACTGTTTGATGCAGATGCTGCGACACCAGCCGACATTTCGATTACTTTATTCCTGTCGCATCCAACATGACGCCTGCGTTTTTGCACATCGGATCACATGGAAATCACCCATATAGTCCTACCCTTATAAGGTGACCTGAGCCCAGTTGGGATTGGTTACACTTGGGTTTCTTGCCTCGTCTGGATAAAAACACAGGTTGAACTTTTTCAAAATCATTTACTATGTTTGTAGATAAGTCCATAGGGGGTATATATACAGTCATATGAAAAAGTTTGGGAACCCCTCTTAATTCTTTGGAGTTTTGTTTATCATTGGCTGAGCAACTTCTTTTTACTATATAACTTGCCTTATGGAATCAGTAGTATTTCAGCAGTGACATAAAGTTTATTGGATTAACAGAAAATATACATCATAACTAAATTAGACACCCCAACAGAGATATTC
Organism: Xenopus laevis; assembly: GCF_017654675.1. Taxonomy (NCBI): domain Eukaryota; kingdom Metazoa; phylum Chordata; class Amphibia; order Anura; family Pipidae; genus Xenopus; species Xenopus laevis. Next base: position 110,427,760 of record NC_054384.1, on the reverse strand, counting down.
CATCAATACTTAGTTACAAATGTAACAGCCTCTAGACGCCTCCTATAGCCTTTGATGAGTGTCTGGATTCTGGATGTGGCTATTTGTGACCATTGGTCCAACAAAATCTCTCCAGTTCAGTTAAATGTGATGGCTGCCGAGCATGGACAGTCTGCTTCAACTCATCCCATAGATTTTCCCTGATATTCAAGTCGGGGGACTCCAGAATATTGTACTTGTCCCTCTGCATAAATGTCTTTGTAGATTTCCAAGTGAGTTTAGGGTCATTGTCTTGTTGGAATATCCGACCCCTGCAGCGGAACTTCAACTTTGTGACTGATGCTTGAACATTATCCTGAAGAATTGGTTGATATTGGGTTGAATTCATCCGACCCTGGACTTTAACAAGGGCCCCAGTAGTCCCTGAACTAGCCACACAGCCCCTGAACTAGCCACACAGCCCCTGAACTAGCCACACAGCCCCTGAACTAGCCACACAGCCCCTGAACTAGCCACACAGCCCCTGAACTAGCCACACAGCCCCTGAACTAGCCACACAGCCCCTGAACTAGCCACACAGCCCCTGAACTAGCCACACAGCCCCTGAACTAGCCACACAGCCCCTGAACTAGCCACACAGCCCCACAGCATGATGGGACCTCCACCAAATGTGACAGTCGGTAGCAGGTGTTTTTCTTGGAATGTCGTGTTCTTCTTCCGCCATGTTAATCACTTTTTGTTATGAGCAAATAACTAAATTTTGTCTCCTCAGTCCAAAGCTCTTTGTTCCCAAATGCCTGTGTCTTGTGTAAATGATCTTTTCCATAGAACAAGCGAGTGTGTTTGTGTGAGTGCAGAAAGGGCTTCTCATCCCCCTGCCATACACATGTTCTTTGTGCAAATTGTGCTGAATTGTAGAACGATGTACAGATACACCTGCATCTGCAGCAAGATCTTCTTGCAGGTCTTTGGAGATGATCTTTGGCTTGTCTGTAACATTCTCACAATCCTCCGCATATGTCGCTCCTGGATTTTTCTTGGCCTGTCAGACCTGGGTTTTACAGCAACTGTGCCTGTGGCCTTCCATTTCCTCATTCCATTCCTTACAGTTGGAACTGACAGTTTAAACCTCTGAGATGCTTTTTGTAGCCTTCCCCTAAACCCTGATACTGAACAATCTTTGTTTTAGATCTTTAGAGAGTTGCTTTGAGGATCCCATGCTGTCACTCTTCAGAGGAGAGTCAAACAGAAGCGCAACTTGCAATTGGTCACCTTAAATACCTTTTCTCATGATTGGACACATCTGCCTATGAAGTTCAAGGCTTAACGAGCTAATCCGACCAATTAGGTGTTGCCAGTAATCAGTATTGAGCAATTACATGCATTCTAATTAGCAAAATTACAAGGGTACTCAAATTTTTGCACAGCCAGTTTTTTCACATTTGATTTAATTTCATACAACTGAATACTGCTTCACTAAAAATTTTTGTTCAGAAAACAGCCCAGTACTCAGATGTTCCTGGGAAATGAAAGACTTACCACTGTTATCTTATTTGTTGAAAGCGGAGTAAATTATTATGCAGCCTGAGAGGGGTTCCCAAACTTTTTCATATGACTGTGTTTATATAGGGAGGGCAGGTAAGTAGTCAGTGGGTATATATATATATATATATATATATATATATATATATATATATATATATATATATATATATATATATGTGTGTGTATTGAGTGCAGTATTTTTTCGTTATTTTGTACACATTTTCCCTGCACCCCGGCATGCTGTGTTTTGGTTTGGTGAGTTCTCCTCCATGTTCCATATATATATATATATATACAGGGGGCAGGTAAGTAGTCAGGGGGGTGATACACAGTAAGACTGGGGTTGTTGGATTCCTCAGTTATTCCCTCCCCGCAGAGCTGATGGAAATCCCAATAGGAAGAGGAGCCCAAATCCCCCCCTTCCCCAGTACCTCCCAGTATCTCCGGGGCTCAGTCCCTGCAGAGAGAGAAGAGAATTTCCCGGGTCAGTCCGTTCCCTTTTTCTCCCGACGCAGCGGAGGGGGAGGATTTGGATCTTATTTCCCATTATGAGGGGGGGGATTCAGTCCTGAACAGTAACCAGACCCTCCGCTTTGCTTTTCCATCTTTTCCTGACGTCTCCGAGTTGTTGGTGAGATTTCCTGGGAGAGTCTCCAACCCCTGCACCTGGTTCCCTTTGGATGTGGTTGGGATTTCGCATGGATCTCTGCTCATAACCTGAAGTGCCGACCCCTCTCTCTCCTCCAGGTTAGTGCGACCTCCTCTGCTCTGTCTACTCCCTGTACCCCTGGGGCCAATCTACAGCAACACTATTAGCCCCCCCATTACTAACTGTGAGTCTTACTGAAGGTCACCCTTTCCCCCCATCCCATCAGCACTTTTAGGGGTCTCCATGTTCTTTACCCCTCAGCATCTCTGCACCACTGCCCCCCAGGGCTCCTTTATCCCAATCAACAACAAATCTACAGTTTAATAATGTTGTGAATGTTGAACTTGACACTGAGTATCTTTTTTCAGCCTTAGCTGCTATGTATCAGTAGAGTATCTGTGGTGTATCTGTAGAGTATCAGTAGAGTATCAGTGGTGTATTAGTAGAGTATCAGTAGAGAATCAGTAGATTATCCGTGGTATATTAGTAGAGTATTAGTAGAGTATTAGTAGAGTATTAGTAGTGTATCAGTACAGTATCAGTAGGGTATTAGTAGAGTATTAGTAGTGTATCAGTACAGTATGATGAGTAGGGTATTAGTAGAGTATTAGTAGTGTATCAGTACAGTATGAGTAGGGTATTAGTAGTGTATCAGTACAGTATCAGTGGTGTATCTGTGGTGTATCAGTAGAGTATCAGTAGAGTATCAGTAGAGAATCAGTAGAGTATCAGTGGTGTATCAGTGGTGTTTCAGTCATGTATTAGTAGAGTATCAGTAGAGTATCAGTAGCGTATCAGTAGAGTATCAGTTGTGTATCAGTAGTGTATCAGTAGAGTATCAGTAGTGTATCAGTAGTGTATCAGTAGTGTATCAGTAGTGTATCAGTAGAGTATCAGTAGTGTATCAGTAGTGTATTAGTAGTGTATCAGTAGCGTATTAGTAGCGTATTAGTAGAGTATCAGTAGTGTATCAGTAGTGTATCAGTAGTGTATCAGTAGCGTATCAGTAGCGTATCAGTAGCGTATCAGGAGAGTATCAGTAGAGTATCAGTAGTGTATTAGTAGTGTATCAGTAGTGTATCAGTAGTGTATCAGTAGAGTATCAGTAGTGTATCAGTCGTGTATCAGTCGTGTATCAGTCGTGTATCAGTAGAGTATTAGTAGAGTATTAGTAGAGTATTAGTAGAGTATCAGTAGAGTATCAGTAGAGTATCAGTAGTGTATCAGTAGTGTATCAGTAGTGTATTAGTAGTGTATCAGTAGAGTATCAGTAGTGTATCAGTAGTGTATCAGTAGTGTATCAGTAGCGTATTAGTAGCGTATTAGTAGAGTATCAGTAGTGTATCAGTAGTGTATCAGTAGAGTATCAGTAGTGTATCAGTAGTGTATCAGTAGTGTATTAGTAGTGTATCAGTAGAGTATCAGTAGTGTATCAGTAGTGTATCAGTAGTGTATCAGTAGCGTATCAGTAGCGTATTAGTAGAGTATCAGTAGTGTATCAGTAGTGTATCAGTAGAGTATCAGTAGTGTATCAGTAGCGTATAAGTAGTGTATCAGTAGAGTAGAGTATCAGTAGAGTATTAGTAGAGTGTTAGTAGAGTATAAGTAGAGTATCAGTAGTGTATAAGGGCTTGGCTACTGTATAGGGGGAGCCGCACTTACACAGTTTTTATACCAAAACAGATTGGGTTGCTATGTGGCTCCTGACCTGCAAATGCACAAAAGAATGTGACGATTTGTTGCTGTTTGATCTCCAAATGCAGACGGTTCCTACTTGACTCATCCCCATGTACAAGCCACACATTTCTCCAAGGGGGGGGGGTGGAAAACAGAGAAAAACGAGAAGATATTCATGGTTTGCTCCATGATAATAGTAATGCTCACACACACACACAGGCTTGAGATCTTGGGAAATGTATGTGTTGGATTTTTAAATGTCACAGAACTACAACTCTCATAAAGGATACACCATCTTTGCAGCTGTGTTGGGGTAGTTTGTATCTGCTGCATGATTAGACTATGGTACAGCCCATTTTATATTAGAGGACCCTGGGCCCCGTACACTGAAAATGTCATGGTTAAAGTAAAAAATATGAATTTATTAGGAACCTCAAGGTAAGTGGATCTCCCCCAGTACTTACCCAGGTACAGAGCTCTGATTCTCTCTACTTCCTGCTCCTGGGCTGTTCTCTTTCCCATGGTCAGACAGGAACCTCCCCCTGGGTAAGTGAATCCAATCTCCCCCAGTACTTACCCAGGTACAGAGCTCTGATTCTCTGTACTTCCTGCTCCTGGGCTGTTCTCTTTCCCATGGTCAGACAGGAACCTCCTCCTGGGTAAGTGAATCCAATCTCCCCCAGTACTTACCCAGGTACAGAGCTCTGGTTCTCTGTACTTCCTACTCCCGGGCTGTTCTCTTTCCCATGGTCAGACAGGAACCTCCCCCTGGGTAAGTGAATCCAATCTCCCCCAGTACTTACCCAGGTACAGAGCTCTGATTCTCTGTACTTCCTGCTCCTGGGCTGTTCTCTTTCCCATGGTCAGACAGGAACCTCCCCCTGGGTAAGTGAATCCAATCTCCCCCAGTACTTACCCAGGTACAGAGCTCTGATTCTCTGTACTTCCTGCTCCTGGGCTGTTCTCTTTCCCATGGTCAGACAGGAACCTCCCCCTTGGTAAGTGAATCCAATCTCCCCCAGTACTTACCCAGGTACAGAGCTCTGATTCTCTGTACTTCCTGCTCCTGGGCTGTTCTCTTTCCCATGGTCAGACAGGAACCTCCCCCTGGGTAAGTGAATCCAATCTCCCCCAGTACTTACCCAGGTACAGAGCTCTGATTCTCTGTACTTCCTGCTCCTGGGCTGTTCTCTTTCCCATGGTCAGACAGGAACCTCCCCCTGGGTAAGTGAATCCAATCTCCCCCAGTACTTACCCAGGTACAGAGCTCTGATTCTCTGTACTTCCTGCTCCTGGGCTGTTCTCTTTCCCATGGTCAGACAGGAACCTCCCCCTGGGTAAGTGAATCCAATCTCCCCCAGTACTTACCCAGGTACAGAGCTCTGATTCTCTGTACTTCCTGCTCCTGGGCTGTTCTCTTTCCCATGGTCAGACAGGAACCTCCCCCTGGGTAAGTGAATCCAATCTCCCCCAGTACTTACCCAGGTACAGAGCTCTGATTCTCTGTACTTCCTGCTCCTGGGCTGTTCTCTTTCCCATGGTCAGACAGGAACCTCCCCCTGGGTAAGTGAATCCAATCTCCCCCAGTACTTACCCAGGTACAGAGCTCTGATTCTCTGTACTTCCTGCTCCTGGGCTGTTCTCTTTCCCATGGTCAGACAGGAACCTCCTCCTGGGTAAGTGAATCCAATCTCCCCCAGTACTTACCCAGGTACAGACCTCTGATTCTCTGTACTTCCTGCTCCTGGGCTGTTCTCTTTCCCATGGTCAGACAGGAACCTCCCCCTGGGTAAGTGAATCCAATCTCCCCCAGTACTTACCCAGGTACAGAGCTCTGATTCTCTGTACTTCCTACTCCCAGGCTGTTCTCTTTCCCATGGTCAGACAGGAACCTCCCCCATGGTAAGTGAATCCAATCTCCCCCAGTACTTACCCAGGTACAGAGCTCTGATTCTCTGTACTTCCTGCTCCTGGGCTGTTCTCTTTCCCATGGTCAGACAGGAACCTCCCCCTGGGTAAGTGAATCTCCCCCAGTACTTACCCAGGTACAGAGCTCTGATTCTCTGTACTTCCTGCTCCTGGGCTGTTCTCTTTCCCATGGTCAGACAGGAACCTCCCCCTGGGTAAGTGAATCCAATCTCCCCCAGTACTTACCCAGGTACAGAGCTCTGATTCTCTGTACTTCCTGTACAGAGTTGTTCAGCCCTGGACTGGGGACTGGGAAGGGTTAAGTGTTCGTACATTCCAGTGTAATTATCAGACACCTGTGGTTATTGGGGGGGCAGAAGACTGAAGCAGAGGGGGCAGGGCAGTATTCTTGTTACATAATTAACTGTCTTGGTGCCAATTAGAGCTGATTAAAGAGAAAGTTAACCCATAGGGGCTCTTATATTATAAGATATTAATATTATTAGATATAATTATTATTGTAATCTATATAATGTGTCCACTAACTTGGGGGCCCTTGACCTGACCATTCCTCCTGCCCCCACACTTTGGGCTCTATAGGTGGGACACTCACCAGCTGCCACAGGACAGACCTGAATGATCTTGTATAGAAAAACTCTGCACCCCCTATTATTTGTCTTAAAGGGGAACTAAACGCTAAAAATGAATTTGGCTAAAAATGTCCTGTTTTCTATAGTGAACTTATTGCACGAGGCTAAAGTTTGAGCTTGTCAATAGCAGCAATGATCCAGGACTTCAAACTTGTCACAGGGGGTCACCATCTTGGAAAGTGTCTGTGACACTCACATGCTCAGTGGGCTCTGATTGGCTGTTGAGAAGCTAAGCTTAGGGCTCGTCACTAATTATCCAGCAGCAGAAAATGAGCTTCCCTGGCTGTAATATAAGCTGATGCTACAGGTTTGCTGATTATTCAATTCTGATGCTAATTGCACTGGTTTCTGTGCTGCCATGTAGTAATTATGTGTATTAATTACTAATCAGCCTTATATTGTGACATTTCTATTCTATGTGTACTGTATATTGTGAGTGGCTCCCTAAGCTCAATAAGTGACAGCAGCACAGAGCATGTGAATCAGTGAATCAGCAGAAAAGAAGATGGGGAGCTACTGGGGCATCTTTACTGCTAAAGGGCTGTGGTTGCCTTGGGCTGATGCAGAAGCACAAAACATCATGTACAACATTTCTAGCTACTTCTTTAGTTAGGCTTTAGTTCCCCTTTAAAGTCTCCCTCTGCTGGTGGCATCTGGGTTAATACTTGGCACCTGGTTGTTAAACATGTCCTCGGGTGCCAGTGTTATAAACTTGGCATTTACTGGGTTATCTGAGTCAAAATAACAGGTATGTGGACCCCAACCTTATCTAAAGAATGGGGTGAAGGGAATCTACACAATGAGGAACCACAGATGGAGCCTGCCCAGACAGAGGCGAAGGTAAGGGGTATTCCCGGTACTCAATGAGTTAATTTGTCCACTCCCTGAGTGCCTTGCATCTAACCCCCCATAGGCCGCAGCCCCCCAGTTCATAAAGAGGTGACACATACCTACCTCCCAACTGTCCCGTTTTTCGCTGGACAGTCCCGTTTCTGACAGCTCAACCTGCAGTCCCGGATTTATACTGAAATGTCCCGACTTTCTCTTTGTTCTCCTGCACTGAACAGCCAGAAAAAGATACAATTTCTGAAACAATTCTGAAACTTAATTGGCTTTTGGCAGAGAGCCCAGAATAGTGGCAGGGGCACTTGGATAATTTTGTAACAATTTAAGATGAGCAAAGAAACAATTTAAGAAGCAGGTCTCTTGGGGAAACTGTGACTTGCAGCTTAAAGGTCAATTCACATTCATTAACAAAACTGTCATAACACATAAAAATCACAGAAATGTGCTCAAACTTTTATAACCTGCCAAATTTTCTAAAATTAACGTGGTAATTAGGGGGTGTGGCCACAAAAACAGGCATGGTCAAAAAATGTCAACGAGATCCACAAGGCCAAATTTTTTTTCCGTCTTTCACTGTCTAAGGGAATCAATATGGCACCTCCTCTCATATGTATAAATACAAATATACAGAGAAGGAATGTTCTGGGCACACAATAAGCTATACCCTCATACTGTACTGTCTAAGGGAATCAATATGGCACCTCCTCCTCCCATATGTATAAATACAAATATACAGAGAAGGAATGTTCTGGGCACACAATAAGCTATACCCTCATACTGTACTGTCTAAGGGAATCAATATGGCACCTCCCTCCTCCCATATGTATAAATACAAATATACAGAGAAGGAATGTTCTGGGCACACAATAAGCTATACCCTCATACTGTACTGTCTAAGGGAATCAATATGGCACCTCCTCCTCCCATATGTATAAATACAAATATACAGAGAAGGAATGTTCTGGGCACACAATAAATTATACCCTCATACTGTACTAAGGGGGATTAAAGGAAAACTAACCCGTGCCCATTACAATATTAATACACTATTGCTCAGCAGACAGAGGGGAAGGTGCTGGGAGTTCCGTGTAGATGAGCAGATAGCGAGTTCCTTCATGTGAAGCCAAAATGAATTCCATCCCCGCGGGTGAGGGAAATTCTTCTCTCGGTGCAACTGGGGGGGGGGGCAGGAGGGGGATGAGATGGAAGATGTGGAATAGTTAAGTCTCATGTCCCCACTGTCCGGGGGTTGGACCTCAAATGCAAAGGGGGCACAGTGACCCCAATATGTCTAAACTCACATTCCAGCAGCTCATTCAACTACAGGTGATGTTTCACTGCAACTCCCAGCACCCAGCCGACAGGCCAAGGTCTCGGACTCCCCCCATTTATGTCCTGTTATCTCCGATTCCACTCCCTGCAACTCCCTCCTGTCCTTATATTCACTCTGATGAGCTGCTGGTCCTACTAAATATAAGCACTCACCCCAAATCTCCCCCTAACTGACCTTCAGACTGGGCCCCCTTAGCTCATAACAAGGTTACAGATATATAGAAACATTGGGGTGTCACCCTGCTATAGTTCCAGGGGTACCCAGGGTACAAATAAGCACTCACCCCAAATCTCCCCCTAACTGACCTTCAGACTGGGCCCCCTTAGCTCATAACAAGGTTACAGATATATAGAAACATTGGGGTGTCACCCTGCTATAGTTCCAGGGGTACCCAGGGTACAAATAAACACTCACCCCAAATCTCCCCCTAACTGACCTTCAGACTGGGCCCCCTTAGCTCATAACAAGGTTACAGATATATAGAAACATTGGGGTGTCACCCTGCTATAGTTCCAGGGGTACCCAGGGTACAAATAAGCACTCACCCCAAATCTCCCCCTAACTGACCTTCAGACTGGGCCCCCTTAGCTCATAACAAGGTTACAGATATATAGAAACATTGGGGTGTCACCCTGCTATAGTTCCAGGCGTGCCCCCCTCCCTGTGAGCCAATAAGCAATGACACAATTAAAATTGTAATTAATGGACAGGAACAATCAGTTTGGCGGCACAGATTAAAGGGATACTGTCATGAGAAAAACATTTATTTCAAAACACATCAGTTAATAGTGCTACTCCAGTAGAATTCTGCACTGAAATCCATTTCTCAAAAGAGCAAACAGATTTTTTTATATTCAATTTTGAAATCTGACATGGGGCTAGACATATTGTCAATTTCCCAGCTGCCCCTGGTCATGTGACTTGTGCTCTGATAAACTTCAGTCACTCTTTACTGCTGTACTGCAAGTTGGAGTGATATCACCCCCTCCCTTTCCCCCCCAGCCGCCAAACAACAGAACAATGGGAAGGTAACCAGATAGCAGCTCCCTAACACAAGATAACAGTTGCCTGGTAGATCTAAGAACAACACTCAATAGTAAAATCCAGGTCCCACTGAGACACATTCAGTTACATTGAGAAGGAAAAACAGCAGCCTGCCAGAAAGCATTTCTCTCCTAAAGTGCAGGCACAAGTCACATGACTTGGGGCAGCTGGGAAACTGACAATATGTCTAGCCCCATGTCAGATTTCAAAATTGAATATAAAAAAATCTGTTTGCTCTTTTGAGAAATGGATTTCAGTGCAGAATTCTGCTGGAGTAGCACTATTAACTGATGTGTTTTAAAAAAAAACATGTTTTCTGATGACAGGATCCCTTTAATAATCTTTTGGTGTTAGTTACCCTTTAAGAAGCAACATTATTTGCTTTGCAGGACCCCTTGTTCTCCCCGTACCCCCCATTCAGTCCCAGGCTGATCACATTTATCACTAAACTCATTATTCTCACCCTGTTGCGCTCTGTTCTCTTTTGAAGGGGAAGTCCACCCAAAAAAGTGTTTTTTTTTTTTACTGTAATAAAAGAAAATACAAAAAAGGCCTCATTCTTGTTGCCTAATTACTAATTTTATTGCCAATAATCCTGTAGCCACGTCTGGAGAAGCACAGGGCTCCCGGCCTGGTCCTAATGGGTCAAAGTCAATGATCTCAGAACTAGAGACTCAGTAGAGTGAGCGTCAGTGACCTCTGCTGGATTTATCTTGTAATTGCACCTGATGGTGGAACTGCAGCTCCCTGGGGGTCGGACACTTAAGGTTTGAAGGCACCAGTCTCGGTGCACCAGCAGTTTCATCCTTGCTTTACTGTAACAGAGTCATCAGATTGCCTTTATTTGAGTGCCGGTTACAGATTTATTCAGAGTTATCAGGGTATCTGGGAGTTGGGCCACTATTTCACACATTATTTTTACCTTATAAATCAACTCCCTGTTTTAGGTGAAGATGATGATCTGGTTTCTGATTGGCTTCCTTCTCCCACTGGCAATTTTTGCACCCCCCCCACCCATCAACCGATTGGCGCTGTTCCCAGATAAAAATGCCTGGTGTGAAGCCAAAAACATCACTCAGATTGTGGGGCACAGCGGCTGCGAGTCCAAATCCATCCAGAACAGGTGAGACCTCCATGTTATTAGGAACTTATAACCATATATGGGCACAAGGCTGCAGGCTGAGTTATACAGGGAACTCTGAGTATCACTCATGTATTATAAGGGATAATGTACCCCCTACTGTAAATGATAAGGATATTAGAAGTCACTGAGGGGTTGATCTGTGACCATATAAAGGCACAAGGCTGCAGGCTGAGTTATACAGGGAACTCTGAGTATCACTCATGTATTATAAGGGATAATGTACCCCCTACTGTAAATGATAAGGATATTAGAAGTCACTGAGGGGTTGTTCTGTGACCATATAAAGGCACAAGGCTGCAGGCTGAGTTATACAGGGAACTCTGAGTATCACCCATGTATTATAAGGGATAATGTACCCCCTACTGTAAATGATAAGGATATTAGAAATCACTGAGGGGTTGTTCTGTGACCATATAAAGGCACAAGGCTGCAGGCTGAGTTATACAGAGAACTCTGAGTATCACTCATGTATTATAAGGGATAATGTACCCCCAGCTGTGAATTATAAGGATATATTTAGTATCTTTCTTATTGATCTGAAGCTCATGGTGTGGGAAGAGCTGACTACAGTATTTAACTAGTATGTGGCTCCTCTATTCAGTCAGTAGGGGGTGGTAGTGATGCATTTCTCACATTATTGCCATTCATTGGCTGTGTCCCCTGCAGGGGAAGGTAAGTACTGCAGTTGACACTCACTGTTTCCTTTCAGAGCCTGCCTGGGTCAGTGTTTCAGTTACAGTGTCCCCAATACATTTCCTCAGTCTACAGAGTCGTTGATCCATTGTGACTCCTGCATGCCCATTGATTCCGTTTGGGATGTGGTAAGTACCTGACTGGTACCTGTACTTGTTACTGCTGTACAAAGCCACCAGCTTGTAGCATGTGACCCAGTGGGCAGGACTAGAACACTTTCATGGCAGCTAAAGGGAGGGGGGCAAGAAGTCTGTGACTCAAGTAGTAGGTGGGGCTAGAATTATAATGGCATCTTAAGGAGGAGGGGCAAGAAGTCTGTGACTCAAGTAGTAGGTGGGGCTAGAATTATAATGGCATCTTAAGGGGGAGGGGCAAGAAGTCTGTGACACAAGTAGTAGGTGGGGCTAGAATACTAATGAAATCTTATGGAGGAGGGGCAAGAAGTCTCTGACTCGAATAGTAGGTGGGGCTAGAATACTAATGAAATCTTAAAGGATAAGTAAACCTTTTAAATAAGTCAATGTAAAATGGATGAGGGGGCTATTCTAAGCACTTTTATTATTTACATTCATTATTTATTTTTTTTCTATTCCAAGATATTAAGGGATACATGTACTGTTAATATGAATGAATTTTGTTACAACAGCGCCACCTGCTGGTCAGTTTCCCACCAGTCTGACCAGCAAGTAGTCAAGGAAGTTGTCAGGAGAAAGAAAGAGGCTGATGTTCTTCTGCTTAGGAAAGATGTGAGAAAGGTTTCTAATTTTATTCCTAAGCAGAAGAACATCAGCCTCTTTCTTTCTCCTGACAACTTCCTTGACTACTTGCTGGTCAGACTGGTGGGAAACTGACCAGCAGGTGGCGCTGTTGTAACACAATTCATTCATATTAACAGTACATGTGTCCCTTAATATCTTGGAATAGAAAAAAAAAAATAATGAATGTAAATTATAAAAGTGCTTAGAATAGCCCCCTCATCCATTTTACATTCACTTATTTAAAAGGTTTAATTATCCTTTAAGGAGGAGGGGCAAAAAGTCTGTGATTGGGGCTAGAAGTCTCTGATAGCAACTTGAGGGGAGGAGCAAGAAGTCTGTGACTCAAGCAGTGGGTGGGACTAGAATCTCTTGCTGATATCTATCCCTTCATGCGGCAGGTGACCCTGGAGTGTCCGGACAATGAGGATTTCCCGCGGGTGGACAAATTGGTGGAGAAGATCTTGCAGTGCAGTTGTCAGGCGTGTGGGAAGGAGGGGGCCATGTTTAATGTGTATCTGAACACGGCAGAAGACTCGCCAGCAGAAAGCCTGGGGCACCATCAGCATCGGCCTCCGGCGCGGGAAGACGATTTACCAGCCCAGTCGGAGCGGGAAGGGGAAAGTGAAGAGTGATAGCTCCATGGACAAGTATCACAACTCTTATTGTCTTAAAGGCACAGATCCCTCCCTCGCTGCCAGAACAGCACCAGGAACCCAACTTCAATCTTCAGAAAATCCGCTTGTGTTACCCCTGGGGGGTGAATAAGGAGCCCCCGCAAATCCTGATTGCAAAGCAGAGGTGGCGGAATTGGATATTTATCAGCGTTGCCATGGCGACAGCTTTTCTCTTTTAAGCGCCATTGGTGGACAATGCAATATGGCTGCCTGCCCGTAGCTCTCCTGTTTACTAGACGCAGCCATTGCTGTATAAAGTGTGACTGTCCTGTTACTCATACCACTTACGTGTTGTGTCTGTGGCACCTTCATCCCCACAGGAGCTTGTAAGGAACCTGCCCAAATAGTGGCCCCTCATACAAACTGTGCAAATGCTCCAGACCTAGCGTCATGCTGAGACCACTGGGAATGGCCACTAGAAAATTCATTTAATCTTCCAATTTTCTCCCCAGACCTTTCAGTTCTTCTGGGCTGTTCTCTATCCCATTAGCAGACAGGAGGCGGAGCCTGGACGTCAATGAGAAGCCAATTCAGGGCATTTTTCATTGCATTGATCTGTCTGATCAGTGGAAATGAGGAGATAGAGCTTTGGACACTAGAGGGAGCCCTTGGTTCAGCCTACAGTGATCAATGCAAAGGGAAGCGTTATCAATCAGAGCCAAGGTCTCCCTGACTATGGGAAAGAGAGCAGCCAAGTAACAGGAGATACAGAGACGGTGTTCCTGTCTGAACGTTGGAAAGAGAGCAGCCCAGGAACAAGAAGCACAGAAAGTTTGAGTTCTCTACCTTGTCTAGTATTGAGATGATCAGGTCAATTGTCTGGGGGAGGTTCCAGTATGACCAAGGGAAAGAGAGCAGCCCAGGAACAAGAAGCACAGAATGTCTGAATTCCCTATCTTGTCTAGTATTGGGATGATCAGGTCAATCGTCTGGGGGAGGTTCCGGTATGACCAAGGGAAAGAGGGCAGCCCAGGAACAAGAAGCACAGGAATTCTGAGTTCTCTACCTTGTCTAATATTGGGATGATCGGGTCAATCATCTGGGGGAAGTTCCAGTATGACCAAGGGAAAGAGAGTAGCCCAGGAACAAGAAGCACAGAAATTCTGAGATCTGTACCGTGTCTAGTATTGGGATGATCAGGTCAATCATCTGGGGGAGGTTCTAGTCTGACCAAGGGAAAGAGAGCAGCCCAGGAACAAGAAGCACAGAAAGTCTGAGTTCTCTATCGTGTCAAGTATTGGGATGATCAGGTCAAACTTCTGGGGGAGGTTCCTGTATGACCAAGGGAAAGAGAGCAGCCCAGGAACAAGAAGCACAGCAATTCTGATATCTGTATTGTGTCTAGTATTGGGATGATCAGGTCAAACATCTGGGGGAGGTTCCGGTATGACCAAGGGAAAGAGAGCAGCCCAGGAAGTCAGAACTCCACATATGAGTAAAGTCTTAGGTTTACTCTGCATTCACTTACCCTGGAGGAGGTTCTTGGTTGTTGTAATGAGAACCTGATCTCATGAGGCCTCGGGTGAGAGGGGTGAGACTCCCCAACCTCAGGGTGGGCTGATTGGGAAGACTATGTCTATATGTCCCAGTGTTATAGTGATTATCTGCACTGGGAGGTAACTGGCATGGTGGGAGGGGCAATGCTGGTTGGAAAACCCCAGCGAATAAAACATGATCAGCCTTTAAAGGGAAAGTTTACATTGAATTGGACTTTAAGTAACATTTTGTGTTACTGGTTGGAGTTAAAGTGCCGTTCGGTTACTAGGGTGCCTCCCCCTATGCAATATCATATCCTTCCATATTAAATGACCAAGTGAAACCAACCAATGTAAATTGCCAGTTTCACCAAATGACTGTTTAGTGCAGGGATCCCCAACCTTTTGAACCCGTGAGCAACATTCCGATGTAAAAAGAGTTGGGGAGCAACACAAGCATAAAAAATGTTCTTGGGGTGCCAAATAAGGGCTGTGATTGGCCATTTAGTAGCTCCTATGTGGATTGTCAACCTACATTGAGGCTCTGTTTGGCAGTGCACCTGGTTTTTATACAACTAAAACTTGCCTCCAAGTCTGGAATTCAAAAATAATAGTCTGCTTTGAGGCCACTGTGAGCAACATCCAAGGAGTTGGAGAGCAACATGTTACTCACGAGCTACTGGTTGGGGATCACAGGTTTAGTGGATCCTGTACATGTAGAACTTGGAGCTTTTGTTTGTTATTGGCTAAAAACTCTGCTGTGTTCAACCATCTTGTATCTAATGTCTAAACAAAGCACCGCCCATTCTATTCATTTTTTTTCTCAGTTAATATGAATGTATAACAGGAGCGCGCTCTGCTGGTGAACTTTAAGTGCTGAAGCAGGAAGTGTCTATTCTTAGCTCCGTCTTCTGATATAATAGGACCGAGCAGAGGAGGCTCAGGAGATGCTTCCCCCATCAATAACTTTATCTTTTGTTATTCTGTGCAGGCCATGCCCAACTGAACAGCAGAGGGTGCTCCTGTAATACACTGATAATATTAGACGTGCAAAAACTGCCAACCTCTCAGCAATTTTATTTGGAGGACTGCTCCACATTGAGTACTTTTCTTCCCATGGTCATTCAGTTTATTATCACCCCCCCCCCTTGTGCTAATCCCAGATAAGTTCTATTCTTACATCCTACTCTTAGTGCTGCTTCTCCTGAGTCTGAATGAGGCTTCTCCTGGTTCTGGCCAGTGCTTTTCCTTGGTCTGGGTGGAGATTCTCTTGGATTTGGTTGGAGCTTCTCTTGAGTCTGGGCGGTACTTCTCATAGATCTTGGTGGAACTTCACCTGAGTGTGGGTGTTGCTTCTCATGGGTCTGGGTGGAGCTTCTTCTTAGTCTGGGCGGCTTCTCCTGGGTCTTAATGGAGCTTCTCCTGGGTCTGGGCTGTGCTTCTCCTCTTAATGGAGCTTCTCCTGAGTCTGGGTGGAGCTTCTCCTGGGTCTGGGGCGGTGCTTCTCCTGGGTCTGGGTGGAGCTTCTCCTGGGTCTGGTTGGACTGGAGCTTCTCCTGAGTCTGGGTGGACTGGAGCTTCTCCTGAGTCTGGGTGGAGCTTCTCCTGGGTCTTATGGAGCTTCTCCTGAGTCTGGGTGGAGCTTCTCCTGGGTCTGGGTGGAGCTTCTCATGGGTCTGATTGGAGCTTCTCCTGGGTCTGGGTGGAGCTTCTCCTGGGTCTGGGTGGACTGGAGCGTCTCCTGAGTCTGGGTGGAGCTTCTCCTGGGTCTGGGTGGAGCTTCTCCTGGGTCTGGGCGGTGCTTCTCATGGGTCTGGGTGGAGCTTCTCCTGGGTCTGGGCAGTGCTTCTCCTGGGTCTTAATGGAGCTTCTCCTGGGTCTGGGCAGTGCTTCTCCTGGGTCTTAATGGAGCTTCTCATGGGTCTAGGTGGAGCTTCTCATGGGTCTGGGTGGAGCTTCTCCTGTCTCTGGGCGGTGCTTCTCCTGTGCAATACTGGGTGCATCTAAACCACTGTCTAAAAGCACATTTTGCCTGGATCCATATTGTACAGATTTTGGCCTAAATTTACAGATCTTTAAAGAATTCTCCCCTTTATGTCTCTGATGATAACAGGTGGGTCAGATCTGTTTCTTGGCATCACACTGTGTCCCTACAATCCCCCCAATAACAATAGGATCCCGATCACTAAAACACCTGCCTACTCATATTTTAGGGGTGGGGGTGACCCAGTAATAAGGGAGACCTGACCCCCAAAAGTCAAAACCTAAAGCTTTCATTACATCCCCACATTGGGCTTTAATATAAGAACCTGAAACTCTGCGGCGCCCTCCTGTGACTGTGGGGGGCGCTGATGTTAAACCACTTGTGTCTCTCATTTACACACAGTAAAATAAATCATATCTATAATTAATATTGTCTTCTCTTTATTTCCAATCAGAAACAGAACAGTGTGTGGGTGCCGACTGTGTGCCCAATGTCTGTATGTGTCTTAAAGGGACTGTTTACCTTTAAATTAACTCTTAGTATGATGTAGAGATTGAAATTCTAAGACAATTTGCAATTTGTTTTCTTTTTTTATTATTTGTGGTTTTTGACTTATTTAGCTTTTTATTCACCAGTTCTCCAGTTTGTAATTTCCTCCATCTAGTTGCTAGGGTCCAAATTCCCCTTGCAACCATGCATTGATTTGAATAAGAGACTGGATTAGGAGAGGCCTGAATAGAAAGATGAGGAATAAAAAGTAGCAATAACAATACATTTGTAGCCTTACAGACCATTTGTTTTATAGAAGGGGTCAGTGACCCCCATTTGAAAGCTGGAAAGAGTCAGAAGGCAAATAATTCTAAAAAATGAAAACAAATTTGTCTGTCCGCTCATCCGTCTTTCTTTCTCCATCTGTCAATCTGTCTCATCAGTTCATCATGTATGATTGTCTGCAGCCAGTGGAATGATACATCTATAGGGGAAGACAGTAATTGCTGCTTTAACCCTTTAAGTGCCACAGAACGTAGAATCTACGTTCTGTGGATCAAAGGACCAAAGTGCCACAGATCGTAGATTCTACGTTCTGCAGCACTTCCGGGTTTGCGAGCGGAGGAGCGGCTGTTAGAGCCGCTCGCTCCGCTCCTTCACGATCCCCTGCCCCTAGACAACGAGCAGAGCAGGGGATCGTGTGGCCCCTGGGGCGCGATCGCCCAGGGGCCCCAAAGCAGCAGCAGGGACGCGTTTCCTATGCGTCCTGCTGCTGCCTGCGCCGCACTTCCGCCCAGCTCCGCCCCCACATGGCTGATGATCGTTGGAGCTGGAGATCTGCTGCGTGGGACCCTTTCTGATCGATCTGCAGCATCTACCCCAGGTAAGTGTAACATTTACACACACAAAAACACACAAACACACCAACACACACTTATTACAGTAATATACACTTACATTCACACTTACACACACTCACACATAGATTTTTGGGGATTGGGGGGGTCACACACACTCACAGCACCCATGTACACTTGCACACGCGCACATGCGCAAATAACATGCAATTTACCCGTTGTGCACACGCATATGTACATATATGGCTTTGTGGCTTTTTTTTTTTTTTTCTTATCGCATCGTCTCTTTTTGGGCTAAAAAAAATGTTTTATTGCCGTTCCGAATAGCGTATTCGCTAACCGTACTGTGCAATAGCTTTTGTATGTTATTTTGGTGGTTATATTGCAATTTTGGGTATTTTGGTGCATTTTTAGCCATTTTATTGAATTTTTAGCCATTTTATTGCATTTTCAGCTCTGCATTTGTGTTGTTCACTTGTTTCTGCCCGTATAATCGATTTGGCCCAGCTAAAATATTCAAACGGTAATTCTGGTGGCCGATTACACTAGTGTGAAAAAAAAAGCATTGATTTTTGTGGTTTTATTAGTTTTTGGTGATTTATTTGCATTTCACACTGTTCTGTGTTATTTTGTTTTGCCTATGTAAATTTTATCTACTATATATCCATTTGGGGGTCTCTGTGCGCCACATAGTTTGGTATATCTATGCATATTGGGCATCAAAGTGTTCAGTAGACCCCTGTCATTCATATTTAGGATGTTTTATGCTGATACGTTACGAAATGTGGGGCACATAATGGGGTAAAATTCAAGCTTTGTGACGATTTTCAGAAATTTGATAAAAACCGTTATGTTCAGCATTGCTTTGCAGTTTGGCAGTTTGCTGTAGAAACACTTATTTACCCATTTTGGATTCGTCAGAATGTGTACTTTCTGAAAATATATGGTTTTCTGGGGTCTCTGTACTGTTAGGGGGGTCTAATGTCGCATAATACACACACCAGGTGCTTATATTGCAGCAGCCAGCGCGTCAGCTGTGAAAATGTCTATACATATTGTCATTTGGGGGTCTCTGTGCGCAACATAGTTTGGTATATCTATGCATATTGGGCATCAAAGTGTTCAGTAGACCCCTGGCGCTCATATTTAGGATGTTTTATGCTGATAAGCTACGAAATGTGGGGCATATAATGGGGTAGAATTCAAGCTTTGTGACGATTTTCAGAAATTTGATAAAAACCGTTATGTTCAGCATTGCTTTGCAGTTTGGCAGTTTGCAGTAGAAACACTTATTTACCCATATTGGATTCGTCAAAATGTGTACTTTCTGAAAATATATGGTTTTCTGGGGTCTCTGTGCTGTTAGGTGGTCTAATGTCGCATAATACACACACTGGGTGGTTATATTGCAGCAGCCAGCGCGTCAGCCGTGAAAATGTCTATACATATTGTCATTTGGGGGTCTCTGTGCGCCACATAGTTTGGTATATCTATGCATATTGGGCATCAAAGTGTTCAGTAGACCCCATGCGCTCATATTTAGGATGTTTTATGCTGATAAGTTACGAAATGTGGGGCATATAATGGGGTAAAATTCAAGCTTTGTGACGATGTTCAGAAATTTGATAAAAACCGTTACGTTCAGCATTGCTTTGCAGTTTGACAGTTTGCAGTAGGAACACATATTTACCCATATTGGATTCGTCAAAATGTGTACTTTCTGAAAATATATGGTTTTCTGGGGTCTCTGTACTGTTAGGGGGGTCTAATGTCGCATATTACACACACCAGGTGCTTGTATTGCAGCAGCCAGCGCGCATCAGCCGTGAAAATGTATACACTATTGTCATTTGGGGGTCTCTGTGCGCCACATAGTTTGGTATATCTATGCATATTGGGCATCAAAGTGTTTAGTAGACCCCTGGCGTTCATATTCAGGATGTTTTATGCTGATAAGTTACGAAATGTGGGGCATATAATGGGGTAAAATTCAAGCTTTGTGACGATTTTCAGAAATTTGATAAAAACCGTTACGTTCAGCATTGCTTTGCAGTTTGACAGTATGCAGTAGGAACACATATTTACCCATATTGGATTCGTCAGAATGTGTACTTTCCGAAAATATATGGTTTTCTGGGGTCTCTGTACTGTTAGGGGGGTCTAATGTCGCATATTAGACACACCGGGTGCTTATATTGCAGCAGCCAGCGCGCGTCAGCCGTGAAAATGTATACACTATTGTCATTTGGGGGTCTCTGTGCGCCACATAGTTTGGTATATCTATGCATATTGGGCATCAAAGTGTTCAGTAGACCCCTGGCGTTCATATTCAGGATGTTTTATGCTGATAAGTTACGAAATGTGGGGCATATAATGGGGTAAAATTCAAGCTTTGTGACGATTTTCAGAAATTTGATAAAAACCGTTACGTTCAGCATTGCTTTGCAGTTTGACAGTTTGCAGTAGGAACACATATTTACCCATATTGGATTCGTCAGAATGTGTACTTTCTGAAAATATATGGTTTTCTGGGGTCTCTGTACTGTTAGGTGGTCTAATGTCGCATAATACACACACCGGGTGGTTATATTGCAGCAGCCAGCGCGTCAGCCGTGAAAATGTCTATACATATTGTCATTTGGGGGTCTCTGTGCCCCACATAGTTTGGTATATCTATGCACATTGGGCATCAAACTGTTTAGTAGACCCCTATGTTTATATTTAGGATGCTTTATGCTGGTAATGATACATGGACAATACGATGCTGGAAAGTTGAAGCTTTGAGGCAATTTTCAAAATATTTTACCAAAACCGCCAAATTTGGCAAAGCCTTGCGACTCAGTAGTTTGGGGCAGAAAGGCATGGGTACCCATTTTAGATTCTGTATAATGTGTACTTTCCAAAAATATATGGGTTTGGGGGGTAAACATATATTTCTGTGTTTTTACCCCACAAAAATGCAGTCAATGTGTTGATTTTTCATTAGCTGAAGTTACCCACAGGACTATTTGTATGCGCTAACTTCATTTTGGGGCCTCTAACTGCCATATACTTTGGTAAACCTATGCACAGTGGGCACCAAACTGTTTGGAAGACCCCTGGCAATCATATTTAGGGTGTTTTTTTTTGGTGCGTAACGATACGTGGGTGATATGGTGCTGAGAAGTTGAAGCTTTGAGGCAATTTTCAGATATTTCACCAAAACCGACAATTGTGGGAAAGCCTTGCGACTCAGTAGTTTGGAGCAGAAAGGCATGGGTACCCATTTTAGATTCGGTAGAATGTGTACTTTCCAAAAATATATGGGTTTGGGGGGTAAACATATATTTCTGTGTTTTTACCCCACAAAAATGCAGTCAATGTGTTGATTTTTCATTAGCTGAAGTTACCCACAGGACTATTTGTATGCGCTAACTTCATTTTGGGGCCTCTAACTGCCATATACTTTGGTAAACCTATGCACAGTGGGCACCAAACTGTTTGGAGGACCCCTGGCAATCATATTTAGGGTGTTTTTTTTTGGTGCGTAACGATACATGGGTGATATGGTGCTGAGAAGTTGAAGCTTTGAGGCAATTTTCAGATATTTCACCAAAACCGACAATTGTGGGAAAGCCTTGCGACTCAGTAGTTTGGAGCAGAAAGGCATGGGTACCCATTTTAGATTCGGTAGAATGTGTACTTTCCAAAAATATATGGGTTTGGGGGGTAAACATATATTTCTGTGTTTTTACCCCCACAAAAATGCAGTCAATGTGTTGATTTTTCATTAGCTGAAGTTACCCACAGGACTATTTGTATGCGCTAACTTCATTTTGGGGCCTCTAACTGCCATATACTTTGGTAAACCTATGCACAGTGGGCACCAAACTGTTTGGAGGACCCCTGGCAATCATATTTAGGGTGTTTTTTTTTGGTGCGTAACGATACATGGGTGATATGGTGCTGAGAAGTTGAAGCTTTGAGGCAATTTTCAGATATTTCACCAAAACCGACAATTGTGGGAAAGCCTTGCGACTCAGTAGTTTGGAGCAGAAAGGCATGGGTACCCATTTTAGATTCGGTAGAATGTGTACTTTCCAAAAATATATGGGTTTGGGGGGTAAACATATATTTCTGTGTTTTTACCCCACAAAAATGCAGTCAATGTGTTGATTTTTCATTAGCTGAAGTTACCCACAGGACTATTTGTATGCGCTAACTTCATTTTGGGGCCTCTAACTGCCATATACTTTGGTAAACCTATGCACAGTGGGCACCAAACTGTTTGGAGGACCCCTGGCAATCATATTTAGGGTGTTTTTTTTTGGTGCGTAACGATACATGGGTGATATGGTGCTGAGAAGTTGAAGCTTTGAGGCAATTTTCAGATATTTCACCAAAACCGACAATTGTGGGAAAGCCTTGCGACTCAGTAGTTTGGAGCAGAAAGGCATGGGTACCCATTTTAGATTCGGTAGAATGTGTACTTTCCAAAAATATATGGGTTTGGGGGGTAAACATATATTTCTGTGTTTTTACCCCACAAAAATGCAGTCAATGTGTTGATTTTTCATTAGCTGAAGTTACCCACAGGACTATTTGTATGCGCTAACTTCATTTTGGGGCCTCTAACTGCCATATACTTTGGTAAACCTATGCACAGTGGGCACCAAACTGTTTGGAGGACCCCTGGCAATCATATTTAGGGTGTTTTTTTTTGGTGCGTAACGATACATGGGTGATATGGTGCTGAGAAGTTGAAGCTTTGAGGAAATTTTCAGATATTTCACCAAAACCGACAATTGTGGGAAAGCCTTGCGACTCAGTAGTTTGGAGCAGAAAGGCATGGGTACCCATTTTAGATTCGGTAGAATGTGTACTTTCCAAAAATATATGGGTTTGGGGGGTAAACATATATTTCTGTGTTTTTACCCCACAAAAATGCAGTCAATGTGTTGATTTTTCATTAGATGAAGTTACCCACAGGACTATTTGTATGCGCTAACTTCATTTTGAGGCCTCTAACTGCCAGATACTTTGGTAAACCTATGAACAATGGCCACCAAACTGTTTGGAGGAACCCTGGCAATCATATTTAGGGTGTTTTTTCTTGGTGCGTAACGATACATGGGTGATATGGTGCTGAGAAGTTGAAGCTTTGAGGCAATTTTCAGATATTTCACCAAAACCGACAATTGTGGGAAAGCCTTGCGACTCAGTAGTTTGGAACAGAAAGGCATGGGTACCCATTTTAGATTCTGTAGAATGTGAACTTTCCAAAAATATATGGGTTTTGGGGGGTAAACATATATTTCTGTGTTTTTACCCCACAAAAATGCAGTCAATGTGTTGATTTTTCATTAGCTGAAGTTACCCACGGGACTGTTTGTATGCGCTAACTTCATTTTGGGGCCTCTAAATGCCAGATACTTTGGTAAACTTATGAACAATGGCCACCAAAATGTTCAGAGGAACCCTGGCAATCATATTTAGGGTGCTTTTTCTTAGTACGTAATGATACATGGGTGATATGGTGCTGAGAAGTTGAAGCTTTGAGGCAATTTTCAGATATTTCACCAAAACCGACAATTGTGGGAAGGCCTTGCGACTCAGTAGTTTGGAGCAGAAAGGCATGGGTACCCATTTTAGATTCTGTAGAATGTGTACTTTCCAAAAATATATGGGTTTTGGGGGGTAAACATATATTTCTGTGTTTTTACCCCACAAAAATGCAGTCAATGTGTTGATTTCTCATTAGATGAAGTTACTCACGGGACTGTTTGTATGCGCTAACTTCATTTTGGGGCCTCTAAATGCCAGATACTTTGGTAAACTTATGAACAATGGCCACCAAAATGTTCAGAGGAACACTGGCAATCATATTTAGGGTGCTTTTTCTTAGTACGTAATGATACATGGGTGATATGGTGCTGGGAAGTTGAAGTTTTGAGGCAATTTTCAGATATTTCACCAAAACCGACAATTTTGGGAAAGCCTTGCGACTCAGTAGTTTGGAGCAGAAAGGCATGGGTACCCATTTTAGATTCTGTAGAATGTGTTCTTTCCAAAAATATATGGGTTTGGGGGGTAAACATATATTTCTGTGTTTTTACCCCACAAAAAATGCAGTCAATGTGTTGATTTCTCAGTAGCTGAAGTAAAGTCCTGAACAATTTGGATGCGCTAACTTCATATTTGTGTCTCTAAATGCCAGATACTTTGGTAAACCTATGCATAATGGATATCAAACTGTTCAGTGGACCCCTGGCAATCATATTTCAGGTGCTTTTTCTTGGTACGTAATATAGTTTGGGATATGCGGAGCAGCAAAATAAAACCTTTGAAATGATTTTTCAAAATTTTGAATTTTATTTTGAAAAACCGCTATGTTCAGACAAGCTTTTCTGTTTGGTAGTTGGGAGTAGAGAGACATAGTTACCCATTTTGTAATCGGCAGAATGTGTACTTTTCAAAAATGTATGGTTTTCTGGGGTAAACCTATGGTTTCAGGATTTTTTGCCTTGGAATCTAAAGCATGCCGTTTTCTGCCTTAGTGCTTTCAAAATTCAGTAATATACTGCCGGGAGTTTTTGCTGTACAGAAATCCTAAATCTCCCTAAAACTATACATATCTGGTATTGGCACGTTCGAGAGACATAAGGCTTTCCAAATCAGTTGGATTTTCATCTGTAAAATGAAATATTTTTCTGGTATAAATTGATATACAATGAAAAATGGTAATTTTTCATTTTTTTTGTTATTTAGCACTATAAATTTTTTTGCACAGGTGGAAATACATGAAAACTCAGGCAGATTTAGAAAGCTCAGTTTCTACCGAAAAAAACAATGTATAGTTTTCCTAGGTAAACTATAGGTTTCCCCTCAGAAAATGCCCCTAAAGTGAGAGAGCACAAAATGCTTAAAAACGGCTGGCATTTCGCGTAACCAAAATGTGAAATTCTGCTGGCACTTAAAGGGTTAATTAGTTCCTAAAATAACCCTGCACTGAATATTGTTACTTTCTGCTGTATTATTAGAGCTTTAATCTCCGGCGCCCCAAGCTCCTCCATAACTGGCTCCGGAATTCTTCCTCTTCTCTTCTGAATTGTACCAACCCACCTAAATTCTGTTCCTCTGATGTAGCCCTAATAATGTATATAATAATATCATAATAATGTAATAATAAAGTATATAATAATATACCTGTAATAATAATAATGTATGTAATATAATAATAATGTATATATTAATATTATAATAATAATCTATATACTATAATAGTAACATAGTAAGTTAGGTTGAAAAAAAGACACACATCCATCAAGTTCAACCTTTTAACTTTTTTTAACCTGCCTAACTGCCAGTTGATCCA
Organism: Xenopus laevis; assembly: GCF_017654675.1. Lineage (NCBI taxonomy): Eukaryota > Metazoa > Chordata > Amphibia > Anura > Pipidae > Xenopus > Xenopus laevis. Next base: position 110,402,701 of record NC_054384.1, on the reverse strand, counting down.
GAGGAAGTCAAAAAAACTGAAGCCTCTCCAATTTGCCTCAGAGGGGGGGCAAAAATCCTTCCTGACTCCAAAATCAGACCAGTCCCTGGATCAACTTGTACTATGAGCTATCTCCCATATCCCTGTATTCCCTCACTTGCTAAACACCATCCAACCCCTTCTTATACCTATCTAATGTATCAGCCTGTACCCCTGATTCACTTCCCAGCTCTCCCTGTAACACCCCTTTCCCTCCTCTAATCTCATTGGCTCCCTCCTGTCTGCTGGGAGGAGCTACTGGTGAATCAAGCATCCGACCCTTCCTTGTACCTATCTAATGTATCAGCCTGTACCACTGATTCACTTCCCAGCTCTCCCTGTAACACCCCTTTCCCTCCTCTAATCTCATTGGTTCCCTCCTGTCTGCTGGGAGGAGCTACTGGTGAATAAAGCATCCGACCCTTCCTTGTACCTATCTAATGTATCAGCCTGTACCACTGATTCAGGGAGACAATTCCACATCTTCACAGCTCTCACTGTAACAAACCCCTTCCCAATATTTAGCTGGAACCTCTTTTCTTCTAATCGGAATGGGTGACCTTGTGTCAGCTGGAAAGACCTACTGGTAAATAAATCATTAGAGAGATTATTATATGATCCCCTTATATATTTATACATAGTTATCATATCTCCCCTTAACCGCCTCTTCTCCAGCGTGAACATCCCCAATTTGGCCAGTCTTTCCTCATAGCTAAGATTTTCCCTTTACCAGCTTAGTTGCCCTTCTCTGTCCCCTCTCTAATACAATAATGTCCTGTTTGAGTGATGGAGACAAAACTGTAGGGCATATTCTAGATGGGGCCTTACCAGTGCTCTATACAGTGGGACCCCCTCCTCCCGTGACTCTCTGCCCCATTTAATACAAGTCAAGACCTTATTTGCCCTTGATGCTGCTGACTGGCATTACTTGCTACAGACAAGTTTATTATCTACAAGGACTCCAAGCTCCGTCTCCATAATAATAATGTATATAATAATGTATATAATAATGTATATAATAGTAATGTATATAATAATAATGTATATAGGACAATGGACACCCATGTAGTGGCACCCACAGCCACATCTATGGCACATCACTAACCGGACAGCCTTGGGCCAGTGTAGGAAAGTCACAGTCTCCAGCATCTATAGGATTTGCCCTACAGTCCCACCTGTTTAATCCAACGCCCACACCTGACTGGGCACAGAGTGAACAGAGACTGGGCAGAAAGAGGCAAATGCTGTATTATATATATACTATACATTCTACAGTAATTCTTTCATAGGCTTTACTTCTCCTTTAATAAATAATCCTACTATATCTATATGGGGTGAGATTGTAAGGGGGAAGTAGTTGGCAGTGGGGAGCCAATGGGGCGACAGGCAGGACCCAGTCCAAGTGAAGGGGCTTTGGAAGGGGCTGGGCTTCATGGCAAAGGGGCTGGTTTTGGGGTATCAGGGGCGTGGCTAATCAGATGCATTGGGTTTAGTGGAGTAATAATTTCACTCCTATTCCCTGATATAGATCAGCTCTGGGATCATTACTTGCAGCTGATCGGCAGAGATTTCACTAACTGTCAGCTCATCATATTCATCTCAACGGCCCTTCCCTGCCGCTCATCCTCTAATCACACAATATTTAGTCGCTCCCAGCAGGGTCTATATTGAATTTCTCCCGTATCCAGGCTTCCTCCTGCCTATTAACTTAACCCTATATAGCGCAGCTTAACTGCAATGGGAAAAGATCAGACGAGGGTACGAGGAACCCGAACTGCGTTGTGTGTGTATAATAATCTGTTCCTCTGATTGTACCTTATTCTCTTACAGCTCTTCTCACCCATCCACTGGCCAGCCAGGCACTCACCCATCCATTGATTGGAATAAGAGACTGGACTATGAATAGGAGAGGGACTGAATAGAAAGATGTAGTCAGAAAAAGGTGAATAATTCAAATACTATAAAAATAAATAATGAAGACCAATTGAAAAGTTGCTTAGAATCAGCCTTTCTATAACATGCTAAAAGTGGAACCACATGGCATTTTTGGATCCCCCTGACTCCCCAAAATGGGCCCTCCGCTGTGGTTTATAAACGGCTTTCATTTTGGCAAAAACTGGATTATTCTTTTCCTACTGCGGCATGGAAAACCTTGAGACTTACTGCTAAGTATCTGCTACTTACCTCCAGGCTGCCCTTGTGATTAATGACTCCCCCTGCAAACGATTCCAGCAGGCGCCAATGATTAATTGGCGCAAATCCCATTAATGGTACAAATTGTATATACAGAACTAGAATCATTATTTCTCATCCTCCATGTGGTGCCCATTCTGCCCATCAGCACCACAAACACCCCAAAAGATCAACCCTGAACAATCCGGCAAGTTGCTTAAAATTAAATTTTCTTTAAATTTTGGGTTTACTTCCCCTTTAAATACAATGAAATCCCTATGAAGAAAGGATAAATTAGACTAAAATAGAACTGACTGAAAAGATCAACCCTGAATGTTATGACAGGGGTGGGAAAGGGGGATAACGGAGGGGTGGGGGGGAACGACTCTCCTCTTGTCATTTGCTCTTCTCGCTTCTCTATTCTTTTCCAGTCGACTTACACATTTCACATTTGCAGCCGCTGAAATGATTCACTGGAGATTAAAATCTGTCTCCGCCAGCTCCTCTCAGATTGTCACCAGCAGAACGGAGATCCCAGGCAATGGCAAGGAGACCTAGAGGCACCCTGGGGTAACACCCACCTATGGAACAGAGGAAAGGGAGAACAAAGGGGGAGAATCTAAAGGGAAGAATGAGTGAAATCGATGGGAAATATGAACAGGAACATGAGGAAGGGAGCAGAGCCAAGAGTGCAGCATGAATAATAGCAAGGCAGCTGGATTTACATAATGACAGAACATGAGGGAAATCTGTGGGAATATCATGGAAAAACACAAGTGAACAATTCAGATTAATAGGTGGAAGAGAGAAGGAGTTGGGGGAAACAGGAATGGGGGTGCAGGGGTGTAGGATCCATGGAGAAGACAGAAGCAAGTAAGTAGGAGAACTCTTCATCTGTCGGCTCATGGATGAACATTGGGATGGAAGGGACGACGCAGAGGTCTTCTCCCCATGGACCCAACATTTGGGTGGGCACCTTCCTGTGCTTGATCATTCTACTGACCACCTTGGGTAACTCTCTCCTCATCCTCCTCATCTTCACTCAGAGGTCACTTCGGAACACTTCTAATTACTTCCTGGTGTCTCTTTTCATGTCTGATCTCATGGTGGGACTGGTAGTCATGCCGCCGGCCATGCTGAATGAGCTCTATGGCAAATGGATCCTGGACGTGGACTTCTGCTGCATCTGGTACTCCTTCGACGTCATGTGCTGCAGTGCCTCCATCTTGAACCTTTGCGTCATCAGTTTGGACCGCTATTTGCTCATCATCTCCCCCCTGAAGTACAAACTGAGGATGACTTCTTGCCGGGCCCTCTGCTTGATTTTAGCCACGTGGACGTTGGCCGCCTTGGCTTCCTTCTTGCCCATTGAGATGGGGTGGCATGAGCAGGACTTTGATCTACAGCACATCAACATGACTTCTGGGGCAGAGGAGAAGCAATGCCGCCTCATTGTCAGTTTACCTTACGCCTTAGTGGCTTCTTGCCTCACTTTCTTCTTGCCTTCAGTAGCCATCTGCTTCACCTACTGTCGGATCCTCTTGGCTGCCCGGAAGCAGGCCCTCCAAGTGGCATCTCTGATAACCAACGTGCCCAGCGCATCCGAGGATCATGCACAGGTGAGTATCGTTCATTGCTTCGCTCTTCTGTATTAAGTCCAGGTAAGAGATGGAAGGTCTCAATGAGGAAGGTCACTGGGGAACTTGTATTATTTTTGAAAACACTATCTCTGTCCGGCTGTTTAGATTTTTTGCACTGCTGGCTCTGACTTCTGAAACAATAAACACTGTTTTCACAAGCAACCGCATCAGTAAATACTGTAAGTACTGGAAAGCTGCTTAGAATCATGTTTTCTTCTCCTTCAAGATCTAATGTTAAAAGCCCCAACTTATTATTATAATTTGAATATATAAATATTACTATTTCTTATAATGTTAAAGCAAGACTTTATTGGAGATGGAAGGAGACATTCCCGCAGGTGGTGCAGGTACAAGAGCACACGGAGTGAATACAGTGATTGCTATTATCCACACTCCATTCTGTGCCTTCAGGGCAGAATAAGCCGGCACTCTTTTGTTATATGTGAATGGGCAGTCACATTGTATAGGTCTATTATACGGGAAACCAGTCGAGTCCACTAAAAATAATCAATGGCACTAAGTCACAGAATTGCTCAAATAGCGAGAGCTCAGTCTCTTCTATCTGTGCACCATGATCTGCCACTGTATCACCCATCTCCTCTGGGCACCTGTGCACCATGACCTGCCTCCATATTACCCTTCTCTTCTGGGCACCTGTGCAACATGACCTGTCTCCATATTACCCTTCTCCTCTGGGCATCTGTGCACCATGACCTGTCTCCAAATTACGCATTTGTGCACCATGAACTGTCTCCATATTACCTGTCTCCTCTGGGCACCATGACCTGCCTTTATATTACCCTTCTCCTCTGGGCATCTGTGCACCATGATCTGCCTCTGTATCACCCATCTCCTCTGGGCACCTATGCACCATGACCTGTCTCCATATTACATGTCTCCTCTGTGCACCATGACCTGCCTCTGTCTTCCTTGACTCCTATGGGCATCTGGGCACCATGACCTGCCACCATACTACCCATCCTGTTCACAATGACCTGCCTCCATATTATTCATCTCTTCTGCTCACCTGTGCACCATGATCTGCCTTCTTATTCCCCATCTCCTCTGAGCACCTGGGCACCATGACCTAACTCTGTCCAAAATCCCTGTCCAGTTATAAACAATGACCTAGCTCTATATTAGCCATCTTCAGTGTGGCTGTTTTCAATCTTCTGTGTCCATCTGTGCTCCATGATTTATCACTGACTCTCTTATTGTTATTGTATTGTGGTTTTTTTCTTGGACAAAAATAAGACAACTGAGTTATAACAGACAAGTGGTCAATGAAATAACTTTAAATGGCACAGTCAAGTGTATGATAATCGGAAGCCAGCATATCCATTTTTAGGTCAAAAGTTCCAAAGGAGTGTTACCCATTGTACCCATTGAGTGGAGATAAAAACAAGAAGAAGCCATCTACATGTTCTAGTCCAGCCCACTGCGTCACACTCCATGCCCCTCCCACTTTTAATTTGCCATCAATGTCCTAGTCCCACCCACATTTCCACTTAATTCCCCACCCCCTATAAATGACTCTATTCCATAGGCGACACCTGATTATTACATACAGTCCCTAAGAAGGGAAAGTCCGAGTGGGCTGTGCCAGAGCATTAGGGTTAAGGATTATCACCCCTCCATGAGACTGAATGGAACTGAGGGCCCTGTTTAAAGGGACACACAGTAGCCGTGCAACAGACTTCCATCAACCCCAAATGCCCTTTTATTTGATTTATGCAAACACTGCTTTCTGTTATTGAATGGGAGGTGGGGTAGCCCCAAAAATGGCTGCTGATGTTACACACCTGTTCCACAAGTAAGAGGAAAGCAGAGAAAATGTACCTGTCCCAGTGCAAATTCAAATAAACAGTGAATGCCTCATATAGAAAACATTAAGGTACAAAGACTGTGTAACGATGATTTAATCAAGAGAAAATCATTTCCAAACGATAATTTGTTCAGCCAACAACGTTACTCAGATTTGTCCATTCTGCATCCAGTTAATAACATCCAGCTAATTATTAGCAATCTGTAATTCAGGATAAAGCCTAAATGTGGAAGAGATTCTGCCTTAATGTGTAGAATTTAATTCCATGTTTCAATACGGACAGTGTTTGTCTTTGGTTCCTCATTCTGTATTTACCCCTCACCTTTCACTCTGTCTGGGCAGGGTTCATCTTTGGTTCCTCATTCTGTATGTGCCCCTCACCTTCTCCTCTGTCTGGGCAGGGTCCATCTGTGGTTCCTCATTCTGTATGTGCCCCTCACCTTCTCCTCTGTCTGGGCAGGGTCCATCTGTGGTTCCTCATTCTTCATGTGCCCCTCACCTTCTCCTTTGTCTGGGCAGGGTCCATCTGTGGTTCCTCATTCTTCATGTGCCCCTCACCTTCTCCTTTGTCTGGGCAGGGTCCATCTGTGGTTCCTCATTCTGTATGTGCCCCTCACCTTCTCCTCTGTCTGGGCAGGGTCCATCTGTGGTTCCTCATTCTTCATGTGCCCCTCACCTTCTCCTTTGTCTGGGCAGGGTTCATCTTTGGTTCTGTATGTGCCCCTCACCTTCTCCTCTGTCTGGGCAGGGTCCATCTGTGGTTCCTCATTCTGTATGTGCCCCTCACCTTCCTCTCTGTCTGGGCAGGCTCCATCTGTTGTTCCTCATTCTGTATTTACCCCTCACCTTTCACTCTGTCTGGGCAGGGTTCATCTTTGGTTCCTCATTCTGTATGTGCCACTCACCTTCTCCTCTGTCTGGGCAGGGTTCATCTTTGGTTCCTCATTCTGTATGTGCCCTTGCCTTCTCCTCTGTCTGGGCAGGGTTCATCTGTGGTTACTCATTCTTCATGTGCCCCTCACCTTCTCCTTTGTCTGGGCAGGGTCCATCTGTGGTTCCTCATTCTGTATGTGCCCCTCACCTTCCCCTCAGTCTGGGCAGGGTCCATCTGTGGTTCCTCATTCTGTATGTGCCCCTCACCTTCTCCTCTGTCTGGGCAGGGTCCATCTGTGGTTCCTCATTCTGTATTTACCACTCACCTTCTCCTCTGTCTGGGCAGGGTCCATCTGTAAACCCCCTTTCCTTGCACTGCCGCTGATCAAACATGACAAATCCATAACATTAAGTAGATGTCAGATTTCCTTTCCATCGATCACCCAACAAATGGAAAGTGCACTGAAGCCACTCTCGGTGTGGATTAAAGGCATAAAAATCTGATGTAAAACTGTGACTGGTTCCCCACTGGATCAATGAGCTACATGTGCTGCAACAATGAGGCAAAGATTATGGATATTGTCAAGTCTGGCCACTCTCCCCTGTGCATCTCGCTCGGCCACATATTATTCATTGCACAATGGATAATTTCCCCTTGAACCCTCGGGCAGGGTCCACTGTACTTAATGATGCAGAAAATCACTGCTGTATCTCAGTCTGTTCTAATTCCAAATAAATGGAGAATTGTCTTCAAAATTACCTTCTTGTCTGTAAATCTCTAAATAATCAAGGTCCTGTTTATCTGGAGGAGCTTCAGATCCCTCGTGTCCTTCGTTCTTCAGAGTCAGGAAGATTCAAGGTGCCCAGAGTAGCGATTGGCTGATTTATGGCAGCCATGGATTCCCGGCAAATTTCTGCGTTTTGCCACCCGCGAATGTTATCACAAAACTGTGGCGAAAATTTTCGCGACAGAAAAAATCTCGGCATGTTTTTAAAATCAGACTCAAGATATTTCTGATCACTCAGACTTTTTGAATTCAAGAAGAAGCATCTTCTCCATCCATAATATATTAAGGCTTTGGGAAAAAAGTGCTATAAAAATAATATTATTGAAGCAATAATTCTGTCTCTGGGTTTGAGATATTTTTTCCATCTGAGGCTTAAAGACTAAGGGGCAAATTCACTAAGCGCCGAAGTGCCGAACGCTAGCGTCAATTCGCTAGCGTTGGGCATTTTTGTTACTGCGCAGATTCACTAATGAACGCTGGCGTAGATTCGCTAGTGTTACTTCGCACCCTTACGGCTGGCGAATTTTCGCTATGGATGTAACTACGCAAATTCACTAACTTGCGCAGTGTACTGAACGCTACCTTTTACGCTAGACTTCCTTCCCCACCTCAGACCAGGCGAAGCGCAATAGAGTAGATAGGGATTGCTTCAAAAAAAGTCAAAAAATTTTCTAAGTCCCAAAAAACGCTGGCGTGTTTTCTACATTATGGGTGATAGGCTGAAAAAGATCGAAATTTTTTTTGGGGCTCCCCTCCTTCCCCCCTACATTTCCTAACTCATGGCACCTTAACTATACAGTGGGCACACGTGTAGGGTAAAATAAACATTTTATTTGATGTTTTGAAGTTTTTCTAGGCATTTGTAGTGCTGATACGTATTCCTCCATTGAAATTTGAATTTGGCGCCGTATGCAAATGAACCATCGCTTGCGAAACTTCGCTTCGCTTGGCGAATCAACGCTAGCGCAAATTCGCAAACTTACGCTACCCCTGTGCGCAACTTCGGATTTTAGTGAATTTGCGGAGCGCTGGCGAAACTACGAATCTTAGTGAATTTGCCCCTAAAAGTTTTGGTGAGAAAACCTTATGATAAAATCATGGTGAAACCCAACACAATTTCATGTTCAGGAATGTGAAATATTATTTCTCTGCCTCCTGAGAACCCGAAATTGATCTGAAATTTCTAATCAATGCGTGCAAATTTATTGTGCGAGATCAAAGTTTTTTCTTGCGATTATTTTGCCTACAGGTTATAAAAATTTTTGCCATTTTGGAAATGTTTAAACATTTCAGTGTAAAAACCAATGGAAATTTTTCAGTTTAGGGAGAACAAAGGAAAGATTTTCCTTTGAATTCTGATGAGCTGAAATGAACTTTACTACCTGGTCCCCCTCCCACCAACTCTGTAAATCAATAATAATAGGAAATACAGGTATGGGACCTGTTATCCAGAATGCTCAGGACCTGGGGTTTTCCGGAATAACAAATCTTTCCGTAATTTGGATCTTCATACCTTAGGGCTACTTGAAAATCATATAAACATGAAATAAACCCAATAGGCTGGTTTTGCTTCCAATAAGGATTAATTATATCTTAGTTGGGATCAAGTACAAGTTACTGTTTTATTACAGGCATGGGACCTGTTATCCAGAAAACTCAGGACCTGATATCCAGAAAGTCCTGGACCTGGGGCTTTCCGGATAAGGGATCTTTCTGTAATTTGGATCTTCATACCTTAAGTCTACTAGAAAATCATATAAACATTAAATAAAGCCAATAGGCTGGTTTTTGCTTCCAATAAGGATTAATTATATCTTAGTTGGGATCAAGTGGACCCTATTGGAGACGGCCTTTCCGTAATTCGGAACTTTCTGGATAATGGGTTTCCGGATAACGGATCCCATATAGATGAAAAATTATACTAAAAATAATAAGAACGATTTGAATGAGATTATCTGAAAATTGCATCCATCTATTTGTCCCTGGATATTATGACACATAAAATATTTAGTTGATCAGAGCAGAGCAGCCGTCGGCCATGACTCCGCCCACCCATTTAAATCAAGCGAATATATTTCCAGCTCTGAATGAGCCAATCACAGGCTTGTCGCCCGACCCATGAATAAAATATACGTGTCCCCCTGCTGTTTATTTCTGGGGCACTGAGCACTAATTATAATAGGATGCGGCTAATTCCCACAATGCACCAGTGCATATGTCAAACATTCTGCCTCGTGCCTCAGTCCCTCCAGCATTTAGAATCCTAAAAATCTTTACTGGGCCACAAGCAGCACTGATATTATGGGGACTCAAACAGAACCAGGTCCTTATAGCGCCAGATTGTCATTTGATAGAGTCCAGTTATACACTCGGAATCTACTCCTTGTCTGTGCAGGCAACATAGCAGCGCCTATAGCAGTAGCCTGAATGTTTTGCCAATATGCCATTGATCTGTGCAATTATACGTGTTTAGGCTTAGTTACCCTTTAGAACTGACAAGTAAAAAAAGATGCAAAGGATACAATGTCTTCCGCCGAGATCAGGAGCAGCTGACCTATCTGTGTGCTTAGGTACTTACCTATCTGTGAGCTTAGGTACCTACCTGTCTGTGAGCTTAGGTACCTACCTGTCTGTGTGCTTAGGTACCTACCTATCTGTGTGCTTAGGTACTTACCTGTCTGTGTGCTTAGGTACTGACCTATCTGTGTGCTTAGGTACTTACCTGTCTGTGTGCTTAGGTACCTACCTGTCTGTGTGCTTAGGTACTTACCTGTCTGTGTGCTTAGGTACCTACCTGTCTGTGTGCTTAGGTACTTACCTGTCTGTGCCGGCACACATCTCTCTTGTCATTGGCAGGTGCTGGACAGCAGAAAGTTTGTGACAAAACACAGTAAGAAAGCGCTGAAGGCCAGTCTGACTCTGGGCATCCTGCTGGGCATGTTCTTTGTGGCTTGGCTACCTTTCTTCGTGGCAAATGTAGTCCAGGTACAGTTAATAATCTGCCATTGGTTCCCAGGTTCAGAGGGAATTAGGAACCCATGGGAATATAGGTGGGCTTAGGCCCTGCTTTCTGGACCTTATACCCAGCTTTTGCAGCCAAACTGCCAATTTCTAGTTGCTGTGTGCAGCTGGGAGTTGAACCACTGAACCCGCAGGTTAAAGGTCTTTGGGGTGAACCAGTTCTCAATCTCCATGTAGTGGGGCCCATTACCATTGTACTTCATAGGACTCATGCTAATAAAATTATGTCATTTTAGGACCAGTCTGGGATCCACAGAGATCTCTTAGAACCTGTGGCCATGGATTAATTTATAAAGGAACTATACACACCTGAACAAATACAGTGCTCTTCTTTAAATTTTTCTCTTTAAGCTTTCATGATATTTGCAGTTTTAGCTACTATTATCATCTATTTGCAATAGAAGCACCCCTTGCTAATCACTTTGGCAGGCCAGTTGACCTATGATTTAGTCAATGAAGTAGGAACTGCCTCCTGATGCCTTTGTGTTCAGTTCAATCCCTCCAATCACAATGAGCAATTGACTAGACCCGATCCCAGATGGCGCTCCAAGCCACTGATTTCCCTCCCCCGAAGTGCTGCTAGAAAGTTGACTCTACACACTCTTGGGGGTGGGCAACATTGCACCTCAATTGAGGTGTGAGGGGGGAGCGGCAAGGGCCCCATGGGGCGGCAGCCCCGGTGGGCCCTGTACTCACTAGTCCGACCCTGGAGCTGAGCAGAGAAGTGTCAGGAGATGCTTCACGAGCCAATAACTTTTGGGCAGCCAACTCAACAGCAGGGAGCACTGGCTATTTAAATTTAGGATATTCAAGGTTACAAGTAACCATCATACCACCATAAAGAATAATTACCATAAAGAATAATTACAGGAATTTCCAGGAAAGCAAATAATCACTAAATTAAATTCTCAGCATCACTGAACTTTAAATGGCCCCTTTCCCACTCCTGGTCCGTGGCTTGGGTCCTCTAGGGAAGTCCACAGTTTGGTAACGATTGCCCTTTACAGAAAGAATTTTGTAAACCTCGGGACTCTCTGGTCCACACTGCAGACTGGTATGGGTCTGTTAATAATTATATTTCGCCTACGGCCAACATCAGAGTCAGACTAGTCAAGCAGGACACCAGGAAACATCCCAACCATTCCTCATAGTCCCACAGCCGATTACCTGACACCAATCTCATGGCACAATTAGACAAGCAGAAGTGTTTGGTGGCTAAGACTAGTAGTAGCCACAAGCAGTGGTTGAGGGGGGGGGTGGAAGGTTTGGACCTACAGGTTGGGTTTCTGGTTGCCCCAAAGTTCTTCAGCTTGACACTCACCATACTCTTGCCCTCATCTAATCTAATACAAGATCAATGCAATAATAAGAATTATTTCCCATACAGGCAGTGAGTGACTGTGTGCCCCCCAGTCTGTTTGATGTCCTCACCTGGCTGGGATACTGTAACAGCACCATGAACCCTATTATCTACCCCCTGTTTATGAGAGACTTTAAACGAGCGATGGGTAAGTACCTGCCTTGCTGCCGCCGCTCCCGTGTCATCTCCCTCTCTATCCGCAACTCCAACAGTGCCCCGCGCCTGGGTTTCTCGCTGAGGAACGTGTTGACCTTGCGGGGGGAGACAGAATCCATGTACTCGGCCACTGTGGGCAACGAGCATCTCCTGCCCACCAAGGAACACAGCACCGACCCACTCCCTGTGACTGCCTCCGACTCCGTCAACCTCTTCGACCTGGAGCAGGAACTGCAGGTGCATCAGCTGAACACGCCAATGGACTGACCCAATGTTCTCTTGTTCCTCTGAGTGTCAGACCAAAACAGAGAAAGAGAGAGAGAAAAAAAAATCTACTTTTAATAATGGACTTTTGACTTCATTTCAAGGACAACAGATTGGGTGGGGACAGGGCTGGGCATCATATCTATTACTGTATGTTTTTTAATTTTTTTAATGTCAAGAAGTAAAAAAAGAAACAAAATAGGGGAGATGCCCCAAATTCAGGATACCCATAAGGCTCAGGGTGTCTTCTCCACTGGTATTTTTCAGCAGGAGGAGAATTGGGCAAATGTTCTGCATTAATAGACCTACAACTGTCCACAACTGCTGGCTTCTCCTCTGCTGAAAACCAGTGATAATATGCTTTGTGTGCCATGAGCCTTAAAAACAAATATATATATATATTAAAGTGGACCTGTCACCAAGACGCAAAAATCTGTATAATAAAAGTCCTTTTCAAATGAAACATGAAATCCAATTTCTATTTTTTATCAAAGCATTCATAGCTGTTGTAAACTCATTTAAAAATCTCAGCTGTCAATCAAATGTTGTCTGCCCCTCCTCTATGCCAATGGCAATTACTTTCACTTTCCATTCAGCACTTCCTACATGTCACTGCTCTCCCCACATTCCCCCCAATCTCTTCACCATTTAATTGTGTAACCAGGACATGGGGATGGACATCAGGTCCCCCATTCTGGTGCACAAACAAGATTCTGAGATGATACAAGACTTGTCTTAATAACAGTGTCCACAAAATGGCTCCTGCCTGCTTGTTATAATTATGAGTTCCCAGACTGAAGGAAACAAGATTCAGATAATTTATACAGTGTAATTAAAGTTCATTTTGCTTGACTAATGTGATAAAATAGGATTATGAATAATTTTTTTGGGTGACGAATCCCCTTTAAGGAAATTATAGAAAGCACAACGAGTACCAGACCATTTTCAGCCCGACATCTGCATCAGGAAAGGTAACACAGGTCCATGGGGGAATCCGGGCTCTACGGCTGCAAAACACTAAGTATAAAGGCCATAGTCAGTAAATGCTAGAAACAGGCCCGGAAAGCTTTCATCCTCTTCGGTAAAGTCAATGCTGTGCATCCATGGAATGGTTCCACTGTCGGGTTACATTAGTGAAGAAGCACAATATAAAGTGCTCTCAGTGGGAATGACATATCCATCATATCAGAGCTTAGCAACGGTACAAGAGCAGCGGAGAGAATATAGAGCTTTTTGAAAGGGTACATCTCCCCCTAATAAAATAAAATGTTAATATGTGGGAGACAGTGGCCATCGTATATTTATTGAGTGTTTTAAATCGGATATAATGCAAAAATGGGGAGAAATAGGAGACCATAAGATACCTAGGGCAAGTGAAGGGAAATGTTGTCAGGAAGGCTGGAAGATTGGGGCAGGGGAGCAAAAGGTGGTATTATTAGTATAATTCTTTATTTATAAGCAGATAGGCAAGGGGTTGACTTGTAGGGGGTTTTGTAGGTGAGAAAACCATTCTACACACGTGGGATAAAATTCACTGTCCAGCTTTATTAGAATGATTAAAACAACAAAAGGCATCTATTACAGATGTACTCCTACCCTATGACATGTTAAGTCACCTGACGCGTTTCATGCCTCCTTCTAGCACTTCATCAGAGGTGAGGTCACAGGATATCCTGTGCCTTATATACCTGTGTTCATTAAAAAAAGGGGTTGACTTGCTTTGTTCATGATAGCACAAGGCTGCTGCCTCTGAAATGATGCTGAGAATATGTTATGTGAAGTCTGAACTAGATACTTGGGTAAAGATGGTGATGGACTTTTCTACAGGAAAGAACCCCGGGCAGGTGAACCTTTCAAAAAAGTTCAATGGTGCCCAGGGTAGGAAGCAAATCATTAGAGTGACTAGGGGGTGACAAATTAGTCCCCACTGGCCCCCTCCATTGGCCTGCCTCCCCTCTGCACAATCTTACCCCAGAATTCTGTCCCCTCTTGAAATAGTGACCTCACGTGCAGAGTGAGAGCAGCGGAGATTACAGGCGCCATCTTCTTCTCTTCGGCAATCTTCATGAAGTGAGCGGCATTGCCCCAAACTGGAAGTGCTGGTCTCTTACTGCCAACATGAGAACTACTTGTGAGCTTGGGAACATGGAGATTGATTGAGGTCATGAAGCTTTTGGGTTCCATGAAGGCTCCAACTTGAACTTTTGATTGTGAATGAAGACATTTAATTGTTTTAAGTTTAAAACTGTTCCAAATGTACCCTCCTTTTTTTGTTACCAGGAACAGGTTGGAATAGAATCCTTTGAATTTTTGTTGTTCCGGTACTGGCGTGACGACTCTCAATTGCCACAGGGATGTCACCTCCTGATGTAGTGCGTGTTGCTTGTGAGGGGGTACTACTCAAGGACGAACCATCTTGGTGGAAGAGTAGTGAAGTGTATCATCTTTAATATCTAATGTTTCTAGAATGTCTCTTAGGAGTTTCTTGGAGATCTCTGGCTTTGCTGTGACCAGTTTATCTAGAAGTCTCCTTCTCATTGTGTCTCTTCACTGTCCTGTCCTTCTAAGGTGACTGAATTGGTCTCCTGTGCAGTATCCTAAGGCAGGGATCTCTAACCTTTTGAACCCGTGAGCAACAATCAGAATTAAAAGTAGTTGGGGAGCAACACTAGCATTAAAATTGTTCTTGGGGTGCCAAATAAGTGTTGTGATTGGCCATTTAGTAGCCCCTATGTGAATTGTCAACCTACATTGAGACTCTGTTTGGCAGTGCACCTGGTTTATATACAACCAAAACTGCCTCCAAGCCTGGAATCCAAAAATAATCACCTGCTTTAAGGAAACTGGGAGCAACATCCAAGGGGTTGGAGAGTAACATGTTACTCATGAGCTACTGGTTGGGGATCACTGAGCGTATGGGGATAAGACAGGTGGTTCTGCAGCTTTACAGTTAGAGCAGTATGAGGTCTCAGACTTTCTAAAAGTATGCCCGCACTTTTTGCATTTCAGCACTCTTTCAGTCTTTTTTGTAGACTGACCTAGAGGCTTGAAAGTCTTCTCTTAGGCCCCTGAGTCAGACTTTTCCATTGTGGGCATTAAAGCATAAATTGACTTATAGTAACCGGCAGCAACACTTCCAACTCTTGGTGGTTATTTGCAGTGAACTCTGTGCTGTTCCCAGTCTCGTGTGATCCGCAGCGGTCAGAAAACTCTTTGCTTAGGTGAGATCTGTGTCCCTAAGATGGTGGAGTGTAGTGACGTCACCACAGGTGACACGGCCACATATGATCGTTGGCAGAGTCAGACTGGGGGCCCCTATGACCCCCTCCCATACTGCAAAGCCCCCTCTGGGCCCCTGGCGTGCACATACACCCCCCGAACACGTGATTGTACCCCCCTGCGCGCATAACCTTTACCAAGTGCATCAAGGGCAGGAGGAGGCATTTTGGTCAGCAGTGACGGGGAGCGCCTGGGCCCAACGGTTTTTTCTCAGTGTCCTGCCAGCCCAGTCTGACCCTGATCGTGCGTGAATGGCGCCAAAGGTTAAGTGGTGCCAATTTCCAAATTGCCACGCTGTACTTGCCCGATCTGGTGCCGAAAATGTACCATGCCTGTAAGGTTGGAGAATGACTTAGAGATTCATGAATTAATGGCACTGTAGCTGCTGCCTGAGTGTCAGGACTGACCAAAGGTGCGTGGTTGGCAGTTGGGAGCTGAAATGGTAACTTGGTGACAGCATGTTTGGTGTTAGAAGATCCAGAATACAGGAATTGTGCTCAGAAAGATGGTTAATGGGTAACTAGAAAGAGCTGGTGCTGGTGAGACAGAAGACAAATGAGAAAGTGTATAATCTAAAAGATAAGTCAATATAACAAACCAGAGGTCGGGGGCAGGCTGATGCAAGTCCATGTCCACACGCAACACAAGTCTGTGAAACAAGTGAAGGGTCAAAACCAGGAGATCAGAATTGGAGCAGGGACAAGGTATAAACAGGACTGAGGAACAAGCAGGAACAGGGCAAATCAGGAATCAGGAACACTGGCATAAAGGGGCTAGAACACAGACATAGGTCAATGATCCAGCAATAACTGGCAGGAAGGTAATGGCTTATATAGGGCCTTGATGATAAGATTACCGACACCTGGCCTTAATCAGATTAGGGTGGAAATAAAGGGAATATCATTAATCTATACGTCTGAAGTGTGAGCTCAAACTGCCTCCAGTGGCTCAGCAGGAGAGTGCACCATCCAGTTAAAGGGACACTGTCATGGGAAAACATGTTTTTTTCAAAACACATCAGTTAATAGTGCTGCTCCAGCAGAATTCTGCACTGAAATCCATTTCTCAAAAGAGCAAACAGATTTTTTTATATTTAATTTTGAAATCTGACATGGGGCTAGACATATTGTCAGTTTCCCAGCTGCCCCAAGTCATGTGACTTGTGCCTGCACTTTAGGAGAGAAATGCTTTCTGGCAGGCTGCTGTTTTTCCTTCTCAATGTAACTGAATGTGTCTCAGTGGGACCTGGATTTTACTATTGAGTGTTGTTCTTAGATCTACCAGGCAGCTGTTATCTTGTGTTAGGGAGTTGTTATCTGGTTACCTTCCCATTGTTCTTTTGTTAGGCTGCTGGGGGGGGGAGGGAGGGGGTGATATTGCTCCAACTTGCAGTACAGCAGTAAAGAGTGACTGAAGTTTATCAGAGCACAAGTCACATGACTGGGGGCAGCTGGGAAACTGACAAAATGTCAGATTTCAAAATGAAATATGAAAAAATCTGTTTGCTCTTTTGAAAAACAGATTTCAGTGCAGAAGTCTGCTGGAGCAGCACTATTAACTGATGTGTTTTGAAAAAAACATGTTTTCCCATGACAGTATCCCTTTAAAATGCAGATCAGGGATTGAATCCCCAATAGTCCTGACACTGAGCATGGGTATCACAGCAGCCCATCTGGTAATGGTGCTTACATGTCTGACCCCATAGTACAAGTGCACACCCAGGGTGTCTAATAATGTTATTATAGGCAGCTTTGCACTCCAGTCCTGGTACAGAACAAGCCTGTGGACTGTAGCTCAGTATAGTAATTCTCTGTGTCCAGAATAAGTGCTGTGTACTCATTGGGCATAATGGTAGCTCACCATACCTAACCCACAATCCAGGAGAAAGATGTGAATAATACTGGCTGCAATAGTGGAAATAGTAGGGGTGTTGGGAGTCAGCTAGGGTTGCCACCTTTTCCGAAAATTTTAACCGGCCTGGTGGGGGGGGGGGGGGGCGGGAACAAAAAGGGGCGGGTGTGACGTCAAAAAGGGCGGTGCCATGATGTAAAATGGGCGTGGCCACAACACCGACATTTCAAGACGGGGACAAAGTCACAAAAGCTATATTTTTACAGGGGATTGGGGGCAGGCCGAGGGGTCTTAAGGGTATTACAAATTTACCGGCATGCTACATTGCCGGCAAATTTGTAATACCGACCCTGGCCTTGGCAGGTGTTTTACCGGCTAGGCCGGTAAAATACCGGCCGGGTGGCAACACTAGAGACAGCTCACGCCTCTTTTAGTATAGAAAATCAGATCAAAGTGGTAAAAAGGAAATAACAATGAAAAATAATAAAACAGAAAAGATAGAGAGACAGATTTCTATCCTTCACCTTCAAGGCAGGACAAAAGAACTTGGAAACAGAGGTGAAACAGTCGATATATACGGAGGGAGCGGTCAAGAGTCCAATCCTTCTGTTCTGCCACCACAGGTGAATCTGGATATAACCCACACCTATACTAGAGAAAATATACTTATATATACACTGCTGAGCAGTCTCCCCATGCATCACTGAAATGAATGGTGGCCATACCCCGGCAGATACTCTATGCTAATACTCGGATACTGTATGGGTGGTCATATATACTGTATGTATAGCACCTGCACGATCACAGGATGATCTGTTGTAACTGGGGGACCTGACATACATGTACCAATGTTAGACATTATAACTGATAAAGGATAAAACCCCTGAGCAAATGTGGGTACCTTTGGTCCAGCATTACCTACAAACACAGCCCCCTCTCCCACTAGCACCTCCATTCAGAGGGAAAACTGATGAGGAGCAGCAGCACAGTGAAACTGTACAGTATATGGAGATCAATGTTGACTCTAGGGGGCAGATTTATTAAAGTGGACCTGTCACCCAGACTCTGTATAATCAAAGTCCTTTTCAAATTAAACATGAAATCCAATTTCTATTTTTTATTAAAGAATCATAGCTGTTTTAAGCTCATTTAAAGATTCTGAGATGATGCAAGGCTTGTCTTTATAACAGTGTATATTTATATGCCTCCTTGCTATAATTATGAGCTCCCAGACTGAAGGAAACAATATTCAAATCATTTATTTGGTGTAATTAAAGTTTATTTTGCTTGACTAACGTGATAAAATAGGATTTTGAATCATTTTTATGGGTGACGGGTCCCCTTTAAGGTGTCAGAATGAAAATTTGAATACAACTTCTCGAAATTTTTTTGGTAAAAACTATGAAATTTGAATTGTGAATTATACAAACTCTGGCCTTTTAGAACTTGAATTTGACTTTCCTGGTCACTCCATATCAGCATTACAACCGGGAGGCCCCTCCCATCCCTGCCCCCAGACCAGATAGTCCCTCCCTCTCTAAAACCTTAAAGGTACTCACGAGACTCACCTACCTCGTCTTTTTCTTTTCTGTTTTTGCCTTTAGACTACTAGAGGGCTGGCTTGCGTTTCCCTATACGATTAAATCTTGAAGGTGAACATGGGGCAGAGCGAGGGACCCTTCCTCCTTTCCTTGTATGGCTTGGAGCGGGATATTAGGGGGTTTTCTCCTGACTATTAGGTTAACTATAAGTCAGTACCCACCTGTCCCTAGAGGCGTGTCATGTGGGTGGCCATGAAGGTTGCTCGTGACACAGAGGATCCGTTGTTGGTGGCAGGTAACTTAGCCTTAGCATTGTCAGCAGCGATAAGCTCTTTATTTGGTTTTCTCTCTAGGCGCTGATACGCTTAGGCGCATCACACCTGACTTCCCAGTCCTTCTGCGCCGCCTGGTTAGCGCCTTGGCAGTTACGCTGGTTGGCTCTCCTCCTTCAGACGCGGGTCTTCGGCAGCGTCTTGATGCTGCAGGGATCCGTAGTGAGCGGAAGCGCACTTGCGTGCGGGGAAAGGGGAGAGAAGTGTCCTTGCCACATCCAAGATGGCGCGGCGTGATAGTCGGGGAGTCAGGCGGCGGCCATTTTGGGGGAGGAGTTAGCCATATTAGGTTATATATACTAGTTCCTGTTTGTTCTTCGATCTCTAAGGAGACAGTCTCTGTTTGCACATTGCATTTTGGTTGGATTAGTCTACCTTGCAGGTATTTTGGTTTACTGTTTTTGGTGGGATAGAATGTGGTTTCCTAATTGTTACTTGAATTGTTTTTCTTGGGGATTTTTTAGACGGTGTTGTTGGGATTGAATTATGGATCCTTTAGCCTCAGGTGCCTCTGCCTTCCAAGATAGGTAAGTCCCTCCTTTTTTCTGTGGGTGTTTTTTCCTTCTCTCTCTCTCTTTCTTTTTCTAAAATATTTTTTTTTTTTTTTGGTTGGTCTTAGCTTACCTGAAGAAAATCTTCCTAGAAAACGCAAGACCAAAGGAAACCAATTGAAAGTACCTGAATGTGTGGGATGCTTTAAGCCACCTCTATTGGGCAGAAAATTCTGTGACACCTGCTGGAAAGATTTTTGCAGGTCTGCTTCTGATTCCTCTGGTTTGGGCAGGGAGACCTTGGAAGAGGAACAAGGGCCTACCCTGGAAACAGGGGAGGTTTATGAGGAATTTTCTGAGGAAGAAGGGGGGTTCCCAAGGAACGCAACTGAGTCTTTTAGAGATTCAGAAGACGAGTCGGAAGTTATGTATGAATCCTTTGACTTTTCATTAGTTCCTCCCCTAATTAAAGCCTTAAGACTCACCTTGGGAGTGGAAGAAGAAGTGGAGGATATTAAAACAATTAAAGTTTTACCTACCCCTTCAAAGAACCGTCAGACTTTTCCTTTGTTTGCAGAGGTCTCAGATCTGATTAAGACAGAGTGGCAGAAGGCGGCTAAGAAAGTCTCTTTTACTTCGCCAGGCTCTAGGTTTGCAAGATTATACCCGTTCAGAGAGGCAGATATTAAAGATTGGATGGTTTCTCCATCAGTGGATCCTGCTGTCATTCATCTGGCCAAAAAGACAACACTACCAATTGATGACTGTTCGGCTCTAAAAGACCCCATGGACAGAAGAATAGAATCTGACCTTAGAAAGGCGTTTATGATTTCAGGGGCAGCATGCAAACCGGCGGTAGCCTTAATTTCGGTGGCCAAGGCTATGTCATTTTGGATTGATTCAATCGACAAGGCCGTTATGGAGGGAGCAGATAAGAAGGAGATTTCGGATAGCCTAACGGAACTGAAGATTGCTACAGGTTTTATCTCAGAGGGAGCAATAGATCTTACAAGACTATCTGCCCGTTCTATGGCGGTTTCAGTGGCGGCTCGACGGGCTCTTTGGCTCAGACCGTGGGCTGCAGATACCTCATCCAAGATGAGTTTATGTACCCTTCCTTTTGAGGGTTCTCGGCTCTTTGGTGCAAAATTGGATGAGGTTATAACGAAAGCCTCAGGAGGAAAGAGTCAGTTTCTGCCACAAGACAAAAAGAAACCAAGATACCAGCCATTCAGGTCTTTTATGTCTCGAGGATCTGCAAGGGCAGGATTCTCTAACTATTCGGCTAGAGGAGCCAGAGACAATTTTAAGTCCTTTCCCTGGAAAAGGGGTCAATCGACCTTTGTCAGCAGTGATAAGTCCAGACCGACCCAGCAGCCGAAGAAATCTTCCTGACTATCCGCCGGCAGAGGAAAAAGTGGGAGCAAGGCTAGGGGAGTTCTGTCAGGTTTGGCACACTACCATTTCAGACCAGTGGGTTCTAGACATCCTGACGAGGGGTTATCGTCTGGAATTTTCCGCAGTCCCAGTGGAAGACAGAATGGTGGTATCTCATTACCCGACTTCGGGAGAAAAGAAAAGAACCCTGGATCAGTATGTGCAATGGCTACTAGAAGTAAGAGCAGTAATTCGGGTTCCTCCTCAAGAAGTGAACAAGGGAATTTATTCAGTCTTATTTCTGGTGAAAAAGTCTTCGGGGGGCTGGAGACCAATTCTGAATCTCAAAGAGGTAAACAAGTACCTGAAGTTTCAGAAATTCAAGATGGAGTCCATTTTTTCCATCATTGCGGCAATACTACCAGAGGACTGGCTTCTCTCCATAGACCTGCGAGATGCCTACTTCCACATTCCAGTCATAGAGGCTCATCAGCGCTTCCTTCGCTTTTCTCTAGCAGGAAGGCATTTCCAATTTCGTTGCCTGCCGTTTGGCCTATCAACCTCACCAAGGGTTTTTTCCAAAGTTCTGGTAACCCTGATTGCGGCTCTAAGATTGGAGGGGATCTCCATATGGCATTACCTGGATAATAAATTGGGAGAAAAGCCATCTGGTCCCCTCTCAGTCCTTGCAGTACCTGGGAGCCCGGTTCGACACTTTGAGGGGGACAGTGTCACTTCCTCCAGAAAGAATTCGGCTCAGAAGTTCATGTCTCTGATAGGTTCCATGGCAGCAACCATTCCAGTCACCAAATGGGCAAGGTTACATATGAGACCAGCACAATGGCTCTTTTTGGATCAATGGAACAGAGTGAAGAAAGATTGGAATCAACAGATACATTTGTCACAGACATTCAAGAAGTCTCTCAGTTGGTGGCTATCAGAGAAGAATCTCAGCAGAGGCCTTCCATTAGCTCAACCTCAATGGAGGACGCTAGTCTCGGATGCGTCCACGTTTGGGTGGGGAGCACATCTGGACTCGGAATGGGTTCAGGGACAATGGTCTTGCCAACAGAAGGGAGTTCCATCCAATATATTAGAGATCAGGGCAGCGAAGAATGCTCTGTTTTCTTTTGCCCAAGTTCTCCAGGGCTCATCAGTTCGAATGTTGATAGACAATACTTCTGCGGTGGCATATGTCAAGAAGCAGGGGGGAACCAAGAGCAGATCCTTACTGCAGGAAGTACAACCGATTTTGTCTTGGGCAGAGAAAAATCTGGAACTCTTGACAGCGGGTTACCTTTCGGGAGTAGAAAATCAGAAGGCGGATTTTCTGAGTCGGAATATACTGTCAGTGCACGAATGGTCTCTACATCAGGAAGTATTCCAGATGCTGGTGGAGAGATGGGGGTTGCCAGAGGTCGATCTGATGGCTTCGAGGTACAACAACCAATGTCCAGTCTTCTTCTCCAGAAGGTTATGCCCGAAGGCGAGAGCAATGGATGCACTTTTACAAAACTGGACAGGTCTTCTACTATATGCCTTTCCTCCATTTCCACTCATTCTTCAAACATTGCAGAAGGTCATCCAAGACGAAGTGGAAATGATATTGATTGCACCAAAGTGGCCACGCAGACCATGGTATCCACTTCTGTTGAAGCTGGCAATTGCACCACCTTGGCCTCTTCCACGGAGAAAAGATCTTCTGAAACAGGGACCTGTGTTACATCCAAACCCTGGGGCCTTGTCTCTTCAGGCGTGGAGACTGAGCGCAAAAGGCTGTTGGCCTTAGGTCTTTCGGAGGCTGTAGTATCTACTCTCTTAAGATCTAGGAAACCTTCTACTTCTTTGACATATTATAGAATTTGGGAAAGGTTCTTATTATGGAAAGGACAACTTGAGGATTCAGAAGAGATCTCATTATCCCAGGTCTTGGGGTTCCTTCAAGAGGGTCTGGAAAAGGGTCTTCAGTACAGGACTCTTAAAGTTCATGTCTCTGCTATTTCAGCATTATCTAATGTTTCATGGGCCGGAGAACCTATGATTAAAAGATTCTTGTTGGCTGCTCTTAAATTACGTCCACCAGTGAAGAGGGATGCAGTTGTTAGGAGTCTGCCTTTGGTGCTAAAAGCCTTGTCATTGGATCCTTTTGAACCGTTGGAGACTATTACAGTATGGCTTTTGACTCTTAAAACACTTTTTCTGATAGCAGTGGCTTCCGCTTCTAGAGTGGGGGAATTGCAGGCACTTTCATGCAGTCCAAGTCATATCTTGTTTTTGCATGATAAAGTCGTGTTAAAGCCAGATAAGTCATTTCTACCTAAGGTGGTATCTCCATTTCATTTGAAGAAGGAAGTTACTCTCCCTATATTTAATGCGGGAAACAAGGAAATGGAAGAAATGCATAATATAGATCCAATACGTTGCCTAAATCGCTATCTTGAGGTCACAAGTGACTTTAGGAAATCGGAGAGACTCTTCGTAGTACCAGCAGGTTGCCACAAGGGACAGGCGGCTTCATCATCAACTATCAGTAGATGGATCTGTTTATGTATCTCTAAAGCATATCAATCTCAGGGTAAGCTAGCTCCAGAAGGCTTGAGAGCTCATTCATCTAGGGCAGTTGCTGCATCCTGGGCAGCATTGGCGGAAGTCCCAACATCACAGATTTGCGAAGTGGCTTCCTGGTCTTCAGCAAGAACCTTCATAAAACATTATTCTCTGGATGTTTCGGTCTCCAGTAATCATGCTTTTACAGCAGGGACTCACCTTGCTTTTGTGTCATGAATTAAATATTTTTTGCATTATTAGTTTCTGGAGAGTGTTTGTTTTCCCACCCTTAAGTGCTGATGGCTTGGTAGATCCAGTTGTAATGCTGATATGGAGTGACCAGGAAAAGGGAGAATTGTTTTCATACTTACCGTAATTCTCCTTTCCTGGTCACTCTCCATATCAGCATTCCCCACCCTTTGGTTTGAACTTGGTATTAGACGAGGTAGGTGAGTCTCGTGAGTACCTTTAAGGTTTTAGAGAGGGAGGGACTATCTGGTCTGGGGGCAGGGATGGGAGGGGCCTCCCGGTTGTAATGCTGATATGGAGAGTGACCAGGAAAGGAGAATTACGGTAAGTATGAAAACAATTCTCCCTTTTTCGCCATCTAAAACCTGCTGAATTACTTATAAGTCAATGGGAGAGGTACAGGGATCAGTTTGGCGATGTTTGTTGCCTTCCTGACATTCAAGTTTTTTTTTTGGAGAAATCAAGTTTTTGTTAATTCGATTCGAGTTTCCGGGTCGTTTAGATTAGTTTGAGTTAAAAAAATTTGATCTTATTAATAAATTTAGACTAGACAAATTTCACATTTATGGGAGTTTAAAAAACTCACATGAATTTGAAATTCGACCATTAGCTGCGATAAATGTGTCTCTAGTGGTACGTCCCCCTAGCTATAAATGCGGACGCTACTGAGGTATAATTGTGTCGCTGCAGTGTTAATTAAGGTCTATAACTTTCTTATGATTCTGAATTTTTTAATAAAACCAATTACATTTTTGCTTTTTTTTTCCCCAGTTTCTCAACAATAGAATAAAAGTTAATTTTGGTGATGGATCCCCATTAAATTAAACACGACAGTGCTTATACAAGAATTTAAATTGATTAAAATATAATTTCATTAGTATTACTTACGCAGAAATGATGTACTATATTTTCAAGCAAAGATCTGACTGGTTGCTATGGAGCATATTGATTATTGTAGCATTTCCATTGGCCGCGGGTCACATTAGCACAAGAGAAGGCCAATTTTTCAGCTGCCATCATCACTAAGAACATGTTCCAGTATTTTTGGACTTCAGCCGGCCCACTATCCCATACTGACCTACACTATCCTATACAATACTTTGCCATTATTATTATATATGTTCATCACAGTGGAGTGAAAGGGTCAGTATGAACTGGGCTAACTATAGGAGATAAATACTAATCTAACATCTTTCTGCACAGGCTGTTCCTGCTGGAGTGTGCTTAGTACTCAGGGATCCAGATTTTTTGTATCTGAACCCAAATAAATACTGATTACGTTGTATAATCACTGAGGTTGTTAATACTGTAAGGATCACGGGACAATCTATCCCTAGTCACAGCCTTCTAGCCATGACAGCCTGGTTAGTAGGTTCCAGTTGTAGTTAGGCAGGTCTGCTAAAGAGTCACTGATATTTTATCACAGATGTGTGTGATTCGCTGTTCCATGGGTGCAACAAAACGCATCACTTCCTTGCAGTTCTATTGTGAGGCAGCTCCCACTTCCTCCAAGGGGTAATCATTATTGTTGGTAAAGTCCGGGCACCGCTTCCCTGTTTCTTTCCCAGCACAGCCCTTAACAGAGCAAGAGTTTGTTTGTTCCGCAGCTTGCGAGTCTTCTGATTGGCTGTGAGTTGGACAATCTGTCCATGAAGACTGAGGGGTTTTGGTTCTTGCTACAGGTTCCCAGTCCCAGGAGTCGTCCTTTCCTGTGTCTACTAAGTCACCTGGAGCCAGCTTGCTTTCCTGCACTGTAGCAATGACTGGGGGCTGGTACAGGAGGCCGCTCTGCTCTCCCAGACGGCACTCTTTGGTTTTGATGCCAACAGCTTTAAGTAGGGTGTCCATCTGCTTCATGTAGTCCAGGTGTCCTTTCACCTGTGTAGACACAATGGCAGGGGTAATGAAATAAATTGGGGGTAACAGAAAACACAGTCTACAGCTTCTGTAATTAAATAGGTGGTGACTGTTTTACTTTGCTTTACTATAACTCCATTGTCTATAATATAGTGAATAAAGTATTGAAAAATATAAGGATATTATAAGTCACGAGGAGTTCCATGACCATATAAAATACAGGGCATAGAACTCCGAGGTTACTTCTAATATCCTCATATTTTCCAACAAGGGGGACTTTATTTGTTATAATACACAAGTTTTATTGAGTCATGTGACAGAAATGACATCACTACTCACCGTTTATAACTGATGACATCACTAGTTGCCGTTTAAAAGGATATAATTTACAAGATATTTATGGATTTTGTGTATTATAATATGATACAGCTAAATGAGAGGGTTAGGATGGTCCAAGGACCATATGGTAATAGGGCCCAAGGACCCATTGGGAGAGGAAATCATCAAGTTGTTGATTCAGTCCTATTCTAATGGGATTTTTTGACCTTCTGATAGACAATCTGGCTGATTTCTGGGCAGATATTGGGTGGGCGGCTGTCAGCAAGGCCACATACACTGACTTAAGGCTGTGTCCTGGGTCCTGGTGGTGGATTCGGTTATAAGGATGCAAATGGCAGAATATGTGGACGAGGCAAGGACACCGAAGGTTTAAACTCCATGAAATAAAACATGACTAATAAAAATGCCCACGAGACAGACATTATGGGATGAAACAGTACTTTTAAGGTAAAAACTCTTTAAACTGTTCTGTAAGTGAAGGTGCATGTGGGCTAAATGCAACTAAGTACAGGAATGCAAATGTTGCCATTTACATGCATATTTATTAGCACTCATTATGCAGCAACCACAACAGAATATTAATCAGGCGGGTAATCCTTCACTAGCTCAATCTTGTAAAAAACTAGAATAAAGGGTAAAAATCTCCTTCAGCCGACTGAAAAGCAGGTTTATAGATTTATAACAGTCGGAGAGTTTGATTGGTTCACGAACTATGAAATAAAGATAAAAAGGAATTATTTATATGTTTAGATATGATCTCTTTCTCTTTAGCAAGGGGATGTTCACCTTTGAGGTAACTTAGTATGATGTAGATCAGGGATCCCCAACCTTTTGAACCCGTGAGCAACATTCAGAAGTAAAAGGAGTTGGGGAGCAACACAAGCATGAAAAATGTTCTAGGGGTTCCAAATAAGGACTGTGACAAATTGTGGCAATTTAGTAGCCCCTATGTGGATTGTCAACCTACATTGAGACTCTGTTTGGCAGTACACCTGGTTTTTATACAACCAAAACTTGTCTCCAAGCCTGGAATTCAAAAATAATCACCTTCTTTGAGGCCACTGGGAGCAACATCCAAGGGGTTGGGGAGCAACATGTCACTCACAAGCTACTGGTTGGGGATCACTGGTCTAGAGAGGGATTTTCTGAGACAATTTGCAGTTGGTTTTCATTTTTTATTATTTGTGGTTTTTGAGTTATTTAGCTTTTTATTCAGCATCTCTTTAGTTTGCAATTTCAGCAATCTGGTTGCTAGGATCCAAATTCCCCTAGAGACGGAAATATGAATAGGAGAGGCCTGAATAGAAAGACGAGCAATACAAAGTAGCAATAACAAATGTGTAGCCTTACAGGGCATTTTTTTTAGATGGGGTCAGTGAGCCCCCATTGGGAAGCTAGAAAGAGTCAAATAATTAATAAACTATAAAAATTAATAATGATGACCAATTGAAAAGTGGCTTTGAATTGGCCATTCTACAAAATACTAAAAGTTAACCTAAAGGTGAACCACCCCTTTCAAGACAATATTCTAATTCTAATTGGCTGATGGCGTAAGGCTTCTGGGTGCTTTCAGGTGCATGAACTTTGCTGTGCCGTCATCATGTTGTCCTACTCTCTTGCCTTACAGACACCACACTGACCATCTGCAACTATTCTGGTAGTCCTCACTCTTCCTACCTTATATTGAGCTGTTGAGCACATATTTGAGCCCCTTTAAAAGAGCTGTTTAGCCCCCAAACGGGTGTGTGTGTGTGTGCGTGCATGTGTGTATACACCAACCGGGGATTCTGTGCATAATTAAGGCTGCTCAATTCCTGCTGCTATAAAACCAAAACAACCTCAGCCACACTGTTAGGGCAGAGACACACAGTCAGATTCGGAGAGATTAGTCACTCGGCAACAAATCTCCTGTTCTTCTGGGCGACTAATCTCCCGTCACTGCATTCCCGCCGGCGATTTACATTCAAGCCGGCGGGAAGGCACTCGGAGCGATTCGTTCAGCGCTCCGAGAGCCGACGGGAAGGCAGTTCGGGGAAATTAGTCACCCGAAGAAGAGCAGATTTGTCGCCGGGCGACTAATCTCCCAGAATCTGA
This sequence comes from Xenopus laevis, assembly GCF_017654675.1. Classification (NCBI taxonomy): domain Eukaryota; kingdom Metazoa; phylum Chordata; class Amphibia; order Anura; family Pipidae; genus Xenopus; species Xenopus laevis. Next base: position 110,374,627 of record NC_054384.1, on the reverse strand, counting down.
CCATGTGACTCTGCCCTTAGAGACAGAACATAAGTGCTTCGGACACCATTATCCTGTGGGGGGATAAATAGAGACTTGTGAAAGGGTCAGATCCCCCCAATTAGATCTTTCAGCCCAAGCACATTGTTTGCAGAAGAGCGACGGCAAGTAAAGTGTAATGAGCAGCATAAATATGGAAGGGACGGGGTTGCGGATTTAGAAATAATTGAGTTTGAATTCTACCTGAAACATGAAACTGCTCCTTCATTTCTTACAAGATCCAATCGTGAGAGGTGCAAAAGAGCGAGGAGTGAAAGAGCGAGGAGGCAATGTATATATACACAATTACTAATATACACAATTACTAATATACACAATTACTTGCTAATGGTTCTGTTTTGAAATCGCTGCACGATTTTCACCGGAACAGCACAGAATGTGATGAACTTTAGTATTAGAAGAGATTAAAGTTGCGCAAAGCGGCCAGTAATCAGGCACTTACAGGTTCTGTATATTGGGGTGTGGGTTCTGTATAACTAATTGTAAGCCTAGATTTCTACTGATGTATAAAAATAAAGAGCAGACTATTTGTTCTAGGTCAGACAAGCCAACAGAAGACAAACGTACCACAGAGGAGAGGTCCATATTAACCATTCGCCTGTCTTTTAAGAGCACTGGCTGCAAACCTGCCACGTTCAGTTTGGCCGAGGAGCTGCGATACACAAAGCTCAGCAACCAGTCCCCCCTGCAAGCGAAAGAGACAATGAGACAGACAGCACTGACATTTGGTACATTCATAAAGGGAACATAGTTACTCAGGAGGGAATCCAACCTGTGTCTCACCAGCTGCTCATTCACTAACTGAGCCACAAACTGGCTGTATTACAAAGTGGAAAGTAGATAGGAAGGTAGGTATTAAAGGGCCTGCTCACCTTTAGACAAACTGTTAGTATGATGTAGAGAGGGATATTCTGAGACAATTTGCAATTGGTATTCATTTTTTATTATTTGTGGTTTTTGAGTTATTTAGCTTTTTATTCAGCAGCTCTCCAGTTTGCAATTTCAGCCATCTGGTTCCTAAGGTCAAAACGACCCCAACCATGCATTGATTTGAATAAGAGACTGGAATATGTATAGGAGAGTCTGAATAGAAAGATGAGGAATAAAAAGCAGCAATAAAAATTTGTAGCCTTACAGAGTATTTGTTTTCTAGATGTGGTCAGTGACCCCATTTGAAAGCTGGAAAGAAGGCAAATCATTAAAAAAAACTATAAAAAAATAAATAAGGAAGGTCAGTTGAAAAGTTGCTTAGAATTGGCCATTTAATAACATACTACTGTATAAGTTAACATAAAGGTGAACCACCCTTTAAAAGGCCCCCCAAAGTACCCACACACCATTTCTGCATTATCCCGGCAATGTTATTAACCAATTTTAATCCTTTGCATGCCAGGGAAGTAGATCATCGAACATGTTACAAAATACGGGAGTTAAAGGGTTACATAGAGCCTAACCATGCTTCAGTTTTGTTTTTAAGTCAATAGTTTGGTTTGAGGCTGGTACAGATGAGAGTACGTATGAGCTCTCCTAGATAGTCCTGCAAGCCCAACCCGAGGGTTAAAATGGGTGAAATAAGGCTCCCCTGGATATTATTTTATTTACGGCTAAGGATTCTGCTTTTCTATAACCTTGATATGAGCCAAGAGTGGAAACTGATCAAATGTTTAACTGGGAAAAGTGAAAGAAACAGGCCAAGCCATCAATGGAAGTGAATGGGTTAAATTGTAACAACTTGTCTGTCTATCACTGAAGTTAGTCTGTAGGCAGCAGTAGAATGGGAGGCCAGGCCTGGGCGTCAAAATAGGCCCTGGCATTTCAAGTACACAGAGGTTCTAACAGCCCCCACCAGCCCAATAAATAGTGAGTGTCTATGGGATCTTACAGCAGCCAGTTGCCAGAATCCAAAAATTGCCAGTTTAGACCTACATGACCCCCATGATCCCCTGCGTGCCTGGGATTTGCTTGAGCACCAATGAAAAGCATTACCTGCAGTAACCATTAACAATTCTCCCAGCCACAACCCGAGTTAGTGGCTCCCATCGATCTGCATCACCTTCCACTGGGGCCCCCAGCAATACCACGTCCTCGATGATCCCCTCTGAGTCTGCAGGGGACAGACAGAAAGCAGGGGCTCAACTGCATATTTGTATCATCAGCAAATGTGAGTTAAGTGTGCAAGATAAAATGAAAGCCCAGGTGTAAATAGAAAAGTGCTTTATTGTTTTACTAACTAGCTGACTGCAGCATAATAAACACTGTGCTGTGCAAGCCGGCCAATAGGAAACTAAGAACACAAGATCATTAACATCCTACGTTTGCTCATAGTCTGTACAGAGAGATCTGATAAAACTATGGCAGCATAGGTATTCCCTGTACTAAGCACAATTCAGCAGGAACAGTCCCCTAAATTTGCTCATCGTTTGTACAGAGAGATCCCATAAAACTATGGCAGCATAGGTATTCCCTGTACTAAGCACAATTCAGCAGGAACAGTCCCCTAAGTTTGCTCATAGTCTGTACAGAGAGATCCATAAAACTATGGCAGCATAGGTATTCCCTGTACTAAGCACAATTCAGCAGGAACAGGCCCCTAAGTTTGCTCATAGTCTGTACAGAGAGATCCCATAAAACTATGGCAGCATAGGTATTCCCTGTACTAAGCACAATTCAGCAGGAACAGTCCCTAAGTTTGCTCATAGTCTGTACAGAGAGATCCCATAAAACTATGGCAGCATAGGTATTCCCCTGTACTAAGCACAATTCAGCAGGAACAGTCCCTAAGTTTGCTCATAGTCTGTACAGAGAGATCCCATAAAACTATGACAGCATAGGTATTCCCTGTACTAAGCACAATTCAGCAGGAACAGTCCCCTAAGTTTGTTCATAGTCTGTACAGAGAGATCCCATAAAACTATGACAGCATAGGTATTCCCTGTACTAAGCACAATTCAGCAGGAACAGTCCCCTAAGTTTGCTCATAGTCTGTACAGAGAGATCCCATAAAACTATGACAGCATAGGTATTCCTCTGTACTAAGCACAATTCAGCAGGAACAGTCCCCTAAATTTGCTCATAGTCTGTACAGAGAGATCCCATAAAACTATGGCAGCATAGGTATTCCCCTGTACTAAGCACAATTCAGCAGGAACAGTCCCTAAGTTTGCTCATAGTCTGTACAGAGAGATCCCATAAAACTATGACAGCATAGGTATTCCCTGTACTAAGCACAATTCAGCAGGAACAGTCCCCTAAGTTTGCTCATAGTCTGTACAGAGAGATCCCATAAAACTATGACAGCATAGGTATTCCTCTGTACTAAGCACAATTCAGCAGGAACAGTCCCCTAAATTTGCTCATAGTCTGTACAGAGAGATCCCATAAAACTATGGCAGCATAGGTATCCCCTCTACTAAGCACAATTCAGCAGGAACAGTCCCCTTTAGTTTTCTCATAGTCTGTACAGAAAGATTCCATAAAACTGGGAGTAGAAGGAAGTGAGTGATTACCTGCTTCCTGGGCCAGCTCTTGTAAGCAGAAATAAATGACTCTGGCACCGAGGCTGAACCCTATCAGAGTCACAGGCCTCCTCCCCTGTGAGTGAAGAGACAGTGAATAACAGATAGGAATTGTCAAACAGTTCCTAACTGCTCTGCAGGGAAACAATCATACTTATGAACAGCATGGGGAACTTACTTCCCAGCCATGCAGAACGGAAGCAGCTTTGTTTGTTTCCCTGTAGAGCAGTTGGCGATTGTGTAGAGATTTGTATTGGATTTCATTTTTACCTTTACATCCCCTTGAATTAGAGCTCACTCAAATAACTGATTCCTGTACAAACAAAATCTAACAAAATAACTGCCTTTTGCACAATTCCTGCATGTAGAGAGACATGATGTCTGGTGAGTTTAATAGAGTGACCTCTAATACATCTTCTAGGCAAAAGAAGCCCCCCTATAAGATATATTGGATCTAACTGTCAATGAATATCTGACACCAAACTGCTGCATGAAGAGAGAATAGTGAAGGAATAGTGAAGATAAAACTTTTAGAAAGTTTCTTATTTCAGTGTGATGAAGCTTATATTAAATTTTCATTTTCGCGATAGTTCCCCTTTAAGAACTTATACCCTGAGATGGATGCTGCTGTGGTTGGCATAACAATTAGGGTAAAGTGCCCAACTATAATCTACACCTAATGGTGTAATTAGCATTTCAGATAAAGGAACATACGCTCATTAAAGTGGATACTGACAAGAATGCAGAACACTTCTCCACATGCATGCTGCCATAATGCTCTAAGTGGCGCCTGCTCGCCCCCGCTAACATTATTCTGGCCCCTTCACATGTGGGGGGATTAGTAACAATCTTCCCATAAGTACAGGAATATGATATCCCACTGTATAGAAAATACAGGAATGCGGTTGGGGGGTTATGGGGCCACGGAATCCTTTATCAGCCCTCTAGTTCTGCAGAGCATATCCTTATAAACCAATTTAATCATTGGATCATAATAGACCCTGGTTACTAGTGATGTACAGGCCGGTTAACTCGCAGGTCGGGCGGGTTTGGGGTGACCCCTCTGCACTGTTTGTGGGTCGTGGGAGAATTCTGATTTCCAGTTTTATAGGTGTGCACCTGCTCCATCCCACCCCTTTTGTGATGTCACCGGTGGAGTGGGCGGGTGCAGGTCTATAAATGGAGGACGAGTGTAGATTCGGGTGAGGTCGACCCGTAACATCACTACTGGTTACAATCCAGCTGCTGGTGACTAGGACTAACCAATCTGATTGTACCGCAGAACACACACAGTCCCCCAACAGCAGCCACCTTGCACAAGAGAAACTATCTACAGTGAAACCTCGATTTTAAGTTTTCCCGCATTTTACATTTTTTCTTTGTGGTCCCACCAATTTATAATGCATTTCAATGGGTGCATTTCCGATTTTAAAGGGGAAGTAAAGTGTAAAATAGAATAAGGCTAGATACTGTATGCTGTATTTTGTATATTAAACATAAACATGAACTTACTGCACCACAAGTCTAATCAAACAAATGATTTATGCTTTTAAAGTTGGCCACAGGGGGTCACCATCTTGTAACTTTGTTATACATCTTTGCAAGACCAAGACTGTGCACATGCTCAGTGTGATCTGGGCTGCTTAGGGATCGTCATAAATGATCAAAACAGCACAAGTCAAATAATATCTGCCAGAAGCCGATACAACAAGACTGATTAATAATCAGAATATACAGACTGCACTGGGTCCTGTGTTGTCTTGTAATCTAATGTGGATTTTATAGTTTTTGTACTGTTTAATATAAACTTTCTCCAACTCTGCAGAACCAGTGGCTGCAGCAAAATAATCCTCCAAATAGAATCCCAGTTTATCTGTTTAAATCTGGCTCCATGATCTTTGTCCCTGCAGCTGGAGTTGGAAACAGTAAAGGGGATGTAAAGGCAAAAAAAAATCCAATACAAATCTCTACGCAGTCGCCGACTGCTCTACAGGGAAACAAACAAAGCTGCTTGAGTTCTGCATGGCTGGGAAGTAAGGCGGGGGCTCCCCCTGCTGTTCATAAGTATGATTGTTTCCCTGCAGAGCAGTTAGGGACCGTCTGACAATTCCTATCCACAGCAGTAAATGAAGGGGGAATTTCACTGCATACAGTCAGGTTTCGTACACATTTTTTAATTTAAGTATATTGGAGATAGGTTTCTTTTTCATTAAAGAAAGTAAAATGTTTTATTTTTTACCTTTACATGCCCTTTAAGGAATGTTTTCCTGTATTTTACATCAAAATTGTGTCCTGATGTTCCCAAAAACTGCTTTTTTTCCTCTATGAATATTATTTGTGAAATAAAGAGGTTTAAAATACTAACCAGATATATTTTGCCTGTAAGGGCTAGTCCACACGGGGAGATAGCGACGCGTTTGCGGTGACAAAGCGCCGCGACAGTCGCCGCGACCGGCGCAGGCGACAGTTTTGTATGGGCGCCTATGTAAAAACGCCTGTGCTAACCACACGAGGCGATGCGCTTTTCAACAGTCGCCTGAAAAAGCCTGGCGAGGCATTTTCAGGCGACTGTTGAAAAGCGCATCGCCTCGTGTGGTTAGCACAGGCGTTTTTACATAGGCGCCCATACAAAACTGTCGCCTGCGCCGGTCGCGGCGACTGTCGCGGCGCTTTGTCGCCGCGACCGCAAACGCGTCGCTATCTCCCCGTGTGGAATAGCCCTAAATGGTCAATTCCAATTAGTCTTCCCCTTATACAGTCCTGCACCAATCACTTATTGCTTTAGGTTGTGTATGTGACTGACAGAGAGTCTTGCACATGCCCCCCCCATAGTGTAACATTAATGCTGCAATGCTTAACCCTTGTTAATAACTAGTAAATATTGTATCTTAAAATAAAACTGACTGCTGTGCTTCTATCTTTTCAGTATGTGAAGAAATGGTTAATTTAACACATTCCCCTGATTTAACATTTTCCCAGATTTTACATAAATTTTTCCTGGTCCCCTGAAATACTTAAAATGGGGGTTCTACAGTATATATATATATATATTTGCTTTCAGGAGTGTATGACAGACAGCAAGTGCCACCACTCTAGTGCCACACGGTCAGCCATTACCAGCCTTACCTGTTGCCTACTGAGCAGTATGTGTGCCAGGTGTTTGCCAACCTCTGCCGAGCGGCTAAGACACACCCCCCATGGATTATCAATCACACTGGCCACAGTGATGAGCGACGCTGGCCACGTCAGGGCAGTCACAATCCCTGCAAGAATCAGAGAGAGAGGCTGCAGGAAGGACGGGTTTATTTTGCAGAGGTTTGTGGGTGAAAGAGGGTTCTCTTACCTGATAGGATGGTAAACTTCAATGCTTCCTGTGCCACCACATTCATGAGTCCGTTTAACAAGGTGTCCAGTGCATTGCCCAGCTCCATCAGATATTTGGACTCCCACGCTAGGCAATACTGCTCTGACGAATGGAGCAAACTCTGCCAAGGGGCCACAAAGCTTCCTGCAGGGGGAAAGCATTATCTTATGGTTTAACAAATCATAACAGTAAAGAACCCCTTCCTATGCTGATGGTGAAATCGCCTTTACTTACCACCAATGAATCACTCATCCCCCTATCTTGGTAGGGAATCCCATAACCTGACTGTCCTTACAGTAAAGAACCCCTTCCTATGCTGATGGTGAGATCTCCTTTCCTCCCCACCAATGAATCGCTCATTCCCCTCTCTTGGTAGGGAATCCCATAACCTGACTGTCCTTACAGTAAAGAACCCCTTCCTATGCTGATGGTGAGATCTCCTTTCCTCCCCACCAATGAATCACTCATTCCCCTCTCTTGGTAGGGAATCCCATAACCTGACTGTCCTTACAGTAAAGAACCCCTTCCTATGCTGATGGTCAGATCTCCTTTCCTCCCCACCAATGAATCACTCATTTCGCCTCTTGGTAGGGAATCCCATAACCTGACTGTCCTTACAGTAAAGAACCCCTTCCTATGCTGATGGTGAGATCTCCTTTCCTCCCCACCAATAAATCACTCATTCCCCTCTCTTGGTAGGGAATCCCATAACCTGACTGCCCTTACAGTAAAAAAACCCTTCCTATGCTGATGGTGAGATCTCCTTTCCTCCCCACCAATGAATCACTCATTCCCCTCTCTTGGTAGGGAATCCCATAACCTGACTGCCCTTACAGTAAAAAACCCCTTCCTATGCTGATGGTGAGATCTCCTTTCCTCCCCACCAATGAATCACTCATTCCCCTCTCTTGGTAGGGAATCCCATAACCTGACTGCCCTTACAGTAAAGAACCCCTTCCTATGCTGATGGTGAGATCTCCTTTCCTCCCCACCAATGAATCACTCATTCCCCCTCTCTTGGTAGGGAATCCCATAACCTGACTGCCCTTACAGTAAAGAACCCCTTCCTATGCTGATGGTGAGATCTCCTTTCCTCCCCACCAATGAATCACTCATTCCCCCTCTCTTGGTAGGGAATCCCATAACCACATGTCAAAGAATGAATTGCTGTTTTACTTTTGATTCCAATCACCTTGGGGTGAATGAAAAGATTCACCAGAACACACTAGTGCATTGGCCTAATAGTATTTCATAGAAAAGAGGGAGCAATGTCACTCCCACAATTTAAGATTTTAAGCAGCTTAAAGGGAACCATTGCCTGTTCCAACACCCCACAGTGTCCAATTTATGTTACTTCAAAATCCAAATAAACCTTTATCCTTTAAATCAATCAGTTTAATTTGAGGGCATGGATCTCTCCGAGGGAATGACTCACGTGTTGTGAGCAGCAGCAGAGTCTGGGTCTGAATCCAGCCAGAGAGATTATAGAGAATAATATTTTCTGACATTTCTGCCTGTTATGTAACACTTTTGGCTTCCCTTACGTAACAGCTTGAATGGAAGGGAGAAAATGTTTCTCTAGTACATGTTTACAGGGTTCTAAAAGGAGAAGGCAGGAATACGTGAGCCACACATGAATCCAAGAATTGTCTGTAGCTAAATCCGTGAGAGGTAATAAAGGAGCAAATGTGGGCCATGACGCACATACAGAAAGATAAGCCTAGAAATATACGAAACTGCAACTGGGACACTGTGTAATGTGTATGTTGCCTTATATTAGATGTTCCTCCAATCTAGGTGGGTTTTGCCTTCACTGATTCAATTATACAAACAATGTTCCAATATGTTGCACTGATGAGATGTGACAAGATTGAAACACAACAAGTTTGGATATAAGGCTCTGGATCATTAGGCTGTACCTGTGATATAAACCAGCGGTTCTGGATGCAGAGTTGGCCAAAGGGACATAAAGAAGTGATTTGCATGACTCTTCCCATGATGCTTTATGGGAGAATTAAAACTCAAATTGTTGGTATCTAGGCAGTGCTGTGTATATGGCATGAGACAAGTAAATACCTTCTGTTTTCAGAAGGCTTTACTTTGCATGTAAATGCATGTAAAGGGCTTTTTGGCTCCTTTTAGCCCAAATACAGAGAGAATGATGGGTAAGCAGGAGGAGCCTGTAACAAGTAGTTGATATGAAGTTGCTCCTAAAACTCAGGTTTGTTATACTGATTCAGTGCACAGTGTTATTGAGAGGGATAATGCTGGGCCTGGACTCACCATATTTGCCGGTAGAAAGCCAGCCAGTAATAGCAATACTAATGTGCAGCTGCCGTCCTCCAGTGAGGGGTAAAAACTCAAACTCCTCTATGGCTCCAACTCGTTTCTTCATCTTGTAACCTGAGGGCAACACAAACACCAGTGAAACTGTGTTCAGGCTAATGCCATGGGGGCGTTTTACCTCTGCTGCTCTCTTATTGCCCACCTATCAGCACCCGTCAAGTACCTCTGTGCAAAAATGCTCAAGCACACATTTTCTCTTGACCATGTTGGTCACACAAGGAGCTTTTAATTTAGAAACATTACACGGGTCACACACACAGGGCCGCCATTAGAAATCACGGGGCCCCGTTCAACAGCATTTTCAAGGCCCCCTGGACCCCGACCTCCAAGCCCCACCCAGATCCCGCCCACTCCACACTACAGTTAAAAGACCACACAGACATCAGAGCTAAAAAAAAAAATTGATGGCCTAGGCCCCCCCCCAAGTTATAAAAAGCCATTGGTGATCAGGGGCCCACCTGCAAGTAAAAAAAGAAATTCGCCAGATCCCCCCAAATTTTTTTAAAAAATTGCTTGCCAGGGTTTTGTGTCTAAGGGGGGGGCAGACATGCTTCACTTAAGGTGGCCATACACGGGCCGATAAAAGCTGCCGACAGCTTCCCCGATCGAGATCTGGCCGAAAGTCGGCCAGATCTCGATCGGATGGGATTAAAAATCCCGTTGGATCGCGGCCGCATCTGTTAGTTGATGCGGTCCCGCGATCCGACCGCCCGTTTGGCGAACGCTAGGATCCGATCGTTGGGCCCTAGGGCCCACGATCGGATCAGCCCGATATTGCCCACCTCAAGGTGGGCATATCGGAGGGAGATCCGCTCGTTTGGCGACATCGCCAAACGAGCGGATCTATCCGTGTATGGCCACCTTTACTTGATTAGCCGGGCCCCGCTGCTTTCAGCGTGCTGCCGGCTTCACAAAATAGGACACAGCAGCTCTGTGCACGGAAGCTTTTCTCCTATTAAGATTTCCTGTACCCTCATTGGTCCTTTAAGAATAAGTCCCGGTAAAGCTGTACAGGTATTGGATAAGGGGATCCACTGATGGAGATTTACCGGGACTCATTTCAAAATGGTGCGTGCCATTAGTCCAATGCCATCTACCATGGTATGCGTTCTGATCCAAATGGAGCTGTAGCTCTGATTTTTGGGATAATGGACAAAGCTCTACTCACCTGTCAGTCCAGCTCCGGCTGCGCCAAAGAGCGACGCCATAATGGCAATGCCAGCTGTAGATCCCAGTACTGCTGCTCCTGCACTGCCGATAATTGTTGCAGCCCCTGCAGCTACCAGAGGAGCGGCGAGCCCACCTGTGAGACCTGTGTGGAAAATTCATACAGTATGTAAAACTGCGACAAGAACCAGGGTTTATTTAACGTATTTAATCCTTCTGCACTTAAAGGAGAACTAAAGCCCAAATAAAGAAGAAGGTAGAAATGTTGTACATGATGTTTTGTGTTTCTGTACCAGCCCTTTAGCAGTAAAGATCTGTGTCTCCAAAGATGCCCCAGTAGCCCCCCAACTTCTTTTCTGCTGATTCACTGCACATGCTCTGTGCTGCTGTCACTTATTGAGCTTAGGGACCCACTCACAATATACAGTACACATAGAATAGAAATGTCACAATATAAGGCTGATTAGTAATTAATACACATAATTACTACATGGCAGCACTGAAACCAGTGCAATTAGCATCAGAATTGAATAATCAGCAAACCTGTAGCATCAGCTTATATTACAGCCAGGGAAGCTCATTTTCTGCTGGATAATTAGTGACGAGCCCTAAGCTTAGCTTCTCAACAGCCAATCAGAGCCCACTGAGCATGTGAGTGTCACAGACACTTTCCAAGATGGTGACCCCCTGTGACAAGTTTGAAGTCCTGGATCATTGCTGCTATTGACAAGCTCAAACTTTAGCCTCGTGCAATAAGTTCACTATATAAAAGATGCCATTTTTAGCCATATTCATGTTTAGGGTGAAGTTCTCCTTTAACTGTTTATTTTGTGGATTTCTTTATTGTATTTGATATAAGCTTCAAGAGCAGCCAATAAATAAAGGGCGCAAAGATAAACACACAAGAAATAAAAATCATATTCAAATTTTCTAAGATACAGACAAAACCTCACTGTACAGAGATTTATACAGAAATCATTTTTAGAGACCTACCTATCACAGTACCACCTCCAACAGTGGCCAGGCCAATCAGAAGGTATCTTTTCAACTTTTTCCGGCTTTCCTTCTTTCTGCGAGATGCCTGTGCCGACCTGTAAGAATCAAGCAAAGAGTGAGATCAGTTTAGGCAGTGCAAAAAGACAAGAGTGTTATTTTATACTCTTTCCCTACTATGCTACAAAGGATCCACAGAGTCACTGTGGGAGAGGAGGGAATAGTCTATACCTGAATACTCTAGCAGGGTAAGGTGGGATAATTCATTCTGTTTAATGAGCTGCTCACCCTTTTCTCCAGCATAATAACTATAGAGAAGATTCTTATACAGAGGTAATTGATTGGGCATGGGGACTATATTATTTTATTATTTATTATTATTATTTATTCTCCATCCACAGCGACTCTACAGTCTGCCCTATCAAAAAGCCAACAGCCCCAGCAGCAAAAGCCTAGTATGTGGGTCTCTGGGCTGGTTTATATCACCTGTCTCTGTATATGGGGAACCAGTACATGCACGTCACACATGTGTGGTACAAACCAGTTACCTACCTGTGACCCTCCTCCTTGGGCAGCAGCAGAAAGAATAGAGAGAGAAAATACCATGAATTGCAAAGTATTTATATCACATTTGTGCAGTGTAAATCGGTGTGTATTAGAGGCATGGAACTGCAGCCACTGAGCTGGAATAAAAACTGCCCATTGAGCAAGAACCTCTCACAAATGGTTTTTTTGGCCCCAACTATGATCCACTCGTTGTGCCTGGGGCCAAACAATAGTCCATTCTGATTTGGCCCAGCATGGTGCTGTTTGGTGCCAAAACACAGGCAGCTTCTCATAAAGGAGCACTGGGAATAGTTGAAGAGGGAAAAGCTGAATTGATAAGAGCTTAGAGAAGGAATCCAATCTAATTTGTGTGTGCTTATATAAGAATAAGTAAACCTTAATAATAAGTGAATGTAAAATTGATGAGGGGCTATTCTTAGCACTTTTGCAATGTACATTCATTATTTATGTTTTTTAAATTCCAAGATATTAAGGGACACATGTACTGTTAATAGGAATGAATTGTGTTACAACAGCGCCACCTGCTGGTCATTTTCCCACCAGTCTGACCAGCAAGTAGTCAAGGAAGTTGTAAGGACAAAGAAAGGTTTCTACTTATTTTCCTTAACAAAAGAACATCAGATCAGCAGGTGGCGCTGTTGTAAAAAAATTCAGTGCTGTTCTTAGATCTACCAGGCAGCTGTTATCTTGTGTTAGGGAGCTGCTATTTGGTTACCTTCCCATTGTTCTGTTATTAGGCTGCTGGGGGAGAAAGGGAGGGGGTGATATCACTCCAATTTGCAGTACAGCAGTAAAGAGTGACTGAAGTTTATCAGAGCACAAGCCACATGACTGGGGCAGCTGGGAAACTGAAAACATGTCTAGCCCCATGTCAGATTTCAAAATTAAACATAAAAAAAATCTCTTTCAGTGCAGAATTCCGCTGGAGCAGCACTATTAACTGATGAGTTTTGACAGTATCCCTTTAAGCTCTTGAACACCCAAATGTCAGGAATTTGGGGCCAATGTGAAGTTGTCCTTTAAGTAGATCTGTGATTGGTGGTTGCCCGGTGGTCTTGCCCCGAAGGAGCGTGTGAATGAAGAAGTGCTGTGCTATAGAAGATAATGTGATAATAGTGCTGCTATTGTAAACAAGATAACAGCTTTATTGGGGCCACATAGCACAGCAGCTCTCCGGCTCCTCTCATGCATATCCAATTTATTGCTCTGATAAAGAACTGTTATATTGCTGTGTATATATACTGCTGATTAGTGTCCCACTGTGCTGAATTGCCTCTCACCCCAGGGAAGCCAAAGGTAATTAATACTAATGCAGATTAATATTTGTAAGAATAAAGAGAAGCAGTTGCAACTCTTGGGCACAAACAGGTTATTTTACTGCTGCTGAGCCAGTGCCATAGACACAGAACTAACCCCCATATATAATAAAAGGCACTAAGCAGGAGCAGTAACCCATAGCAACCAATTAGGGATGCACCGAATCCACTAAAACAGTAACCAAAATGAATATGGAGCAGGCACTCAAATGAAGGCAATCTTCCATCAAATAGTTGAAAGAAGAAGATTTATTGTGTCCTCTGCCTTACGCGTTTTGTGTTATAAACACTTTATCATAGGCCATACAAGTTGTAGCTTATCCCCATCTGACTAAAAATCGTGCAGATATCTGTCGGGCATGAATAGAAAACGTCACCAGATGAGGGCTTCAAAGACCCATCGATGTGGTCCTTTACCAACAGGTCCGCATCAGCCAAACTGGGCAAGGGTAACCTTATTTCCAAGCGAGCTAACAGTAAAGTATAAACAAGTCTGTGCACAAAATAAGCAGAATCTTCACACTTTTACATTATTGTAGAGAGAAGCTGCAAACACAGCAATATTCTTCAGATGCCTCTATGATAGGTACGTGGGCACCAGGACTTGGAGAAGAAACTCCCCACATCTCTGCCTTATCCATGCCAATTAGTTCTACAAAATCTCAGGCACAAGATGAAACTCATGATTTAAAACTCCCCCAGCCAGCACCCCCGGGCTATCGCTTGGCACCAAAATAGTCTGTTGTGTATGAGAACAAACAGTTATGTAGGAGGAGTGGTGAGGCAGAAGAATAAAGCCATCATAGACAGGTACTCATTAATACTCAGCATTATAAATAACCAGCGCTCCCTCCATACAGTGCTCCCCATAAACTTTTAGTTCACTGCTTTTTTACATATACTGTATATAGGAAATATGGAGCTAAAGTTCTTTGATAAGCTGGACTGGGGGGGGTCTGGGCCCAGCACCCCCTCCACCACCCCCTGACCCAGCCGCAACACCACTACTACCCTGTACCCCCACCAACACGTACCCTCTGTTCTCTGCTCTTCACTATCAGGCAGGGGGAGCAGCAATCAGGTGCAGGGAACATAATATAAAGGGCCCATGGGGAGTGGGACTGGGTCCACCGGGTTTTTTCCTGGTGTCCCACCAGCCCAGTCCGACCCTGCCTTTAGTTACTGAGTGCATCTGATACATTGTTATTGGGTGAGAAATAACACTATGGTTTGTGCCAATGAGAACGTTTAAGCCACTGTGGGAGTTAAAGGAGAAGAAAAGGCTAAAACAAAATAAGCTTTGTCAGAAAGGTCTATTTAAATACACCCTCAAAGTAATGCTGTTTTGAGTCCTCTGTCAAAAGAAACTGCATTTCTTTCCTTCTATTGTGTACTCATGGGCTTCTGTATCAAACTTCCTGTTTTCATCATAAACCTCCAGGGCTTGGGCTTGAGCATGCTCAGTTTGCTCCTCTCCCCCCCCTTCTCTGCTGTAATCTATCCTAAACAAACTGAGAGAGCTTCTAGAGCTGTTTAGCTGTGTTCTAGCTTGCAATATTGTGGCTGATCTATTGGCAATAAACTGCTTTGATAGCTTTCCTTCTCCTTTAACTCCAAAGTTCCAGCTGGGGTTCACTAGCGACTTACTGTTGAGAGCTGCTTGTGAACCAATTTTCACTCTGTATAGGGCTGGGCAGGGCTGAATTTACATAGTGGGCAGCCCTAGGCCTGCTGTTGTTCGCCACCCCCGTCCTCTCCCTTTTACTCGCTCAAATTTTCATCATCAGGACCAGAACAATGGGGATTGGCGCATGGGAAATTTAAAAAATCGTATCTCCTGTGCATCCCCAGTGTTTCTGAACCAATGTGGGTGTGGTTGGGCAGCATGCCGTCCCCTAAAATTCTGCCGCCCTAGGCCCGGGCCTTGGTGGCCTCTCCACAAATCGGGGCCTGGAGCTGGGTCAACACAGGAGCAAATATTGCACTCAAGCCACCAGCAATGCCAACTGGTCAATATCTACTGCTATATAAATTATGGTGCAGCATAGAGCATGGAGCCTTCCTAGGCCAGCTTTATGTAGCTAAAGTGTGAAGAAACTTGACTGTGTGTGAGGCGCCAATAAAGCAGGGTATGTAGCTAAAGTAAAGCTACACCTGCTACTGCTTATAAAACTGCAGGAAGGTTGCCCTGTGAGTGCAGTGACAGGCAGATGCTGCTCAGGTCAGTTTTGGGGTGATATCTGGGCATATCATGATTGTGTGCCAATAGCCTGAACCTCTTTTATCTTACAACGGAGTCTTTTCCCTGAGCACAAGCACAGTCGTTTAATATTAGATGCTACTAAGAGTTCCCAATTTGGCTCATTAAATATGCAGGTGAAACGACGGCTTCTGATATTTCATCTCCCTCGCAGATGAGAAGAATATCAGGGAGAGGCAGAGAGATGAATGCTGGCACATACACTCACTGTGACAATCAGAGATAATCAGCAGGGGAAACACTGTCACTGACAATATAAAGGAGTCGCTGGCATAGATGAAAAGACTTGAACAACAGAACCGGGTTATCAGAATAGAAAAGCACTCACAGAGCTGAGCTCGGAAGGTATAGTGAAAGAGAATACTATTTTGTGCATGCAGATTTCCCTTGGAGCCCCCCTGACTTGAATCAATTCTGTTCTCACTTTAGTCTTGGTCACTAGTACCCTGACCTTGAGGCAGATCCACCTTCTTGGCTCTAACAGCAGTTCTATGCTTTTCTGTGCTGTAACATAAATTTTTTTATTAAAAAGTTTGTAGAAGGAAAAAAAACCCACAAAGACATATTAAACTTTTAAACTGCTAAGTCTTTATTAAGAAATAACTTAATAATAATAATAACCAAAACTCCGCTTGCGCTCCTCTTCAGAAAAGGAGATCCGGCGATCCATCGTGCGGCACTCAATTTCTCCTCCCTGCCTTCCTTCTCGAGCGAGAGATCGAGCGCCGCATGATTGATCGTCGATGTGTCGCCTTTTCTGAAGAGGAGTGCAAGCGGAGTTTCGGTAAGTTATTTCTTAATAAAGACTTAGCAATTTAAAAGTTTAATATGTCTTTGTGGGTTTTTTTCGTTCTACACGAATTGATGTTACTAATCCTTTAAGAGATCTCTCTTTGCTCTCCCACCAGTAACTCCCTTTCATTCCTGTGTCAAATAAACTAGGGATGCACCAAATCCACTATTTTGGATTCTGCCGAACCCCTGAATTCTTCGCAAAAGATTAGTCTGAATACCGAAATAAATCTGAATCCTAATTTGCATATGCAAATTAGGGGTGGGAAGGGACAGACATTTTTTAACTTCCTTGTTTTGTGACAAAAAGTCATGCAATTTTCCTCCTGCCCCTAATTTGCATATGCAAATTAGGATTCAGTTCAGCCTAGCAGAAGGATTCGGCTGCATCCGAATCCTGCTGAAAAAGGCCAAATCCTGGCTGAATCCCGAACCGAATCCTGCATTTGGTGCATGCTTAAAATAAAATTTGCCTTAACCTCAAGTGGTCTCTGGTAACTGAATTACCATGACACAAGTATACAACTCAAAGCATGAGGAACAACCCAAAGAGAAAAAGTGTAATGCCTTGCCGGTGAACTAATTTGATACGTCGCTTTTTACTGAGTATATTAGTGCAAAACTTTGCAAAATAATGCACCTGTGCAAAAAGATGCATTGGTGTGCAAAATAATGCAAATGATAGACTGGTATAAATTGCTACACATATTTCTCCTCATTTATTAACACAGACGCTGAAAAGTTTCAGTGCAGTTGCCCATAGCAACTAACCATTAGCCCAAGAAGGAATTCAGAACTAAGGCCGTGAGCTGATTCTATGTTGGAAGATATGACATTCCACAAGTAAAACATGCAAGTTCTCCTTACTCTGAGGGCTCCTCTGTGTGCTGCTTCAGGCTCTGCATCAAGGACTCCTGGCAGAGCTCTAATGTTTCCGGTGGGACACGGAGCAGCCAGGAGACATGTGATGTCAGCACTCGGCTTCTAGAATCATAAAATCCTGTACAGATACAGAGAGAAACATATTAAATCTTACTTTGGAGAAGAAACTAGGGGTAAGCAGAAAGATGAGGTATCCAATTAATCCACTTCCTAGTTCTGCCAAGACACTCATTGCAGAGGAGTAAGTAGTAAAATAAATGACCAGTCCACAGATAGGCCAACTGTACAAGTAGTCACATTTTGGGACTGCAGCTTAGAGAAGGAGGGGTTTGTTTATACAGAGCTCTTTATTATCATTTCAACAATCAAAGAGAGAGAGAGTGTGGAGCGAGCGCAGGTTAAAGATAAAAAAAATTCCATCGGTGCTTTACAATAGGAATAGCAATATGGATAGACATAATACATTTTAACATAAGTCCTATTTATTGCCCTCATGAAACTTCTGTATATTCAGCAGATACACCTATTTATTGTACAGTGTTTTATTTATTAAATACATCTTAATAATAATGATAAACATGAATAATACCATAGTACTGTCCTGCATGGGTCCATGAGTCCCTTTATCTAACAAAGAGACACTACTCCGGCTCCTAAGCTCCTATGTATCCAATAGAATAAATGACAGAAAGACATTTGACATTCTTTGTTGTTCCCCTTTCTCTGAGATCACCTACAGATCTCACTGATAGTAACTAACACAATTAAGGGCTACCAACAGTTGTGGGTCAGGGGTCAGAAAGAGGCTTCCTCTTATTAAAAGTAATTTCAACCATGTCATTGGGAAAAATGAACTTACCATCACGGAGAGAAAAGGACACCAGATCCTGTAAAGTAAAATAAAAGGTGTCACAATGCAATACACAAACAAAAAAAGCTGGTGTGGAGTGGAGATGCTATGGCCCTTTAAAAAACCCACAGCAGAACATCTGATAAATATATAAGGCCAAAATATATGAATATTTTAGTGCCTGTGATTGCCTTTCGTGGCTCCCCCCCACTCAACTGAGGGTGAAACGTGCAGAAGCAAAGTTGTGCTATTTATTTGGTCCAAATTCACTCCGAGAAGCAATCATGGGTTGTTTTCTAGCCAGCTGAACAATGCTGTGAGTGACATTGGCTTGCACACAGTTCTTACCTGAGTGATGATAGTTGGGTTGGACTTCAAGGCTGGATCCTCCAGAAGAAGTTTAGTAAAGGTATCGGTTCCCTCTCCCCCTAGGCCACTAGCAAAAGCCACCATTGCTGGAAGCACCGACTTGGACAGATCCAGCCAATCCACCAAGTCTTCCACAAACTTGGTGCAGAAGCTCCTGCATAAAAAGGTTGGAGAATTCAACCAATGAGCATCCGGCATGATTATCAGATTCTATTAATGGTTTCCCTTCCAGTTCTATGAGAATTACCTCTGTTCTTTTTCAGGATAGAGCTGCGCCAAAGAGATGCCACAAAGCCCAGCATAGGCAAATCTCGCCGGCTCACCGAGGGTTCGCCCCAACACAACAGCGGCTGCCTTTCCGTCCAATTCATCCTGCATAATGACTGCTGCTTCACCCAGAAGACAAGCTGCAAACATCAATAAACAGTTAAAGGGGTAGTTTAAGTTAAATTTTTGTATGTCATAGAATGGCCAATTCTAAGGCAACTGTTTTTGAATTATTTGCCTTCTTCTGACTCTTTCCAGCTTTCAAACGGGGGTCACTGACCCCATCTAAAAAACAACAGCTCTTTAAGTCTACAAATATATTAACTAAATTCATACTAAACATTAGCTCAAAGGTGAACAACCCGTTTAATTCAAGCTCATAAATAGTTCATTCTTCCTTGGTTTCTCTTAGATAAATCAGTAACCAGCAAATCCAGCCATCAGTGTAAATGTAAATCAGCAAGTTAAAGATGCGTTACCTGTGAGACCACTGCCCAAAATTCAGATCGTTATCTCACTATACATTTTGAGCGGCTATTGTTTAAAAGGTTTAGCCTTACTGTACTGTATGGGGCACATTTATTAAGGGTCGAATTGAAAATTCAAATTCACATTTTTTTTATGGTCAAAACTATCAAATTTGACTAGGGAATTATCCAAACTCGATTAGAGTTTTTAAAATAATTAGGTTTTTGAAATTTATCATATTCCAGCACTTTAAGAATTTGAATTCGACTATTCGTCACCTAAAACCTGCCGAATTACTGTATAAGTCAATGGGAGAGGTGCAGTGACCAATTTGGAGATGTTTGCAGCCTTCCTGACATTCGAGTTTTTTTCAGAGAAAAAACGTGAATCGAGTTTGGCTGAATTTGAATCGAATTCGATCTGAGTTTTCAGGTCAGTAAAATTCATCCAAGTTTGAAATTTGTGATTTTTTAAATACATTTCCGCCAATCGAATTTTGAGTAAAAATCAAGAGTTAAAAAAAACTCGCATGAATTAATTCGAATCTTGATAAATGTGCCTCTATATGTGCCAATTACCAGCGTTACTATACTGGCCATGCAAATGTTTGATAAGTCTAAAGGGCATTTCTCACCGAGAGGAGCACCAACCAGGGGTCAGGCGTTTACACACTAAAATCATTGGGGTTTACCTAACCTTTTGGCACCCTCCCAGTTATTTACTAGTCATTTCATTATATCTTCCTCTGGCAAATTCAAAGCATTTAGCATTATCCTTGAAACCCTATGAGCCAGCAGCATCCTTAGTAGCACTGTTAGGACGTCTAACTGGGTGTCTGGTCGGAAGACGAGAGGCAAATAATGTTGATGATTTTGGACAGGGGGTTATTCATAATAAAAAAGGCATATGAACTGACCTGTAGAAGAGGAGGGGTGGGGCAAACAACAGTCCATGCCCAGTGTAGCCTGTTGGTATCCCCTTGAGATAACCAGCTTGGTGGGCAGGAGGGAAAATCCTATTCACTATCATTTAAATCCCTCTGAACCTGTCAGTCTTTGCAAACGGGTCAAAGATTTTTCTCAGTGAGGCTTTCCAATTAGTAACTGACCGTGGGTGCCTGGCATCCACAGCATAGTATGAAATGCATATGCAAACATTCTGCCACCCACCAGCCAGGCTGAAAATCACAAGGGCTGCAAAAAACTACAATCTCGACTGTGTGCCACAGCTCTTACCATGGGCGTCCACAAATAGGGGCAAGGGAGGGCACTTGCACAGTCAGAAAAAAACACAGAGGGTAATAGTGAGCCCAATTAAGCACCCTGATACCTCCCCAAATGGTTAACATACAGGTCAGCAATTAATAGAGGCCAAGAGAAGACCATTCAGCAGGTGGTGCTAGCAGTGGCTACCCAACTATCCATGCCTTCATGCGAGCAACGAATGAGTGGGACAGCTGAAAGACGCAAAGTCGATCCGCTAAGCGATCTATACAGATTCCCTCATTACCGCACCTAAAATCCCAGGAGCCGCTCCACGGGCAACGCAGCGTATCCTTATCCATGTAACCACATTGTGAGTGCGATCTGTTGCACCCGGTTAAATCGTCTGCTCTGAACGCATCTGCTCATCTGTGTTCCGGCCCAATATATGTTGCTAAACTCCTCTGGATGCTAAAATGTGTAGTTCAGGAGGGAGCAGGGCAACCTGCTGGATATTATTGGGATTTCTAGCTCAAGGGATGTGGCCAGCGCAGCCCAGCATTGTGTATTTGATACGTGGGAAGGCAGCAAGTCAGCCTATGTATAGCCAAGTTTAGCAATTCATTATCTTCTAGCTTTGTGTCTTTGCCACCAAAATATTGGAAAAAAGTATTATTTGCCCCCCTTGGAAAATTTTCTGCGGACACCCATGGCTCTTACAGTATATACTATATCCAAATTTTAAAGCCAAATGATAATATATCCAATTTTTTTCTCATTGTGAATTTAAAAAACGAGGACACCCCCTGTTTAATAGGGTGCGAAAATGTTAGAAACCCTCTGCATAACTATGTTTGTTCCCCCAGTGCACAATTTAGGAAAGAAAATACACCGGCCTGTGCTGTTATCATACCGTACCAGTCTTTCCACCAATCCTACCTTGGTTAGATTTAAGGTGGCCATACACAGGCCGTGTGCTTTTGACCTTATAGGAGCATTAATTTGGCCAAGAGACTTGGGGTGCCCTCCAGCAGTAAAGAGGGGGTAAATTAGACAAACACTTCTGTTTCTCCCCCACCTGGCTCAATGTTTTCCCAGCAGCCATTTTTAATGTCTGTTGAGAACACGGAATTTATTTAGGTGCACAGATTTGATAAACCTGTACAATTAACAATCAATTCTGTGTCCATTCTCTGTGCTCAGTGACCACTAATACATTCATCTGATTGGAACTAGCACATTCTTATGTATACTGATTTTCAGGTTCACTTCAGAGGAATAAACAAATGAAATTGCAGCAAATGTAAAATTTTTAGTGCACTTTTTCCATTTCCATTTTCCAGGCAATTTCATATATTTAATAATACTGTGAACAGATTTTTGCATAGCAACTGAGCAGAGCAGGAAGTGAACTAAACAGACACCTTGCCAAGTCCTGTGTATGTAATGAACATTGATCTGAAGTCTTTGCTCCTAGTCCTGCTGAATTGTGCTTAGTGAGGCTATGAGCAAACCTAGGGGCTGCTCCTGCTGAATTGTGCTTAGTACAGGGAATACCTATGCTGCCATAGTTTTATGGGATCTCTCTGTACAGACTATGAGCAAACTTAGGGACTGTTCCTGCTGAATTGTGCTTAGTACAGGGGAATACCTATGCTGCCATAGTTTTATGGGATCTCTCTGTACAGACTATGAGCAAACTTAGGGGCTGTTCCTGCTGAATTGTGCTTAGTACAGGGAATACCTATGCTGCCATAGTTTTATGGGATCTCTCTGTACAGACTATGAGCAAACTTAGGGGACTGTTCCTGCTGAATTGTGCTTAGTACAGGGGAATACCTATGCTGCCATAGTTTTATGGGATCTCTCTGTACAGACTATGAGCAAACTTAGGGGACTGTTCCTGCTGAATTGTGCTTAGTACAGGGGAATACCTATTGTACAGGCAGTGCAAGCTGTAGTGCCAGACAATGTAAGCTCCTGTAAAATGAAGAAAATAGCATAGAAAATTGAAGTCTGAGCTGATCTAAATGTTTTAGGAAACCTTATACCGACTGGACTGAATAAAGCTCTTACCTGATCCACTAAACTAAAAACACGGCTGTTACCCGGAGAGTCTTCCTTTGCGTGAATGCTCATTACATTGTATTAATGGTGCCGGGAGAAATCTGTAAAGTACAATAAAAATAAATAAAAAAAACAGCCGATACTTGAGCAATACACATGCAAGTCACACACCAAAAGCAATATTCAACTTTAAAAAAAAAAAAAATTGGAATGTTCTGACAGCTTGCTGTAATTATCTTAGTTATCTAATAATGGTATCATCTTTATATCACTTGTAATACTTCCAAGTGTCAGGTGTTGTACCCTATAACTAGAAATGGCATTTTAACACATGTAAATTAGGGGTGGGGAGGGAACTCACGTGACTCTTTGTCACAAAACAAGGAAGTAAAAAATGTTTCCCCTTCCCACCCCTAATTTGCATATGCAAATTAGGATTTGGTTCGGTATTCGGCCCGAATCTTTCACGAAGGATTCGTGGGTTCAGCCAAATCCAAAATAGTGGATTCGGTGCATCCCTAAAAAAGATGCAATAACGATACATTTTTAGCCTTACAGAGCATGTTTTTTAGACGGGGTCATTGACCCCTGTTTGAAAGCTGGAAAGAGTCAGAATAAGGCAAATATTTCAAATATTTCATAAACAAAAAGAAGACCAATTGCAAGGTTTCTTAGAAAAAATCTATTCCATTGGGCTTATTTACCTTTGAGTTAACTGTTAGTATGACATAGAGAGCGATATTCATTTTTTATTATTTGTGGTATTTGAGTTATTTA
The DNA here is from genome assembly GCF_017654675.1 of Xenopus laevis. Taxonomy (NCBI): domain Eukaryota; kingdom Metazoa; phylum Chordata; class Amphibia; order Anura; family Pipidae; genus Xenopus; species Xenopus laevis. The sequence goes on along the minus strand of NC_054384.1, from coordinate 110,351,386 downwards.
GCTTTTTATTCAGCAGTTCTCCAGTTTGCATTGTCAGCAAGCAGGTTCCTAGGGTCCCAATTCTCCTAGCAACCATGCATTGATATGAATAAGAGACTGGAATATGAATAGGAGAGGCCTAAATAGAAAAATGAGGAATAAAAAGTAGCAATAACAATACATTTGTAGCCTTACAGAGTGTTTGTTTTTTAGATGGGGTCAGTGACCCCCATTTGAAAACTGGAAAGAGTCAGAAGAAGGAAAACAATTGATAATTCAGAGATCAGTTGCGTCTAAAGGTGGCCATACACAGGGAGATACGCTAATTTCGCCAAATGAGCCAATCTCTCCCCATATGCCCACATTGAGGAGGGGGGCGATATCAGGCTGATCCGATTGTCGGCCCTAGAGCCCAATGATCGGATCAGAATGGAGGCAATATCTTTTGGCCAGATATCGATCGGGGATGGCCATCAGATGGCCCCCACACAGGGTTGCCACCGTCATACGTCAAAGCGCAATGGATCGAAATTTAAAAGTACATAAAGGTACATTTTCTTTTATCACATTGCCCGTTATAGGAGTTTACTGGGGATCACTGACCTTCCTATATATTTATCTTTATTCCCTATTAATAACATTGGGATCACTGGCCTTCCTATATATTTATCTTTATTCCCTATTAATAACATTGGGATCACTGACCTTCCTATATATTTATCTTTATTCCCTATTAATAACATTGGGATCACTGACCTTCCTATATATTTCTCTTTATTCCCTATTAATAACATTGGATCACTGACCTTCCTATATATTTATCTTTATTCCCTATTAATAACATTGGGGATCACTGACCTTCCCTATATATTTCTCTTTATTCCCTATTAATAACATTGGGATCACTGCCTTCCTATATATTTATCTTTATTCCCTATTAATAACATTGGGATCACTGACCTTCCTATATATTTATCTTTATTCCCTATTATTAACATTGGGATCACTGACCTTCCTATATATTTATCTTTATTCCCTATTAATAACATTGGGATCACTGACCTTCCTATATATTTATCTTTATTCCCTATTAATAACATTGGGATCACTGACCTTCCTATATATTTATCTTTATTCCCTATTAATAACATTGGGATCACTGACCTTCCTATATATTTATCTTTATTCCCTATTATTAACATTGGGATCAACCATCATTTTTTTTTTTTTCAAACATGTTTTTATTTATATATGAGACAGGTAAAAATTGTCTTCATTTTGCATTGAATTGAATAGTAAGAGTAAGCATTGCGTAAGATTAACAATTTTTCAATATAGAATTATCAATTACATACAAGTACATTACAAAACATACAGCTCATAATAAATTAAATGATGTTATGTGAGACTCAGCGGGTAGGATGCCAATAATCTATTTATCCGATGACTCCTGGGGGGTGCGAAAACCAGTAGTTCTTGTTCACGTTGCCAATTGTCGAAGTATTGGGATGCTTCCACCACAAGTGGGTGTTCTCTAAGCGTTTCTTCGTCATACCATGTCGTTTTCCTAAACGTGTAGACCGTAAGATATCTGGTTTGGGGTGGGAGTGTCATTATATAAAATATCCATGTATCAAAGAATTTTGTCGTGTTGTGTTCCTTTTTGGTTATTGCTTCCAACCAATCCATATGGAATAAATGGTGTAGTTTTGTTTGACCATCAATATAGGCGGGGAGTCAGGACTCAACCATTGTTGTAATATCGCTTTCCTAGCTGCTGCAGCAAGTCTACCTATGACGTTTTTCTCTGATTTTGAAAGTTGGGTATAATTTGTGGTATGGCTGAATAACGCCCATTCAATTTGTGATTGGATAGTCAACCATCATTTTTACTGGCCAGGCTGGTAAAATCCAGGCCAGGTGGCAACCCTACGCATGGCCAAATAAGCTGGTGACTCGGTCTGTCGGCAGCTTTTATCGGCCCATGTATGGGGGCCTTTAGTGATGCAATAACCCCACCTTAGTGTCATAACTCCACCTACTTCAATGTGTCTGCCTCTCATGTCTCCACTGCTCCACCCCCAATGCTATCTGCCCCACCCCTTTGTTCGGTTTTAGGCGCCAGCAAAAGTGGCAACCCAACCCAAGCCCGCTATTTATATATTCCCGCCCTGCAGTGATGTCACAAAAGGGGCGGCCGCAAGTCTATACATTTAGGTCAGAAGCCGACAGTGCTAGGGGGGAGACCAGCAGAAGAGCTCAACTCGCCCCTGCCTGTGACCCGAAGATTTTGTGCAGAAGCCGGTCAGAACCTGCCCAACCAGCGCGTCCCAGGCCAGCCTGTACATCACTACCATACCCCCATTTGAAAGCTGGAAAGAGTAAGAAGAAGAAGGCAAATATTTCAAAAACTATAAACAAAAAAAAAAAATAATGAAGACCAATCGAATAGTTGCTTATTATTAGTCATTCTATAACATACTAAGAGTTTTCATAAAGGCAAAATACCCCTTTAAGGCAGCAGCCTGGTTCAGTGACAGTCAGAGGAGTGGAGTGACAGTCAGTCAGTGACAGTCAGTCAGTTAGTGACAGTCAGTCAGTCAGTGAGAGTTAGTGAGAGACAGTCAGTCAGTGACAGTCAGAGGAATGGAGTGGCAGTCAGTCAGTGACAGTCAGTCAGTTAGTGACAGTCAGTCAGTCAGTGAGAGTTAGTGAGTGACAGTCAGTCAGTGACAGTCAGTGACAGGAGGAAAGGGGACAATCAATAGGGCAGTGTGGCAGTTGTGTGAGTGACAGGAGAGACCATGTCCCACCCCCATGTATACAGTACAACTTCCTTCACCCACACACCCCATATTCCCATATAAACTCCGGACACTTATCTCCACACTATCACATGCCAACCAGCCCCCACACAGTTTCCCACTTACCTCCCTTCCCACCAGGACCTTCCACTCCCATCTCTTTCTCTCAGTCCGCTGGGCCAGGCCGCAACTACGCCGATAACGCTCCACTTTCGGGAATTCCGGTGATAATCCACTGACGAGCAGCCAATGGAAAGCGTCCGCTGATTTTACGCAAAGAACGGAGATTAGAAACGCAGCTTTGTGAATAGACATCACACGTAGGATGCGCAGTGAGCTGGCAAATGGACTTTGAGCTTTGCGAAAGGTTGCCACGGAGACGGAGAGAACTTCCGTACTCCCATCATGCCCCGCGCTCATAGTTAACTTGTGTTTAGTTGCTGAAAGCTGGAAGTGTTTACATTTCAGTCAGTAAATATTCTCACTGTCCAACCTGTGAGCAGTTCAGTTGTCCTTGAACCCATTGTGCTGAATCGTCTCTTCACCTACATAGTGTGTAATAATGGCCAATGTTCCTAAATACAGGAACGGCTGTGCAGACTCCACTAGGGAGGGGGTGTAGCTTTTCCTGAGGTACAAATGTCTCCTCTGGGTCTTTTGTCTGAAGGTTCATAACTGCCTGGGGTTGCCATTTTGCCTGCAATTAAATCCTAACAAAGGGGGAGCATTGATGGGAAGGTTCAGGCTTGATACATGGCCTGTGACTGACTGTCAGCTCTTGTGATCAGTAACTACTGGGGGAGCAGGGGGTGTGATTGGGCCAGGGCCCACAGCCCCTCAGGTCCCCCCAGCAGCTCACGCACCGCTGATTTCAGACCTTAAAATCGTGTACGGAGGGGGGTGAGGGGCCCAGCTGCACGTTCCGCACCACGGCCCACCCCCCTCTAGTTACGTAACTGCTTGTAATGGAGGTGTTTGGGTCTTCCTTACGGAACAAATTGTAGGACATCCTGCAGCAAAACACCTGTCCTTCATGCGATGTCTTATATCTTCTGAATGGCGCATCGGGTGCTTTTACCGTCACTCATTGTCCAAATCAGCAGTCACACCTCAGTCCTCTACCCTCCCTTCTGAGCTGTCAGTCATACGAGCTCCGCCCTCAGTCCTCTTCCTTCCACCCTCTCCCCTCCGCCCTCCCTGCTCAGCCCTCCACCCTCTTTCCTCAGCCCTCCCCCCTCAGATCTCTATTTTCAGCCGACAGTCTTAAGGTGGCCATACATGGAGTGATCCGCTCATTTGGCGATGTCGCCAAACGAGCGGATCTCCCTCCGATATGCCCACCTTGAGGTGGGCAATATCGGGCTGATCCGATCGTGGGCCCTAGGGCCGAAGGATCGGATCCTAACGACCGCATCAACTAATAGATGCGGGCGCGATCCGACGGGATTTTTTGTCTCATCCGATCGAGAGGCCAGATCTCGATCGGTGAAGCCCGACGGGGGGCCCCATACACGGGCCAATAAGCTGCCAACACCGTCTGTCGGCAGCTTTTATCGGCCCGTGTATGGCCACTTATCCATAAGTTTCTAAAGTGGTGAGCGAGGCAAGGCAGAGGACTGGGGCAGAGGATGGAGGGCGGAGTTCTTATGACTGATGGCTGAGAAGGGAGGGTAGAGGACAGAGGAGTGATTGCAGATTTGGACTATGAGTGACGGGGAAAGCAACCATTCAGAAGGCATAGGACATCGCATGAAGGACAACAGAAAATCTTAACATACTTACCGTGATTTTCATTTCCTGGACTGTAGCATGGCAGTGGGCCAATAAGGGGTTAATCCCCCGCCGGAAGGCGGCACAGGAAGTACAATAAAAGTCCATCCGGGTCCCCCCGCGCCCATCTCAACGACTGGAGACAATACCCCCTAATAGGGAGGGAAACCCCTGCCCACTGCCATGCTACAGTCCAGGAAATGAAAATCACGGTAAGTATGTTAAGATTTTCTGTTTTCCTGTCCTTTGCATGGCAGTGGGCCAATAAGGGGATGTAAAAAGCAGAACACATAGGGAGGGATTATTCAGGAACTTTTATTGCAGCAGCTGAGAGGACACTTAGCCCAAACCCAGCTAGGTTTTTTGAATAAACATCGAAACAGTAGTGTTTTGAGAAAGTATGTAAATTTTTCCAGGTAGCAGCTTTGCAGATCTCGTCAGCTGGAACTTGGGCATGGAAGGCCCAAGACGCCGCTATACCTCTGGTGGAGTGTGCTTTGACTGATGATGGCCCAGGTACTGTTTGAGAGGAATAGGCCATGAGAATGCATTCTTTAATCCATGCTGAGATTACTTTTTTGGAAGCTCCCATGCCTTGTCTAGGACCTCCGAAGAGAATAAGAAGATTTTCAGATTTCCTGAAACTTGACACCTTGTGTATATAGCGCTTTAGGCATCTCACCACATCGAGATTGTGGAGTCTATTCTCTTCTTCGTTCTTGGGATTCTCAAAAAAAGTAGGAAGCACTATGTCTTGGGACATGTGGAATTTTGTGGTAACCTTGGGAATGAAGTTTTCTCGAGTTCTTAGAGTAACTTTATCATGAAGGAACTGGATCTTAGTTGCATCAGATGAGAGAGCGTGTAGTTCTCCCACTCTTTTTGCTGAGGAAATGGCAAGTAGGAAGACCGTCTTCAACGTCAGGATTTTTAATGGTAAATCATCTAAAGGTTCAAAGGGTGCTTTGGTCAGTGCATCCAGTGCTAGGGAGAGGTCCCAGGGAGGGACTGTGTCTTTAACTGGAGGATGGATTCTGATGAGGCCCTTGAAAAACTTTTTGATCAGAGGATATGAGGACCATTGAATGTCCGTATAAGCAGATATGGCAGAAATCTGACCTTTCAAGGTAGAAGCGCTGAGACTGGCCTCTAAACCTGACTGCAGGAATTCGATGATGGTGACCTCTGAGATGAGGAAAGACGATCCAAATTTCTCTAACCCCCAGCTGGAAAATTTCTCCCAGATTTTGTTATATTTGGAAGAGGTAGACATCTTTCTAGAAGAAATAAGAGTGTTGATTGCTCCCTCTGAGAGTCCTTCCTTTCTGAGTTTTATCCTTTCAATCTCCAAGCAGTCAGGGCCCAGTACCCTGGGTCTGGGTGCAGTAGGGATCCCTGGTGTAAAAGGTTCGGAGTTACAGGGAGTCTGAAGGGCTCCTCCTGAGACATCTGAAGTAAGAGGGGGAACCAGAGTCTTCTCGGCCACCAGGGAGCTATGAGGATGACTTGAGCTTTGTCCTCCTGAATTTTTTTGATGGTTTTTGCTAACATCGAGATTGGAGGGAAGATGTAAGCCAGTTGAAAGTTCCATTGGAATGAGAAAGCATCCCAAAAGGTCGCTCTGGGGTCCTTGTCCCACGAACAGAACACTAGATTCTTCTTGTTCTGAAAGGTAGCCATCAGGTCTATGGATGTGTGACCCCACTTTCGGCATATTAGGTCGTAAATCTGCTGGTTCAACTCCCACTCCCCGATAGCCGGAAATTTCCTGCTGAGGAGATCCGCTAAGGTGTTCGATGTCCCTGGTATGTAGGAGGCTTTGAGGTGGTTCGCATTGTTTTGAGCCCATTCGAAAATAGTTGTGGTCAAGCACAACAGTTGTTTGGATCTGGTTCCTCCCTGGTTGTTTATATAACTCACTGTGGTTAGGTTGTCTGATTTGATCAGTATAGATTTTTTTCTGAGGTGTTTTTGGAAGTGTAGGATCGCTAGTAGCACCGCCTTCAGTTCCCTCCAATTGGAGGATTTTTTGCTTTCTATGGGTGTCCACTTCCCTTGAATTTGGAAGTGTTTGAAGTGTGCTCCCCACCCCGCTCTGCTTGCATCCGTGGTCAGTGTTTCCCAAGTAGGGGAGGCGATAGATACAGGAACTTGCAAGTTCTCTCTCCTGAGCCACCATGAGAGATGAGTGATCGTCGTCTGTGATAGGTGAATCAACTGGGAGTTTTCCAGGTGATTCCTGTTCCATTGGTTCAAGAATTCTATCTGGAGAGGTCTTGCTTGAATTCGTGCCCATTTCACCGCCTCTATGGTGGACATAAGTTTCCCCAGAATTTGTTGACATCTCTTGGCAGTCAAGGATGGATGACGAGACAGATAATCTGCTTGGTGTTGTATGTCTGAAATCCTTTCCTCTGTTAGACTTACTTGAAGTTTTTTGGAGTCTATGATAACTCCCAGAAATTGAATCTGTTGTGTTGGCTCCAACATGGACTTTTCCCAGTTGACGAGCCACCCCCATTTTTTCAGAGTATCTAGAACTATACTCAGGTGTTGTAGGAGGAGTTTTTTGGAAGGAGCTTTCACCAATATATCGTCTAGATATGCGAAAATCTGGATCCCCTTTAGCCTTAAGAAAGCCATCATGGGAGCAAGCACCTTGGTGAAAACTCTTGGGGCTGAAGCTAGTCCGAATGGGAGCGCTTGGTATTGAAAGTGCTTTCCCAGGATCAGGAACCGTAGGAATTGTTTGTGTGGTTCCCACACTGGAACATGCAGATAGGCATCTTGTATATCTATCTTGAGCATCCAGTCTCCATGGTTTATGAACTGGCATATAGACCTCAGTGTCTCCATTTTGAATTTTTTTGTTCTGAGGAATTTGTTCAGATGGCCTAAGTTCAGAATTACTCTGAAATCCCCATTCTTTTTTCTTCTTAAGAATAGGTGAGAATATATACCTCTGTAATGTTCTCTTTTGGGGACTTCTGTGATGATCTTTCTGTCTAGTAGGTCCCCAAGGATCATCTTTAGGGTAGAAACAGCTAGTGGGGATCGAGGCTTTTCTGAAGACACAAAGTAAAACGTCGGAAATTTTTGAAGATCCAGGGCATAACCATTGCTTAGGGTTTTTACAACCCATTGATCTGATACGTGTTGAGCCCACACTGTCCTGAAATTCTGAAGTCTTCCTCCAAGGCAAGACAGAGGGGCTCGCGCACCCTCATGCCGATTTTTTGTCCTGTTTGAAGTCCCTTCTTCCAGGTGCCCCTTGTCCCTGGGTTCTTCTCCAGGGTTGCCTAGTAAAGGGCTTTCCCGGTCTATACTGTTTGGCCTCCTGCAGGGGATTTTTTCTAAAGGGCCTCTTGTCTCTTTTGTCCTGAGGAAGAAAAGCCGATTTTCCTGCAGAGGCTTTGGATATGATTTTGTCGAGTCTTTCACCAAACAGAAGTGACCCTTCAAATGGGAGGGAGCAAAGGTTATGTTTACTTTGCGGGTCAGCATGCCAGTGGCGCAGCCAGAGAGCTCTACGGGCCGCCACACTAAGGCCCATAGCTTTGGCCGAGAGTCTGACAAGATCCATGGATGCTTCCGTAGTGAATTCGTTTGCGGTTTTGACATCTTGGATCATTTCAATAAGCTTTTTTCTGTCTGTTCCCGCTTTGACAGCTTGTTCCAGTTCTTCTATCCAAATGTGGTTGGCTCTGGCCAGAGTGGTAATGGCTATGGAGGCTTGGTTGGACATTCCACATGTTAGATACGATTTTTTGAGTGTCATGTCTTGTCTTCTTTCCATCGCATCTTTTAGCGAGACTCCTTCGTCCACAGGCAAGGTAGTACGTCGAGCCACTCTAGTGATGGCCGCATCCACCTTAGGGGAGGCTTGCCAGAGTTTTGAGTCCTCTTCTTCGAATGGATACATCTTTTTAAGTCTTCTGGAGAAATTAAGTTTTTTATCTGGCGTCTTCCATTCCTCTAAAATGGTTTCTTTAATGACTCTGTGTACCGGGAATTTTTCTCCTTTTTTGACCGCTGATCTGAACATTTTGTCATGTTTAGGAGTATCCTCAGTATTGTCAAGTTCCAGAGAAAATCTCATTGCTTTGATGAGTGGCTCTAGGTATTCAAGGTTGAAAGAACAGGTATCTTCAGACTGTTCTTCTTCTTCTTGATCGGTTAAAGATAGCTCCCCTTCAGAAACACTGGAGTAGTGCGTGTTCCTGTGAGGTCTGTCACTGACCTCAGTCATAGAGGAGGGCGCCTTGTGTCTTTCATCTAGATTGTGTAGTACTTTCTCAGTAACTACATTGACCATATCACTCATAGATTTTTTTATGGTAGTCTGCATCCAGTCTTTAATAGAGTGCAGTTGATCAGAGGAGGGCCCAGCCACTTCCTGCAGACACTTCTCACAGAGCCTTTTGCCTAGAATTGCTGCTTCTCCGCATGCAATACAATCAGTTCTGGGAGTCTTCCTTCTTTGAGATTCCTCTCTTAATGGGGGACTCCTGAAAAATAAGGTATTATAATTACTCACCGCTGCTTGTAGTTTGTATCAATCACGATGGAAAAAAACTCTCTTAGTGCCTTACCCCCTGGAGCCTGAGCGTCTGCAGCTCATAATTGACAGTCTGGAGGAAATAAATAACATTGTCAAGTAATTAAAAAGATATTCCAAAGAATAAGGCTCCAGCGTTTAAAACCTCCATGTAACTTACACCTGGGATCAATCGAGAATACAGGTGCACACAGATTCCTCAGTCTTGTCTTGCCAGAAATGAACACCAGCCAGTTCGTTTGAAATCATAAGAGGAACTAACCTGTGATGCGTTCGTCCTTTTAAACCGGCGCGAAAAGGCGCGTGCGTAAATTCGCAGCGTGAAAACGTAGGCGCCATTAGAGAGATGGGCGCTGGCGTCTTATCGTGCATGCGCTACCTCCGTTAAGGCAGCATTGCGGCTGATTGCGCAATCGGCAACAAAGGCCAGAAGCCCGCCGGCTTCCCCTGGAACACACACAAGGTAAGAACCTCGGTCCCAGGCGCTTCAGAGGGAGAGAGTAGCACCTCTGGTATGGGGGGTATCTTCGACAGGAAAATTGAGATGGGCGCGGGGGGACCCGGATGGACTTTTATTGTACTTCCTGTGCCGCCTTCCGGCGGGGGATTAACCCCTTATTGGCCCACTGCCATGCAAAGGACAGGAAAGCAACCATTCAGAAGGCATAGGACATCGCATGAAGGACATGTATTTTACTGCAGGATGTCCTAAAATGCATTCCATACTTCCTTTTCTTTTTCATGTAAGTGGGTAATCTCTTATAGGCAAAGGGCTTTGTTGGCTGACAGGCAGTCTTTGACATGGATTGGAAAGTCCTCTTGTGATTGGTCAACTTTGACTGATATGGAAATGATGAAGACTTGGTAGGTTTTACTCTCCCTATGGTATTACGGGATGGGGAAGTTGAGGCTTACTAGGCCAGCTCAACACTTGGATTTGTGTTGGAATCTAAGATTTTATTACGGGAGTGCTTGGGCAATGGCTAATTGCCATAGAGCCTAGGAAAAGGGCTATGTGACTGACAGCTCTTGTGATAAAAGAATTGTTTTTCATGTAAGTGGGTAATCTGTATTAGGCAAACAGCTATGTTTTTTGACAGGCAGTCTTTAACATGGATTAGAAAGTCCTCTTGTGATTGGTCAACTTTGACTGAGATGGAAATGATGAAGACTTGGTAGGTTATTCTCTCCTTATGGTATTATGGGATAGGGAAGTTGAGGTGTACTAGGCACAGCTCAAAACATGGTTATGTGTTGGGATAGACAGCTCGGAATAGTACACGCACAAAAACCATAATGGGGCCAGGTGAGCACTCTATCCAGGTTTCCAAACGCTCCACTCTGGTCACGTGGATAAATCAGATTCAAGGATGAATGCGCACACGTTGGTGAACTTCTTTGGATAGACTCCACATATGTAGATGACTGTATAAAATATTTTCCTTTATTAAATCTCATTAAAATCACAAAATCCAGAAGTGCAAGGCAGGGGAGTGCATGGCTCTACGCGTTTTGTGACTGCAAGGTCACTTCATCTATGTGTTGGGATATCAGATTTTATCATGGGAGTGCTTGGGCAGTGGCTAATTTGCTATAGAGGATAGGCAAAGGGCTATGTGACTGACAGCTCTTGTGCTAGAAGCGTGTGGGTCTTCCTATTCTCTGTTATGGAAGGGGATAATCTATAATAGGCAAAGGGCTATGTTGTTTGACAGGCAGTCTTTGACAGGGATTGGAAAGTCCTCTTGTGATTAGTCAACTTTGACTGAGATGGAAAAGAAGAAGACTTGGTAGGTTTTTCTCTCCCTATGGTATTACAGGAAAAGGAAGTTGAGGCTTACTGGGCACTGTTCAACACATTTCTTTGTGTTGGAATGTCAGATTATATCATGGAAGGGCTTGGGTGATCTCTAAATGCCATAGAGGCTAGGCAGAGGGCTATGTGACTGACAGCTCTTGTGCTAGAAGGTTGTGGGTCTTCCTGTTTTTTTTTAATGGAAGGGGGTAATCAATAATAGGCAAAGGGCTATGTTATTTGACAAGCAGTCTTTGACATGTATTGGAAAGTCCTCTTATGATTGGTCAACTTTGACTGATATGGAATGGATGAACACTTGGTAGGTTTTTCTCTCCCTATGGTATTACGGGATAGGGAAGTTGAGGCTTACTAGGCACATCTCTATGTGTTGGAATGTCAGCTTTTATCATGGGAGTGCTTGGGCAATGGCTAATTTGCTATAGAGTATAGGCAAAGGGATATGGGACTGACAGCTCTTGTCATAGAAGGCTGCGTGTCTTCCTATTCTTTAGTATGGAAGGAGGAATCTATAGTAGACAAAGGGCTATGTTGTTTGACAGGCAGACTTTGACATGCATCGGAAAGTCCTCTTGTGATTGGTCAACTTTGACTGATATGGAAATGACGAAGACTTGGCATGTTTTTCTCTCCCTATGGTATTACGGGATAGGGAAGGTGAGGCTTACTAGGCACAGCTCAACACATAGTTATGTGTTGGAATGTCAGCTTTTATTACGGTAGTGCTTGGGCAATAGCTAATTTGCCATAGAGGCTAGGCAAAGGTCTTTTTGTCTGACATATCTTGTCATAGAAGGTTGCGGGTCTTCCTATTCTTTTGTATGGATGGGGGAGTCTAAAGTAGGCAGAGGGCTATGTTGTTTGACATGCATTGGAAAGCCCTCTTGTGATTGGTCAACTTTGACAGATATGGAAATGACAAAGACTTAGTAGGTTTTTCTCTCCCTATGGTATTTTGGGATAGGGAAGTTGAGGCTTACTAGGCACAGCTCAACACAATGCGTTGGAATGTCAGATTTTTATTATGGGAGTGCTTGGGTAATGGCTAATTGGCATAGAGGCTAAGCAAAATTCTATGTGACGGACAGCTCTTGAGATAGAAGGGTTTGGTTCTTCCTATTTTTTTTTTATGGAAGTGGGGGGAATCTAAAATAGGCAAAGGGATATGTTGTTTGACAGGCAGTCTTTGACATGGATTGGAAAGTCCTCTTCTTATTGGTCAATTTGACTTATATGGAGATGAAGAAGATTTGGTAGCTTTTTCTCTCCCAATGGTTTTACAGTATAGGCAAGTTGAGGCTTACTGGCAAGAGCTAAACACATGGCAGTGTTTTGGAATATCAGAACTTGTTATTGGCTAATTTCCATAGAGGCTAGGCAAAGGCCTATGTGACTGACAGCTCCTGTGCTAGAAGGGTTTGGGTCTTCCTATTCTTTATTATGGAAGGGGGTTACCTATAATAGGCAAAGGGCTATGTTGTTTGACATTCAGTTTTTGACATGGATTGGAAAGTTCTCTTGTGATTGGTCAACTTTGACTGATATGGCAATGAGGAAGACTTGGTAGGTTTTTCTCTCCCTATGGTATTATAGGATAGGGAAGTTGAGGCTTACTGGGCACTGCTCAACACATGGCTATGTATAGGAATGTCAGATTTTATTGTGGAAGTGTTTTGGCAATGGCTCATTGCCACAGAGGCTTGGTGAAGGGCTATGTGACTGACAGCTCTTGTGATGGATGGTTGTGGGTTTTCTTGTTCTTTATTATGGAAGGGGGTAATCTATAATAGGCAAAGGGCTATCTTGTTTGACAGGCAGTCTTTGACAGGGATTGGTCAACTTTGACTGAGATGGAAAAGAAGACTTGGTATGTTTTTCTCTCCCTATGGTATTACGGGATAGGGAAGTTAAGGCTTACTGGGCAGTGCTCAACACATGACTATGTGTTGGAATGTCAGATGTTTTCACAGAAGGGCTTGGGTGATCCCTAATTGCCGTAGAGGCTAGGTTAAGTGCTGTGTGACTGACAGCTCTTGTGATAGAAGGGGTTGGGTCTTCCTATTGTTTTTCATATAAGTGGGTAATCTGTAATAGGTAAAGGGCTATGTTGCTTGATAGGCAGTCTTTGACATGGAAAGTCCTCTTGTGATTTGTCAAATTTGACTGATATGGAAATGATGAAGACTTGGTAGGTTTTTCTCTCCCTATGGTCTTATGGGATAGGGAAGTTGAGGTTTACTGGGCACTATTCAACACATGGCGATGTGTTGGAATGTCCGATTTTTTCATGGATGGGCTTGGACAATGGCTATGTGACAGACAGCTCTTGCGATAGAAGGGGTTTGGTCTTCCTATTGTTTTTCATGTAAGTGGGTAATCTATAATAGGCAAAGGAATATGTTATTTGACAGGCAGTCTTTGACATCGATTGGAAAGACATCTTGTGATTGGGCTGGTATGGAAATGCTGAAGACTTGGTAGGTTTTTCTCTCCCTATGGTATTACGGGATAGGATAGTTGAGGCTTACTGGGCATTGCTCAACACATGATGATGTGTTGGAATGTCAGATGTTTTCATAGAAGGCCTTGGGTGATCTCTAATTGCCATGGAGGCTAGGTGAAGGTCTGTGTGACTGACAGCTCTTGTGATAGAAGGGGTTGTGTCTTTCTTTTGTTTTTAATGTAAGTGGGTAATCTATAATAGGTAAAGGGCTATGTTGTTTAACAGGCAGTTTTTGACATGGATTGGATAGTCCTCTTGTGATTTGTCAAATTTGACTGATATGGAAATGACAAAGACTTGGTAGGTTTTTCTCTCCCTATGGTATTATGGGATAGGGAAGTTGAGGTTTACTGGGCACTGTTTAACACATGGCTATGTGTTGGAATGTCAGATTTTTTCATTGAAGGGTTTGGACAATGGCTATGTGACTAACAGCTCTTGTGCTGGAACGGTGTGGGTCCTCCTATTCTTTTTTATGGAAGGGGTAATCTATAATAGTGAAAGGGCTATGTTGTTTGACAGGCAGTCTTTGACATGGATTGGAAAGTCCTCTTGTGATTGGTCAACTTTGACTGATATGGAAATGACGAAGTCTTGGTAGGTTTTTCTCTCCCTATGGTATTACGGGATAGGGAAGTTGACACATCTCAATACATGGCTATTTGTTTGAATGTCAGATTTTATCATGGGAGTGCTTGGTCAATGGCTAATTGCCATAGAGGATAGGTAGAAGGGTTTGGGTCTTCCTATTCTTTATTATTTAAGGTGGGTAATCTATGATAGCCAGTCTTTGACATCGATTGGAAAGTCCTGTTGTGATTGGTCATTTTTGACTGAGATGGAAACGAAGAAGACTTGGTAGGTTTTTCTCTCCCTATGGTGTTACGGGATAGGATAGTTGAGGCTTACTGGGCATGTAAGTTCATGTTTATGTTTCGTATACAAAATACAACATTTCTAGCCTTATTCTATATAACACTTTCCTTGTCAGAGCAGTCTGCAATGCCGGTTCAATTCAAACCTGTTGCTATTGTGGAAGCTGAACCTGACATGTTTCTTGGAATGGTTCCTGAATCAGAATTGTCTGTGGAGGGGGATTAGGAAACACCTGTGCAGGGTGGGGCCCCTGATGAGCTGCAGGTGAAATCAATCAGTCTGAGGGTCACGAGATTGAAAGTGTTCTTAGCCCTGTAACTGAAACTCATATTGCTGAAGAGATTTTTTGGGATCCTACAGAAAGTGAAGAGCAAGAGCAGATACAAATGGAGGTTCATAGCAGCAAAAATAAGTCAAGTTCAAGTGAAGCTGAAAGTCCTGCAAAATGGTCTAAAAAAACTAACGCGCTTGCAAGTTTTCCTGTTTTGGGTGTAGTGGAGGAGGGGTCTGTATTTTCAAGCCCTGAAACTCCTGTTATTTTTGAACTGCTGAACAGTCTCCTGATCAAAGTTTTCTTGAAACCGAAAATGTGTAAATTCTACAAAATGTGTGTTTCTTTAGCAGCAGCAGTGCTATGGAGTAATGTTTTTTTGTGAGTCTAAATTTCTTTTATGTTTCTGAAGGTAGTCTCCCTAAATGTAAGAGGCTTTACTTTAGTGGTCAAAAGAGCCTCAGGATTTGCATAATTTGGGTGGAGATATTTTCTATCTTTAAGAATGTTCCTTTGCTTATAAAAAGAGTGACTGGAGTTATGGGGACAGTTGTTGGTCAAAATCAGAAGAGAAGATGCTGCTGTAGGTGTGTTAATAATTAATGTAAATATTTCAGTTAATTCTTATAAAGTTCTAGTACCAGGAAGGCTTCTATTAATTGAGTTAAGTTATTTTGGCGGAAGGTTCTGTCTGTTTAATTTATATGCACCAGCAGTGCAAAAGTGATAGATTAGTTTTTTTTGAAAACTTGAAATATTTTTTGTGTGGAAAGAGTCCAACTTTTGTGGCTGGGGATTTTAATTGTATTTCGTAAAGTCTCTGATAGGGTGGGAAGTGGAAATGTTAAGTTAGATGCTACTGGGAATTTCTTAAATAATATAATTTTAGACTTAAAACTTAAGGATGCGCATGAAGTTGCAAAGTTTAAAGATATTCAATTTACGTTCTTTTCAGATTCAGGTACAGTTAAGTCTAGATGAGATTTATGTTTATTTTCAGATCATTTTGTCTTTAGAAAAATGAGTCATGTTCATTCTGTTATTTATTCTGATCATGTGGTGGTAACATGTGAAGTTTCCTTGAGAAGTAAGGGTTCTGGGCGTGGGGTATGGAAATTAAATTTAAAGTTAGCTGAAAATGAAAAGAAAAAAAAGAACAGTTTTGTGAGTTGTATGAGGTGTGGAGAAAAAGTCTTTTAGTAATGTCTTAGATTGGGTCAAGGGGAAAAATAAAGGGCATGCAAAGGCAAAAAAATGAAATCCCATTTTTACTTTCTTTAATGAAAAAGAAACCTATCTCCAATATACTTTAATTAAAAAATGTGTACCATTTTTATAAGAAACCTGACTGTATGTGGTGAAATTCTCCCTTCATTTACTGCTGTGGATAGGAATTGTCAGACGGTCCCTAACTGCTCTGCAGGGAAACAATCCTACTTATGTACAGCAGGGGGAGCCCCCGCCTTACTTCCCAGCCATGCAGAACTCAAGCAGCTTTGTTTATGACGATCCATAAGCAGCCCAGACCACACTGAGCATGTGCACAGTCTTGGTCTTGCAAAGATGTATAACAAAGTTATAAGATGGTGACCCCCTGTGGTCAACTTTGAAAGCATAAATCATTTGTTTGATTAGGCTTGTGGTGCAGTAAGTTCATATTTTTATTTAGTATATAAAATACAGCATTTCTAGCCTTATTCTATTTTACACTTTACTTCCCCTTTAAAGGTTTTTTTTTTTTAAACGTAAAGGTTAAGAAAATGTGAGGTTGAAAAGGAAAAGATTTAATGGGTTGCAGAATAGACTTCAAATGTTATATAAGTTAAGCAATGTGGGGGTTTGTGTGGAGGAGGATATTTTGAATGCGAGAGAGAAAATTCAAAATGAAATTAAGGAAAAAGGGAAGGAAATTATTTATCATTCTAAAGTTCCGCATTTAGAATTAAATGAAAAATGAATGCGTTTTTTTCCCCCCAAAAAAGTATGTAATAAAAAACTTGTTTTGAGAATGTCTTTAATGAATGTGGTGAAATGAAATGCTTGCACTGATGAAGTATCGCTAGCGAAAAGTCGCCAGCGTTTAGCACCAAGGACCTCGCAGACTTACACTTAAAGGGATTCTCTCATGGAAAAACATGTTTTTATCAAAACCCATCAGTTAATAGTGCTGCTCCAGCAGAATTCTGCACTGAAATCCATTTATCAAAAGAGCAAACTGATTTTTTTATATTCAATTTTGAAATCTGACATGGGGCTAGACATATTGTCAGTTTCCCAGCTGCCCCAGTCATGTGACTTGTGCCTGCACTTTAGGATGGAATTACTGCGATTTGTGTATTTTGGGAAGGGTATTGTATATAATTGGGACTCTAGGGAAATCAGAGCATAGAAAACAGTAGGTATCTTCATCAAGCCAGCCGGCTGATAAGGCTGCCTGTAGTTTGCAGTCCAGTTCTTTTTTTGAACACAAAGGTAGGGTCACTTGGAAGTGTTTGATAGGGAGATGCATCAGAGAGTTGGCCTAGCAATTCTGTTTTGTAGTAGTAACTTAAAAGGACAATCCCTGGATTAAACAATTGCAGCAGCACTCCGATGTTTGATCAAAAACTTTTAATTCGTGCAACAACGGCAACGTTTCGGACTATTCCAGCCCTTTATCAAGCCAGGACAATCCCCCCCCCCCCTCCTTTATCAGCAGGTCGGATGAATAATTAATGGCTTGTCTTTCTATTGGAGAGAGATTGTGATGGGGTCTATCATGTTGTAAGGAAGATGTTGTTTCTTTTGACTTCAGACTCCCAAAGGTACGAATGGAGGCAGGTGTGTTTTTGGAATCGAATTTGCTGGTACTTTAGAAACAAACCTAGGACAACTGCCCCGTTGTGTAAAAGTGTTCACGTAGTTTACGTCTCCACCGGACTGAGTGACCATGATTACTGAAGCAAATTATTAAATAAACGCTTGAAAAAAACGAAGAAAAAAAAAAAAACCTCATTAAAATTGCCCCTCAATGATGGCGTCCTAGACAGCCGCCTACTCTGCCTACCCCTAGTTCTGGCCCTGATCCCTGCAGTGAGCACCAACCATCTGGCTTTTTGGTGTGTTATTAATGTGGCCATGGTCTTACGGTAACATGGGTGTGGTTTAAAGTGGGTGTGGTCTAAAAATAGGGAGTGGCTTCCATTATGGGCCCTCCACCATGTAGATTAGAACATTTCCGGCCCTCTGTACCATATAAATTGGACAACACTGTTCTAGAAGGTCTCTATCATACCCCCTTTCCCGAAAGTGACCTCGTCAGTGAGGTCTCTAAAAAAGGTTGTTCACCTTTGAGTTAACTTTCAGTTGCAGATTTACTAAAGGGTGAAGTGGCTAACGCTAGTGACTTTTTGGCAGAAATCCCATCCGCAGGGACATCGCCAATTCACTAACAGGCGCAGACGACAATTCGGTAGTGAAAGAGACCGCCGCTATCGTTTGTTTGCACTCTCTGGCGAATGGTCATTGCTCCACAAATTCACTAAATTGCGGATTTTACTTAACGTTACCTCTTTTGCGAGAGTTTCCTTCACCACCTCAGACCAGGCGAACTGCTGAAACAAAGCTACATCTTCCTCAATCTGATGTCAGTGACATCATATCCTGTACCCTGGAAAGTCATAAAAAGTGTAAAAAACTCAGGCCACTTTTCTATTTTTAAAGCGGGATTGCCTTCAAAAGTCCGAACTATTAAAGATTTTTGTGTGAACATTTTTTTAACAAATTTGATGGGCCGGCCACATATATTTTAGGGTGGACTCATGTCTAGGGGATTAGAGGAGCTTTTATGTCTGTATTGAGCTCCCTTGGACATTTGAAATAAAAAGTGGCCACTTAAAGGGGAAGTAAAGTCTAAAATATATTAAGGCTAGAAATGCTGTATTTTGTACACTAAACATAAACATGAACTTACTGCATCACAAGTCTAATCAAACAAATGATTTATGCTTTCAAAGTTGGCCACAGGGGGTCACCATCTTGTAACTTTGTTATACATCTTTGCAAGACCAAGACTGTGCACATGCTCAGTGTGGTCTGGGCTGCTTAAGGATCGTCATAAATGATCAAAACAGCCCAAGTCAAATAATATCTGCCAGAAGCCGATACAGCAAGACTGATTAATAATCAGAATATACAGACTGTACTGGGTCCTGTGTTGTCATGTAATCTAATGTGGATTTTATAGTTTTTGTATTGTTTAATATAAACTTTCTCCAACTCTGCAGAACCAGTGGCTGCAGCAAAATAATCCTCCAAATAGAATCCCAGTTTATCTGTTTAAATCTGGCTCCATGATCTTTGTCCCTGCAGCTGGAGTTGGAAACAGTAAAGGGGATGTAAAGGCAAAAATAAAATCTAGTACAAATCTCTACACAGTCACCGACTGCTCTACAGAGAAACAAACAAAGCTGCTTGAGTTCTGCATGGCTGGGAAGTAAGGCGGGGGCTCCCCCTGCTGTTCATAAGTATGATTGTTTCCCTGCAGAGCAGTTAGGGACCGTCTGACAATTCCTATCCAAAGCAGTAAATGAAGGGAGAATTTCACTGCATACAGTCAGGTTTCTTATAAAAACATTATTTAATTAAAGTATATTGGTGATAGGTTTCTTTTTCATTAAAGAAAGTAAAAATGGGATTTTATTTTTTTGCCTTTACATGCTCTTTAAAACATTTACACAAACATCTCTTAAAAAGACATGTGTACGACTTTTATGCGGCTCCCCTAATCAAATCGGCCTAAGATTACTAGCGAAATTTCTCTAGGCACAAACGAACATTAGCCTAGGGGCGTCTGCCCCTGAAATCTGTCCCTGTGAATAGGAGAGGTCTGAGTTGAAAGTTGAGGAATAAAAAGTAACAACTACAATACATTTGTAGCCTTACAGAGCATTTGTATTTAGATGGGGTCAGTGACCCCCATTTGAAAGCTGGAAAGAGTCCGAAGAAGAAGGCAAATAATTCAAAAACTATAGAAAATAAATAATGAAGACCAATTGAAGTTGCTTAGAATTAGCCATTCTATAACTTAAAGGTGAACCACCCCTTTAACATTGGTGATGTCACTAATGATAATATAGAAAGCATGGCAGGTAGTACTTGCTGCATCAAGCTGCCAAACTCACCTGCATTTTTTTTGGTATAGGGCCCCAGTGGCCACAATTAGCTATCACCATGCCGGGCTTTGGTGCTTTTACATTAGGGCTCCTTTCCTAAACGGAGTAAATGTGCAAAGAGAAAAAAACCTAGTGGATGTAAGAGGCGGCACACGGGTACATACCTGCCCTGGCCTTAGCCTGGACCTCAGATTCATTATTGTTATACAAATATATTGTGGTGTTCTCAATAAAGTGAATCTTTTCTACATTATACACATACTGGGGCTGAAGTATTGTATGGTAGAACACTGCCACCTGCTGCACATATCTTGTAGTTTTTATTTCTAAATGACACTGTTTACACTGCAAATAATTCACTGTACAATATAAAATGTCATTCCTGAACCAGCAAGTGTATTTAGTTGTAATATTGGTGTGTAGGTGCATCTCAGCTCATTTTGCCTGGTCATGTGATTTCAGAAAGAGCCAGCACTTTAGGATGGAACTGCTTTCTGGCAGGCTGTTGTTTCTCCTACTCAATGTAACTGAATGTGTCTCAGTGGAACCTGGATTTTACTATTGAGTGCTGTTCTTAGATCTACCAGGCAGCTGTTATCTTGTGTTAGGGAGCTGCTATCTGGTTACCTTCCCATTGTTCTGTTGTTAGGCTGCTGGGGGGAGGGGAAAGGGAGGGGGTGATATCACTCCAACTTGCAGCACAGCAGTAAAGAGTGACTGAAGTTTATCAAAGCACAAGTCACATGCCTGGGGCCAGCTGGGAAATTGACAATATGTCTAGCCCCATGTCAGATTTCAAAATTAAATATTTAAAAAACAGTTTATTGAAGTATGGATTTCAGTGCAGAATTCTGCTGGAGCACTGCAATTAACTGATGCGTTTGATTTTTTTTTTCCCATGACAGTGTCCTTTTAAATAGTTACAGTTGTATCTTTGCTTGTCTTAAATTGTTACAAATATATCTAAGTGCAGGTGCTCCGTGTTCTGGGTTCTCTGCCAAATAGACTCTTATTTTAGTTAAGTTTCAGAAACGTTGTATCTTGTTCTCGAGTGCAGGAGATCAATGAGAAAATCAAACAGGAGCTGTCAAAAACAGGACTGTCCCACAGAAAACAGGACAGTTGGGAGATATGTCATATCAGGTGCTCCCAACTGGTTCGAGTGTACAAGCACAGGCTGGGCCAATTTTTTTTACAAAAACCTACTGTTACCCCAACAGGATTGCAGACTCTATTACATTGGGGGAAAAGGTTTGTTTTGCCAACACGTGCCCTTTAAGGAAAGAGAGAATGAGGACGTGTAACAGTGTCTTCTCCAAGATCGAAAGCGGCTTGTCTGGTATCTATCATCTCTATGGTGGCACACTCTAGAGTCACGTGACTGGGACCAGTTTAGCGAAGGTTATCCCGGAAGTGCCAGTCGCTGCTGAACGTTGATCTGACTAGAGGCTGCCGATACCCGCACTCTGGGAGTCATGTCCCGAAAGCAGTCGGGACGGAGTCGGCCAGACAAGAAAGCCGAATTAGAGCGGAAGAAAGACGAAAGGGCGGCGCGCCGGGCGTGGGTTAACGAACGTAAGAATCGGGCTGCAGAGAACTCGGACGCCGAGGAATTTGTCAGTTTCCGGAACCAGCTTCACGTTTTGGGTCTGAGGGTTCGGGAAGTCCCAGGAGACGGGTCAGTAGTAGAGGCTTGGGAAAATAGGTCGCCATCTTAGTACTCCTATGTTTTCAGTTATTTTGCAACCGCTCCGCCATATTGCTACTCTTATTGCCGAGCCTACATTATTTCCTGCCCGCGCCGCCATCTTGATACTCTCATTTCCTCGTTTACAGCCTTACCTGTTGGCGCCGCCACCTTTGTACTCTCATTGGCTTGGAAACTCTTAACTGGAATTTAATTTTACGTTACTAAGTATTTGGGCTCTTGGATTCTTACTGTAACACAGCTGAGCTCATTTGTAATCTTTTTGCCAATCATTATGGACTTGTATGAAGTAGGGTAGGTGAGAAAGGCATTTGTGTAAAGATTCATCCAGTCTGCTGTACCTTTAGGCAAAACCATTTGTCAGGTGTTTGTACCCAGGCTTCTAAAAGTGGTGGGCGCAGTCCAGCGGGAATAGGTTTCAGGTGTTTTATTCTGCCCTTACAATTCAGGTGATTACTTGCAGGGGGCACCCAGGCCCAGACTGACAGTCTATAGGTTCTGGCAAATTATAAGTTGCCACTGACTATATATTGGGCTGGTAGGGAGCTGATTGTCAGGACCCAGCAGGGTTGTCAGGTCTCATTTTCAAAACCAGCCAAAGTTGGCTACAAAACCAGTATATTTTATGTGAAAGTATGCCTTTTTCAATTTTCACTGATTTTTCGGTAAAGCAAAATGGGAAAGATTCGCCCCATTCACCAGTAGGGTTGCCACCTGGCGGTATTTTACCGGCCTGGTCAGTAAAAATGTTGCATGATTGCAAAGAAAGCCGGTATTTTTTTCTAGAAAAGATGGTAACCCTATTCACTACAGAGGTATATGGGTCCGAATACAGATACAATTTCAATAAATATTGGTAAAACAATTCAACCTCTAGACATTTTGGCGGCCAGCAGATTTTTGCCCCAAAATTGTCTGAAATTGAATAAAGTCACCGGAAAATACGAGAATACAGAGCCTAAAATCTGGTGACTCCCAACTTCTACACAAGTCCCATTGCATGCTGGATATTGTAGTCTTACATTCAAGTTGGCAAATTGTTAAACAAAAACTACATTACCCAACATGCATTGGGAGACATAGGCTTGGCACATTAGAAAAAACTTTGGCTTGTTTCCAAAGTAAAACCCAGCCAAAGGCCCAAAAAGTAGCCCAAAAACGTACCATGGCTAAGTTGTACTTTCAAAACCCACCTGGGCTTTAAATTAGTAGTCCAATTTGGCTGGAAACCTGGCAACCCTGGAGCCTAGTGTTAGTCCAGACCTGGAGGCACCAGAGGCGTAATTATGTATGTGACTCCATATGTTCTTTGTATGTAACTCATGTGATTTAGTTGTATAAACACATTTATTTTATAGCGCTGCAAAATATGTTGGTGCTATATAAATACATGTTAATAATAATAATAATAATAATAATAACTATAGAGGAAGTAGACCCTGCGGCTGCAGGGGAGCCCAGGAGGTATAGGGGCCCCACGAGGCCCTAATTAATATACAATTTCAATAAATATTGGTAAAACAACCTCTAAACATTTTGTGGGCCTGAAAAGTCATTTGCTATGGGGCCCAGTAATATCTAGTTACGCCACTGGGAGGCACCTATTTAGGATAGGTAATGGAGTCACATAGATATGGATTACACTGCATGAGGACTGGTCTTGGCCCAGGAACAAACTAGGCTAGCCAGCCCTCCAAATATTTCATCTATACGGCCCTTGGGTTGATATTTCCTATTCTTTACTTACATGAGATGAACAGCCTGTATCAATATAATGAAGCTGCTTGTCCTGACAATTGGAATACTAGTTGTGTTGCTACTTTAAGCCCCTTCTTCTCCCCCGTCTCTTTTATGGAAAGCAATGAGCATAGGCACCTCCTTGTTCCCTCAGTGATCGGTATCATTAGGGGAGTGGCTAAGGCCCGGACTGGCAATCTGTGGGTTCTGGCAAATGCCAGAGGGGCTGCTGTAAGTTGCCATAGACAGTCACTATATATTGGGCTTTGTTGACATTACTATTCTTTCAACTGCAGTGGTGTTTTGGGGGAAAAGCATTGCTTCCATTATACCCTGATCTTTTATCTGTTGCCCGTGGCCTTTTTACCTATTCAGTCTTGGAGATATTGTGTTTACTAAAGTGCCCTCTGTCCTTCCTTAGGAACTGCTTATTCAGAGCCCTGGGAGACCAACTGGAAGGCCACTCGAGGAATCATTTAAGGCATCGGCAGGAGACGGTGGATTATGTGATCAAACACCGGAATGACTTTGAGCCGTTTGTGGAGGATGATGTGCCCTTTGACCGACACGGTGAGTAATATTAATGACAGGGCTTTGTATAGTGAGCTCCAGGGCTATGGCTACAAAACTGTATCATTTTTCTCTCTCTCTGCAGTCGCCAACTTGGCCAAGTCTGGTACCTTTGCTGGCAACGACGCTATTGTGGCTTTTGCTCGGAATAATCAAGTCAACGTAGTCATTCACCAGTTGAACAATCCTCTGTGGCAGGTCAGTGCTGGAGAATAAA
Source organism: Xenopus laevis (assembly GCF_017654675.1). Taxonomy (NCBI): domain Eukaryota; kingdom Metazoa; phylum Chordata; class Amphibia; order Anura; family Pipidae; genus Xenopus; species Xenopus laevis. Next base: position 110,327,424 of record NC_054384.1, on the reverse strand, counting down.
TGACAACTCAAGACAATGTTTCAAATGGCCCTCTCCGGTTTTCACTCTTAAAGGAATTGGTTCAGTGTAAAAATAAAAAAAAAAATTCTAATATAGTTAGTTAGGCAAAAATGTAATGTATAAAGGCTGGAGTGATTTGATGTATAACATGTCAGTCTAAACACTACTTCCTGCTTTTCAGCTCTCTTGCTTTCCACTGACTGGTTACCAGGCAGTAACCAATGAGAGACTTGAGGGGGGGCCACATGGGACATAACTGTTGCTTTTGAATCTGAGCTGAATGCTGAGGATCAATTACAAACTAACTGAACAGTTATGTCCCATGTGGCCCCCCTTATAGTCACTGACTAACTCAGAGTTAGAGAGCTGAAAAGCAGGAAGTAGTGTTCTGGCTATTATGTTACACATCCACTCACTCCAGCCTTTATATATTACATATTTGGGTAACTATATTAGATACATTTTTTATTTTGCACAGCCTATCTTATTTACACAGTTTTTATTTTCACACTGAACTATTCCTTTAAGGTTTTCAATCAAACCAACATTTATTCATTGATTTTGCACCAAAGTCATCTGTTCTACAAGTGCCCCATAGGTCATTGCCATTATAGCGGATCCACTGAAAGGTCAGGTAGCAGGACATCCAAGGAGGAACAGTAACATCAAAAAATAAGTGTTTTAAAATAATAAAAATATAATGCAGTGTTGCCCTGACTGGCAAAACATCTGTGTTTGCTTCAGAAACTCTACTATTGTTTATATAAATAAACTGCTGTGTAGCCATGGGGGCAGCCATTCAAGCACAGGATACACAGTAGATAACAGATAAGTACTACTATAGTTTATATAAACAAGCTGATGTGTAGCCATGGGGCAGCCATTCAAGCACAGGATACACAGTAGATAACAGATAAAGTACTACTATAGTTTATATAAACAAGCTGCTGTATAGCCATGGGGGCAGCCATTCAAGCACAGGATACACAGTAGATAACAGATAAGTACTACTATAGTTTATATAAACAAGCTGCTGTGTAGCCATGGGGGCAGCCATTCAAGCACAGGATACACAGTAGATAACAGATAAGTACTACTATAGTTTATATAAACAAGCCACTGTGTAGCCACGGGGCAGCCATTCAATCACAGGATACACAGTAGATAACAGATAAGTACTACTATAGTTTATATAAACAAGCTGCTGTGTAGCCATGGGGGCAGCCATTCAAGCACAGGATACACAGTAGATAACAGATAAGTACTACTATAGTTTATATAAACAAGCTGCTGTGTAGCCATGGGGGCAGCCATTCAAGCACAGGATACACAGTAGATAACAGATAAGTACTACTATAGTTTATATAAACAAGCTGCTGTGTAGTCATGGGGGCAGCCATTCAAGCATAGGATACACAGTAGATAACAGATAAGTACTACTATAGTTTATATAAACAAGCTGCAGTGTAGCCATGGGGGCAGCCATTCAAGCACAGGATACACAGTAGATAACAGATAAGTATTACTATAGTTTATATATATATATATATATATATATATATATATATATATATATATATATATATATATATATATATATATATATATATATATATATATATATTTATTTATTTCTGATTGGTAGCCGCATATCAATTATTAGCTTTCCCAGGCACAAGGCTGCAGCAGAAATCTGTTGTGTCCGTTTAAACAAAAACAATTTCTCATTAAGTTCATTGCCTCATCCCTACAAGTAAATGTTTGTTTAACCATTTACAAGTGTCGCTTTTCATCACTTGGAAATTTCTGCCAATCAAAATATTCACATACGTTTGGCACAGATATCATTGAGGATCTCACTCAGAAAAGCATCTCATTTCCCTGCCTTTTAGATCCGAGGGAGCGACAAGGTTGATTCCCGGGAGCTGCACATCGCTTACCGATATGGCGAGCATTACGATAGCGTTCGCCACATCAACGACAATGCAGAGGTGCCAGCAAACCTACAGACAGAGGTGAGCCCCAGCTAACATGCACAGGTTTTAGTGGTTATTTAGTGTTTTCAGCTATTTACAGTAACAGAATGCTTGATGTTCCTAACTAATATCTGATCAGACTTATTCAGCTACTGATCAGGCCTGTCTGGGTTATCATTTGCAATGTATAGGCCTCCATGTTATCCATTGGTGAAGGATGGTGTATCTGCCATTGATATGCCCTACAGACCTGACATTTCAAGTGCACAGAGGCCAGAACAACCCCCTAGAGTTATTTGGCATTTTAAAGAACTCACAGATAACCAGTCCAGACCTGTGCCCATGTGGTATCCTAGTGAAGCAGAACTTTACATTCATGACCAGCTTTAGGCAGGGACATGCAGTCTGTAGCTGACAGTTAGCAGCCTCCAGCATTGTGCAAGTTTCCTCTGTGTCTTGGGTTTCTTCCAGGGACTCTCTGATTATTGGCTCCTGATAATATTGGCCACAGTGTCTTAGAGTTTAAGCTCCACTGGGGCAGGGACTGATGGAAATGTGATAGGGACCTTAGATTGTAAGCTCACTGGGGCACGGACAGATGGGAATGTGATAGGGACCTTAGATTGTAAGCTCACTGGGGCACGGACAGATGGGAATGTGATAGGGACCTTAGATTGTAAGCTCACTGGGGCAGAGACTGATGGAAATGTGATAGGAACCTTAGATTGTAAGCTCCACTGGAGCACATACAGATGGGAATGTGATAGGGAACTTAGATTGTAAGCTCACTGGGCGACAGATAGATGGGAATGTGATAGGGACCTTAGATTGTAAACTTACTGGGGCAGGGACTGATGGGAATGTGATAGGGACCTTAGATTGTAAATTTACTGGGGCAGGGACTGATGGGAATATGATAGGGAGCTTAGATTGTAAATTTACTGGGGCATGGACTGATGGGAATGTGATAGGGTCCTTAGATTGTAAGCTCACTGGGGCAGAGACTGATGGGAATGTGATAGGAACCATAGATTGTAAGCTCCAGTGGAGCACATACAGATGGGAATGTGATAGGGAACTTAGATTGTAAGCTCACTGGGCGACAGATAGATGGGAATGTGATAGGTACCTTATATTGTAAAATTACTGGGGCAGGGACTGATGGGAATGTGATAGGGACCTTAGATTGTAAACTTACTGGAGCAGGGACTGATGGGAATGTGATAGGGTCCTTAGATTGTAAGCTCACTGGGGCAGGGACAGATGGGTTCCAAGCTAAAAAGCAACACAAGCAATGCAGAAGAACGGCACTCACAGGACTTGCTCAACGTTTCGGTCCCGCACAAAGGACCTTCGTCAGGAGTCAAACAGTGCAACCAGACCCACATTAGTGTGACAGAATTTAAACCCCCCTCAATTTCCACCCACCACAACTGGCCCCAAAAGTGGTTGCCTAGCGACCACAGGAAGATTGCATGTCACCTGTTGCAACTGTTTATTCAGACATGCGTGTGTATAATGCAGCAGACATAAACCATGTATGCACTAAAAATCAGTAGTAAGAAAAAAGGATCAGGATTAAAGACCTTTAGCTGGGGATCAATAAATCTCAAGGTACTTGACATCAAACGGCTTGTCTAAATCACCCTCCTGTTTCATTCTTTTCATTCACATATTTATTATTTTAAGATTATATAAGAAACAGATGTTTGTTAAATATTAATTTTCTCATACGGTAAATCATTTACATCAAAGGTATCAATATTTAAGTAATATTTTACATGGAGCAGAATGCCAAGAAAGCTTTTATGGATGTAGATCATAATGGGAAATCATGACTTTAGTTCACTCCTGCTTTACTGCATTGCAACAAATTTGTACACCATGCGTTTTGGTTTGGGATCCACTGGTTGCAGTTTGTTGTATGCTCATCCTGACGATGTTCCCAGTGGATCAAAACACATCAATGTCCAAATTTGTTGTCATGCAGTAAAGTATTGTATTTGCTTCAATTAGACTTTTGCCTTGAGTGCTTTAATTTTCTACATATATATACAGTCATATGAAAAAGTTTGGGAACCCCTCTCAACCTGCATAATAATTTACTCCGCTTTCAGCAAAAAAAGATAACAGTGGTTTGTCTTTCATTTCCCAGGAACATCTGAGTACTGGGGTGTTTTCTGAACAAAGATATTTAGTGAAGCAGTATTCAGTTGTATGAAATTAAATCAAATGTGAAAAAGTGGCTGTGCAAAAATTTGGGTACCCTTGTAATTTGGCTAATTTGAATGCGTGTAACTGCTCAATACTGATTACTGGCAACACCACATTGGTTGAATTAGCTCTTTAAGCCTTGAACTTCATAGGCAGATGTGTCCAATCATGAGAAATGGTATTTAAGGTGACCAATTGCAAGTTGTGCTTCTGTTTGACTCTCCTCTGAAGAGTGACAGCATGGGATCCTCAAAGCAACTCTTAAAAGATCTGAAAACAAAGATTGTTCAGTATCAGGGTTTAGGGGAAGGCTAAAAAAAGCTTTATCAGAGGTTTAAACTGTCAGTTCCAACTGTAAGGAATGTAATGAGGAAATGGAAGGCCACAGGCACAGTTGCTGTAAAACCCAGGTCTGACAGGCCAAGAAAAATCCAGGAGCGACATATGCGGAGGATTGTGAGAATGTTACAGACAAGCCAAAGATCATCTCCAAAGACCTGCAAGAAGATCTTGCTGCAGATGCAGGTGTATCTGTACATCGTTCTACAATTCAGCACAATTTGCACAAAGAACATGTGTATGGCAGGGGGATGAGAAGCCCTTTCTACACTCACACAAACACACTCGCTTGTTGTATGGAAAAGATCATTTAGACAAGACACAGGCATTTAGGAACAAAGTGCTTTGGACTGATGAGACAAAATTTAGTTATTTGCTCATAACAAAAAAAGCGATTTACATGGCGGAAGAAGAACACAACATTCCAAGAAAAACACCTGCTACCGACTGTCACATTTGGTGGAGGTCCCATCATGCTGTGGGGCTGTGTGGCTAGTTCAGGGGCTGTGTGGCTAGTTCAGGGGCTGTGTGGCTAGTTCAGGGGCTGTGTGGCTAGTTCAGGGGCTGTGTGGCTAGTTCAGGGGCTGTGTGGCTAGTTCAGGGGCTGTGTGGCTAGTTCTGGGGCTGTGCGGCTAGTTCAGGGGCTGTGTGGCTAGTTCAGGGGCTACTGGGGCCCTTGTTAAAGTCCAGGGTCGGATGAATTCAACCCAATATCAACAAATTCTTCAGGATAATGTTCAAGCATCAGTCACAAAGTTGAAGTTCCGCTGCAGGGGTCGGATATTCCAACAAGACAATGACCCTAAACTCACTTGGAAATCTACAAAGACATTTATGCAGAGGGACAAGTACAATATTCTGGAGTCCCCCGACTTGAATATCATGGAAAATCTATGGGATGATTTGAAGCAGACTGTCCATGCTCGGCAGCCATCACATTTAACTGAACTGGAGAGATTTTGTTGGACCAATGGTCACAAATAGCCACATCCACAATCCAGACACTCATCAAAGGCTATAGGAGGCGTCTAGAGGCTGTTACATTTGTAACTAAGTATTGATGGAATATCTCTGTTGGGGTGTCTAATTTTGTTATGATGTATATTTTCTGTTAATCCAATAAACTTGATGTCACTGCTGAAATACTACTGTTCCCATAAGGCAAGTTATATATTAAAAGGAAGTTGTTACTTTGAAAGCTCAGCCAACGATAAACAAATCTCCAAAGAATTAAGAGGGGTTCCCAAACTTTTTCATATGACTCTCTCTCTCCTCCCTCTCTCTCTCTGTGTCTCTGCTTGTGTATAATCCAGTTGTTGCATTTTCAGATGCTTTCCAAAGACAAAGCAAACCAGAGGCAGAAGCCAAATGTATTGGATGAGAGGTTGAAACTACACAATGATGCTGTGCAGAAAGTGCGGAACGCCACTGGTTGTGCGGTGAGTGACCAATATACGTTTGCTACATTATAATGAATCAGGGGTAAGTTTAGATCAGATAAATGCAGTGGCTGGGGTTGTGTGTAGATGTTTTTATTGGATTGGCTAAAAAAGGAATTTACTTACCTGGTAAATATCTTTTGCATAGGCCGTACTGTCAGTGCAGGACGTATGGGGTTAAGTTCTCCTCTCTGGAGGCAGGACAAACAAGAATGAATTTTGACTCCTCCTCTTCCTGTGTGTCTCCTTCTATCTCCAGTTGATTGTAAAGTCTGTGAGGAGACACATAGAGTAGAGAACCCTAACTCCCTAACTAACTAAGGATCGGCAGCAACCGGCATCCACAAAAAAAGGGAGGGATGCTGCACTGACAGTACGGCCTATGCAAAAGATATTTACCAGGTAAGTAAATTCCTTTTATGCATACGGCCTACCTGTCAGTGCAGGACGTATGGGGATGTCCCAAAGTCGTCCGAAAATAGGGTGGGAAAGAACAAAAAAACTGATAACTGAAAACGTCTCTAAATTTGCAGAGGAAAACTATCAGGAAGCTAACTACGTGCTACTGCTGCTTGTAGCACCTTCCTGCCAAACTCAGACTGTTGAGAATGGAAAACATCAAACTGATAAAATCTAGTAAATGTATGTGATGATGCCCAAGTGGCTGCCTGGCAAATGGACTCAAGAGTCATGTGTTGATGGTATGCCCATGAAGTACTAACCTTCCTAGTGGAATGAGCTTTAATAGGTAATGGAGGATCCTTCCCTGCCTTGGAGTAAGCAGTGGAAATTGAATCCACGATCCACCGCGCAATTGTTCTCTTGGAGGCAGGGTATCCAGCCTTATGACCTCCAAAAAGAACAAAAAGGGCATCTGAATGCCGTAGAGATTGAGTTCTGTCTACATAAATTTTAAGGGCTCTAACTGGGTCCAATGTGCTAACTGAACTAGAAGGGTCATCAGAGTCCTGTGACTGTAATGCTGGAAGCACAATATCTTGGTTCAAGTGAAAGGCAGTGACTACTTGAGGTAGAAAACTTGGTTTGGTACGGAGTACCGCTTTGTCAGAATGGAACTTCAGCCATGGTGATTTGCAAGATAACGATGCTATTTCAGAAACTCGTCTTGCTGAAGCTATAGCGAAGAGAAAAACTGTCTTGATCGTGATAAATTTTAAATGAACCGAATCGAGAGGCTCAAAGGGAGATTCCTCTAGTGCCTGTAACACCATATTGAGGTCCCATGGAGGGACTGGGTGTCGAATTGGTGGTTTGAGTCTGTTTAGTCCCTGAAAAAATAGTCTGAACTCTGGGAGTATCGCCCATTGCTTTTGGAATAACGCCGCTAAAGCTGACGTCTGTACCTTGAGAGATGTGACACTTAAATCCAACTCGAACCCAGATTGCAAAAATCTCAAGATTTCAGGTGAATTACAACTAGTCCATGACAAATCCTGAGAGTTACACCAGGAAAAAAAGATCCTCCAAATCCGATGATAAGTTCTACACGTAGCTGGGCTTCTAGCCGCCAAAAGTGTCTGAATCACCTTGTGTGTGAAACCCCTCTGTTCCCATAATTTGGTTTCAATAGAAAAGCCGTCAGGCTGAGTCTGTGTACTTCCTGGTAGTATGATGGTCCTTGTGACAGAAGATCCTGTAACAGAGGTAGACGAAATGGTTGGTCCGCTAACATCGTCATGATGTCCGCGAACCACGTTCGTGCTGGCCAATATGGAGCTACGAGAATGGTTGGAATCCCTTCCTGTTTGATCTTGGTTAAAGTTCTCTGCAAGATTGGTAGAGGAGGAAAGGCGTAAGCCATCTGAAATGACCATGGAATAGCTAGAGCGTCTACAGCCTCTGCCATTGGGTCCCTGATCCTGGAGAAGAATCTTGACAGCTGGTTGTTGTGTCGTGACGCCATGACATCCACACAAGGTGTGCCCCACTTGACTGTGATCGTGCGAAACACCGAAGGTTTCAGTTTCCATTCCCCCGGATCCAATGTATGGCGACTGAGATAGTCTGCCTGCCAATTTTGAATGCCCGGAATATAGATGGCTGTCAGATGGGCTGAATGTTGTTCCGCCCAAGTGATAATCTTGGTGACTTCCGACATCGCTGCCGCACTCCTGGTGCCGCCCTGCTTGTTGAGGTACGCCACTGCAGTACTGTTGTCGGACTGAATGCGAATATGAGCACCCTGCAGATGTGTTGACCAGTTCAGAAGGGCATTGAGTATGGCTCTTATTTCCAGTACGTTGATGTGTATCTTCTGTTCTTGAAGGTTCCAGAGGCCCTGGCAACTGAGCTGATTCCATTGCGCTCCCCAACCTGATAGACTCGCGTCGGTGGAGATCACCAGCGGTGCTGGTAGTCGCCAAGGTTTGCCCCTGGACAGATTGCTCTGGTGTGACCACCATTTGAGACTGTGTAAAACTGTCGAAGGGAGAGTGATCCTCTGGGACAAATCTTGGTGGTCTCTGTTCCATCTTTTTAAAAACGCTCGTTGAAGTGGACGCATGTGGAACTTTGCAAATGGGACTGCGTCTATTGTTGAGGCCATCAATCCCAGTAACTGGAGAATGGAGAATGCGGATACTGTCTCCGAAAAGAACATTGGAAGGAGGGATTGAATTGTGGTCACTTTGTCTTTTGGTAAGAATAGGCTCTGCTTGCGGGAATCCACTATCATGCCCAAAAAGGGGAGAATTTGCGTGGGAGTCAGAATGCTTTTCTGATAGTTTATGATCCAGCCGTGAGCTGTTAGTTGGTGGATGCAAAAGTGGGTGTCCGTGGTTGCTTTTTCGGCTGATTCTGAAAATAGAAGGATGTCGTCCAGATAAGGAAAGATGTGGACTCCGGTTGAGCGAATGCTTGCTACGAGTGCCCCCAATATCTTGGTGAAAAGTCGCGGTGCTGATGTTAGACCAAAGGGCATGGCTCGAAATTGATAGTGGCGTTGATTGAAGAAAAATCGGAGAAACTTTTGGTGGTCTGAGTGAATGGGAATATGAAGATATGCATCCTTGAGATCCACTTTTGTCATAAAAGCTGCTAAAGGAATGCATGAAGTGATGGATCGAATCGATTCCATCTTGAAGCGCTGGTACTTGATAAACTTGTTCAGTGGTTGAAGGTTTAGAACTGGGCGGAAGCCTCCGTCTTTTTTTGGAACCAGGAAGAGGTTCGAGTAAAAACCGTGGAAAAGTTGGTCTTGTGGAACTGGCACTATAACCTCCTTTTCCAGGAGTTCGTGAATAATTGCTGTCATGGCTGCTGCTTTGGTAGGGTCTGTCGATAGACTTGATGGAACAAACCTGTGCTTTGGAGGGTATTTGGTAAAGTAAATCTTGAGACCTGCGACTAGTGTTTGGATAACCCAAGAATTTGACATTGAGTTTGTCCAAACTTGGGCAAACCTTTGAAGTCTGCCCCCGACCTTGATTGGAGTGCAAGAGTCAGGAATCCTGGGTCTTGGGGGGTCCCCCTTTCCTAATGGGCTTCTGTTGGGACTGCCAAGGTCGGGACTTCCTCTGGGTTGCATGTGGCGAGGTATTATTCCAATGAGTGGATCTTCCCTTGGAAGTAGGTCTAGAGTAAGAGCCCCAGGATCTATGATGATAATTGCGTCTCTGATTTTCTCTGCGTGGTTTCCTACCTTGAGGTAGGAAGGATCCTTTGCCTCCTGTGACTTCTGAAATGATCTGTTTGAGTTGTGGCCCGAATAGCTGTGCACCCTCAAACTTAAGAGAGATCAATCGATGTTTGGAAGCAGTGTCACCGGACCATTGCCTGAGCCATAATGCTCTACGAGCCGTAATGGAGGCTGCTGATGCACGGGAGGATAGCTTGGTAATCTCTAACGATGCTTCACTGAGAAATGATAAAGCCAAACTGATCTTATCGATGAGAAGTGAAGTTTCTGGTTGTGAGTTATATAGTGAATCACGAAGCTCTTGGCACCAGAAGCGGGCTGTACGAGCCACGCTAAGAGAAGCTGAAGCTGGTCGAAGGATTGCTGCTGAATGAAGGAAATCCCGTTTAAGAGATGATTCAATTTTCTTGTCCATCGGATCCCGAAAAGAACCAGCATCTTCTGATGGAAGTGTTGTGTTTCTGGATAGGCGAACGATAGCAGAGTCTACCTTGGGAGATTTATCCCAGGCTTGTTGAAATTCCTCTGCCACTGGATATTTGGACAGAAGCTTCTGAGGAATGGTATTGCGTTTATCTGGATCAGACCATTCTTCTGACACCATCTTGGAAACGGACTGACTAGTAGGAAAATGTCTAGATTTTTTTGGATTATTGCCCAAAACTTTATCTACTTTGGATATTGGGAGTTGAGTTTCTTTAATCTCCAGTGTATCCTGCAGATATCTAATAAGCAATTTGACATCTTCTGGCTGTTTGGAAGAAGATGCTTCATCTGACGATAAATCATCTGAAGAAATGTCGCTTTCTTGGGAAACAGATGGAGAAGTAGAGTCCGATATAGAGGCAGAATGTAGCGATGGTTGTGAAACCTGTTTAATCTTAGGTCTAACAGATGGTATCTGTTGAGCCACAGCATTCTGAACAGATGAATTGATCTGTGCTTGAAGCCACCCCATAAATTGAGAAAATTGAGGTTCAGCTTGTTTAGAAGCTGATGGTCCTGGCACTGGTAGTGGTGAATTGTGAGGACTGTTAGGGTCGGGTGAAAAATGTGGGGGAGTAGCTGGCTCCTGTGTGGTCTGACCTCGTGGTTGATTTTCCTCTATATCTGATTCCTCTGAAAGCACTGTCTTTGGTACTTTTGTTAATTGAGGGGGAGAAGAGGGAACCCTTTTCTTATGTGATCTCTTCTTGGACTGTCTGGTGTGCCTAGATAGAGATAGAGCAGGCTGTGCTGCCAGTTCCTCAATAAGGTCTGTTAACTCTTTAGAGTGCGCCATAATGATTGCTTGTAATCTCCCTTGAAAATGAATAATGGCAAGTACTTATCTGCAAAAGCGCTTCTGCGCGATGCTCCTGTATGTGCGCTAGTGAAAATGCGCCGACTCCTTTGGCGCCAACCGTCAGTACAGTGAAGCGGCGGAAGTGATGCGCAAGGGAGCGGAAGTCGCTATGCGCGACGTGAAGTAATATGCCGGGAGATCGTGAAGACCCGGATAGCAGAGGTAGACCGCTGGTATCCGCATGCCTCTGTCTTAGGTAGAAGAATGCAGAGGCAGGAGCACACGCCTGAGTGGGGGCTCACTATATCCTTGACATAGGAAAGGGAGCGCACTAATCCTATGGAGAGGGCTCACCTTACCTCGATTGCTGCCCTGTTGGGGAGCTTGAGGTAGTTGGGTAGTAGAACCCAGATGGGGCTCAATTAGATTCGGGGAGCACGCTCCGGTTGGGGGCTCACCCTGTCTAAGAGCTCGCCAACAATCGCTGATTCGTTGAGCAGAAAAATTAAAGAAAAACTTAAGAATAAATTGAATAAAAAAAAATAAATAAATAAATAAATAAATAAATAAATAAATAATAACTGAGAGGAGTATGAGGTATGTCCGCCTCCGAGCAGGACAAACAAAAAACTGGAGATAGAAGGAGACACACAGGAAGAGGAGGAGTCAAAATTCATTCTTGTTTGTCCTGCCTCCAGAGAGGAGAACTTAACCCCATACGTCCTGCACTGACAGGTAGGCCGTATGCATAATTACAGCTGACGCCTAGTGATTATCTGAAACCCATAACAACCTCAACAACAAACA